>NC_092811.1:45456213-46156452 GCF_040954645.1 Diabrotica undecimpunctata | reverse complement strand
CCAATCCAGTACCCTATGGAATACAAAAAATACAACAGCAGTTACTTCGATCATATTTTGTAAGTATGACTCTTGTGAGTTTTTTTGTCCATTTCCGAAAAATGTTCACAACACTTCTTGCGACAAGTACAGTCGATTTTAGTTTTTCGCGCCATAACTTGGTTTCCCACGTGACTAATATGAGCTTGGCCCTTAACTTTAGCCTTCTTAACTCATTTTGTGAAATTAATGAAGATGTGGCCTTTTCGAAATAACCGATTCAATTGTAAAATTTAAAGGCCATCATCTATTAAGCAATATAATCCGATGAAACCGATAAAAAAGGGTATAAGCTCTAGTGTTACTTTGACGTGAATGGCTTCTTAATAACTTTACTTTTATACAGGGCCCGATTAATAATACCTTTCTTTCTTTTCATTTGTTTATTTTCAATAATGATACTGGCTATCAGAGCTACTCATTTTTGTATAAACAATACACCATGGAACCTAATCGTACTAAAGATAATCGTCAACTGGTCTAGGAAACTAGGAAGGTCCGCGACCGTAACCACTAAATCACATGTCCGGCGCGCGCAGTTTAGTTTCGAAACCGCCACATCTATGGAGAAGTGGCCTTTTCGAAATAAACAGAAAAATACGCCTGTCAAGATTAATAGTAACGAACAGCGGAGATGTGGCGTTTTCACGTGTAATAAAGCTTAAAGGATAGTCTGAACAAAATGGCGAAGTTAACTCATTTTGTGAAATTAAGAGCGTAGGCGCAAATTTTAAACGGAGCGAATCGACACCGGCGCTCCTATCCCTAGTTTATTTTTCTTCACACAGCAAATTACGCGTAGTAAAACTCTCACTGGTATAAAAGCTTTAAAACTGTCGGTATCTAGCTTATCCAGAATCGGCTTAGCACGTGTATATCTGTAAAGAACTCCGTTGTCCAGTGATTGTTCAATTAATTCATAAAGACTTTATTTATTTCTTTATTTGCATAAATTAAAATATGGGACGTTATTACAAGAAATGTGTTAGTTTAAAACGAAGAAATAGACGGTTAGCTCAATTGAAGTAAGTACTTTTTACATAAATTAAATTAATTACTTTCTTTCTGATTTGTATAAATATATTGTAATGTAAACAGCAGTAAACAGTCTTTTAGGCAAACTACTTCAGATTTCATATTACAAGGAAGAAGAATTGTATATGTGCAATATTTTATTAAGCAAATACTGCAATTCCCTCATCACGGATTGTTCAATTGCTCTTCGGAAGATATTACGGTGACTAGTGAAAAGCGAAAAGGATTTTATTCTAAATTCACTCTCTTTTGCCCAATGTGTCGCGTGAAACATGAAGTAGAAACTGAAAAATATAAACAACCATCCCTCAACGTCAATTCTGCAGCAATAACTGGAATAGTTAGTATTGGTGGGGGATACACACAACTAACTGAAAAAACGTCCAGTTTAAATATCCCACCACTATCAAAAAAATATTATTTATCAATTCAAAATGATCTAATTGACTTCTACCATGAAAGTTCTTGGACATCAATGCTTGAGGCTGGACAAGAAGAAATCAAATTAGCAAAAGAGCATGGAGATATTAATGAAGATGGCTATCCTTTTATAACTGTTGTTGCGGACTGCTTTTGGTCAAAGAGATCATATAAAACAAATTATAACGCCAATTCTGGAGCTGCAGCCATTATTGGTTACAGAACCCAAAAGATTCTGTATCTTGGAGTTAGGAACAAATACTGTTCCTACTGTAAATTATACGGAGAAGATTAAGAACACGTATGTTATAAAAATTAGACAAAAGCTTCGACTGCAATGGAAAGTCAAATAATTCTAGATGGATTTAAATGTAGTAAATACATGCATGGAATTACTTACAAATTTTTAATAGCTGATGGAGATAGTGGTGTTCATAAAAAAATTTTAGAAAATAGACCATATGGTAATAATGTTGTTGAAAAAATTGAATGTCGTAACCACCTCCTAAGAAACTATTGTACAAGATTAAAAGAGTTATCAACAAAACGATATAGTTCCGATGGAAAACTGGTACCAATTTTTTTACGAAAGCTTTTAAAAATAACATATTAAGATTAAGAACTGCTGTTACAAAAGCAACTGAATACCATCGACAGTCAGATAAACCAAGTGACTTAAAAATAAAGTTTTTGAAAAACGATATATCTAATATTTGGGAATCATTCGAATTGCGCAGATTATTTTTGTCGCAGAAAATCATGAGAAACAGATTATACAATACCAATGAAAGAATGCAGCCTCTTGAAAGATATTAGCTCATGTGCAGCAAGATTAAAATTCCATGCAAATAGTCTTATAAAAAATATGAGTAACAATTATGCTGAACAATATAATAATGTAACAGCAAAGTTTCTAGGAGGTAAAAAAATAAATTATAGCTCTCGGGGGTCCTATGAAATGAGATGCCATGCTGCTGCTTTGTCGTACAACTCTACAAGGTCATTATCACCAAGCCCTTCACAAAAGCATCACAGGAAGAAGTCCTGGCATATATACAAAAAAATGTATTTCAGTGTGCACCAAAAATACATTGCGAAGAAAATTATATTACAAAAATTTGCACAAATCAAATAAATATATAACAATAAGCCATGCTCCAGATGAAGATTATGGGCCACAAGCACAAAAAAACGTTAGAAATTGATCATGACGAATTTGAGAAAATTAAAGAAAAATTTCTATCGGAACTTCGTAAGAATAATGAGGAATGTATTCAATTATTCAATAACACAATAACTCAACGGAATTCAAGTTAATGGTATTCAGAAAGAAGGAAACGTCTGACAGCCTCGAATTTTGGTCGAATTTGTAAATTAAATGTAACAACCGACAAAAGAAGCCAAAGGTTGCCAAAGACATTATTTTAAATGCTTTTAAAGGAAATAAATTCACAGCCTATGGAATAGAAAAAGAATCCATTGCAGTACAAGAATTAAGCGAAATGCTTGCGTTAGATATTTGTCCATCAGGAATGTATGTTCATCAGGAATATCCTTTTTTAGCTGCAACACCTGATGGACTCATAGGTAATAATATGATTGTCGAAATTAAATGTCCAATTTCAGCAAAAGATTTATGTCCTAAAGATGCAATAGATAGGAAGATACTAAAGTATATGGAAGTGAATAATGATAGATATATTTTTAAAGAGAAATCATGCATATTACTACCAAATTCAAGGGCAGTTATTTGTAGCAAATAAAAACTTTTGTTACTTTTGCGTGTGGGCGTGTTGTTACTTTTCGTCGATTTTCAATACCTGCTACAATATGTTCAGATTTCTATTCAGCTAACAGAAAAAAAAGAGGTGGAAAATGAACTGAATACATTATTAACCGAAAAACGCATACATACGTTACGAGCAAAAGCTTTTTTTAGTTTACTTTTACTCTGTAAAAGAAAAAGGAAGGCTGATCGGGGTACGTTAAAGAACAATATACGCAAGAGGTTGACACAGACTGCTAAGTCTTATATTTCTATACGAGGCAAATAAGTTAGTGCAAGGAGTGTCAAACCAAAGGATTGTTCTAAATGCCCCAAAAAATGTAATAGTAAATTTAATGAAGAATATAGGCAGCGCTGTCACTCTTCATTTTGGAATGAATTTGGAAATATTGACAAGCAAAAACAGTATATTTCTTCTTTAGTTGAAGTAAAACCAAAAAGTTCAGTTAGAACAAAAACTGAGAATTCACGACGTTCAAATACCAGAGAATATTATTTAGTGAAAGAGGTAACAAAATTCAAGTTTGTCAGGGATTTTTTCTTGGCACGTACATCATATCAAAAACCTTTGTAAAAAAAAATATACTGAAAAATCGGATTGTCATGTTGTTCAGACAAGTAAAAGAGGTCGTCATCCCCCTGGGACCAAAAACCCGCAAAACCTGAAGACGCTAAGGAATTTATCAGAAGCCATATTAGATCTTTTCCTATAGTCCCTTCCCATTATTGTAGAAAGTCTTCAACCTATGAATATTTGCCACAGGACCTCAACGTACAAAAAATGTCTGTTTTGTATGTTCACAAATGCAACAGTGAGAAAATAGTGCCTGAGAAATCATGGCTGTGTAGACAAATTTTTCACGATAACTTTCGTTTAAAATTTCAAGTACCAAGAAAAGAAATGTGTGATACCTGTTTTAGATTTCAAAATGTAACTGAAGATGAAAAGAAAGAACTGCATGAGAATTATGAACAACATATCAACAGGAAAAATGCTGCAAGGAAATTTCACTACAAAGCTAACGCGGATGCATTGATAAACAAAATAAATTTCATTCAATTTGATCTGGAGGCTGTAAGGTAATGCCCTTCCACAAATGCTACAACAATATTTTACAAAAGACGACTGGCCGTGCATAATCTTACTCTTTACGATGCCAGAACCAGAGACGCTACTAATTATATGAGGAATGAAGGATTTCGGCAGAGGTTCGAATGAAGTGTCCTCTTGTCTTTATATATATATATATATATATATATATATATATATATATATATATATATATATATATATATATATATATATATATATATATCTAAAAGACCATTGCGATGGTAAAAAGTTTGTTTTAATGAGTGACACGTGTGGTGGCCAAAACTGCAACGTAAATGTATCTGATATGTTGCTTTAAGCTGTTCAGACAATAAAGATTCCAAAAATTGACCATCGATTTTTTGAACCTGAATATTCAATGATGGAGTGTGACTCGCTCCATGGTCATATTTAGAAAGCATAAAAAAATGTGGACATATTTGACCCCACTGGGTGGTACACCATTGTAAGAATGGCGTCAAAGAAATCAAAATACACTATACAGGAAATTGGACAGGAAGAAATATATTACTTCAAAGCTTTTGCCACAATTCTAATATAAGACAAAAAAGTGGACATTGACGGTAGTAGTATAAATTGGCTAAAATTAACATGGCTGCAGTACAGAAAAGACGATAATAAACATATATTTTTTAAATTGAAAATTTCGGATATTTTGAAGTTATCCGAAAAGTAACTAGGAAATTTTCCATGTCAAACTTAACAACGGCATATGAAGGACCAAGGCCAATAAAAAAGGAAAAATATACGGATTTAGAACAGCTGTGCAATAAAGGCATTATTCCTTCCCAGTATCATCTCTTCTATAAGTCCTTGCTCCAACAATAAGGACAATCAATCAGATGTGCAAAGTGATTCACATAATTAAAAATATTGTTTGAACATGTTTTCAAAGTTTATGTTTAATTAAAAAAAATATTTTATTATTTTAAATAAAGTTATAAACGTCTCGATGGAAATAACCACAATATATTTATTAAAAAAAGAAACTTTATTGAAGTTTCGACTTGTTATTCAGAACTCGTTGTCTAAATATTTTATAAAGTATTTTTTTAATAAATATATTGTGGTTATTCCCATCGAGACGTTTAAATAGTATTTAATGAAAAGAAAATTACAAGAAAATAGCTTCAGTGATAAAATGAATTACGATGATTACTTTTATTATTAGTAGTAGTAAATTGGGTAACCTCAGTTGTGAAATTAAATTATAATGCTACAGCAACAAAGAATTATAAGTAGGTACCATTTAATTTTAGAAAAGCTTAATCTTAATCCTACTACAAAGTCATTTGCATTTAAATACAAGCAACCAGGCACCACCTAACTCTTGTTCTGTTGAGTACACTTCGATTAAGAAAAACACAAAAATTGTCAAGGTATGTAAGAAGTTTTTTATGTCAGTGATGATAGTCAAACCTACCAGATTAAGCAACATTATAAAATGTATTCGTAAGGGGGAGCATCTAAATGAGAATAGGGGTCGACCGCAAATCAGCGAAGACAGCTGGCAAAAAGGCACGTGTAAGAGATTTCATAAAAAAGTTAAAGAAACACATTATTCTAGAAATAAATCAAAGCGCATCTATTTGGATCAGGACATGAACATCACAAAAGTATGGAAAACGTATAGTAATTTACAAGATGAAATCTCGAACAAAGTATCAAAAACGATGTTTCGAAGAATTTTTCAAACCTTTAATATTGAATTTCGCTCCCCAGCATCTGATGTGTGTAGTTACTGCTACAAAATGAAACATTTCATCAAAAACACAAAGGATCCTGCTAAGAAGATTGAGTACATGACCAACAAGCGAGTTCACCCGATTCGTGCAGCAGCATTTTATAAGGCTACGAAAAAAGAAGTCTGGTTCACTCACTTTGTGCTTCGACTTACAGCAGATTCAACCGTTACCAAAATCACCGATCCAAGAAGCATATTACTCTAGACAAATTGGATTATACTGTTTCTGTGTTGTTGGAATTGACGGAAAGAACCCGACATTTTATATGTGGACATAAGATGAAGCTGGAAAGGGTTCTACTAAGGTCTCTTCAGCTCTTTTGCAACACATTCAAAGCCTTGATCTACCTGAAAATGTTACATCAAACTTTTTTTGTGATGAGTGGGGTGCTCAAAATAAAAACAATTTCGTTTTGCATACATTTATGATCTTTTTGATCAATACTAAGTCCAAAGTAACAGACATCACAATTACATTTCCGGTGAGAGGACACAGCTATCTTCCTGCCGACCGACTGTTTGGACGAGTGGAAAAATTGTTGCGTAAACAGCCAAATATCATCCACAAAGAAATCCACATCGATGTATACAAATCAGTTGGAACAGTAAAACTATAGTAAACAAAACCAGATTGGAAACTGTTTGACACCAAAAGGCTTTCATCAACAGAAAAAGGCTGCTTTAGACGTCTGGACGGTATCTTAGACTGCAAGAGAATTCATAAAAAGAGAAGTTGTTAATCGACAAACTAAACTCTTGGTCAGAGGCCTAATAAACTTTGTGTTTAAATGTGAGATGGAGCCATAGAAATCTCTTCAAAAGAAAGGTTGGCCTGCTAAAAAATGCGCCTTATTAGAGATAGATGAGTTGCCACTCGGGCACAGCATATCTCCAGCCAAAAAGAAAGATGTTGACAAGCTTTTGACGCAAATCTTTGAAGAAGAATGGAAGAATAATCAAACACTATATTGGTATCTTTGTATCGTTTCTAACAACGTCCCTGGAACAGAAGAAGCTGACCATGATGAAGAAAACTGTGACTGTCTAGAGGAAAATGTTGAGATGCACGTTTGAGTTTTGAATTTTATACATTCAACTTTTGATTTTATACTTACAAGTCATAAGGGTATTATTGTTTATTATTTTATAAGTTCATTTTTTGACCTATACCTATCTACATGATCAATCAAAAGAGGATTAGTCCTCACAGAGTTTATTCAAAACAAGTTTGGTCCATACCGGTCGATCAAAATGCGTTTATTCCATTGAATAAACCTATTTTTTTATAAAATAAGCACATAATATTTTACTTTTATATTCATTTTTAGTATCCAGAACTACCAATCTATCATTAGAAAAATTGTCATAACCACAAACATGGAAATTAAAGAAATAGTTTTTTGATTTTCTAAACATTTTTCTAGTTGTGACAAATCCTTTTTTGAACGCCAACTCCTCATATGTCAGCTGACAGCTTTTATAATCAGGTGGAATCAGAATAAAAAAGGTGTATGACTTCGCTGATTTTGTGTCTTGCGTTCAGTTAGCTAATTCCGGAAAGGTTGAGACCAAAGAAATGAAAATGGAGGATTTCTTTATTTGGCCTGACACTCATCAATGTACAAAATAAACCATACAACACCCCGAGCCTACTTGAAAGACATGGTTAAAGTTGTTACTAAGCGAAGTATCTTTAATTTATTTTATAAAAAAGTTTTGTTCCCAATGAAACGAAAGAATTAATTTTTAAAAAATTAAAATTAACCAAGTCTGGCTTCAAAGAACCTGTCAGCATTTCAAAATCAAGAGGAATTGCAGAAGAAAGGAAGCTGGCGATTTTGCAAAATTTGGTTGCATTAATTCGTGAAAATCGAAGACAATTTTGGCAGAGCGTTCCCGTCAATGATGCAGCCGCAGCTTTAAGATCGGAGTTTGATGATGTTTAATGAGTCGATTTTGTGCTTTTTTAATAATTAATAATCTGTTTTGACTAATGATTTGTTTTTGAACAAAATGTAGAATTAAGGTTAACACGTAAATACGGTATACGGATACACGCCGGTTGTAGTGAACATTCTTCAAGAAAAAACGTCGTGTACCACAGGTGGACACAATGTGAATTCGTGGGTGTCGTAGTATTTTGTTGCATTTGTAACGCTTTTTTGCCTGTTTAGGTTACTGTTGAATGTTGTACATATAACCTAAACATGTACGCAGTTCAAAGTGGTTCAAATATATCTGACAATGATTTTGGACATTCCTAGAATATTTACATGGGATTACTTTAGGGGCTTTTGTATGAAGGAAGGACACTCTATATTGATAATTATTATAGTACGCATGTTCTGTGTGTCTATTTTCCTAATAAATGTTTTTCTAACAGTTTCTGAAACCGAGTTTTATTGATTTAAAAACTAAAATCTACTCTGAGACACCCTGTATATATATGTATGTATTTGGCAAGATTTGAGTAAAATTATTTTTTTATTTCTTTTCATTCCTATTAAAGTGAAATAAATAAATATTTTGATTTAAATGTCTTTTTCTCTGTGATGTGTCATGTAAACATTAATATGCAAATATTATGTCGTAAATAACAAAAATTAAAATTTTCATTCCCTTTAGAACGATTTCCGGTTGGTACGACGCCATATCACCGGTCCCCTGGCCGTCGTTATAACCGGATTCTACTGTATACAGATTATAATATTATTTAAGCCTGTGTCGGTGATTATATCGAGTATTCTTTGGAACTTTTTTAATGTCTGTGATACACAAAAACAATTAGCAAAGTGTGTTTTGTGTCATAGTGTAAGTCAATTTTAAAAAACATATTCAAAGAAAATATCCAACAGTTAAGTTGAATGAGTCGGAAACTGTAGTAAGCAGAAATATTAACAAAAATGCTAGCAATACCACTACTGCCAGTTCTAGAGCAGTCACTGATGTTGAAATCAAACAGACTACGACAAATAACGAAAACTACGAAAATTTGAACCAACCTATAACGGCCGAAGAAATGTTAGTAAGTAGTTACTTTTTTGTGACGTTTAATAAAATTTGTAATGTTTTAATTTTTTAGGGCCTTTCAAGTATTGATATATCAAACATAATAACAAACCTAAACCAACAGAAAAGAATCTCTAACAGCAATATACTGCAAGTTCGAGGAAAGGAAAACAATAGTACCATTGATGATTACATTGCTCCCAAAAAAAATTAATAACGCCATAAAAAATAAAATTAACAAACAATGAAGTTGTTTTATCTTGATTATCAGCCCTTTCGATTGGTAGAAGATAAAGAATTTGTTTCATTGGTAAGTCAAAAAGTTTCGAAAACTGATACCTGGCCTGTACGAAAAATATCAATTTACGGATTTTACCTTGCAATCTACGCTTCTTTCTTGCTCCGTATTCAACCAAAGTCATACCAGCGAAAACTTATGCAGAATGGGATTTGAATTCGAGAATAGTGCTAGCCATATCCGATAATGCAGCAAATTCACAAGTACAATAAAAAATTAAACACCATGGAAATTTATGGGTTGTTATGCTCATACTATTAACCTAGTTGTAAACAATGCCTTAAAAATCCAAGACGTAAAATTTATCATTGACAAAGTAAAAGCACAGACTTATTTATAAACTTTACGTTAGCGTTGGAGCTGGCGCTGAAGTTCGCGTTACATGGTCAAATGGGAAATTCGTACGTCTATTTATAAACATCGTTCGTCGTTGGCGTTGGCGTTCGGTTCCGTTTAAGATGAACTAACTTTATCTTTTGCCGTTGGCCGTTGTAGCACAGAATACACCAAACCTTCTGTGGTTGTAGTCACAATCACAGAACATAAAAAAAACTGTATCTTTGTCATCGCAGCCAATAGTAACACCGAAAAAGTGACAAGGTTTGTCAAACAAATCAAACTAAATTATTTGTTTATGTTTGTGTTTCCACGTGTTTGGAAGAGTTTAGATAATTTGATAATTTAGATAATTTATTTAATAATGGAGAATAGAGTCGTCTGTATAGTTGAAAATGGAATCCAGCCAAAAGAGCAGTGGTAATGGTAAGAAATAATGTAAAAACAATTTTTCTTACATTTTAATTACTTTTATTTCAGCGGATATAGATATTGGAACTTTTATTGAAGTGATTCAAACTTATGAGTATGTGTATAATCTTGCATATAAAGATTATAAAAATTCCAAAAAGAAAGATGCAGCGTGGGAGGTAATTGCGAAAACCGTGAACACTAGTGGTAACTACAAGTAAAAATACAAACAGTTTTGTAAAATATCAATTTTTATTTTGGTTGCAGTGGATGAGTGTCAGAAGCTTTGGAAAAGCCTAAGGGATCGGTTTGTCAAAGAAAAGAATAAAATACATTCTGGAATGGAGGCACTAGAGTGTCCTCCGGAGGCGTGTCGGTCGGGAGCTGACAGCCGTGCCGGACGCATCAAGGAATTTGGATATTGGTCAAAATACTTGGGAATTCCAAGTTTGGCCAAATCCAAATTTCTAATTGACTCGATGCAGGAAAATTCCACTTTTGCTACGTAAAACAAAGGATTTGTTTTACATAAAAGCAGGTAGATTTTCTCTCATCGGTCAGTCGAGCTTGCCTCTTCTACTGTAGACCTAGTCGGTGCTATTATTGTTACAACTAAGTTATTGTTTTATTTCTGATTTCCTATATACCGTTTTTATTTTAGCATTATTGTATATTTAGACCTTTTCAGGTTAGAATATTACATTGATCTATATTTGTTCATGTACTGATTGTTTGATATTTTATTTGATTATTTTGATTGTTTATTTTCTTGTATTTGTATCTAAGCTGTTCTTCCGTAAGTTAAGAACACTTCGGAATATTTATCTTGCCTTTTCTATTTTATATATTTGATTTTGTACTTTGTATCTAAGTAGTTCTTTTCGGTAAGTCAAAGAGCTCTTAGAAGTATTTCTCTGATATTTGACTTGTTATTTTATTGTGTGTCTAAGTCGTTTTTTTCCGGTAAGTCAAAAGAACCCTTAGAAATATTTTCATAACGCATTATTATTTCTGATATTTTACCTAAGATATTTTCTTCCGTAAGTTAAGAAAATACTTATATATTTGTCTATTTCATTTTTCCATTTTTTGCTAAGCTGTTTCTTCCGTAAGTCAAGAAACAGTTAGCAATATTTTCACATCTTTTTTTATATTTGATTTTTCTTATTTTCTATTATAAGTCGTTTCTTCCGTAAGTCAAGAAACACTTATAAATATTTGTGCATTTATTTTACTATATTTGATTCTCTTGTTTATTTTCTGTTCTAAGTTGTTTCTTCCGTAAGTCAAGAAACACTTAGACATATTTCTATAATCTGTTTCATTTTTGCATTTCTCGTTTTATATTTTGAGTATTTTATGTTTCCACTCTAAGTCGTTTTTTTCGTAAGTCAAGAAACACTTAGAAACATTTTTCTTTGCATTATATTTTTATACCATTTAATTTACTTGTTTACTAAGTTATTCCTTCCGTAAGTCAAGGAATACTTATATCATTTTTACCTATCTGTTTTCCATTCTTGCTCTGTTACTTTGTAACTGTTCCTTGGAACCGTTACCTATAACAGATATTTGTCACTGGAACTGTTATTTATAACAGCGGTGGTATTTAACCTTTCTACCAGCGACAAACCAAAGATGGTGAATACCCGATCCAATTCCGGGGATAGGAAGAAGCCCGAAGAGCCGGCGATGGGTCCTACAGGCCCAAATGCCCCCTCTCGGCAACAAGAGCATGATCACATTTTAATAACATGCTATTTTATGGCAATTTTTCTAGGGAAAGAAAGTAATCGTTTTCCAAAAATAAAAGTTCATTACCACTCGAAATATTCGAATTATTATTAACTAATTTTAATAATTGTTTTATAAAGAACATTTACTGCAACAAAAGCAGTTGAAAAAAAAAATCAGAAATAGTGAAGAAGAGAGTGGACCTTCTGCTGTTGGCTCTTATTCGCCAATAGAAATAATTTTTGAGAATGAACAAGGAACCTCACAAGATGTGGGTTCAGCCAGCCATTATGAAACTTTAACCCCGACCACTTCAAAAGGCTTATTTACTCCAAAAGGTATATTAGTCATTTTCTATTTATGTTCAGTATTTTAGCTAGTGTCTTTATTTTCTGACAGGATCAACCAAGGTATCAAAGCGGCATGACTCTGAAATTTCCAATTTAATAATGGCCGCTGAGAAAATTATAAGTGGTCTAGCTGCAGACAGATGTGAAAAAACAACTGTGAATAAAACATTTTCACAGTATGTCTATGCGCGTTTAGATGCAATGAATGCTGAAGATGCTGCTGAAGCAAGAAAGCAGATATGCGCATATTTAGAGTATTTTTTTAACACGTTCATTGCCAACTACACTCGTGGGTGTATTTTAAGGTTGTGTAGAGTTGCCACATACACCCATGGGTGTAGCGCAGTCATAGTAAACATATGCCAATAATGTAACGCCGGCAATATTCGGAATAGAATAAAATTTGGTAGGTATGTTAAATGAACATTATACTAAACATCTGTAATGCTGGTTGCTGACAGCAAAGGCTCAGAGAACGATATCATGTCAGTTGGCTTCTGGCAACCTAACTGCCGAATTTATGTGCTTTAAATCATAATGTAAACAGACAAATGTTAGTTTTTTGTGTTTAAGTAGTGTTATGAATCACGTTGTTGACATTTTTCGTTATATTATTATTATTTAAAATCGTAAAGATAATGAGTAGTGCAGAGACATCTTCTAGTGGTAATGAAGCAGGACCGTCCGGTGTAAATAAAAAGAGAATGAGGCTTTCTCAAACATTAACAATGAGCGCAAGCGTCCTCTAAAAGATGACGAGTTGCGACATATTTTACAATCTGAAGATGAGGATGAATATATATCTGAAGGATCCAGCGGTGGAGAATATTAAGACAACAGTGATGAGTGGTGCACTGATGACGATTATGAATTGGAACATTTGACAGAAAAATTAGCAAATCAAACAACTCCGCAAGTTGAAATGCCCGGTGCTACTACTTCTGGTAGAAATTCTCCTACGTGGGTAGATATAGAAGAACTACAAAAACTTGAATTTCGGAGCCGTCGATCATTCTTGGCAAACCTCGACAGTAATAATCCAATTGATTTTTTTACATTGTTACTTAATGTTACTTAACATTTGCTGGAACTAATTGTTACAAACACTAACGAAAATGCTGTAACCATCTTTCTCTCTGAAAACAACAAACAGAAGTCTCGTACCTCCTGGAAGGAGCTGACTGTGAAAGAATTGAAAATTTTTATTGGATTATTATTGTTAACAGGTACCATTTAGTTTTGAAATGGCATGGTTATGCAATACTAATTTTTCAATTTATTTTAAGTATGATACAGCTCCCAAGATTGTCGGACTACTGGTCCACACACAGGTTGTTCAAAACTAATTTTTCGAAGTACATGTCCAAAAACAGATTTTTAATAATTATGCGATGCCTTCATTTTGTACCAAATGATATTAATAATCAAGATCGTTTACGCAAAATACGTCCTGTAGTGGATCATCTCAATAGCAAAATGAAATCAATTCACACTCCAGGTAAATCCCTTTCTTTAGACGAATCTACGATGTCTTGGAGAGGAAGACTTATATTCCGGCAATATATACAAAATAAACGTCATAAGCATGATATTAAACTATACATGTTGACAGAACCTGATGGATTGGTTCACAATTTTATCGTTTACAATGGAGCAGGGGATGAAACCAGCGGTACTGGTCACACAGAAAAAGTGGTATTGAAGTTGTTAGAGGAGAAATACAATCTTGGACAACCTATTTTACAGGAACATTACACAGAAATAGAAAAGGTAATCCAGTGCCTGTTGTACAAAAAAGATTACAAGGAGATTAAAGGGAGAGAATAAATCCGTATTTCGTAACGGAGTTCACGTGGGCAAGTGGCAGGACAAAAGAGGGGTATTAAGGTCCGCGCCCACTTGTCCGGACCGGCACGCAAGGGAACGTACCACGACGATCGGCAATTTAATATCATCGTGTATTCAAATGACCTAGCGCGCACTTTACAGAAACTGAACACATCGATACACACCGAAATCTCTGAAGAGAATATTTTCGCGGTCAGTGTGTAGCGGCCCGTTACGTAGTGAATAGTGAGCGCTTCGACAACGGCACGAACCGGAAAAAATGGACGAAGAAAAATTAATAATACTCGTTAGTGGGTACAAGGAATTGTACGATCTTGGTGACAAAAACTATTCGAATCAAGAGAGGAAAAATAACTGTTGGAACGAAATATCAGACCACATGAAGCAGCCAAGTATGTATATCTGCATAGTGTAATATATAGGTATATTAGCAGTTTTAAAAAATTTCTTTTAGTATTAAAGTTCAAAAAAGGATCAATATATTTTATATTTTATTCATAATAGTTACAATGTGTATAGCATGCAAATATCTAATGGTAAGAAAGACAATAAGTTAAGATATTATATTGACTGTTGATTTCTGTAACCTCTTCGTACCATTTGAGTTTGCCATTCGCCAAAAGTAATTTTTAAATTCATTACGAACCTGTAATGCTTCTTCAGTGGCTCTACCTCCAACGTCTCTAAGACCTTGTATTACAGAAACATTATTAGCCGTATTATTATCATCTGGATCTATATCTATTGTATGAGAATCACTTCTCAAGAAATTATGCAGACAACAAGTTGCTAATATTACATTATCAATATGTTCTGGTGACATTTGCAGTCTCCTCTGATATATTCTAAACTTCTGTATCAACATCCCAAATACATTTTCTGACAGCCTTCGTACGCGGCTTAATCTATAATTAAAAATAGCTTTAGTTTCATCCTGTCGTATCTGATTTCGAGGATATGGACGCATAATATGTTTTTGCAATGGAAAAGCTTCATCTCCTACAATAACATGTGGCAAAGCAGTGTTAGTATCAGGAAGAATTTTATTAGAAGGCATTGATAGCTCTCCACGTAATAAAGCATTTCCCATAACAGAATTTGCAAATATTCCACCATCACTGTTCTTTCCATAAGCTCCTACATCAACGATAATTATTTTATAATTTGCGTCTACTAATGCCATTAAAACTACACTGAAAGTCTTTTTGTAATTAAAATACAGGGATCCAGTGTTGGGTGGGGCTTCGATGATTACATGCTTCCCTTCGATAGCTCCGACACAATTGGGAAAATTCCATTTATCACAAAAGTCTTTTACTATAATTTTCCACATTTCTTCCATAGGAGTAGGCATGACAATTGGTTGTAGCTTTTTCCAAATTGCTGTACACGTTGAATGTACAATATCTCGTACAGTGGTGTGACCCAGTCTATAGCTGAATGCTATTGTTTAAAAGAATCTCCAGTTCCAAAAACCTGAAATAAATTCAGCTACGTAAAAACTATAACCAATCCATATGAAATGTATAAAATTGAATTTAATGCATGTATTTTTTAATTTTTAGTGTCTGATTGCAAGGAAAGATGGACACGGTTGCGCGATAATGATAGAAAGGCATTAAAATTTAGAAAAGGTAAAAGTGGAGATGCCGCCACCAAATTAAAACCATATAAATTTGAAAAGGAAATGGCTTTCTTAAAACCATTTATGCAGCAACGAGAACACAAATCTAATCTTGTTGAAATTGCCAGTATTGTCAACAGTTCTGATCCTGTTTATGAGGATGAAGAAGGCAACGATCACATTGAAGACAGTGACAACGTAAGTGAATCAACTGAATCTCGAGAACTAACGCCTACACAATCAACAGGTACAACAATACGACGAAGAACAGCTACTTTCATTCCGAGAAAAAGAAAACATACTCAGATTATGCAACCTACCAATTCAGTTGCTAGCGTTCTTGAAAAATATTTGGAGTCGACAGCTGCTGCTAATGCAAGTTCAGGAGGCAATAGTTTGAGGCAATTTTCCATTGCAATGGCTGACACAACACAATCATTCCCACCGGCACTTCAAATTGAAGTTAAGTCGAAGATTTTCAATATCGTACAGCAAGCAGAATTAAAATGTTTGCAAGTGACAGATAGTTTGCAGTTTCATAATAATCAAGCAGGGTTGCAAAGTAATTCCTGGACTGAAATCTAAGCTAACTTATACGGAACCAGCAACATATTTAACAAATTCGTATTCAACAACTTTCCCAGACGTGCAAGAAGTTTACAACAATGATAATTAATTACATAAATAAAATGTAAACAAAAAAATAAAAAGTAATTATGTATTCTGAATATCGTTATTTAAATGAAAAAAATACACTTACTTAAGAGTTACTGCTAACCGTTCATCTGGCGGAATAGACTTTCTAAATGTTGTATTTTGTTTTGTGAGATCAATTTTTATAACAGATAAGAGTTCTTGATATTTTTCGTAACTCATTCGGAAATATTGATAAAATTTGTCTTGATGATCGATTAAATCAGGAAATAAAGTAACAAATTTACTTTCCGTATTTCGTTTTTTACAAATTTCATGAACCCATTTACTACGCTGTCGCTTCCTTTTTGAAATTTTATTTTGTTCCTCTTCCGCGCACAACAAACTAACAATAAGAATTTTTGGATCCATCTTCCGTGAAATATATAAATACACTGACACTGACTGAGGTGATTTTGCCGATAAATGCGCGCTACGACATTTAATTCCGGGCTGTAGCGTTCCGTTCCGTTGCCGACCGATTCGATCAACTGAGCGAGGACCTTTATGCTTAACTACGGAATTTGGTAATACAATGACGGAAACCACCAATAAACGAGGTCAAGCAAAGTTTAAACCTACAGCCATTTATGAATATAACAAACATATGTCCGGCATTGACCGTCAAGACCAAATGCTCGCATATTATCCGTGCTCTCGGAAAACTTTGCGTTGGTATAAGAAATTGTTTATTTATATACTGCAAATATTGTTACGAAATTCACTAATTTTATACAATAATTATTCAGGACAACCAAGAAAATCGCTATATAATTTCTTACTATTAATTTTGGATACTATGTTGCCAGAGGGTGGTGTTGAAAATAAAAATTAAATTGACTTTGGTGAGCACAAATTGGAAAAAATAGAGAAAACAATTGAAGCAAATTACGGTACAGGAGATACTTCAAAAAAGGTAAGACGAACAAGGAAGGAGTGCCTAGTATGCACGAGGCAAAATAAAAAAAAGCAACTATTTATGTTTGTAACGCTTGCACTGGATCACCTGGTTTTTGTGTCGAGTGTTTTTTTAAATACCATTCGCCCTAAGTGATTTAAGTGTTTTATTTTTTGTTTTTTAATGCCATATCGCCAAAAATTACTGTAAATTTGACTAACACCCAGGGGTGTAATCGGCATTTCTAATGAAATTTTCATTAGAGTTGCCAGTTACACCCATGGGTGTATTTTTTTTAATGATTAAGTGTACTGTTTTTTTCAATAAAATCACACTTGTAATTCCGTTTTTTATTCATTGTAAACATTCAATATAAAAATAAAAAAAAGGTGAGCGACACAGCTGATACATAAGTAATTAACTGGTGGTAATGAACGTGTTAATGTTATTAGTTTAGTTTATTGTTTTAGGTTATTGTTTACTATGTAAGGTATATAGGTTAGTTTATTATTATAAAACAAAATAGCACTATCTTTTTATTTTTTATTTAGTCATAAAATCACAACAAAAACATTAATCATAAATTTAAAAAATAACAGAAAATAACATTCTGAGGAAAAAAAGAAGAATGCACATAGAAGAAAAAAAGAAAACAAACAAATAGAGCTAAATCTGTTTGTAACAGTCGTTACTTATACTGTATTGATATAAAAATAATTTCAGAGATGTAGTATGGGTTGCCTAACTTTAAGTGTTCATTTGCCCATTAAGTGTGTATTTTTAATAATTTAAGTTGTCACTCTGATCTAATTTGGTACCATTGCGAACCAAAAGAGATGACAGGAGATTAAGGGAGGTGGAAATTGACTCTTCTTGGTTAATTAACTGTGAATTAAAATTCACTTCTGATCGAGAGTTTGGAGTGGTACAAGTGGCAGTTAGCGAAAGAAACTCCAATTAATGCATAGAATTTCCTTCACTTCAAGAAGTTAACTAAGTATAACCATAAAAATTTAATTGACGGTGTTTTCGCAAACTCGGGAAGTGAAGTGAGATTTCTAGCACGGAATCAAGTAGCTATCTGGTAAATAATAATTTTTTATATTATAAACATTAGAGTATTTTATCTATATCCTATTATTCAGATTCATTATTTCATATTTTAATATAGTATTTTGTCCAAGGCCATTATATTTTTACTCTATGTGAAGCAAGGTCACGCTACATCCGATTGGATGGGTTTTTTTATCTACCATAATTATCTTTTTGCTCCGGTTTCTTATGCTGAAAGAAACTTTCCTCACTTCTTCTTTGATTTCTTTTTATCAATGTTGAGATTAGAAGTAACGGGGAATTGTTTTCAGCCACCTACCATGGAATTATAAATTTCCCTCAGAACATCCGAGGGAGAGTACCACTTCAACTCTATTAGAATCAGGGTCATTGGGACAAGCCACAGGGAGTATTATCTACTCCACCCTCATTTTTTCTCCAGCCTGCACCTAGAGGTAGGGCAGGACAGTCATCATCGGAATTGAGCCAATTATCACCAGCTCCGTGCTAATTTCGGACCTCAAGGAGGACTTCGCTGGGACACCGAAACCATTCGGGAGTATCCTTCCAGACAGCTGTAGGAGGACAGTTGGTTTTTGATTCAGAACTATATATATATCTTGTTTCACCAGTTCTAGTTTTTTTTATAACATATATATATATATATATATATTAATTAATATAACTCCCCTTGGTGTAAGGTATCGGTAAGTTTGAGCTCAAATTCTACCCAGAGATTATCTTCCATTGTTTTTTGTATTAACCATTTATTTCTTTATTAACTTTAATTATTTCATTATTAACTTTAATTATTTTATTATTTGTATATTTAACTAATTTTTTATATTTCATCTTGCGTTATTAACTCCGGTTATTATCCCTTCAGGATAATATACCGTTTCAATTGTTTAACTTGGCTTGTTCCCATTTATATATATTATTTTGTTTGTATGTGCATTTAGAGTTGTTTAACAATATTGTTGGTCATATTGTAGGTAAGTTTGATATATTTACTTGGCTATACGTTCTTCCAACGTTAGCATTATTTTTTGTTTAAGGTTGTTTTTTAACCTAGATGTAGGTTGTACACTCTATATCAGAGTTATTCTGTGTAATTTTCCACTTTTTATTATAGTTGTTTTCAACATTTTTTTTAATATTATATTGTGAAATTTTCATATACTTTTTGGTAACTTAGAGATTTTCAGAATCTAAGAAGTTATATTTAATAAACTTGAATTTGTTTTGCATATAATTTTTTTATTAATATTTCCTTACCTTTTTACATTTACAGCATTATTGTTTATTAAGTCAACTTTAATTAATATTAGCAGTATACGATACCTGGAAGAGTGACTGTTACTCTTTTTAGAGTAGTATCCCTCTTCTGGCGCCCTCAATTTGTTTTCTTTGTTAATTTTCATTATATCTATTTATTTTTCATATCTTCTTTTCTATCCATCATACATATTTTCCTGATTTACTGTCTTTAAAAGGCATGCAAATTGGCCGTATCCATCCTTGAGTTTCTAGTGGTCATTCTCTTGCCTGCATTGCTAGCCTAGCCACATTCCGTTCAATATTTTTTTTTTCATACTTCTTTACTTAATTGTTATCTATTTTATCCCATATATATAGACCACTCTTCTTATACCTCTCTCCTCACACACCCCAGTATTTTGTTACATCGGCGTCCCAACGCGGTGCCTTTTCCAAGTTTTTGGTTTTAAGACAGTAGCTTTTAGCTGATTTTTTTTTTCTCTTACTTGAGTTTTTGTATTTTTGCTTTTTCTTTTTTTTACTCATATTATTGCTGATTTATTCTATCTTTAAATTTTTTATTAATACTAAACAGGTATACTTATACTGCTGTATTGATTTATTAGTTTTATTTATTAGATTTATTAGTTATTAATATTTTGAGACCTCAGTGATAGGTTATAGTAGTACAACTTACATTCTAGGTTGAATTTTGTACTTTTATTGAGAACTTATATTTACTTACTTACCTACACATACTTATATCGTATATTATATAAACTTTTATTCCTACAGCCAACAGTATTATACTTATAGGTACTATTAATTGTTGCATATATATTAATATTTGGTTTAGAATAGTTATAATTTACATATAACTAGAAATTATTTTGAGTATTTTAGTAAGATAACTAAGGTATTTATTTGATTATATATATATATTATTTTTGCTGGCTATTTTGATCTTGGTGGTGTGTTGCTAATAATTTGTCCACATTTTTTTTACAACTTAGGTATAATTAATAATTAGTATTTCATATTTCTGATCTTGGTATCACTTTGTCCATATTTTTCCTCTCATCATGTGTGCTTTCAAAGTTGAGCATCTTTTGGTAAACGAATTGGATTACGAATTGAATGTTAGGGGTATAACGCCTGCAGAGTCGGCAAAGGTTGAAGACAAACGCAAGCTTTTGCGTGGAGATTTAAAGCAGAAACAGGAAAATAGGAGTTTTACTCAGATTTCTGCTACACACATCCCTTTCGATGACCAACAGAAAGGAATATCCGAAACCTTAGATGATTTGTCGACGAGAATAGGAGATTTCAGGGGAACTGTACAAGATAACTTGTATGCGCGATTAACTTCTCGTTTAGCTCATATTTCTGGCCGCGTACATTTGTTACATTGCACTACTGAAGAGCAGGAATCTTTTAAAAGGACTGTTTCTCTGAGAATACTTACATTGGAGGGTGAACTTGATTCTAGAGTTAATTATATTGTTACATCTACTCCTAATGCTCCAGTCAATGTAGTTCCTAGCTTTTCGTACTCCAAACCTGTGCAAGTACACAAATGGGGTGTTTCATTTTCTGGTGAAAAACAGCACACTGATGTGATGTCATTTATAGAAAGGGTTGAATGTCTTCGTGTTTCTAGAGGTGTCTCTGAAGAGGATTTGTTTGCTGCTTCTGCTGAACTGTTCACCGGTACAGCTTTTACATGGTTCATGAATAATAGAGGTAATTTTTCTTGTTGGTCTGATCTGGTACACAAGTTGAAGTCAGATTTTCTTCCTTACTCATTCCAGGATGATCTATTGGACCAAATCAAAAACCATAAGCAGAAACCTGGAGAATCTGTCACCATGTTCATTAACACTATTTTGGGCATGTGTAGCCGTTTGGAGACTTCTTTATCAGATTCTGCTAAGATAAAAATTATTCTTAAATGTCTGTTACCTTTTTATCATCAACAGCTAGCTCTTATGGACATCCAAACTATTGATGACCTTACTGTAAAGTGTAAACGTTTAGAGGAAACGTTATCCTGGTCCTCTCAGTCTTCATCCACATCTCGACCTTCTTCTAATTTTTCTTCTCAGCCAAACTCTTTTAGTCATCGTTCTTGGCACAATAAGGGCCCTGAACGTAATGTGTCAGTTGTAAGTTCTATCGTCTGCTGGAATTGTCGTCAGTCTGGTCATTCGTTTGTTGAATGTTCGATCCCTCGCACTCGTATTTTCTGCCATGGTTGTGGTAGGGAAAACACTCTAAAGAGAAATTGTTTTAAGTGTTCGGGAAACGAATTGTCGGAGGTCCGTCCCCTGAGCGTTTCTCCGTCCACCATCCAATCAGGGAATCAAACCCAAACTTCAAACGAGACCGCTGGTCCAAGCACATCCAGCAACCCAAACCCATCTCCGAGTCGGAAAGGGAAAGGGGTAACTTTCAAAAAAGCAAAGCACACCACAAGACAAAATCAGTCCCGAAATTAACTACTAATCATGAAACGTTGAATCCGCCTGTTTTAAGTGATCACAGATGGTCAACTACCAATTCTTCTTTACCCAGTAGCGTTAAACACAATTCTAATGATTACAGTAGTAAAATAGTTCCATTATCAGTATCAACTTCTAGGTTTGTTGATGATGATGATATGTCTATGGTTGTACCATATAATATTTATAACCAATCAAATACTTTAGATTTAGATTTAAATTCTTTACTAGTTAGGAAGGTTAATGATAATAGACCTTATTTACCCATTAAGATTTTAGGACAAGCATGCTTAGCGTTGTTAGATAGTGGCTCTAATATTTCATTGATAGGTGCACATTCGTTACATCTTTTGAAAAATGCAACTTCTTCCATTATGCCCATTTCATCTTTGCAGGTATCTACTGCAGATGGTACAGTTCAGTCTATTACAGGCAAACTTCAAACTGAAATCACTGTTGCAAATATATGTAGAGAAATCACATTTTATGTCATTCCTTCTGTACAGAATTCCATAATTTTAGGCATGGACTTTTTCAATGCTTTCAATAGCACTTTAAGTTGTTCTGATTTTTCGTTTTCAATTTCTGAATTTAATTTAGCTACTCTGAGTGCTATTCATGATTTTTCTAGTCTATCTAGTTCTGAACAAAGGCAATTAGAGAACATGATCTCTAAATTTACTACTCTTTCTTCCAAAGATAAACTGGGTCGTACGTCTTTAATATCTCACACTATTGAGGTGGGAAATCCCACTCCTTTTAGACTTTATCAGTATCCCATACCTCAAGCATGGCAGGCTGATTTAGAAACAGAAGTCGATTCGATGCTCTCGTTAAACATCATAGAACCTTCTACCTCGTCTTACTGTAGTCCTTTATGGTTAACGAAAAAGAAGGATGGATCCTTTAGGATCTGCTTTGATGGTCGGAAATTGAACAGTATTACCACTAACCGGGATGCTTATCCTATCCCCAGAATAGATGTGATTTTGAGCAAACTTCAGAATGCCAAATACATCTCTTCTATTGATTTGTCTAAGGCCTTCTTACAGATCCCATTGAGTGAAGAGAGCAAGAAGTATACTGCTTTTGCCGTCAGTGGCAAAGGACTATTTCAATTTGTCACTATGCCTTTTGGTCTTGTTTCTGCTCCCCAGACAATGTGTCGTCTGATGGATTTAGTCATTGGTCCTCAGTTAGAGCCCTATGTTTTCTATTATCTGGATGATATTTTAGTTGTTACTCCTGATTTTTCCCTTCATATGGAAATTTTAGATAAGTTGTTTTTACGCCTTAAGGAAGCTAATCTAACGATTAATTTAGATAAGTGTCAGTTTTGCCGTCCTAGTCTTAAGTTTTTGGGTTATGTTGTTGATAATCAGGGTCTAAGGACTGATCCTGATAAAATTGTTGCCATTAAGAATTTTCCTATACCTAAGACCACAACCCAAGTCCGTAGGATATTGGGAATGTGTGGTTATTATCGTCGGTTTGTACCATCTTACTCTACCTTGTTGTCACCTCTTACTGATCTTCTGAAGAACAGGAAAAAGGGACAAACTATTACTTGGACTCCTGAGGCAGATGAAGCTTTTAGGCGCGTTAAAGATGCTTTAACGAGCGCTCCAGTCATGATGTCACCTAATTTTAGTGAGCATTTTTATTTAATGACTGATTGCTCTAATACTGCTTCTGGTGGCGTGTTATTTCAGTTGAAAGATGGCTCTGAACACCCCATCGCTTATACGAGCAAGAAGTTGAATAAGGCACAGAAGAACTATTCCACTACGGAGAAAGAACTCTTAGCTATTATCCATGGGTTAGAAGCATTTCGTTATTATTTGGAAGGTCGTAATTTCACTATCATTACAGACCACAGTTCTTTAGTATGGCTTCATAGCATGAAAAACCCTTCACAGAGACTTTCCCGTTGGATCTGTAAACTGGCTGCCTATTCCTATAAGATTATCCATAGAAAGGCAAACGGGGTAGTAGTTGCAGATGCTCTTTCCCGTGTCCATGACATTAACGTCTTAGATCTGTCCTCTTTAACTCCTGACGCGTGGTATCAGAATATGATTGATAGGGTTACTCAAGACCCCCAAAAGTATCCTGATTTTAAGGTAGAGAACAATGTGCTGTACAAACACATTTTAGGTCCGGTAGAGACATTATCTAATATGTCCGACTGGAAAATAGTCGTACCTACGCCAAATCGGGAAAACATTTTGCATATGTTTCACGATGAGGTTACTGCTGGTCATTTTGGCTTTTATAAAACGTATCACCGTATTGCAGAGTTATATTATTGGCCCGGCTTGCGCAAATCTGTAAAAAAACATATTGCTAAGTGCCTGGTTTGTGCTACTTGTAAACCAAGTAATTTACCACAAGCTGGACTCATGGGTTCCTTCAGGAACATTGATTTTCCTTGGCAAATGATCTCGTTGGATCTAATTGGACCATATCCTCGTAGCTACAAAGGAAATACCTATTGTTTAGTAGTTGTGGATTATTTCACTAAATTTCCTTTAGTTTTTCCTCTTCGTCAGGCCACAACTCCAGCAATCGTGAAATATTTGGAGGAACAAGTCTTTTTGTTGTTTGGTGTTCCCCAAATTGTTTCCTGTGACAATGGTCCACAGTTCGTGTCTAAGGCTTTTAAAGACCTTCTAACCAAATACAAGGTTCAGAAGATCTTTTATAATGCTGCGTACCATCCGCAAGCAAACCATACTGAGAGAGTGAATCGAAGTATTGTCACAGCCTTGAGATCATACACTTTCCCAGATCACAGAGCTTGGGATCAATATATTCACTCCATAGCTCAAGCCATAAGGACTTCTGTCCATGAAGTGACACAGTGCTCCCCATCATACTTGAATTTTGGCAGAAACATTGCTTTATCTGGTGACTATTTTGGGTTAATTTCTGAAAATTCCGCAAATCTCCCTCAAATATCCGAGAGACTTCATCGTCTAGATGACCTTCAGACTCTACCTCCAATTTTTGCTGATATCAGGAAGAAGTTAAAAACTTCTTATCTCCGGAACAAAAGTCAATACAATTTGAGGAAGAGAGATTTGCGATTCTTTGTTGGCGATAGAGTTTTAAAGAGAAACTTTGTAAAATCAAGTAAAGGTGATGCTATTTCGGCAAAATTTTGCCAGAAATACATTCCGTGTACGGTTGTAAGGGTAATATCTCCTTTGGTATATGAATTAAGGGACAATTCGTCCAACAAACGAATTGGTCAATTTCATGTAAAGGATTTACTGCCTGATAACACCATCGACGAGGTTAGTTCTTCATCCTCAGAAGAAGACTAACTTAACACTTTCGTTTAAGCTAATCTCTTTCTCTGTTTGTCTTTAGCTTATTTTGATTATATTTTGCATTTTAGTCTAAGATTTTCTTAATCACCAGATAACGTAGGTACACCGCTATTTTTTGTATCTTGTGGCATTGGTTAATGACTTCTATAACTTATTAGATAATTAGTAGGTATGACTTATCCATTTGTTTTTGTATTATAAATGATGCACTTTATAATGAATTAATATTCTTAAGTACTAATCTTCCCAGGAGAATTACTCCTTTTAACCTCATATGATACGAGGGTTGTTTAGTATATACTTACATATTTAGATTTATACTTATAGTTAATCCTATTACTGATAAGGAACTATGGAACTATGTTGTTACACTACTGGATCATATATTGTGTGTTATATCTTTGATATTTGATTCCTTAGTATTTGTTTCGATATATTTGTTCAATATTTGCCAATTTGGAAAGATGTTGTGATTTTTTTTTATCTTTGGTCTGCTTTATTCTCACTTGTCACGAAAATCTTAAATACTCTACAATAATTTATGTCCTGATTCCATATACAGGATGGTTCTGGAATTAGTTTGGAATTTTGAAGTAGGTAAGGATGGCCGGCGTCCTTCTTATTTCTTCTTATTTATTCTTCTGAATTTTCTGTCAATGAATCTGTCAATACTCAGCTTTAGTGAATACGTGGGTTCGAGATTGTTGCTCAGCAACTGATCACTGCTGCTCAATTAGGTTCGTACTATATGTGTTTATTGCAGAGTAGGCAGATGTTTATGCCTCATAATATTTCTGGTCAGGAAATGCTCGCGACATGTCCTAACCATTCTTGTGTGATTGTCCAAATATTCCAGTTACCTTTTCACAACTTGATAGGGAAGTTTAATTAGTTCATATTAGTTATCTTACTTCAGGTTATGTTCTTTTTCTTTAACTATCCCTACACATGTCAAGTTAGTCATTTTCATTATTTAAGAGTTTAGACAAATGAGTTGTCCTCTTAGTGTAATCCCACTTCTTTCCTTCGGCATAAATTGCTGTTTAGATTTAGGACTATTCCCGGATAATTCCATGCTGCGAGAACTTGTTATAAATCTACAGTTTTGTTCAAAATTGGTTGCTTGTTCTAGACCTATTTTTTTTTCTTTCGTTAGTAATGGTATTATAGGAAAAGTCCACCACTTATATTTTCTTAGGATTTCTATTGGGATTTTATCGGTGTCTGGTTATTCTCATACATCTGTTGTAGCCACATGCTATAGTTAACGAATACCAGCACACTCAAAATTTATTTAGCCTCTGAATTCCTTTAGTCCATTTTAGACTTTAGACTTTAGGTATTTATCTTTATCTTTGGTTTAGTTCAGTTACATATTACATTACTTAGTCTGAATAAGTGTGACAATGCTGCTTCACACTTTAGGAAATTTTGCTTTATTGTAATTACTTAGTTGGTATTGGCTCATATTACCGAATGAGGGTAAGAGCTAATTTAGTTATTAGCATTAGTGAGAATTGGCCCTTTCCTGATCGTTCTTCTTTGGATATGCTCTATTTATAAATCTGGTGTCCATCGATAGTCCGATTTTGGATTCAGTGTCTGATTCCTCACTTATTTGGTTTATTTGGTTATGTAGGTTCGTATCACCATATGTGGGTGTACGTAGACCTCATTTAGTTTTGAGATTTAGTATTGGTGTGAATAGGTCCATAAATCTTCCTGGTCGTTCTTCTTTGGATATGCTTTTATGAATCTGGTGTCCATTGATAGTCTGACTTTGGATTAAGCGTCCTATTTCACATTTATTTTGGTTATTACGTCTTTGATATACTTTGGTATGTTTACGATTTAGATTACTATTTGTGTTATTTGGTTTGGTGAGAATTGCTCCATAAATCTTCCTGATTGTTCTTCTCTGGATATATTACTATGAATCTGGTGTCCATTGTTAGTTCAATTTTGGATTAAGTGTTCAGTTCTTAACCTATTTAGTTTATGATTTCTTTGATCTTAGTTTAGTATATCTCCGGGTGAGATATTGTTTGAATTGGCTCATACATTTGCCTGGTTGTTCGTCCTTGGATATACTTAGTCTTATAAATCTGATGTCCATGGATAGTTCAATTTTGGATTTAGTGCCCAATTCGACATTTATTTGTCAGCAAGAATTTAGTTGGTATATTTAGTTAATATTTGGCTTTTAAGCATATTGTCGATTGAGATTTTGATTCGACTTCGAGTCATCTGAGTTTGTGGTGTCTGGCGCCATGACCATCATTCTTTTTTTTCCCGCGATCTTTAGTTCGTGGTTATTTTTTTTTGTGTAAACTTACGGATCAACGTGGAATGTTAGGCCAGTACACTTAGTTATTGATACTTTAATTTTATGAAAAAAAATTTTGATTAAAATTTTTTTTTCCCGACTAGTAGGGGAATGTAACAGTCGTTACTTATACTGTATTGATATAAAAATAATTTCAGAGATGTAGTATGGGTTGCCTAACTTTAAGTGTTCATTTGCCCATTAAGTGTGTATTTTTAATAATTTAAGTTGTCACTCTGATCTAATTTGGTACCATTGCGAACCAAAAGAGATGACAGGAGATTAAGGGAGGTGGAAATTGACTCTTCTTGGTTAATTAACTGTGAATTAAAATTCACTTCTGATCGAGAGTTTGGAGTGGTACAAGTGGCAGTTAGCGAAAGAAAATCCAATTAATGCATAGAATTTCCTTCACTTCAAGAAGTTAACTAAGTATAACCATAAAAATTTAATTGACGGTGTTTTCGCAAACTCGGGAAGTGAAGTGAGATTTCTAGCACGGAATCAAGTAGCTATCTGGTAAATAATAATTTTTTATATTATAAACATTAGAGTATTTTATCTATATCCTATTATTCAGATTCATTATTTCATATTTTAATATAGTATTTTGTCCAAGGCCATTATATTTTTACTCTATGTGAAGCAAGGTCACGCTACATCCGATTGGATGGGTTTTTTTATCTACCATAATTATCTTTTTGCTCCGGTTTCTTATGCTGAAAGAAACTTTCCTCACTTCTTCTTTGATTTCTTTTTATCAATGTTGAGATTAGAAGTAACGGGGAATTGTTTTCAGCCACCTACCATGGAATTATAAATTTCCCTCAGAACATCCGAGGGAGAGTACCACTTCAACTCTATTAGAATCAGGGTCATTGGGACAAGCCACAGGGAGTATTATCTACTCCACCCTCATTTTTTCTCCAGCCTGCACCTAGAGGTAGGGCAGGACAGTCATCATCGGAATTGAGCCAATTAGCACCAGCTCCGTGCTAATTTCGGACCTCAAGGAGGACTTCGCTGGGACACCGAAACCATTCGGGAGTATCCTTCCAGACAGCTGTAGGAGGACAGTTGGTTTTTGATTCAGAACTATATATATATCTTGTTTCACCAGTTCTAGTTTTTTTTATAACATATATATATATTAATTAATATAACTCCCCTTGGTGTAAGGTATCGGTAAGTTTGAGCTCAAATTCTACCCAGAGATTATCTTCCATTGTTTTTTGTATTAACCATTTATTTCTTTATTAACTTTAATTATTTCATTATTAACTTTAATTATTTTATTATTTGTATATTTAACTAATTTTTTATATTTCATCTTGCGTTATTAACTCCGGTTATTATCCCTTCAGGATAATATACCGTTTCAATTGTTTAACTTGGCTTGTTCCCATTTATATATATATTATTTTGTTTGTATGTGCATTTAGAGTTGTTTAACAATATTGTTGGTCATATTGTAGGTAAGTTTGATATATTTACTTGGCTATACGTTCTTCCAACGTTAGCATTATTTTTTGTTTAAGGTTGTTTTTTAACCTAGATGTAGGTTGTACACTCTATATCAGAGTTATTCTGTGTAATTTTCCACTTTTTATTATAGTTGTTTTCAACATTTTTTTTAATATTATATTGTGAAATTTTCATATACTTTTTGGTAACTTAGAGATTTTCAGAATCTAAGAAGTTATATTTAATAAACTTGAATTTGTTTTGCATATAATTTTTTTATTAATATTTCCTTACCTTTTTACATTTACAGCATTATTGTTTATTAAGTCAACTTTAATTAATATTAGCAGTATACGATACCTGGAAGAGTGACTGTTACTCTTTTTAGAGTAGTATCCCTCTTCTGGCGCCCTCAATTTGTTTTCTTTGTTAATTTTCATTATATCTATTTATTTTTCATATCTTCTTTTCTATCCATCATACATATTTTCCTGATTTACTGTCTTTAAAAGGCATGCAAATTGGCCGTATCCATCCTTGAGTTTCTAGTGGCCATTCTCTTGCCTGCATTGCTAGCCTAGCCACATTCCGTTCAATATTTTTTTTTTTCATACTTCTTTACTTAATTGTTATCTATTTTATCCCATATATATAGACCACTCTTCTTATACCTCTCTCCTCACACACCCCAGTATTTTGCTACATGTTAAGCCTACTTGTGGAGATAAATGTAGACAAAATGCACAACTAAATTTACGGAGGAGCAACGGACACAAATTTTTGATGCATACTATGTTTTACCTGATGCATTGCATAGGCGTACCTTCATTGCTTATAGCATCGAGGAAATAAAGCCAAAATATGTATACAAATCTAGCAACAGACCAAGAAAAAACAATTTGAAATTTTTGATTGCAATAACCAAAAAGTTGGTGTATGTCAAAAATTGTTCCTAAATACTCTTGATGAATCTCTCTCAATAATACGAACAGTGCGAAATAAGGTATTTGATATGAATAATCCGATGCCTTTACTCGAAGACAGGAGAGGTAAACATGAACACCATCACTCCGTTGACGAGTCATTACAAAATATTGCTAGAAAGTTTATTCAATCGATTCCTCGTGTCGAGAGCCATTATATTCGAGCTAATTCTAGCAGAAAATACATCTCAGGAGGTAGAAATCTTAGTGATATTTATAGGGATTATGTTAAAATGTGCACTGACAAAAAGAAAAGTATATAAACTATGTTACGTTTCATAAAATCTTTAATACGGAATTTAATATTAGTTTTTTCATTCCAAAAAAAGACGCATGTGAAGATTGTATTGTCTACAGTAATGCTGTTGGAAGTGAAAAAAAGTAATGAGAAAGGTACGAAGGCCACATGAACGAAAAATAATTATGACGGTTAGAAAAAGACAAAAATGAAGCTCAGTGTAGATCAACGCTACTCGTTGCTGTTTATGATCTTCAAACATCATTGCCTTGTCCAAAAGGCGAAATGTCAACTTTTTATTACGTCTCGAAATTAAAAGCTTACAATTTTACCATCTTCGATTTGAAAACAAAAGATGTTGAGTTTTTTTTCTCGCTTGAGGGGCAAGGCAACAGAGGAGCTAACGAGATAGCCACATGCGCTTTTAAGCATATCCAGGAGTTATTTGGAAGTGCAAATGAAGATATAGACATCATTTTTTACAGTGATAACTGCATAGGTCATCAAAAAAACAAGTTTTTAATAAGTATGTACATTCATGCTGTGGCAGTAATTCATACCCTTAATTCAATTACTCACAAATTTCTCATTAACCCTTTGAGACCCTGTGTACATGTGTATGCACATAGCTGCTAGCATGTATGTACAGTGCACAGATTCTAAACATGCCGGTGGGAGATGGCTTCTATGCGTTGTATTATAGTTGGTGTATGAGAGAAAAAGTTTTCGAAATAATGAAATAACAAATTTTATATTATTATTTGTTATTTCATTATTTTGAAAACTGTCCCTCATCCATCGATTATAATACAGCGCATAAAAGCCATCTCCCACCGGCACATTTAGAATCTGTGCACTGTACATTGTTTTGTTAAATACCAACTACTCGCTTATCTATACCGAAATAGCATTCAGTCACTCAAATATACATTTACGATCCACATTTTTAACTTCTGCTTCCATCTATTGGTCAACAGGTAAAGTTGTCAGCGATTGTGTTGTAAAGTGTCAGCTGTTTAGTTGGTAACCGATACTGCTAGTTTTATTTTACGAGAAACTGTTATCTTTTGTGAAACGAAATCGATCCAACTTTTTAAGTGTGATTTATAAGGTAAGTAGTTTTTTATAAAGTACAAAACATTGCCATAAAAACGATAGTTTTGAAATAAACAAACATTTTTTAGATGCACATGAGCATGTACAAGTGGTCTGAAAGCATATTTCTGATTGTACATATGGTCTAAACTTGGGTTTTAACTTACTATTGTTGATTGCAGATAACATGGATTACAAAAGAAAAAAATATGATTTCGACAACCCAAAACATCTCCAAGAGTTAATTGACCTATATATATATATATATATATATATATATATATATATATATATATATATATATATATATATATATATACAGGGTGGTCCTTAAGTAATTGTACAAACGAAAACTGTAAATTCTACACTTTAAAATATTACGATTTAAGCCAAATTGCTTTAATAAAATGTTGATATTAAGAAAGATACAGGGTGTTAAAGTGCAAATTTAAAATTCTATTTTTCGCTATAACTTTCATGTTTGTAAAGATTTATGCATAAAAATTTACAACTGGCATAAATTTGCACTTAACTTTTTTGCTGTTTGAGTTACCTGTATTTTTGATAAAAAATATTAAAGATACATTATTTTAACAAAAAAAAGGTATACTTCTTAATAACTTCAAAACTTAACAGTTTTCGTGATAATCGCATTTTACAAATCGGCTGCATAATTCTGATTTAAGGCAATTACTCCAAGCAACGAAGGAAAAATAGACAAAAACATTAATAAATCTAAATTTTGGTATAAAATACCTTGAACTAAAGCCAATAGTTAACAAAATGTTAAATAAAATAAATATATCAGCAGGATAATTAATAATAGGATTTGACAAAAACAGAATAATAGGGATTTTACATCAAACATTTTACGTTATATGTTAAATTAAAGTCATAATCAAAACATTTTGTTTACAAACCAAATTAAGAAATAGTTAAACTAAATAACATAACTTTTTGTCAACGTAAGTTTTCGATATGTCCACATTTTCTTTAATTCATTTGTCAATATATTACATAAAAGATCGTCTCATGTTAAATAGCATCATTGGTTCTAAAGAAACTACTGCAGTATTTATTTCTTCCCATAGTTGGTTGCGAATGTTTATGGAATTCTTATAGACACGTTGTTTTAATATGCCCCATATACCAAAATCAAGCGGATTAAATTCTGGGCTACGTGGTGGCTATAATGTATAATGGATGAATATATTCTTTTGGATACATATCCAAACCTTACGGTATATTATGGAACTACATCTTATTTGTGGCAGAGGTTAAACTGTGATGTATTTGATTCATTGGTTACTTGTATAAACACGGAATAACCTATGGATGTCATTACTTATTTATATGATTACGTTACAGCTTACGAGTAACTATAATTACATCTCGAACAAATGGTCTATTATGATTAACTAACGAACTAATATTATGCTGAACTAAATTACCTGTGTGTTTACTATATTTATAACAATATCGGTTATTAGGCCAACGATGATGTTTTTGTAAAAATGCTGAGTCTTTAAGGTTAGATTGGTAGCAAAAGTATTATGAAACAAGACACATATGTGTTATTCAATACCTGGGCTTTAGTTTCTAATTGTCCTAATAAAAATGGTCCTAATTTATAAATTAAATAATTATATATTATAATTATAAATAATTATATCAATATCTCACACATTGCAAAGGAATATGACTACCACGATAAATCCAACGTTCAGAACAGTTATATTTAAGTATGTTCTCACTGCCTTCTCTCTAGAATGTGGTGGTGTACCATCTTACATAAACCACATATTTTGGGTTTTCAGCATTTTACTATAGGGAAAAAGTAATACAACTCCAGTAGGTATAGAAACTTAAGAAGCGATATAAAAGGGAAATTGTAAACATGATGACGGCCAACGTCTGAATACGGACACGGCACCTAAAGAAGAAGATGAAGAATATTTTCATAAGACATTTAGCAGACATAACAAAAATTTTGTAATGTTACATTATCATCTTTGAGTTGTTGTAATAAGAATAAACTGTGAATTATGCTAATCTACAGGTATTCAGTGCTTCACCGCACAAATATTACAACTAAGAATTATTATGCAGCTGACTTATAAAATCCGAATATCTCGAAAACGGTTAAATTTTGAGGTTATCAACAAGTATACCTTTTCCTTGTAAAAATAATGTATCTTTAATATTTTTTAACACAAATAGAGCTAACTTTAAGAGCAAAAAAGTTAAGCGTAAATCTATGCCACACATGTGGCATATGTGGCGCCCTCTATCATTTACATTAAAGTTTGTATAAAATTATAATTTATCCTACTTTAAAGCATCCAATTATAAATTTTTGTCCAAAAATATTTACAAACATAAAAGTTATAGCGAAAAATAGAATTTTAAATTTCCAATTTAACACCCTGTATCTTTCTTAATATCAACATTTTATTAAAGCAAGTTGGCTTAAATCGTAATATTTTAAAGTGTAGAATTTACGGTTTTCGTTTGTACAATTACTTAAGGACCACCCTGTATATATATATATTTATAAAGGTAGTTGCAGCATCAAAGAAATGTGGGAAACGGATTAGAGATAAGACTCACGTCTATTTATCCATAGGGGTAGATACTTTGAAACTTTATATCCAAAACGAGCGAAGCAGCATAATGCATATCCAAAGAACTCAAAAGATATTCATGCTTGGGCTTATCCGCGTGGGTGATTTTATCATAATGGCAATGTATTAGCTACCAAAACTGGAGAATTAATACTTAAGCGACACGACGGCCAACTAACAATGAAGCAAAATTCGTTCAACATTCGTGCCCTAATTGTTTGGTCTATTGTCTGAAAAAACATATATATCATATCAAATATGTTTGCACGGAAAAACTAAACTGCGAGAAATGAGTTCTAAACACCACACTCTGAAAAATTCTTCGTAACAAAAATAAACTTTTGCAACTTCGTTTAAAGGAACTTACGATTAAATATGTGAATGGCTGTGCAAAATAATGAATTTTGGTTCATAATTCTTCTGCACCAAAATTTACGGATTGGCATCTTATGTATACGAATCTAAACTCACTTATGTCCAAATTTAATGAATTTATAAGTACTGTTCAACTTTTAAAACCTCACATTATTCTCAACAGAAACGTGGCTTAATTCTTCTCTTCCCGATGCTATTGTAAACATTGATAATTTTACTATATTTCGTAGAGATAGAGGTACTCATCAGTAATAAAACAATGGACGTACCCCGTATAGAAATTATCCACTTACTTATTACTAATAACTCTTTCATATTTAATATAGTTTGCATATATCGACCTCCGGATTCGGTACTTACTCAGGACAATATGCTTATTAACAAACTTGAGGAATTATCATCCCTTGAAAATCTTATTGTTGTTGGAGATTTCTCAACTGAGAGAGAAGACGAACGAAATACTTAGCAAATATTTAGTATCAAAAGAATCTTTACCTACTGAAATACTTTAATTTTTAGGAAAGAAAATTTAAGGTTAAGTTTGTAACAGGTTTTTTTAATAAAAAACATCAGACAGAGTTATATTTTTTTTTCCTACAAATTGAATGTGTAACAAATAAAATGAATATACATATACTAGCTGACCCGGCGAACTTTGTTCCGCCTTAATGGCAATAAATAAGCAGATTGTGTTTTTTTTTTATTGGAAAAAATACAAAAAAAAATTAAATAACTACATTAATCATTCATTATTTCTGTATTTTAGTACATAGGTTGCTCTTCACTTAAGTACCTTGTGATACACGACATTTTTTGTTTTATTATCAGGCGCAAAAACAAACAACGCAGATGGTCTTCCTACCCGTGAACATGCCACGTATAATTGACCATGGGAAAAACATGAATGTTCTAGATTTAAACCACAAACTTTTAAGGATTGGCCTTGTGATTTGTTGATGGTCATGGCAAATGCAAGACGTATCGGAAATTGAAGTCTTTTAAATTCAAACGGCATATCGGTTGGGATCATCGGGATCCTCGGAATGAGAACTTCCTCACCTTTGAATTTTCCTATCATTATCGTAGCGTAAATTACATTGTTCATCAATTTACTAACCACCAAACGCGTACCGTTGCACAGTTTTGGTTGGTTTATGTTTCGAAGCATGATTACTACGGAGCCAACCTTTAGGCGTAAATTGTGCGGTGGTAAGCCAGGCACGTCCAAAGAGTTTAAAAATTCAATTGGATAGTTGGTGGCTTCATCTTCATTTGTGACGCAGTCAATAGATTTGAATGAATGCATTGTTCCAATGATCTTATTTTGAATTATGTAGTTCAGGTCATCTACATCTTTATTCTTAGCCGCTAAAATTGCTCGCTCACTCAACCATTCATTATTTTTGTAGTTAGAAATAATATTTGGAATTACATTGTTGATAAGTTAGTCTTTTGATGAGACAAAATTACAGAAATTATTTTCGAAATTATATTAATCCGCTCGATTCATCGACAGGTACTTGACCATTACCGATAGTCAGCAATTGCTCCGAGAAATCTTCAGCAGATGTATCATTAAGCAATGTAACTCTCATGTTTGTTGTCAGCTGCAGTTTCTTCACATAGCGCCATAGATTTGACGATTTGAGGCAAGCGTTTATTTCATCGGCAGCCGTAGATCTTGGAATTACTGGCAGTATTTGGCGGAAATCGCCAGACAGTAAAATCATTGCTCCTCCAAAACATCTCGAGTCATTGCGTAAATCTTTTAATGTTCGGTTAAGTGCTTCTAATGCACGTTTATGCGCCATTGTGCATTCGTCCCAGATGATAATTTTCGATGCCGCTAAAACTTTGGCCATTGCTGAGTGTTTTGCAATATTAAACGTTGGTTCTTCAATAGTTTGAAGATTTAACGGTAATTTGAATGCTGAATGAGCCGTACGACATCCTTCTAACAATGTGGCTGCTATTCCAGTAGAAGCAACTGCAACCGCTATGTTGGATCTCGCCTGAACAGTTGCTAAAACTAATGACATAAGGAATGTCTTGCCAGTTCCACAGGCAATCAGCGATTGCCTTCATTAAAGTATCATAAACTTCCTTTTGTTGGTAATTCAACAGGGGTACATTCCTTTGAACTGCTAAATCTAATTCCTGGTGATCATATTCACGTTCCCGTTCCAATTCTCGATTAAATGCGTCATTCATTTCACGATTTGGCGCTGGCATTCCTAACCTGATTAATAAATTACCGCACATGAGGTAACACATATCTTCGATCAAGAGTAAAGCACGATTATGTATCTCCTCATTCATCTCAATATCGTGATTTCTGGAACTGACACGACTTTGATGTAAAATATCTTCTGACATACTATCCTTGTATTTGGGCCACAGGTTACATGGGTTTGATGGAAAACATGTCGAAATTATGATAGCGAATAATGTGCGTATCTGACTTGGAGATGCAGAGATAATGGCTTCAGCGATTGTCGTATCCCAATGGGTATCGTTTTCTAATAAGTTCAATTCTTCACATGCAGCACGATATGTTGGGAATGTTACACCATTAACAGTTCGTAGTGTCTCAAATGAAATTGGCCCACGCACATTTACCAGCAACAACCGCAAATAGAAACATTCATCATTCTTTGGATGAACTGTATACATACGACCAAGAGCATCAGTAGAACGCACATCTGGATACCCAGGAACCGCATCACCTTGCTTCCGCCTTTGAAAATTCTTGGATGAAGCATTCCAAGTATAATAACGTGGCATCTCCCAGTAAAGCAAAGTTCGTGCAAACTGATCGCTTTGGCAGATTGCAAAAAAACTGGTCAATGTAGTTGCTGGAGGTGTTTAAGCACGTTGCGTAGCATTCGAAGCCGTGTAATACAGATTGAACCAATTTAAAACGGAACATACAATTTAATATATATCTGTTTGAACTGCATTTGAAATAGTGGACCAATATAAAACTTGGACAAAAATAAATCCATACCCGGTGATAGACATTGTATAAAATATCGTCAATCTATCAACTATCTGTCTCCTTTAAAGGAAAGAGGAGCTTGCCTAGTAGTCGGAGAGATAGAGCCGAAATTTTGAACTGATCAGTAATATGACTTTTCTCTATTGGAATATATTCATTGTAACTGGGTTAAGACTTTGCCTTACAGGCGGACGCCCCTCGTGGTACAGGGGGTGGCTATACAGGGATAAAGTTGTAATTTTTTTCGGAAAAATTAACGATCGATAATATGGCTAGAAATTTGCCCAGAGTAAGATCTTGGTATAACTAGACGAAATCCCAATAGGGTTGACGCGAGAGTGGATACATAAGGGGTGGCGGACACGGTTAAGTTGCAATTTTTTGGGGAAAAATTAACGATAAGTAATATGTCCGCCATTTTCATGGCTCATTATTTAGCCCCTAAAAACTCTAAATCCAAAAGGGCGGACAGCTGGGTTGGTAGAGAGAGCCATAAAACGGGGTCAAATGTACCACTTGCCTGCGCATTTTAGGTCTCGGTAACAATTTTCAAACTTATTTTATTATGATATTTTTATACCGATTGATTTGAAAATTTGTATGCTCACTTCTGTTACTATTCTGAAAAGCGTCAAGTAGAGTTTTCCTCAAAATTTTCCAAAAAAATTTCCGTAAATGAAAATTTTCGTAATTTTTTGAGGTAAAATCTAATTTGTAGAATCCTTTCGATTTTCTGTCAGTTATACCATGATTTTTTTCCAAAAATTTTTAAACGATTTTTCTCATAAGAAAAAAAAATTAGAAAAACTTTAAAAATTTCGTCATTTTTCTCACTCTCATTGATGTCATCACATTCATCATCTTCGTCACTTTCACTTTCAATAATATCACATTCATTATCTGCTTCATTTTAAATCACTACTTCTCGAACTGATTCTGGCATCTGAGGTCCACTAAACCATTTGAATTTATATGTTTCATCTTCAAACTCCCAACAATGTTCTTCAACAACCAATTCTGTTGGTACTTTTTTATGAGCATTTGTCCAAATATTTGAAATATAATGAGCTCGCAGTAGATGTTGGTGTAATTCATCTTGACATGGTGGTAAGCTTGAAGCATCGAAATTTTTTAGTTTTTTTTTTGAGGCTCGTTCACATCATGCAACTTATACTGCCGGTTAAATAGTGAAAATCTAACATCGTTTACTTTTCTTTTTGGAATTGTTCTCGTCAGTCCTGTTCCATATAAGTGACATATGAAAGTTTCTAAGGTTTCAAAAACTTCATTACAATCGAAGTCAGTTTCACCAAGTTGAATAAAAGCATCTTAATACTTATTACATTTAGCGCATGCGTCTAGAATTATTGATCTAAATGAACGCGCATCATTACTATTTTAATATTTTAAAATAATAATGATGCAAAATTTATGTCCAAACAGAATTTGTAAAATTATAATTAACTAATGAAAAAAATTCAATCAATTTGAAAGTTAAAAAAAATATTGAAAATATCTACAAGGAAAATTTCAAAACTTAAAAAATTGATAATTCCACTATTAAATTGATTTTTATTAATAATTATTTGTAAAATGTTAAAGGAATTCTACAAATTGAATTTTACCTATTGATAAATAGAAATAATATATTTTGTATTTGATTATTAATGTAATAATAATTCAAATTTGCCTTATACAATCATTATTTATGCAATATAAATTTAAAAACATTTTTATTGTAATAAAAAATAAGTAAAATTACTATTTGTTATACCAAAAATATTTAATAGTTAACATTATAAAATTACTTTAATTTAATAAAATATCAAATATCAAACATTTATTCAATTAAAAATTAATTCGTAAAATATTTATATTTAAGAAAAAAATGTGATTTGTAAAGTAAATATGACTTTAGTTTGAAAAAAAAAAAATATTACCATAATATAATTTTCAAACTACAAAATATTCTATAAAAGATTCAGACGATGACGTAGAGTTTTATCAAATGTTTTAGAAAAGTTTTTCTAAATTGTTTTTCTTATCGGAAAAATCGTTTGAAAATTTTTGGAAAAAAATCATGGTATAACTTACAGAAAATCGAAAGGATTCTACAAATTAGATTTTACCTCAAAAAATTACGAAAATTTTCATTTACAGAAATTTTTTGGAAAATTTTGAGGAAAACTCTACTTGACGCTTCTCAGAATAGTAACAGAAGTGAGCATACAAATTTTCAAATCAATCGGTATAAAAATATCATAATAAAATCAGTTTGAAAATTGTTACCGAGACCTAAAATGCGCAGGCAAGTGGTACATTTGACCCCGTTTTGTGGCTCTCTGTACCAACCCAGCTGTCCGCCCTTTTGGATTTAAAGTTTTTAGGGGTTTAATAATGAGCCATGAAAATGGCGGACATATTACTTATCGTTAATTTTTCCCCAAAAAATTGCTATTTCACCCCTGTCCGCCACACCTTATGTATCCACTTTCGCTTCCGCCCTTTGGGATTTCGTCTAGTTATAACAAGATCTTACTCTGGGCAAATTTTCAGCCATATTATCGATCGTTAATTTTTCCGAAAAAAATGACAACTTCATCCCTGTATAGCCACCCCCTGTACCACGAGGGGCGTCCGCCTGTAAGGCAAAGTTTTAACCCAGTTACAATAAATATATTCCAATAGAGAAATGTCATATTACTGATCAGTTCAAAATTTCGGCTCTATCTCTTGGACTATAAGGAAGCGATAAGTGGTTTGACAGCATAATAACTGCTTGTTTAGTCTAATTTTTTCAGTGATTCTAGGCAACCTATTTGGGTGGAGTTTTGACTTGTTCTTGAATGAGTTCCGAATCCAGCAGCCCGCTGAAGTATTGGATTTTTATAATATAATTATTTGACAACCTTTTGTTGGCCAACCTAGAGCGGAGTTGAGCCGAAATACATTGATTTCGTATGTTCCGTTTTAAATTCGTTCAATCTGTATACTCGTTGACCATTCTCCAGATGCACCGCCAAATGTATAACAGTAGGATGACGTTCGTGAATTGGAAATGCGAATATACGCCAAATCGCTTCATTACAGTTCACATAACGACCAACTTGATAGCGTGAAATTTCATCGTTGGTATTTGAGGATTGCAATCCAAAAACCGCCATATCACTGCCTTTCGTGACATATTTGCAAATATATTTTATGGACTTAACTGAATTGCAGTATTCAACGTTGCAATGTGTCTTGAACGTTTTAGAAATAAGTGGCGAATATGGAACAATCCAACTGTTGTCGACAACGAAATCCATTCTTTTCACTTTCGTTATGACAGTTCGACCGTTGTCATCTGGTGATCGACGCCGATACAGCGGATACCCATCGTTGCCAGTGACAGTCTCCGCCGTTAATTTCCGTGGATATCATTTAGAGCACTTTCCATCGACCATGCAAGGTGATTGGGGATTGATGGCATCACACGGTCCATGAATCATATTAGTAGTAACAATCATTGCATCTTGTGCATATTCATGCATATGACGTGGGCTACCAATGTACGTCGCCGGCAGAATAGTTAATCGACCAATATTAGCTGCATTTCCTTCAGTACTAACTGCATCACGTAAATGGATGTACTCCTCAGAACGCAGTTTGGCTTGGTTCAACCTAATAAATGTTAAACGTTCCGTTTCTATTTTTACATACATGTCAACGCAATACTGCTGAAACAATCGACGAAACCGCAGCAAATAGTTGTCAGCATTTTGACGAATCATCAAACGATATGCATAATAATTCATTGAGCTAACTTTCTTTGTAGCTTCTTCACCTGAAATTAAAAATTTGATAATTAACCATTTCAAAGACAAATAATACAGACATTAACCATTATTAAGATACTGATACTTTACCATTCAATGGATTTATCATTTTAATATTAAAATAATATCCATCTTCTCCTTGCCAAAACATCAGTGGGTATTGCAATGCGTCATATGATCGATGAGTTTCAGATATTTGTTGCAGTTGCCCAGTATCGCGACGTGTAAGCACAATATCGCGTTTTTGCAATTGTTCTCCAACAATAAGGATGGCAACTTCGTCTACTGTTGGAGCATTAAATGTGCGTTCGTGTGTTCCAGATGGTCGTTTATCTGCTTTGATGACAACTTTATAGTCATCATTTGGCATGCGCTCTAAAGCACTCTTAAACAACCTGACCAACGCATGATGTTCATGAAGCAGACACTGCAAGTCTTGAATAATTGCTCGCTTCATTCCTGCATTGATCCCTAGGCGTCGATCAAGTTGTTCTTCCATGTTGCCCATGAAATATATTTGTAAAAATTTATTCTGTGTATCTTCGAAAGGTAGTAATGATTCAATTCGATGGTGAGTCTGTCCTTGTATCTACAAAATAAAAACCAGACAGTATTAACTGGGTTATAAACACTTTTTCTGTGGGAGAGTAGAGTTCAGTATTAGCAAATATAATACATACCAATAATAAAGTAAGTTATTCTTTAACTACATTCTATGTAAGTACAAAAATAAATACCTTAAATGTCGGATTAAATCCTCCTTCTTCGATAATGTCTGCCCAAATGACGTCATTTGGAAACAACTATTGTATTTTCGAGTATTTGCAAGAAAGTGACGTGATTCTTGTGTTTCGCCACAAAGCAATGAATACAATGGCTCATGTGGCGGAGTCAACACTGGCAATTTAACTTTACCATTAAGGCAGCATAATCCAGGCGTTTCTCCGGAAAACTTTAATGCACCACAATACTCGCAAACAACGTCCATTTGTCCAATGCAAACGCTAGGATGCAAGCTGTAATCATTGCTGCAATCGTATCGAAACGCTGCTCGATTCAAATCAGCTAAATATCTTGTTCTGCGTTGCAAATTATCTATTTGTTGCCTTCTGTTGTTCGCTCGACGATTCTGCATTGCCAACCGAGCTGTTTCACGGGCTGCTTCACTTTGCTCTCGTGATTGAGAAGCACGAAGTCGAGCCATACTATCGCGGCGCTGTTCACGTGCAATTTCTTGTTCTTCTTCAGTCCTTTCATTTGCAGTATTTTGTATTCTTCTTGCATTACGGCTTTGTCGGGAAAGATTCGATCGTCTTGGTCGCGGCATTATTAATTAAACTTCACTTCACTTCAATTACGGCTTTGTCGGGAAAGATTCGATGGTCTTGGTCGCGGCATTATTAATTAAACTTCACTTCACTTCAATCCACTTGTTAATTATTTATTTAATAGAAATATTTTTAATATTGATTTCTTACAAATATCAAATTGTCATCCATACGTCATTACATAGCTGTCATTTTACGTCAATTACATAGCTGTCATTTACGTTTTGTTATTCCAAGTCTGATTCTTTTTTGTTATACCACGTTTTATAGTGACTGACGTTTCATGTCAAGTCACACGGGAACGCTGTCGAACGGGATAAAAAGTATCCTATGTCCGTCTCCTGGCTCTAAGCTACCTCCCTACCAATTTTCAGCCAAATCTGTTCTGCCGTTCTTGAGTTATAAGTGGTGTAACTAACACGACTTTCTTTTATATATATAGATTAACTCTAAAACTTAAAAATATGTTTTAAATACATCACACTAGAATATACCAAGGCTGGCCTAGATATTAACCTTGCGAAAACAGAGTACCTATCTACAAGTGAAGAAGACATAGAAGATCTACAGATTGATGACAACGTAACAATCAAAGGAAAGGATAAATTCAAATACCTGGGGTTTATAATCACGAAAAAGGCAACAACAGAGGAAGAAATTACATAAAGATTAGGACAAACAAGAACAGCAATCCGACAACTTAACTCAGTATGGTGGGATAGACACCTAAATATGAAGACAAAAACGCAGATTTATAAAACATTAGTGCGAAGTATTATGACATATGGGGCCGAAAATTGGATCATAAACAAGAAAAACAGCAGTAAGATAATAGCAACAGAGATGAAATGCCTGCGAAGATGCTGCAGAGTAACAAGAATGGATAGGAGAAGTAATGACGAAATAAAGCAAAGAACATCAATAGAAACAGACATACTAACATATATAGAACAAAAAAGACTAAAGTGGTATGAACATGTAAGAAGAGCTAGCGACAGCAGATGGATAAAGAGAATAACCGAATGGAGCCCCATAGGAAGGAGGAAAAGAGGACGACCCCGAAAATCCTGGAGGAACGAAGTAGACGACGCCATGAGTAAGAGAGGACTAAACGATGGAGAATGGAACAACAGAGAGAGATGGAAACGGTTGAGCGAGGGAAGGCAGTGAATACTGTAGAATCCCTCAATATATATATATACATCACACTTTAAGTAATACATGTTATACAGTCTATAGCCAAGAGATTAAAAGATTTCAGAAAATTAAACAAAATTGTAGTTATGAACAATATTAATTTACATAGGTAATAAATTCATGACTTCATTTCTTCTTTCCATTCCATTTCTGTCTGCATGATACTCTTGGATGTCCAAAAAGAAATGGTAAAATATTTTCATCAATATTTTCTGCCTCATATTCAAATTGGTCTTCGATTGTCATATTATGAAGACTACAACATGTTCTTATAAAATGTATTATATCTGATACAGCTCTTAATTTTACATGGTACAACTGCCGGAATTTCTGCTTAAGTAGACCAAAACAGTGAGTAGTGTTCAACTACATATCTATTTTTGCTTAATTTCATATTGTAATGTAGCTGCCTTCTTGTTAAGTTACCTCTATCTTTAAAAGGAGTTAGGAAATTAGGCAAACATGGATAACCACTGTCCCCTAAAATAAAATAATCTGCGCACTTTACAACTATAGTCTCAGCTAACGGTGAAGTTCTGAAAACTCTGCTGTCATGTACTGATCCCGGATAACCAACAAATAGATCCCTTATTCTTCTTTGGTGGTCACAAACTACTTGCAACAAAAAATATATATATAAAAATTCTAGTCAGTTTTTAAGGTTATAAGATATGTATTAGTATGTAATTACCTGAATAGAATAATAATGTTTTCTATCTAAGTATGAGTTTGGATCATTTGTTGGTTTGTCTATTTTAATGTGACTCCCATTAATTACTCCAATAACAAATGGAAAATTGTTTTGTCTAAAGTTTCTCTCAATTACTATTTTCTCTTCACCTGATGGCCATTTAATTACTTGAGGGGCCATATTGCTCAGGAAATATGTTAACTTTCTAATTAATTTAAAAAGAGTGCTGATAGCAATATCGAATCTATCAGTAGTTACATCTCTGAAAGATGCAGTCTGGTGACCAACGAACCAAAAATACATTAATGTTTGTTCTTATTCTCCAAGCTTTCCATAGCCTCCCGCTTGATAATGAAAATATTGTGAATATCTGAAGTGGTTCGCAATATCTTCAGCAACAGCACGACTAAAACGAAAGTGTTCAATAAATTCACAATCGTTGTTAGGTCACACGCAGTTTTGTGGGATAGTTCTAATAAGTTTTATAAAATCCTAAATAAAACAACGATGCATGGAAGGAAATATACCAGGAGCTGAATGTACGAGTAGATGTGCAAAAGATTAAACGCAAAATTACTTCACTACTGGCAACTTACAGAAAGGCTCGTCAAAAAATGGCCCAAAATAATAAATCCGGAATAGGAACCGATGAATGGTTTGGAATTCTCCTTGGTTTGCTTTCAAACATTTCAGTTTTTTGCACACGAAATATCAGCCTAAGAGCTCTTGTTAACGACAACGGTCAACGGGTCGTTTTTGACACCGTCCCGTCGGCCGTTGCTCAGTGTCTTTCAGGTTCTTATGAATGTTTGTTCACGCAACGGCAACCAACCCGTTGGTTAACTTTTCACCGTCTACGTATCCAGTCCCCCTCGGCAAGACGTTCGACGGGCCGGTACCGTGAATGCTCAGTGAACCTTTTTAGTTTATGGAAGTGTGTTAACGGCGTTGGGCGAGCATCCGTTGTTTCAATAAATTTCTTCCTTTGTTGCCGCTAAAATATGGATTTTGATATGAAAATGCGGTGCTAAAATGAAAGTGCGGTAGAAAATCGACCTGTGTTGTGGGATAAAACCACGGAAAGCTATAAAAATAAACAGCTCTTGTATTAATTTAATTTAATCAGCGTTTTAATTTATCATGTACTATTCCTAACAATTTGCGGAAAGTTTCTTGACCCATTCGGAAGTAATTGAAGAATTTTGTTTCGTCTTTTTTCAATTCTTCGTAAAGTGTATGGAAAGCACCATACTTTTCTCTTTCTAACAAAATAGGATGTATCCATATTTTTCTTTTACGCTTCTCCCGTTTCTTCTGCATTTTTTATACAAATAATACGCTAGTATAATTTTTTGCTTTGACGACAACATGAATTAACATGTATTGCGTGCACTTGTTACTTTAAAACTGACGATATTTCGGAGATTCGATACTGTCAACGGACGCATTTCCCTTGAAATTTATGAACCGTCGACACGGGTACCCGTTTAGCATCGGCCCGTTACCCGTTGAAAAAAACGTTCGTTAACAAGAGCCCTAAGGCAACAAGTAATACGGAGGTATGTACATTTTAAATCTCTATTTAAAGTGTGGTCGTCTGACGAAAGTAGATAATAGTAGAAAAAGTGGACAAGTCAATTATTGAGTTTTAAAGTTAAATTTAATTAATTAAAGTTAAAAATTTAGGTGTTTTTGATAATTAAAAATGGTTCTCAAAAATTGACTTTTCTGCTTTTATCCGCCGACCACACTGATATTTAATGTAATGTCATGTAACTCATGTACGATTTTTTTTATTTCAAATGCTGTTTTGCTAAGTTACATGTTTCTGAATATTCTTACTCAAAATTAGCCCAAAAATCACTCGTTATTAGGAAATGTGTCAGTTGTACAAATTTGGTCATATTCGACACAGTAAAATTAATTTTACTATGCCAAAATCATTCTCTACAATTCGTCGAGCTCTACTCAGCCTGTAATTAAAAACCCTTTTGCTGGATCCCTTTTCTTGTTTTCCTGAGTATGGTTTCATTATATTATTATGCAACGGAAATGAATCATCCGCAACAAAAACGTACGGTACCAACATTTCCCCACCAGAAAGTTTTTTACTACATAGAAGATTTAAACTGCTATCTTCCAGTTTTTTGAAAAAAGTTGTATTGCGAAATACGCTGCCGTCTGAGATTCTCCCCTGACAGACGTCAGCGTAAAGAAAACAATAATCGGCATCCATGAATATGTTTTAATAAACATCCGAACGATATGTTTTCCATCCATGGGCCCTGTGCAGTGTGGGAAGTTCCATAGTCTTTCATATTGAGCTTCTACTTGAAGCCATTCAACCTGTTTGGGGCAACTGAAAAAGAAGCTACATTCAATAATAATTTATTTTCGTAGGTTACCGTTGACAGAATATGCTAATTTACAAAGCTATTTTTTTAGGACACTTTGACTAAAATCACAGAAGAAGAACATGTAGCAATTGGGGAAGTACATACACCAGAAGTGCTTTTTCAAGACACCACTCACACACCATTTCCAGAAGAAGACACCGCTTTTCAAGAGACTACGACTACACCACAAGGCAACAATATGGGCAACTCGGCAAATCACTGGAAGCAAACGACTGCGTAGTAATGAAGATCCACGGATAAATGAATCCTTTAAACTTTTAAAGAAGATAAGTAATTTTCTCGATTAAGCCAACTTAACTAAACCAATGAATACAACCTTCCGCTGTACTTAGCATTCGTAGATTATGAAAAGGCTTTCGACAGCATTGAACACTGGGCGGTGGAAGAAGCTCTGGTCAATAGTAGCATAGATTAAAGTTACCGACAATTGATACATGATATTTACCAATACGCAACCATGACCGTAATTCTGGACGACAAATTAATAACGGATAATATAAAAGTTAAACGAGGAGTCCGACAATGCGATATAATTTCACCTAAACTGTTTACCTTGACCCTCGAAGATATAATAAAATCAACAGATTGGGAAAACAGAGGAATATGTATTAACGGAAAGTACCTAAATCACCTTAGATATGCGGATGATATACTCCTGATCTCCTCGGAACGACAAGAACTAGAATTAATGCTGAATGAACTTCATGAAAAATCACTGCAAAAAGGCCTAAAAATTAACTTCAACAAAACAAAAGTAATGACAAACACGGAAGACCAAGAGGCAAAAAAAATACAAACAGAAAAAATAGAACAGGTAAATGAGTATATCTATCTAGGACAAGCAATCAGAGCTAACAGAGAAAATCAAACAGCCGAAATATCGAGACGAGTAAGAATGGGATGGGCAGCGTTCGGCAAACTTTCTTACGTTTTAAAGAATCAAACAATCCCTCTATACTTACGAATCAAGATATATAACTCCTGTATAATACCGGTGCTCACCTACGGAGCACAGACATGGACATTTACACAGGCCAATTTGGATAGGATAAGGAAGGCACAAAGAGCGATGGAGAGACAAATGTTGGGTATATCACTTAAAGATAGAAAACGTAATTAGTGGACCAGAACCAGAACAAAGACAGTAGACGCGATAGAACAAGCAGCAAAACTGAAATGGAAATGGGCTGGACACAATGAACGTCTCCAAGACGGAGGATGGAGAAAGATGACATCAGGAAACAAGGAGGTCCCACATGGCAGAGAACAACCCAAGCTAGGGAAAGATGAAGAGAACTGGGGGAGACCTACATCCAACAATGAAAAGATAGAGAATAGGTTAAAAAAAAAGTAATAGAGAACGAGATGGGGTACGACGCATATGGTGACTATATCATTCGCAAGTTAAGGTCATTAGGCAAACGGAGAGTTGCTTATGTCCAGAAAGGTTTCAACGGCATTCTGTTTAGTGCAGAGATAGGAGAATACCCGATGAAAAGCCACGACCTAGGAAACTACAGGCCACAGATACTGCAGACATACTGGGGTTCAGCTTCTCCTTCAACATTCGAATCAGTTTCTACTAGTTCAAACCCTCATCCCTCGCCTCAAAAAGTAAACGCAACTTAAGTCAAATACACCCACAAACGGCATTTTTATCCTCTTCATCTCAGTCTCAACTCAACAATATCTACTATTTTAATCCCTCGCCTCAACATGCAAACGCAGATTTTTTAAGTCAAATACACACACAACCGGCTTTTTTTTCCTCTCAGTCTCAACAAACTCAGCTCAACACTTCATCGACATCATGGATTTACAGGAAGCAATATGATAATTTGTAACTATGTAGGAATAAAGTTTCGAATGGATATTATTATTGTTTACTTACCTTTATAAAATCTTGAATCTTGATCTGAAATCTTGATGTAATAAAACAACGTATGGGAATAGAAGGAAATATAACTCAAGATATAGAGAAGAAACAATTAAGGTGGTATGTTCAACGGATGCCAGCATCAAGACTCCCCAAAAAAGTAATAGAATAGCAACCGATAGGTCGACGGAAAAGAGGAAGACCCAGATTAGAATGGCAACACGGCGTAAACAAGTCCATGAGCGAAAGAAATTTAACAAACGACTGCGAAGATAGGAAGAGATGGTGTTTAGGTATCGGACAACGTCGAAAGACGTTCTAAACCGATGTATATATATATATAAAATCTTGAAGAGCTTCAGACAAAGAAATGCATATATCTCTGGCATAATAAGCGAAATTGACTGTTTGGAAAACTTAAACAAAAAGCCTAAGCTGGTGTACAATCACTGGTGATGCTAAATATCTTAGCGTTACAGCTAATCGTTCTTGTACAGGAATTGCTTTTTGAAATGTTGTGTTTTTCTTAATGATTTTTGGACGAATTAAAGTTATCAGTTCTTTAAAATTACTAGGCGACATTCTACATAATGTATGGAAGTGGAGATTTTCAACATTAAGGTCACTAAGAAAGTTACTTCCACTGTATTTGCCCTGACTTTTAAATAGTGATGTCATCTACCATCGTCTTTTTTTTCTCATTTTGGATTTTTTTAACAGAGAATATATCACAATAAAAGCTGCACTGGCTGCCGCAAGCTTTTCCTCTTCCATTGGAATCGCCGGAGTACAAGTATTTTTCGAACTGAACGACTCTATGTGGACGATCAAGTGAAAGTAAGGGTAAGTACAACATGCTTCACGAGTTCCAAGTAGAAGTAAGAGTACGAGCAGGAGCACGAGTAGTCTGGACGCACCTTTACAGAGTTAGAATAAAGCAATTAAATTAAAATAGTGTCTTGTCGATAATTTCAATATTGGCCACTGGTGTAAAAGTTCTTAAGTTTATACAGTTCAGTTTCACGTGCAACATGAATTGTTCTTAACAGTTTATATATCTAGTAGAGTTTTACGTGCAACACAATTTGATACGAGTCGTTAATATGCCGCCTAAATATAGTCAGACTTACTGGTCAGAGTCTGAGCAAATGCAGGATTTTAAGGATTGGTTACAGCCTCAGACTTGGGAGACCAACAGTACAGTCTCTTACTGGATGAGTCAACGGATATTTTATCGAGTAAAATGTTAGGGAGTATCAATTAGATATTTTAGTCGGCCTTTAAAAACTATAATATCCACATTCTTGGGGTTGGTCGAGATTGAAGATGGCACTGCAAACAGCTTAGTCAACGGTGTTACAGGATTATTGTTACGTCTGAACATTAGCATACGAATACTGATTGGCATTGGCACAGATAATGCTACGGTAATGACAGGCACTAACAATGAAGTACATGCCTTATTAAAAAGTGTAACCGGTAATGATAATTTGGTGTTAATTCGCTGCTTGTGCCATTCACTACAGTTGGCTTTATTTCATGTATCTGAAGAAACTCTTCCATGTAATGTTGAATTTCTGATAAGAGAAACCTATAATTGGTTTAGTCATTCTTCAGACCGATGACAACATTACAAAAATATATATCAAACAATTAACTGTGAATCCGAACCTTTCTTAATTCCACAGATGTGTAACACCCGATGGATATCAATTGAACCATCAATCAACCGCATTCTGGAGCAATGCTGAAATTAAAACTTTTGTTTGAAGTTGCAAGGCGCGATAACCACTGCTATATGGCAGAAACACTATATCGTTACCCTAATATTACAAGGTATTACAAAGGTTCTATGTAACATTTTTTACTAAATTAAGTTTTCAATATTACAAAGTTCTATGTGACTAGCACTACATCACAATTTGTATGGAAATTAGTTTGCTCACATACAACTCTGGTAATATTAAAAAAACCAAGGGTGTATGTACAAAATTATGCTTTATATGAATAGCAAAGTTCTATGGTAAACATAGAACTTTGGAATTTAAAATTTGATTAAAATCTAAATATTACATGGTTCGATGTTGTAACATACAACCTTGTTATTGTATTTTTTGTAAAAGTGAGGTTATGTTCCTGTATTTATAATACAAATCGCAAGCGTTTTCGAGAGTGTTATTTGTGTCTAGAATTAAAAAAAATGAGTAATTTATTATTGATGATATAGATGAGTATTACCAGTTCAAAAATCATCGAAGATGAAAGAATGCAGGTAAGATCTTATATTGTGAGGTTAGGTTTTTATTTTTTATTTCTTTTTTTACAAAAAGTTCTTTGTTTCAGACTTAAAATTCGTGGACGTGTTATTAATATTCCCGTGTCAAGAAGTAGCAGCGAAAGTGATGACGAAACTAACTCAGAAACGGATTCAAGCAGGTAGGCATGATTTGCTAAACAAAAAAAAATTAAACAACGTAACATTTTATTAATTTCTTTTTATAATTTAGCTTGTTGTTACTATTTAAAAACTAATTTGTTTTAGAAAAGCTCCTAGTTCGTCTTCCACCTCAATCATTCACACTCCAAAGAATAAAAAGGCCCCAATCATAGTTGTTAGCAATATTAAGATTAAAAATGCATCTAACTCTGGTTCTGGTGACTTGCAGTCTAACTTAAATAGGTAATATTTTTGACAATTATTTTGTTTAACTAAATCGCGAAAACTTTTTTTTTATTTTTATTTTAGAAATGTACCTAGCAGTTCTACAACTTTAGTTCCAGAATTCACCAAGAAAATCCCGTCTTCAGAAGATAACAAAATTAAGATTCTAGAACCAGACCATTCTGATTTCGATGATACAAATAATATTGGACATATTTTCGAAGAAATTTTACTAGAAGAAGCAACTCATAATATAATAAAAGATAAAAAGATATTTACTAGAAAACGACAGAAAAACACTTCTGAATGGACATGTAACAAAAGAAAATCTTTATTTGATCAAGGTCTAGAGTATATTTCTTCTCGAAAAAAGGTAGTACCTGCTAGAAAGATTAGGAATAAAAAAGATTGTGTACAAAAGTGTAGAATGAAGTGCTCGCGTCAAATTATAGACGAACAAAGGAAGGAAATTTTTAAAAACTATTATTTACTCTCAGCCATCGAAAAGAAAAACTATATTTTGCATACCACAGAAGCTGAGACTCCTTGGAGACGAAGAAAAGGCAAAAATCCAGAAAATTCGAGAAAAAGCAAAAGTTTTAGGTTTTATTTTGAGATAAATAATGAAAAGATCCAAGTTTGCAAGGCTTTTTACACTGGGACTTTATGCATAAGCCAGAAACCAATTTATACGGTGCACAACAATAAAACTTCCACCAAAACCTTACCCGAAAGTAAACAAGGCAAACATCAAAAACGGGTAACATCACTCGAAGATAGTAACTTGGTCAAGGAGCACATTAACATGATTCCAAGAGTGGAATCCCATTACTGTCGCAAAAAAACTAATAAAGAGTATTTAGAAAGCGGATTAAGTATCAAAAAATTGTATGAGCTTTATTTGGATTTTGCTGGAGAATGCAAAAAAAATCCAGTTTCTTTTGCTGTCTACAGAAAAATATTTTGCAACTATTTTAATAAAGCTTTTCACAAACCAAGAAAAGATAGATGTGATACCTGCGAAGAAATAAAATTAAGAAAAATGGAGAAGAGGGAAGACGAAGAATCACAACGAAGATATACTGATCATTTGCAAGAGAAAGAGTATGAGAGAAGAAAAACAAAGAGATAAAGAAAGCGGAATACCTTTATTATGTTTTGATCTGGAAAATGTTTTGACATGTCCAAAAGCAGACATAAAAAATTTCTTTTATAAGAGCAAATTAAATGTGTACAATATGACCGGTCACCTTTCGGTAGGGAAAAAGGTGTATTGTGCCGTGTAGACAGAAGCTTTACATGGAAGAAAGGGAAATGACATTGCAAGCGCAGTTTATAAAATAGTAGGAAAAGTGTTGGAGGACCATCCAGAGTTTACAAAAATCATTTTGTGGAGCGATAGCTGCGTTCCACAGAATCGAAACAGTCTTATGAGTTATGCTCTCAGTTACCTAATTCAAAAACATTAGAATGTGCAAAATATTTCCATGAAATTTTCTGTTCCAGGACATGCTTGTATTCAAGAGGTCGATGCAATCCACAGTGCAATTGAAAGAACGTTGAATAAAGTAGAATATTATTCTCCTATATCACTTCTGCGCTACCTTTTAAAAGTAAACCGACAAAATCCATATACAATAATTCAAATGAAACAAGAACATTTTATAGATTTTCAGTCTTTTTCCAGCCAACTGAACTACAACGCTGTACCATTTTCAAAAGTAGTAGCATTAGAATTTTCTAAATCTTTTTTTGAACTGAAGTATAAAGATACTTTTGATCCAACCAAAGAGCTAAAAACTGTAAATTTACATCAAAGAAAATTACGAAAAGGTCATGTTAAAACCGAAACAGAACCACTCATTCCGCTTCAATTAAAAAAATGTGATAAGGCTGTTGTACTTCCCCCAAATAAGATAGATGCCCTAAAATCTATGTTCAAGTATATCCCTGAAGTTGATAAGGAATACTACGAGTGTATTTTCCTCCAAAAATAAGATTTAATTTGTTTTTTTTTGTAGTTAACAAAGTTCTATGTTAATTTTTTAAATAAGTAAAATTTTCTTGCTATATCAAGGTTCTATGTTTTTTTTTCAAATACCTTTTCTTCTAATACAAAAACCAATTTTTTGTTAATTTTTTCTTTAAATCACCTTTAATACATATGTACATTTTTAATTTAAATTCAAATTTAAAATATATAAAACAATTTGATTTTTATGAAAGCTCATTTTTTTAAATCGATTTTTCTCAAATTAGCAATATTGTTACATACAACCTTGTAATATTAGGGTAACGATATACCATGTATAATGATTCTGTAAATCATTTATATTTATTGTATTTAAAACCTATCTTGGAGGAAGTACAAGTTATGAACAAGCTATTTGAAAGCAACAGTGTTGATCCAACAAAACTTTACAAGGATTTCTGTGCCTGGTTCAATATACAAGTCGCCGTATCTTGAGTCCAACAGCGGGAGTCGATATTTTTACACAAAACATACAAAGTTCTTTGGATCCTCAGCCGTACATGGGATATTTATTTGAAACAAAATTGCGAGAATACAAATACAACCTTCAACCTGAGGTATGAAAGAATGTACGTCAACGTTGCCTGCATTTCACACTAAAACTTGTAACGGAGCTGCGTTTTAGATTACCAATTAATTTCCATGTACTTGAGAAAGTATCTTAAACGTTGTCAAACCTTCTATTATCGATATCGCACAAGAATTCCAAAAGAATGCATCTACAACAGAAAGGCTCTTGTCTCAATGGAGAAACATAGTTCACATTAAATGGAAATGCACATCTTCCACCGTAGAATTCTGGAATGAAGTAATTGATTATAAAGATGCAGCTGGTAATAAGCTCTTAAAGAATTATCTCAACTAGCAATATCCTTATTATCACTGCCACATTCCAATGCGGAAATTTAACGTGTTTTTAGACAAATTAATGTTGTCAAAACCAAGCTTCGCAACCGGTTGTCTGTAAAAACTTTAAATGCCATTTAGCTTTAGTTCCAAAGTGCCAAGCTTGAGAGCTTTAGTTCCAAAATTCAAATATATAAAATCAATAATTGACGTAAAATATTTAAAAATATTATATCACTCTCTTGTTGAGTCTAGAATTAGATACGGAATACTTGGCTGGGGTGGTGTTTTAAAAACATACTTAAAAAAAGTTGATATTTTACAAAAGAGAATACTAAAAATAATATTATATAAACAACGTACTTACTCAAGTCATCTTCTATTTATTGAAGCCAAAGTAATGGACACAAGACAACTATATATGTATTCCATGTTAGTTTACATATATAATAGAAAACATATACTTCATAAACTATGCCACCCGTATGAAACCCGCAATAAAACAAATAAACATGTAAAAACTGGAATTAGCAAAAAAAGATTAGGTCAAAGATACCTCCTTTATCAAGCTCCAAGAATATTTAATGCCTTACCTGATAAATATAAAATATACCTAATTACTCTCAACTCACTAATAATGATAAAATCAATATTTAAAAAATATATTCTTAATTTGGATCGCAGCTATATACAAAATTTAATGGATTAAGCAAATAATAATTCAGTCATAGTAATAGTAACTAAACTGTTTAGTAATAGTTTTTGATTACTGAAAGTTATAAAATCAAAATAAATATAATTTTCATCATCAAAACATAAAAATGCGTTATACAAACTGAAATAACTGAAATACAGAATTATTGTATAATTAGATTTATTTAATTATTTATATGTAATTATTGGATTGTTAATGTATCAAAAACACAATGCACACACGACGCCCGTGCTCGACCATTTTTGGTTTTAACGGGTAGTACCAGATGTTTATTTTTTGATGTGTAAATAACATACTTAAATTATTGTTCTTTTTATACAATGTATATGAAAAATTAATAAACATTATTATTATTATTATTATATAATACATCAAGTTTGACCTGAAGAGAGCAGGGAAATGATGTTACTCTTATACAGTTCCTGATAACGTATAACGTATATTATATATATACAACGTATATTAAAGAAAATAAACTCGAACATAAGAAAGAAAGACTACAATAAATACTCATATTTTTTAACAATCTTTTATTATTCATTATTTTTATACACAGTACAATGTATTAGACCTCAGTCTTTGGTATGAAACTTTAAAAAACAATTTCGTTTCCGTGTACTACATAAAATTATCTTACATTTTGTACAAAATGCAGTTGTGGTATTTTTACAATTGATCTTTCTGCATCTATTTTGTTTATCAGCATAGTCCACTAAATGTTCACCCTTATGAAGACGTTTAACTTCGGCAGGTATGGGTTGAATTTCGACTCTTCTTTTTTTATGTTTTGGCTCCAGGTCTTCGTAGTCGCTACATGTTTCAGAATCGGAGGACTGAGTGTTGTCCAAAATCATCTGCTCTCCCATATCTAATTTGAATGAGCTCAGTTGAGGAATGGTTTTGGTTGGTACATGTTTTTCCTTTTGTACTGCTCTGTATTGACACCAAGAGTTGCAAACTGCTGAATCTAGCATGTGGCTGATGAAACGAATTGTCCACTTTCTTGTACGTGCTCGTGCCGGACAGACTGACATCATTCTGTCAACAAGGTCAACTCCGCCCATGAACCGGTTATAGTTTTTGATCACCTCAGGTCTATTAACCATTTCGTATTCCTTTTTACGTTTTGACCATCTTCTGCATTGATCTGGGTTGTTAGCAGCATGGTATGTAGACACAATCGTAACAGGTGTGTTGTCTAACCAGCGAGTTATGGCAATACTTCCATCACCTCGAACCTTCGTTTCTGAAGTGCCTCTTGGATTTTTCGTGAACTGTTTTTCTGGTGAAAAGATACAATTCTGAGGGACTCTCCTGTTTACAATCGTACCTGTTGCGTGGAAACCTCTTTCTAGTAATATATCAGCAAGTTTTATTGTCGTAAAATAACGATCAAAGTAAAGGTGATGACCAGAAACAAGACTTTCACACAAACTCAGAATTGCTGATTCACCCAAGCCATATTTCTGTGCTGCAAGCTCTGGGAATGTTGAATCACCCTGATATACTATCATATCGCATACTAACCCATTGGGATTGGCAAGTACAAAAACCTTAATACCAACAGGGTTTGGTTTTCCTGGGCAGTATTGACGAATTCCGCAATGACCGGTGAAAGGTATTAACATTTCATCTATACTTATATTATCAGATCTTATTTGAGCATGACAACCATTTAATATACTGTTGAACAGAGGTAAGACTTTCCAAATTTTGTTTATTCTTTATTGATCATTGATTTCATCATCATAAACAACCTTTAGAGATGTTCTGATTGTAAAAAATCGGGTTCGCGTCATAGCATTTTTGACGATTGAAACACCATACTTTCTCGACCAATACATTATAATCGTCGGGAGCTCTATAGCACTCACAACAAATAGGATGCCAATAAATGTTTTTAACTCTTTACTTGTCAACTTCAGCTCTGTTCCTTTTCTTTCTACATATGTTCTATTTGTTGCTACAGTCATGGTTTCCAATATGCGGTCATCAATATATTGCTTAAAAAAATCTTCGGGAGTCCATAACTGACAATCCATATCTTTATACCTTGACTGGTAAAGAGGTCTTTCTAGGGAAGTGAAATTACCGGTCCATGCATCAGTTACAACTGGTAATGGTACTGAAGTACCATTACGGCGACCTCCACTACGTCTTACTCTTGTTCTGGCACCACGACTACAACCTGCTCTGATAGATCTACGAAACGTACGTGTTTTTTGTGTTAATGACGATGAGAGTGACAATACTGACTCAGATGAAGCCTCTGAGGTTTCTTCTGAGGTGTCCGAGTTGTCTGAAGAATTTAGGTAGTCAGAATCGTCATTATCTGATTTTGGCGACACAACTAAGGCATCTTCTTCATCATCGGAAAGGTTTAAATCCGATTCGTAAAGAAGCTATTCAAGTTCTTGTTGAGTTAGTGCTGCAACAAATGAAACATTTGTTACATTGTCGAAAGTCATACAACGTTGTCAGTATACATTAAGACCCTATGTAATACCTATATGACATAAGCTAAAGGGGGTTGAGTCCCCCTTTAGCTTAATAGCTTATATCTATTATCTTTTATCTATTACAAATCTACATACGAAGTTTATTCACAAACATGGACAAATTTATACAAAAAACAAATAAGGTAAGTTATAATTAATTTTTACAATGTAATTTGTTAAATAGTAGATTAAGATCTGCAGAATTAAATTTACCAGAATAATTGTAATGTTTAAATAAATTTAATTTAACATACCTACTAAAAAATTGGAGAAAAATAAAAGTATTATGATGTCTTTTATTCACGAGCTAGAATTTGTTTAGGTAGGTACAACACGTACTGAAATTAATTTACTTTTTACAAAAATATGACTTAATACCCCTTACCTCTGAACTGATATAAATTTGAAACAATAACAATGTAAAGTTTAGTTTTGCAATTGTATTTTTTTATAGAATGACGATGAAACTGATGATGACAATATCCCACCCAAGAAAAAAATTTGTAGACAAAAAAAAAAAAACAGAAAATCGTATACCTACAAATTTAATGAAGCATGATTAAAAATGCCAATGTTTATTGTATGGCTGAAGAAGGTATCCCAAATTGACCATCCGCAAACAAGTACGGCTGAAGATAATAAAAACGAATCCTCTTTCTGTAGGGTATTTAACATTAAGTTACTTTCGCACAAATAATTATTAACAAATTATGCCAATAGTAACAAACACAAGGAAAGTATGAAAAGAGTGCCAGAAAATGTTAAAATTACCTGTATTTAGATCTTCAAATTTGGTGAAAAATACTAGAATTGCTGAGTTTAAAGCTTTGTGGCTTAATTGCCACTAACAACCTCCCATTTTCTTTTTTTTTTTTTTATTTACAAAATAGTCGCTTCAACCACTTGGGTCATTAGCGACATTAGTTTTTACATTAGATTAAATTATATAAAGATGTATCTTTAAGAAAATTAATTAAGTCTTTGATGTTTAAATGTTCACCTAATACTGTTTTTAAATTGTTGGAAATATTGTTATTTTGTCTGTTGACTGTATATTTTCCACATTCTGTTAGGAGGTGTTTAAAGGTAATGTTGATTTGACAGTATTCACACACTGGAATGTCTTCCTTATTCATTAGGTACGTATGTGTAATGTTGGTATGACCTAATCGAAGTCGAGAGATTTTGACTTGATCAGCTCTTTTTAAGTTCACTAGGCGCCACGGACTCACTGTCGATTTAATTTCTTTTAGTTTAGATTCCGATAAATTCCACTCATTTTGCCACGCACTGATCACTTTTTCTTTGACGAACTGTTTTATATCACTGGAAATAGTCTTTGACACTATTGTAGCATGATCGTTTTTGTAAGCTTCCCTTGCTTGGAGGTCTGCTTTTTCATTACCTTGTATTCCCATGTGAGATGGAACCCATATAAATTTGACTTCGGAACCAGTTTCTTGTAAGGCTGCAAGTTCTTTCTTGATAAGTAAGGCTATAGGGTTCTTAGTGAATAGTTGATCAATTGTTGTTAACGAGTTTAGAGAATCTGAGATAATGACGGAGGAAGACTGTTTTGTACTTTTGATATGAATGAGGGCTTGTAATATTGCATATAACTCTGCTGAGTATATAGAGGTGGCCGACCTTAATTTAAATTGGAAGGATGCATGTGGAGTGACAAATGCTGCTCCTACGTCGTTTGCAGATTTGGAGGCATCTGTATAAATGCAAAAACTTTCCCCGCAAGTCTCGAGTTCTTTTAAAAATGACTGTCTGATTACATTTGGTGATGTCTCTGATTTGTGATATTGGAGTAGTGTCGTATTGATCTCGGGAATCATGATTAACCAGGGAGGGGGAGTTTTTAGATTTGAAGGATAGAGGTCAGGAATTTGCAGTTGCAGATCTTTTAAATTTCTTCGGACTCTTTCATAGAAAGGTGGATCGAACTTACTTTTTTTATAAGCTTCTAGATACCGGTCCGTAAATGTATTTCGAAACACTGGGTGGAATTTGTTACTGGCAACTGAAGATGCATACGAAAGGCTTAGATACTTCCTTCGTAGGGTAAGAGGTGGTTCTCCTGTAAGACATTGGAGATTCTTAACGGGTGTGGTTCTAAATGCACCTGTGGCGATCCGAAGTGCTGTGTTTTGAATGATTTCACTGGTAACGTGTCTTTTAGCCGAGTCATATACAATAGCCCCATAATCTATTTTTGATCTAACAAGTGACTTATAAATATTTAATAATGTGGTTTCGTCGGTTCCCCATTTTTTATTTGATAATGTTTTCATTACGTTTAATCCACTTTGGCAAGACTTTTTTATTTCTGAAATATGATGTTTGCATGTTAGTTTTTGGTCGAATACCATTCCGAGAAAATTAATTTTGTCTGAGAATGCCAGCGGCTTGCCACACAGCTTTAGTGTAGTTCTTTGCATCCGGTGACTTCTTGAGAAAATCATGCATCTTGTTTTTAGTGTGGAGAATTGTACACCTACTGATGTAGACCATATCTCTAGTTTGTAAATGGATTCTTGTAAGTGTTTTTGAAACATTTTTATATTCTTGCCCTTTGCAAATAGAACCAGATCATCGGCATATAGTCTTCCCTTAACTAGCGGGGAGCAATGATCCAGTATATCGTTGATAGCGACAAGAAAGAGAGTTGGGCTCATAACTGATCCCTGAGGTGTTCCGTTTTCCTGAATTCTTTTTGTTGAAGTGGAATTATCGGCGCGCACAGAGAAAGCTCTTGACTGAAGAAAGTTTTCTATGAATCTTAGCATATTACCCCTGATTCCCCATTTGTGTAATTTTGATATAATGTTAAACCTCCAAACTGTATCGTACGCCTTGGTAATATCGAAAAACACTGCGATGGTTTCTTGATTAGTTGCAAAACCCTCGTGTATCTCTGATTCTAAATCTAATAGATTATCTACGCATGATCTATTTTGACGGAAGCCACTTTGCTGTGGAATTAAATGTTTTTCTTGTTCTAAGTACCACAATAGTCTTTTGTTTATAATTTTTTCTAGAACTTTGCAGGATACATTAGTGAGTGATATAGGACGGTACGAGTCTACCTTTGTTCTGTCTTTGTTGGGCTTGAGCAGAGGAATTATAATGCTGTCCGACCATACAGATGGAAAGACCTGATTTGTCCATATAAAATTGTATAATTTTAGCAGCCAAGACATTCCACTTTCTGGTAGGTTTAACAAAAAAATTAATGGTATGCCGTCTGGACCTGGAGCGGAGTTTTTAGTTGACATGAGGGCATCCCTTAGTTCTTGCATTGTAATTGGCACATTTAGTATAGTATCATCTTGAGAGTAGTATTCCAACTTCGTTTTTTCTATGCTTTGTTTCTTGAGCTTAAATTCCGGTGAATAGTTATCGTTACTTGAATTTGACTCAAATTCACCGGCGAATAGCTCCGCAATTTCTTTTCGGTCGCTTATAATTTTGTTATCTTTTGCCAGGAAAGGTATTTTATTTGAACATTTTTTTCCAGATATTTTCCTTATATTTTGCCACACTTTACTTGCTGGGGTAGAACTATTTATACTTGCAACGAATTTTTGCCATGATGTTTTCCTGCATTTTTTGAGAATATATCTAGCTTCTGCTCGACGTTTTTTGTATTCTACCATATTTTCACTAGTTTTGTGATGATTATACCTATTGAAGGCTCTTTTATACGTTTTTACGGCTTCTTTGCATTCTGTGGTCCACCATGGTAAAGGTTTATGATATTTTAGTGTTTTTGTTTTTCCAATATGATTTTCTGCTGCTTTTTTAATTATTGATATGAAGGTATCTAGGTCTTTATCTATGTCATTAAGAGTAATATCTTTTATGTTGTTTATTTCATTTTGTATGTATTTTGTAAAGTTCTCCCAGTCTGCATTTTTTGTATTCCATTTCGATGGGGTTGTGGTAATATTGTTATTTTTTTGTTGTGGAAACGTAATTTTAATGGGATAGTGGTCACTTCCGTATAGGTACGGGATAACGTCCCATTCTAGTGTTGGGGATAACATTGGATCACATAAAGATATGTCGATGGCCGACTGACTACCCGTTTGAATGCTAAATCTGGTGGGTCTACCATCGTTTAACAAATTAAGATTTTGTGAGGTCATACAAAATTCCACAATCTTGCCTCTAGTGTTAGTTTTTGTTGAACCCCACATAGGATTGTGTGAATTAAAATCGCCTAAAATAATGCGGGGGCTGGGGATTTGTTGCAGTAGATTATCAAAATCTTCTTGGACTATAATTTGATCAGGAGGTAAATATATGTTGCAAATATTGATTGTTTGTTCCATGTTTACTGTAATCGCTACTGCTTCAAAGCTATGTGTGTTGATTTGTAATTGCTGGGCTTCATATTGTTTATCGACGTAAATAGCAACCCCTCCACTGGCTATATCAGCGTTTTGTCTGTGTTTGAAAAAGTTTGAGTATTTTTGAAACTTGAATGCATGGCTAGAATCCTTAAAGTTGGTTTCTTGTAAACAAAGTATCATTGGGTTGATTTCAGAGATAATATGCTTTAGCATTTCGTAACGGCTGAAGAAACCGTTTACGTTCCATTGTATTATGGACGCCATTGCTTCTATTTACTATGTACTTTACGCTGAATCGACAGAGGTGTCGGATTCTTCTTCTAGATATATCTTCATTGCTATCGGGTCCATTTTTAGTTGCTTCATAATCTTACGTCTTATTCTCGTGCTTCTGTTTTTCATACTTCGGTCTTTTTTTTAGCTAATTTTAGCTAATAGGTTCAAAAAATCATGAACATTCTCGGTATATGTTTTAACTAAGCTTAACGGATCTGTGTTTCCTTTAACATTTACAAAGAAATCGACGATTTCATCAAAACTGAGTTTAAGCGATTCTTCTTCGAATATTTTCCTAGTTGGTTCCAGTAACGGCAGTATTTCATTAGATTTTGGTTCATGTGTTTTGGGCAAGCATGATTCTTCTTCAGTATCAGTTTTGGATTTCTTCTTTCGTTGCGTAGTTGGTACTAAAAATGTAACTTCAGTTTGTGAGGACGGAGGAGGTGTTATTACGTCTGTAATACTGCGTTTGGAACCTGTTTGTTGTACATTTTCTGATTCCTTTATTTTTGGGGAAGGCGTAGATATGTCTGTGGTTGGTTGTTTATCTATATCGTTATTATTATTTTGTGTATTTGGTGCTATGTTATGGGTTAGAGGTTGGGAAGGTGAAGATTTTTCATTTACTTGTACAGTTGTCATGATAGGGATTTCATTTGGTGAGGTAGGGATGTTGGTATTGTTTGTAGGCTCTTGACTTACTGCAGTTAAGCAATTGTTTGAGAAATGACCTGTTTGATTACACTTTGAACACAGCTGGCTTTCATGAGACAAAAAAATACGATATGATATGTTATCATGAGATAATAAAATCGAGTCTGGGACCGTATTGTTGGGAGGTAATATATAGATGTAACGACGAAAACTAAGAATGTGTTTATACTCAGGGTTGGTTGTCCCAATTCTGAGAAAATTTAAAGGAGATACTAAGTTATAGCCTTGTTCTCGGAGTTCTTGTTCTATACAATCATGTGGGATAGATAGACACACATTAGATAATAATAAGCGTTGGCTTGGAGTAATGAATCTGCTAGTTTGAATTTGTTCTGAATTTACTGTAATTATTCCATTGTCGGTGTTCATGAATTCATCGACCTTTGCCACACTGGATAGATAAACACATATTCTATTGTTAGATATCCTAGACGAGAAAAGTATATTTTTCGGACTAATTTTCGTTCCGATGGATATAAGATATTCTTCTAGTTTTATTCCATTAAGGGAGTTGAAAATTATAGCTTGATTTTTTAAAGGGAATTTCGGTTGGGTAAGAGCTCTTGAGTAACTTTGTTGTTGATTGTTAGTATTGTTGACAGTAATAATTATTTTGAAGTTCCATTATTTCCAAATAACTATTTGTACCCCCTCAGGCCGGACCTGCCTTGAAGCAAATCAGACTGATAAGAGGCACGAAAACTAATTAATAAGAAACCTGTCTTTGTTTTTATTTCTTACTTTAAGTAGATTGTTTATTTACTTCAAAATAAAATAATAATTCGTCACCTGAGAATTATGTTGAACCAAGTCCACTTTTTTGAAAATGTGAGATTTAATCACAACACACTTTAGGTATTAAAATGTACCATGTCCAGCTCTCAGATGTACTCAATAAAGCTCTTTCATTGACAAAATCGAACAATTATATTAAACCAAGTCCCAAAGTGTACTACTTTTGAGAATTATTCTGTATCAAGTCCACAGCCAATAATAAAGGGCTATTTTAACACGTGTCATAGGACATGGTACACAATAATAATAATCGAATATCGCATTCCAGCATGATTCCAACGTATTTAAACAAAACAACGAACGTGTTCGTTAGTGAATGTTTTAATCTACATTTTAAAGGTGTTTAAAGGTTTTAAAAATTGTGAAAAACAGTTCTTAATATATGAATCCATCACAATTGACGTAAGTATAATGATTAAATAGTAGTTGTTAGTGTTGTTTGATTTTAGAAATGATGTTGATTGAGTATTAAAAATACAACATAACCTTTATTTTATAGTCTACTTGAAGAGTTAAGTGATCTAAGCGATATAGAGGATCCAACTTATAGGCCAGACGTTGATAAACTTCTGTTTAATTTGGATCAGCACATTCATGACGATGACATGATGTCAGATAATGTGTTACAGGATGATACTGCAGATGCCGAAAGCAATCAGAGGTAAGTGTTTTTTGTATTTTTGAGGGAAACGAGTTTAGTTAGCACAAGTCACACACATTATTACACATTCGATAAGTAATAGTGTGTTTTTGTTATAGTGCGGAGCCTAACAGAATAAATAAAGAGCGTTCTCGAAAGCGAAAAAAGGATATTAATGAATGGAAACAAAATGTAAGAAAAAGGCGTAGACAAGCTGGGTTGGATTATATTAATACCAAAGGAGAACATGTGGAAATGAAATCAATGAAGGGACAGTGTGATTGTCGTTTAAAATGTAAACTTAAAATAAGCATTGAAGACCAGACATCTATACATAAACATTTTTGGCAACTAGAAGACCAAGAGAAATCACATTTTTACAGTAAGTTTGTACAAAAAACTGAAAAAAATAGAAGCAGACCGAGAGTTTTTCCACAGCCACAGTCAAAAGATGCCTACAAAAAGTATACTCTGAAATATTTTTTCGAATTAAATAATAACAGAGTACAAGTTTGCAAAACTTTTTTTTTAAATACCCTGCATATTAGCTCTCGGCGGATTTCCTATTTTTTTGAAAATAAGTACCAAATAACAGGCACACCGAAAAGCAACGTACATGGAAAACATGTGAAAAGAGTAACCAGTGGGGATCAAATTAACAAAATTAAAGAGCATATTAATTCGTTTCCGAGAATGGAAAGTCATTACTGCCGAGCAAATACAAGTAAAGAATATGTAGAACAAGATTTAACCCTACAAAAAATGTTTGACCTCTATAAGGAAAAACACCCCGATTCTGAGATCAAAATAAATGTATATCGAAATGTTTTTAATACATCTTTCAACATTTCGTTCTTTAAACCTAAAAAAGATAGATGTGATTTCTGCGAAGAAATAAAAAATTCTACTGATGTGACAGATAAGAGGCGTGAAGAATTCCAGAACCATGTGAAAGGAAAAGAAGAAAGCAAAATGGAAAAGAACCGGGATAGGGAAACAGTAGAAGAAAACACTGCGTTTATATCATTTGATTTGCAGAATGTGTATTCACTACCAAAAGCAAATGTATCAATTTTTTTTTATAAACGTAAATTCAGTGTTTACAACTTAACGGGATATTGTTCAAAGAATAAGAAGACATACTGCGGAGTATGGCATGAAATGATATCCGGAAGAACTGGAAATCACATTTGCAGTAGTCTTCTAAAAATTTTGGATCAAATTGTGTCAGATTTCCCTGAGTTAACAAAATTGGTAATTTGGTCGGATTCCTGTATCCCCCAAAATAGGAATAGCATCATGACTTTTGGATTACAGCATTTCATCAAGAAACATCCTCAAATACAGTTGATCCAACAAAAATTTTCAGAGCCCGGGCACAGCAATGTACAGGAAGTAGATGCTGTACATAGCTTGCTTGAGAGAAAAATGCGCTATTCAGAATTATACAGTCCAGTGTCTTTGCTCAGAACCCTAGTGCAGATTGCAAGTCATTCAAAAAAAATTATTGTATTGCAAATGAAGCCGACAGATTTTTTAAATTTTCAGATACTGGCAAAGAAATTAGGATACAGTAAAATCCCATACACAAAAGTTAAATTTATTGAAGTTGATTCTAGTATGTATGTTAGCTATAAAACTTCCTTTACGGGCAATCTGAGCAAAGTAAGAGTGGATGGAACTACTAGAAATCAGCGGACCCATCCCGATAGAAGCAGTAATAATACTCTTGAATACATGGTTAATGTAAAGCAGATCACCCAACAGCCATCACTGGAAGCGAAGAAGAAGGCCGACATCATCTCAATGTTAAAGTATATGCCACAGGTGGATAAACAATTCTATGAACTGTACATTCGTTAAAAGTCTGTATTATCAGTATTATCAGTATTAGTCATGTGGACATGGTTTAATAATTTTGATTGCAGATAAATTTGTAAAAAAAACTGGAAATCATCTTAAACCATGTCCATCTTTCAAAAGTCAAATTACATATTTTTTTCCTGGAAAATACAAGCACATTATTATTTACCCGTAACAACATCCTACAAAACATTGTAAACAATTGTAGTCCCTTACACGAAATAAAGAAAAGTACATAAACCTTCTAATTCAAATTCTACGCATTTAACATTTTGGGACATGGTTCAACATAATTCTCAGGTGACGAATTGTGCATCTTACTTTAGTTTTAAAGATGCAAAGAGACTGCACTCACTACTACTTATTGCAGTCACACTATTATCCTAATACGCTGATCAGCTTAAGTCACTAACTTCCTAATGTCCTAATCAGCTTAAGATGGAATACTGGTAGTTCTGTTATGACATTGTGAAGTCACACTCAACTTCTAATACGGTGATTGGCTTGGGTCACTAATTGCCTTATATGGTCACGAGTAGTTCGGTGATGACACATAAACACAGCGGAACGAGAGATAATAATTTGGTGTGATTTAATTATGACCATTGTGAACGAGTTTGATTTAATTTAATAAAATAGCTATATTTACGTAAATACGTGTTTTAACTATTTTAATAGACGATATCAGAAGTGTGTTAAAGAACCTACGGTAGAATTTAGTGAACTGTTTTTAATGTTAAGTGATTGAAAGTGTCCAAAATGCCGAAAAGGAAAAAAATCCAAGCGAAATAGTAGTTCCAGTAGTGAAACCACAACAATTTCGTCTACCGATTCTTCGCTGAGAAGGGAGTCAAGGTATACGAAAACGAAAAGAGCACGTAAGTCAAGAAAAAGATCTAAACATTCAAAAATAAATAGAACCTATACGTCTTCGCCTTTGCCTCAAATTAAAGAAAATGCCATAAAAATAAATTCACCATCTGCATCTTATAATTGTACGAATAGAAACATTGAATCCGTCAATTTTATTCCTGAATTTGATCCACTAATTGGAGAAATAGATCGATGGATTGAAATAATAGAGCACAATGCTAAGACGTATAGTTGGTCTGATAACTACATTATATTTCAAGCGATTTCTAAGCTTAGAGGTACCGCTAAAACATGGTACGCTAGTTTTATTGAAAATGAAGTTGCATGGTCTCAATTTTTTTTGGACAGAATGGAGATCAGTGTTAGAAAATACTTTTCAAAGTACACGAAATACTTATGATCTTTTTATGGACGTAGCCCATCATAAACCAACAGAGGATTCTTCATTATATGAATTTTATTTTGAACATTTAGCAAAAATTAATAAACTTAAAGTAAATTTTTCCGAGTCAGATAAGATTTCTTTAATAATTGGTGCTATTGGAGACGAACATATTAAATCTGCTATTGAAGTTGCTCAAATCAAAGATGTCAATTTATTGGCAGTTTATTTAAGAAATAAGCTTTATCACAAAAGTCCAGAAAAATTAACTGATTTAACAAATCCAATTGTTTTTTCCAAATCAAAATTTGTACATAATAACAAATTTGTTAATAACAAATTTAACAAGAATAAACCTTGTATGTGCTGTGGAATTCAGGGCCATTTAAAAAAAAGATTGTCACCACAGAAACCAAATATGCAGGTTTTTTTAAAATTAAAGGTCATATTGAACAATACTGTTTTAAAAAGAACAAAGAATGTCAAGAGACAAAAGTAAATAAAACGAACAAAAATTTAGAAAAAAATAAATCTGTTAAACAAATACAGTTTGATTCTTCCGAAAATAAATTTAATAAAATTATTTTCTTAAATGAGCACAGCCATACTGCATTCATTGATTTTGGCAGCGATTGTTCGCTAATTTCAAAAGAATTGGCAGATAAGTTTAAATTAGAAATAAAAATCATTAACTAAAGATGTAAAACTTTCTGGATTTTTGGGAAATTCTTTATCAGTTGAATATTATGTATTTGCTAAAATAAAAATCGATTTTGTAGAATTAAATATTATGTTGTATGTCATGGATAAAGATTGGGTTAATGACCTTCTAATAGGAAGAAATTTTACAGAAGTTGTAAATAGGATAGATAATAGTTTAACATTTAAATATAAGAAAGACTTAGATAAAGAAATAAGTACAGGAAATATATCTAAACACGAGAAAATGATGTTGGAAAATATTTTGCTAAATCACGAGGACTGTTTTTATACAAATTTGAAAGCTCTAAAAAAAATCGCATTCTGTTGTTATGAGAATCGATATTACAAGTTCAGATGTAGTTAAGTTTCGTCCCTACAGAACACCTGCAGCTGACAAAGAAATTTTTCCAAAAAACAGTACAAGAATTATTGGATGCAAATATTATTCGAAAGAGTAATTCATCGTTCGCAAGCCCTTCTTTTCTTATTGATAAAAAAAAGATGTAAATTGGACATGGACATAAGAAGAAACAAAAATTGTTAAAGAAATAAAGAAAGTTATAGTCTCAGAACCAATTTTAACAATATTTAATCCGAAACATGACATAATAGTTTACACGGATGCAAGTAGAGAAGGATTTTTGGAGGCATAATAACTCAAATTGTTGATGGTCGTGAAAAGTCAATTGCCTATTTTAGCAAGCAAACCACAAAAGAAGAAAAGAAATATCATTCTTTTGAATTAGAGCTTTTGGCTATTGTCAAAACCTTAGAAATATATAGATAATATTTAGCAGGAAGATCTTTTACCGTAATAACAGACTGCAATTCCGTTAAAAATGCATTAGTAAAACAAACAATAATCCCAAGAACAGCAAGATGTTTTTGTGTTTACAAAATTTTTGTTTTGGAATAAAACATAAATCAGGAGTACAACTACAACATGTAGATGCCTTAAGTAGGAACTTTGAAAGAACTGAAGCAGGGGAAAGTCTTGAAATTAAAGTGATGCTCATCAAAGAAGACGACTATCTAAGAGAAGCACAGGATACAGATACGGAAATAAATAAAAAAAAAGATTATTCTTTTGTCAGGAGATCAGGAAAATCATAAGGATACTTTCAAGAAATATGATTTAAGAGGAAACAAAGTTTATAAAATAACGGAATATGGTAGAAGATGATATGTGCCTAAAAATTGTCGTTGGCAAATTGTCCAAATGAATCATGACGATATTGGACATTTTGCGTTGGATAAAACAATTAAAAGAATAAAAGAACGGTATTGATTTCCACGAATGCGAAGATTTATTAAGAAATACATTTCGGCTTGTCTTGCCTGTTTATACCATAAACAACCGGGAGGAAAAAAGCCTGGCTATCTACATTCCATTCCAAAATATGCTAGACCGTTTCATACACTCCATGCCGATCATTTAGGGCCATTTGTGTTAACGAAATCTCAAAATAAATACGTCTTGGTTTTGATTGATGCCTTTTCTAAATTTGTGTTTGTTGAAGCTGTCCCAGATACATCAAGTAAACATGTTATTCGTGCTTTAGAAGAAATTTTTAAAATATTTGGTAACACCAAACGAATGATATCAGAGCTTTTGTTTCAAAAGAATTTTTGAACTATATGGCAGAGAGAGGAATTAGAGTGTTTACAACTGCAGTAGGAATGGCAAGAGGCAACGGCCAAGTAGAAAGGGCAAATAAAACATTACTGGATACCATGGCCACAATGGGTGCAAAGAGTCCGATATGTGGGATAAGAATTTAAAAAACATTCAACAAGGAATAAACGGGACAAAACACCGAATAACTAAATCTTCTCCCAGTGAAGTGTTTTTCGGGTACAAATTAAGAGTTGATGGAGACAAATACATAGATGATAATGATATGGACATTATTGATGTAACGTCATTGAGAAAGGATGTAGCTAAACGATTAGAAGAAAACAGAATCAAACAGAATAACGAATTTAATAAAAAAAGATCCTCTCCAGTGAAATATGCTGTTGGTGACCTGGTATTGACAAAAGTTACAAGTTTTCCAGCAAACAATGAAAGTAAGAAGCTTTTAGAAAAGTATAGAGGGCCATTCAGGATTGTTGAGGTTCTACCAAATGATAGATATCGTGTAAAAGAAGATGTACATTCATCAAGAACAAGGCGTCCTTATGAAGGAGTTGTTGGTGGAGAAAACATCAAGAGATTTAAGATTCAAAGATCTTAAAATTATTCAGGTTAGTTACATGAGAGTGTAGTCATTTTGTAGAATGACATAAAGATATTCTATGGTTTAAAAGGAATTTGTTTGAATAGCTGGAACTAAAAAAAAAAAAATATATATTTTAATTGTCATTCTGAAAAATGACAACAAAGTGTTTCAATGAGCTGAATGGGTTTATTTGAGTAGTTCTGACTATTTGAAGCAAATTTATTTTATTCGTCATTCTGAAAAATGACAAATAAATGTTCTAATGTTCTGAATGGATTTTCAGTTCGTCATTCTGAAAAATGACAAATAAATGTTTTAATGTTCTGAATGGATTTTCAGTTCGTCATTCTGCAAAATGACAAATAAATGTTTTAATGTTCTGAATGGATGTTCAGTTCGTCATTCTGCAAAATGACAAATAAATGTTCTAATGTTCTGAATGGATTTTCAGTTCGTCATTCTGAAAAATGACAAATAAATGTTTTAATGTTCTGAATGGATTTTCAGTTCGTCATTCTGCAAAATGACAAATAAATGTTTTAATGTTCTGAATGGATTTTCAGTTCGTCATTCTGCAAAATGACAAATAAATGTTCTAATGTTCTGAATGGATTTTCAGTTCGTCATTCTGCAAAATGACAAATAAATGTTTTAATGTTCTGAATGGATTTTCAGTTCGTCATTCTGCAAAATGAAAAATAAATGTTCTAATGTTCTGAATGGATTTTCAGTTCGTCATTCTGCAAAATGACAAATAAATGTTCTAATGTTCTGAATGGATTTTCAGTTCGTCATTCTGAAAAATGACAAATAAATGTTCTAATGTTCTGAATGGATTTTCAGTTCGTCATTCTGAAAAATGACAAATAAATGTTATAGTGTTCTGAATGGATTTTCAGTTCGTCATTCTGAAAAATGACCAATGTTTTAATGTTCTGAATGGATTTTCAGTTCGTCATTCTGAAAAATGACAAATAAATGTTCTAATGTTCTGAATGGATTTTCAGTTCGTCATTCTGAAAAATGTCAAATAAATGTTTTAATGTTCTGAATGGATATTCAGTTCACCATTCTGCAAAATGACACCCAAATGTTTTAATGTCTTGAATGAGTTTGTTTGAATAGCCGTAGCTATTCGAAACAAATTTATTCACATTGTCATTCTGAAAAATGACAGCCATATGTTTTAATGTTTAAAAATGAGCTTGTATGGATAGTTGTAGCTATCTGAAACGAATTAATTTAGACTATGTCATTCTGCAGAATGATGGAGCCTTTCTATAAATTGGCATTCTTAATAATAAAGAACATATTATTTTTTTTTAAATAGGTGTTGTACGATCGAGGACGATCGTGACGTCAGGATGGTCGAATGCAGTCACACTATTATCCTAATACGCTGATCAGCTTAAGTCACTAACTTCCTAATGTCCTAATCAGCTTAAGATGGAATACTGGTAGTTCTGTTATGACATTGTGAAGTCACACTCAACTTCTAATACGGTGATTGGCTTGGGTCACTAATTGCCTTATATGGTCACGAGTAGTTCGGTGATGACACATAAACACAGCGGAACGAGAGATAATAATTTGGTGTGATTTAATTATGACCATTGTGAACGAGTTTGATTTAATTTAATAAAATAGCTATATTTACGTAAATACGTGTTTTAACTATTTTAATAGACGATACTATTTTAATAGACGATATTATCACTACATACTTATTTGATTAGGAAAATTAACTATAAGTAGATAAAAATTATGAATAATTATTTTAAACTTGGTAAAATTAAAAATTCAATTATCACTAATTGCTATAACTGATAGCGTGTTTACACTTCGATTGCTCGATCGATTCTCCCCATTTTCTTTTAAATAACTAAAACTATAACTTATAATAAACGAACAAAATGCTCAGCTATTGTTACTGAGAGTTTGGGAAAGTGTTTTGTAAAAAATTGAGCTCTTAATTAAGAGAGCCAGGGTGCTTTTTTCTTTAATAATGGATTAAACAACAGATATTGCTACAAAAAACAATGTGCATTTGCAATTATAAGAAGAAATTTAGAAGGCAAATCCAAATACTTTCTGCTAAGAATATATTTAAAACTAAACAAGTGCGGAGATTACAAAAATCGGTTTAAGCTCAGCGGAAAAGAATTTTTAAGTTGCGTAGTATCGTAAAAGAGCTATCAAAAAAAATTAATTTAATGAAGACCAAGTTCATACAATTATGGAACAATTTGGACCAAATGAACAATTAATTAATCGTTTGTTTAATAAAACTACAAAACAAACAGTATCTAGAAAATATTCTCATGAAATTAGAATGTTTGCTCTTACTTTACATTTTTATTCTGCCGCTGCATATGACTACCTAAGGAAACGGTTTTTAAATTGTTTACCAGTCGTAAAAACTTTATCAAAATAGTATATTTCACTGAATGCTGAGCCAGGATTCACTACAGAGGTTTTGAATTTGTTAAAAGTAGCAATAAAAAAATTGTCTCTTCTCTTATTATGGATGAACTGAATATCCGAGAAAAAATTGATTACTTCAATGACAAATATTATGGTTATGTTGATTTCGGAGCAGAGCATGATAAAAGTTGTGATAAATAAAGTATTAGTGTTTCTTATAACTGCTAGTAATGAGTCATGGAAAATTGCAGTTGAATATTCTTTTATAAATACTTTAACAGGCATACAAAAATCTGAACTTGTTTGTCTATTTTGCATGAATGTGGTCTAGATATAATAAATGTAACTTTTGATAGTTGTTCCACAAATCAAACAATGGCCCACATTTTAGGGTGTAATCTAAATGATATTTTTAATTTAAAAACAAATATAAATAGCGTAAGAAATCCCTTTATTTTACCAGATCCATCACATATAATCAACTCAGTGCGTAATATTTTTGAGGAAAGAAAAATTATTATAGATGGAGATGGAAATGAAATTAACTTTTATTACTTAGAACAACTTTTTAATTTACAAGACAGTGAAGGTCTCTGTCTTGCAAATAAAATAAAGAAATACCACATAAATTTCTTTCGACAAAAGATGAAAGTGAAGTTGGCTACCGAGCTTCTCAGCCGATCAGTTGCTGATGCTCTCGAATATTGTACGGACAAAATAGGAATAACTGTTTTTCAAAATTGCTCAGCTACTATAAAATTTATTAGGCTTATGAATGATGCCTTTGATATTGTAAATTCGAGAAGACTATCATCTTTTTATTATAAAAAGGCTGTTTGTGAAAATAATATAAAGCAAATAGAAGACTTTGCTACCACTTTTTCTTCATGTAGATAAGTTATATTTTAGAACGTATATTGAGTTTTAACAGGAAAATTGGTTTATTGGGACTAGCAGCTGGATTTAAAACTACTAACAATATTTATTATACCTATATTGTAGGTCCCAATCCTATATTAAAATTTTTACATGTTTATAAATGTAGTCAGGATCACCTTGAACTTTTTTTTGGATTAGTTAGGAGAGGGTTGGGAAATAATGAAAATCCAATTTGTCTTCAGTTCAAAGCTATATATAAGAAATTACTGGTTCATTCTGAAATAAGAGATAGTGGTCTAGGTAACTGTGTTCCTTTAAGTGAAATAAATATTCTTAATTGTCCCTATAAAAAACCAGTAGATATAAATAAAAGTAATGTAATATACAACACTGTTAACAAAGACACTGTAGATTATTGTTTTGCTCAAGACGATTATAGTTTTTTGGGAACAAAGTGTAATTTGAGTATATTTTCAGAGGAAATTGTCAAATATATAGCTGGATTTTTCTCAAAAAAATTAGGTAGGCAATTAAAATGTGAAATTTGTGTCTCTGCCTTATTTGGCGAAAAAAATAATGTTTTAAATAGTTTTATAGTTTCTAAAGATCGTGGAAGATTAACCTACCCCTTCAGCGACGTAATTTTAATTTGTTTTCATGTTGAAGCTATTCTAAAACAAGAACTAAAAAAAACTAAATACCCTCGTATTAGTAAACAGCTTGTTAGTATACAAGTTTTAAAATATTTTTATTATAAAGACATATTCTGTGCAATTAAAAATCATTGCTTCAATAACAGTCCTGTGGAAAACCACATAATTGTGTTGATCAAAGCAATAATGAATTATTACTGTGACATCAGAATAAGATTTGCATGTAAAAATGTTTCTCCGGCTAATAAAATTAGAAGTCAGTATTGTAACATTTTTTTTATAATTAAAATATTAAATAATTTTTAATATGTTTACCCCTGTTGCTGAGACGTCCATGATGGCCGTATTCGCAAATAATAGATATGCGGGTGGGATCGTTTACCATTAGAAAATTTTATTGCAAACTACCGACTTTCGGAACCATGGGATTCTCACGTACAGAAGGTCCTACTTATCAAAAGACGCCGCCGAAATAGTATACTTTACGGTAGGGCTTGGATTAATTCTTTTCCGGTTCCAGGTGGGTTCTGTTTAAACTTTGGTAAACAAAGTCGTAAAAAGTATTTTATAGTATTTTTCTATAAAAACTTAATCCAAAAGATTTTATTTCTCCTCACGTTTCCAACGACAAAAGTCCCGTTACTTCCGATGTCCGTTAAACCTTTTTATCTTTCTAGAAATACATACAGGCTGGTGTAATTAATAAGCTTCACTTATGGTATCGTATGGTACATTTATTTATTTAAAACACTACTGTACACTCTTACAAAGTTATTTAATCTTAAATCTGTGGCACCTGTGAATAAGCACATAAGTCAAAAAATTATCAAAACTGGGATATTATGTACTTAACCCTTAACCACTGACATGCGGTATGCCATACCGAGCCGAAAATATATTTTGTTGTAAAACGTGTTTTATAAAAGATTCTTAGAACACCATCTGTGTACCTTCAAGTGGGGTTTAATTGTACCTGCTCTCAACTTCTGCAGTTTTAGTACACGTTTAATCTTTGAGCTACGTTGACATAAAGTTTTCTTGCGGTATCAAGTACCGTATGTCAGTATTTACGTTACTATAGTTAAAAGCAGTGTAGTGTATTCTTTTGCTGTTAGTATGGCAGCAAGTTCATCCAGTTGTTCTAAATTTAGCCGCAAAACTGTAAAGCTTTCAGATGATGATTTTGAGGCTGTTTTATCTCAATGGGCTGACGAAGTACCTAGTGATTTAGAATATTTTAGTGAGAGTGATGTTGACGATGCAAGCGAAGAAGTATGTATTAAAAGTTCACACGACACCGGAAGTGAGCAGTCGAAATATATATAAAAATATTTTAATTATTTATTAACAAAATAAAAAAATTAATAATACATATTATTAAAATATATGGTATTACATTGTTAAAACTTCGTTGAACACATTTTTTTTTGAACTTCGATATTTTGTCACCAACATTTTTGCAAAAAAACAGTCGCTATACTTTAAATGCTCTTCAATCGGTATATCGGAAGGTTCCCATTTATATATTTCAGTATTACAGTAGAAACACCGAACTATATCACTAACCCCTGTATAGTAAAACCCAGCTTTGCTTAATAACAGGGGTTCAACTGTACCCTTCCAATATTTAAAAGAAAGTAAACGGTCTTCAAATTGCCACCCAGTACGGGATATACTATCATTGTTACCGTCGTCAAGACACATATTTAACTAATAAGTTAGTTCGGAAAATAATCTATATATGTAAACTTATATTGGAGGGAGGTATAAGCTTGAAATTTTTAAACAATTATCACATTAATAACACTAATTGCGCTATAAAAAGAAAAAATTTATAATAACAAAAAAGATTGACAACAAGATACAAAACCAATAAGACCTTGACCGTTTGTTCACATTTGTTACCCACGTTCATAGGATAAAAAGAATAAAACCTTGACCGGTTATTCACCTATCTTTGTTTGAACCGGTTTGGTGACCGCATATTCACCTTTTCTTGTCTATGGTCGGACTATAGAATAAAAAGAAAAAATCCAACAAGACCTTGACGGGGCAATTACCCCCATTGTGGTTAAACCTGTTTAGCTCAGTCTTAAAGATGCTACTTTCGGTTGAGTTCTATCCAAAAATATTTGTTAGACAGTAAGCCTTACACATTCAACCATGGAAGTTGGTTCTTCAAGTATCATTGTAGAGAGTGGTGTGTGTGACTCTAGTACAGATTGGGATAATTATAGCATCATTAGTGATGATGGTCCATGCGATTCTACTACGAATTGTAATCTATCTGTATGGAGTTTGTCAACACTCGAGCTATCAGAGGAGTTTAGTTCTTTGTCGGAGAGTGATATGTCAGATATAGAAAATGATAGTTTATTGTATAGTGACGTGGAATTTCAGGATGTCTTGGAAGATGATGTGTTTTTGGGACCTGTGATAGCACCACCCGAACTGATTGAGGATGTATCGGGAAATAATATGTTTTGCGGACCAGAGATAACACCATTCGAACTAATTAATGAACCAATAATTATCTATTAATCGTTTAAATATTAGTACTTTATTATGGTAATATATTTGTAATTCAATTATGTTGCAAATCCTTATTAGTTATTTTTGTACTCAAATTCTATACTTATAACCATATGCTTACCATGAAGTTTTATTGAAATCTCTTTTTAATAACTGTATTTAAAAATTTAAAATAAATGCCTTAATGCTTTTCCGTTTTCTCCTTTATTACATACAAAAACAAAATACATGGTTATAACAACAAATCTACTAAGTTATAAATTAGAGCTGGAGGGTTAGATAATAGAACAAGTGATGGAGTTTTACTATCTAGGCGACACACTATCTAGCTATGGAAAGCTTAAAACAGAAGTGGGAGATCAAGTTAATAGAGCAGAGCTGCAGGTTACCTGAATGAAACAATATGGAGAAAAAAAATATCAGGGAAGAAATGAAAGGTAGGATTTACAAAACAGTCATCAGGCTAATAATGACATACACAGTAGAAACACGAACTGACACAGAGAGAACAAAAAGAATGTTAGCGGAAATGAACACCCTCAGAAAAATCGATGGTAGGGTACTATGGTATAGAGCTAGAAGTCTAAATGTTGAAAAGAATGCTAGAAAAAACAGATAAAAACCCTCAGAAAAATCGATGGTATGACGCTATGGGACAGTGCTAGAAGTATAGATATACTACGGAGATGTAGGGTAAAGAACATCAAGAAATGGGGTAGAAATAGAAGAGTAGAATGGAATGATTATATGAGTCTAATGACAACAAATTGAGTAGTAAAGATGGTAAGAGACTGTCACCTAATGAGGAGACGATTAGCGGAAAGACCGCGAAAACGATGGAGCGACAACTTACTGGAGGAGCATTGAAAAACGGAAAGAAGAAAAAAATATAGAAATAACAATTTTTAGATGTTTTTTATTAAAAAACGATATAGAAAATCACAATAAAAATCATGTATACACAAAATGAAGAAGAAGAAAATATAAAAACAAAAATTTTTAGATATTTTTTATTAAAAAATAAACAATATATACAAATATAAACATAATTAAAAGTAAACTATATAAACTATATATACTTATATACACAAAATGAAGAAGAAGAAAATATAGAAACAACAATGTTTACATATTTTTTATTCAAAAATAAATAATATATTTATATAAATATCTAAACACAATTAAAAATAAACTATATAGACTATATATACCTATATACACAACTAAAACTAAATATTATATACAAAAATAGACTAAAACTAAATTCGGGGTCGTCGGGGTGGGATCTGTAACAAAGAAATAGCAGAATGTAGAACTACATAAAATATCATAGTGATATATAAAATTAAAGGTGACACTTAATGAAGAAAAAATTAAAATTTCACAATAGAGAATAAACTAAATTTTCGTTTGTAAAAATTCATGGAAAACTGTTTTATTATGATCCTAAAGAAGGAAAGGTTAGTGTACAAAATTAAAAGTAGTACTTAATGAAGAATAAATTAAAGTTCTGTAATAAATAATAAATTAAATTTTTGTTTGTAAAAATTTGTGGAAAACTGTTTTAATTATGATTGTAAAAAGTAAAAGTTAAGGTAAAAAATTGGATTACTCACGGTTTACTCATCCCCCAGCATCGCAGGATATCACCACCAGCATTTTTGTTGAAAAAGTCTGTAACAAACAAAAAACATTATCAGTATTGTAATTATCATTAATAGCATTACGAAAAATTTTGTTAGTAAAATTGTTGCAACATATTGTAATAAAAATTCTTACCTCGAGAATCCGTTCTTACAGTATTGGCCAGGAAAGTTTTGGTGTTGTTTATGTCTTGTGACAACCGGATTTGTTCTTCGTGGAAAGCCACCATAATTTTTTCAGCATATGCTAAAATATTTTCGGTGGCTTTCTTAAGCAGCTCACTATTTTTTATACTTTCGTTCAAACTTTCCTGGAGACGTTCCGCATGCTGCTCCAGAGCCGACACAACTCCCTCCTTGTAATTCTCGCAAAACGCCTGATGGTGAGTTTCTACTTTTTTCGGGATTTGTAGGGCGCTTGCGGCTACATTAATCAATGACGGCTCTGAATTCGATAATAATTTTTTTTCCCATACTTGGGTTTCCGTCAACGGTTTCTCTCTTGGTGGTGATCCATAATTAGATATATCTACTATATCCTCGATAGAGGATAAGTTTTCACCTAAGGGTGTTTCCTCTTCAGAGTCGGATATATCCTCGAAACCTTCTTCTCGATCCTTCACCATTTTATGTTTGCATGCAGCCTCTTCGGCGGCATGAAGAATGTCATCCTTAATAAATGTGGATGACTGAATGACATTCTCATTAACCGCGGAGTGCACCGTCGCTTTAGTTTTTAGTTTTTTTTGGTTGTTTATTTTAAAAATAAGACGCTGAGCCTCACTAATTTTTCTACAATTTACAAAAACAACACTCTCTTCCGACGGTGCACGCTGCCTATCCCTTATTTTACAGACCGGAGAAGAGATCGAAGACGGGACCGATCTTGGTGACGACGGTGCGATCGCGGACGGAATCGAATTTTCACACACCGGCGGCGGCGACTCGATTGAAGGAGGAACCGTGTTAATTAATTGTCTTTTAGCTAACGGTTCCTCAAACTCAGTATCTGGCACACTATTATATAAAACTCTTTTTTTAGCCAACAACTCCGGCTCGCGACGCGCAGAACGTTGTACGGTTTTCATTGCGAAAAGAAGCGACTATTTCAAATTGCATAACTTAAACGGGGTTATATACAACAAACCGAACCCAAGCCAAGCAACGCGAAATGGTGGGTGAAACAGGATCTACACTTGCTGTAACAAAGAAAGGTGAATACTCGAAGGCAATGTAAGCTCTTGTAAATGAAGTGAATACTCTTACGTGACCTACATAGACAACAAAGAACCGGCTATAGTTGAGTTTATGTATGTCTGCACAGCTTTGCGCTTATTGTTGGTTTTTCACATCAAGTTTTTTTTCATTTTTTTTTTTTTTTTTTTTTTTTTTTTTATATTTTTTCATTTTTGAGGTTTTTTTTTTCTTTATTTTTAGTCCTACACCCACCTTCCAACCACTCTAATAAAAGGTCTTGACGCCAGGAATACGAATATGTTATTACTTTGAGAAAAAATTAACGCGTAAAGCGGTAAAACGCTAAAAAGCGTATTTTTAGTCCTACATCACCTTTCAACCACTCTAATGAAAGGTATTGACGCCAGGAATACGAATATGTTATTATTTTTTAAAAAAATTACGTATATAGCGGTAAAGCGGTAAAAAGCTGTAAAAAAACTATTTTTTGTTACACTTCTACTTTTAACCACGCTTATAAATGCGGTAATTATCTATATTTGGGATATATTGTTAGTTTTTGTAATTATTTACTCTAATAATACCATAAAACCGGTATTTCCAGTTTAAAACCGGTAATCAAAACAAGTTTATATTTATACCCCACACTTCTTTCGTTATTGTTCATTTTCGTGTCGTACAGTCACCTAGCTTCAGTCAACAACCATGCAGTGTAACTTTTGTTTAAAAGTTTTATCCAACAAAAGCAGTGTAAGTAGGCATAAACGGGAAAGTTGTCCGGAACGATTCAATAAAGGGAAAAAGGTGAAACTTAATGATGACCTAGATGTTGTTACATCCGCTAATAATTACAATTCAACCATTGTAGAAGCAACTCCCTTTAGATCTATTGTTCATCCAGTTACCACTACATCCAATGTTATCGAATGTCAAGATTGTTATAAAAAAATTTCTGGGAGAGGACTAACAGGACATTTACGTAGTAATTCACACAAAAGTGTTATTAGTAATGATTGTGGGGTTGAGAAACTATCAAGTGCGTTTAAAAATCGTATCGGTAGTTACCGTCTTTCTAGCAACAAACATCATACTGATCACTTGGAATTTTTTAGTGAAATTGAAGGTAACGTTTTGAAGCTCCTACATAACTATTTACATAAATTTAAAGTGTTAAAAGTTAATTTCGAACTTTACTCTATGTACACAATACCTGAAAAAGATACTTATGATTTAAAATCATTTAATACAAAAAATCAGATTATTACTATTTCTACTAATTTGAAACAAGCATATCAAGATTTTATTAGGGAGATATTACCCAAGGTTTCGGAAATACAAGAAAAGGAATCTGGATGGAGTCTTTTACAAATCCAATCATTAGAAGTTAACATTAATAAGTACAACCCTCTACGATCTTCTTCATATATCAGGTTACCACGACAAATCGAGATGAAGAAAGCAATTATTAATATAATGAATAAAGATGAAGCATGTTTTGGTTGGGCGGTAAACGCATCAATTTTTGACCCAACAGGTAAATCCAATCTTACTACTTCTTATCCGCATTATACTAGTCTCTTAAAGTTCCATAATATAGAATTCCCTATGAAACTCTCAGATATACCAAAATTTGAATTACTAAATAATATTTCGATTAACGTTTTTGGGATTAGTGAATGTTTTAAAAATAATATCACACAATTGGAAATCGTTGGACCGTTGTATCATACAAAATCTAAAAAAGCTACACATGTTAACTTATTACTTATTTTTGATGAGTACGGGAATAGTCATTATTGTTACATTAAAAATTTATCGCGGTTAATATCAAAACAAAAATCACACCATAATGGTCAGACTTTTCTATGTAATGGTTGCTTACAATTTTTCTCATCCTTAGAACGTCTTCGCAAACATGAAGACAACGATTGCAACTTTGTATATACTAAGCTTCCAACTACCAACATGATTCTCAATAAATATGGACATCTACAAAAAGAAAATATCTTGCAGTTTTGAAGTATACTGCAACCGATACAATATGCAACACCTTCTGATAATTCCTCGTTTACTGTCAAAACCTATCAGCATACACCATATTCATTCGGTTTTTATGTTAAATGTTATTTTGATGACAGTTTATCACAACTTATCATTTATCGCGGTGACAACGTGGTTGAAAAGTTTATTCAAAAACTAGAAGAAAAAGTTTACACTATTTATCATAAATATCTTAAACATATTAAACCTATGAAAAAACTCACACCAGAAGAGGAATTACAATTTTTTACTAGTAAGTGTTGTCACATTTGTGATAAACCGTTCGATATTAACGAAATTAAAGTTAGAGATCATTCACATCTAACAGGGTTGTTTTCTGGCGCGGCTCATAACGCTTGTAATTTAAATTATAAATTACCTAAGTTCATACCTGTTTTCATGCATAATTTAACCAATTACGATTCGCATCTGTTTATAACAAAATTAGCTCAGAATAACGAAAAAATTGATGTTATTGCACAAACTAAAGAAAAATATATATCATTCACCAAACTACTTTTAGTTGATCGTGGTGATTTAGAGCGAAATGTATATTTAAAATTAAGGTTTGTAGATTCTTTCAGATTTTTACCTCATTCACTGGATAATTTAAGTAAAACCCTAAATGATAATCAATGTCTAGAGTTACAAAAATATTGTCGATCAAATGAAGAGTTCGGATTGTTACGACAAAAAGGTGTTTTCCCTTATTCATACCTGGATAACTTTTCAAAACTTAATGAGGTATCTTTACCCACACAAGAAGAATTTTTCGATATTTTAAAAGGTGAAGGCATTTCCGATGAAAAGTACTTACGAGCTAAGCGAGTTTGGGAAGTTTTTAATTGTAACACTTTAGGAGAGTACTCAGATGTTTATTTAAAATCAGATATTTTATTATTAGCTGATGTGTTCGAAAACTTTCGACATAATTGTTTATTTAACTATAAACTAGATCCTGCTCAATATTTAACAGCTCCATCACTTAGCTGGGATGCTATGTTACGTAAAACTAATGTTCAGCTTGAATTATTGACGGATATAGACATGCTCCATTTTTTTAAAAAGGGTATACGTGGAGGTATAAGTCAGTGTAGCACTAGATTTGCTGCTGCAAATAATCAGTATTGTGGGAATTATGAGTGTTCTAAACCTACTTCATATATTCTTTATTTAGATGCTACAAACCTTTATGGTTACGCTATGAGCCAATTCCTTCCGCATGGTGATTTTCGATGGTTAGATGATGTAGAAATCACTCATTTTGATTGTTTATCAGTCGATGATGAATCTCCAAAGGGGTATGTCTTAGAAGTTGATTTAGCTTATCCTGAAACATTACATGATTTCCATAACGACTTACCGTTTTGTCCTGAAAATCTGATTCCTCCTAATAGTAAAGATCCCAAGCTTGTATTAACGTTGTTACCGAAAAATAAATATATTATCCATTATAGAAATTTGAAACAGTGTACTGAACAAGGTTTAAAGGTGACTAAAATTCATCGAATTCTAGAATTTTCTCAATCACCGTGGTTAAAACCTTATATTGAATTAAACACGAATTTACGTAATTCTTCAAATAATGAATTTGATAAAAGTACATATAAAAATTACACAAACTCTATTTACGGGAATACTATGGAAAACGTTGATAAGAGGGTTGATATTAAACTTTTATCCCACTGGGAAAACTTGCCTGGGAGCGTCGGTGCTGAAGGGTTTATTAGTATGCCGAATTTTCACTCTGTTTCAATATTTTCTGATAATTTAGTTGCAATTCAAATGAATATCCTAAAAATAATTTACGACAAACCGGTATATGTCGGTTTTTCAATTTTAGAAATATCCAAAATTCGTATGTATGATTTTTTCTACAATTATATTAAAGCTAAATATGTAGATAATGTCGCACTTTTGTATACCGACACTGATTCATTAATTTTACACATTCAAACAGAAAACGTTTACCGCGATATCAAAGAAAACCTTCATTTATTTGATACATCCAATTACCCCGCCGATAATATCTTTAATATACCAAAAACACCATCAGTGGTTGGTAAATTAAAGGATGAGTTTAAAGGTAAACCAATTACAAATTTTTGTGGTACTGGTGCCAAAGCTTATTGTGTGACATTAAGTAACAATGATAACCTTAAAAAAGCTAAGGGAATTTCCAAAAACGTTATAAATAAATCTTTAACATTTACGGATTATAAACAAGTAGTTGATAATACTAATGCAAAGATTTATCGTAAAATGTATACATTTAAGTCACATTTACATGAAATGTATACTGAATTAAAAAATAAGGTTGCTTTAACTTCCCACGATGATAAGAGATATGTTATACCCGGAACTATTAACACATTAGCGTGGGGTCATTACAAAATAGATACGTTTATACCTAACCAACAACAAAAAAATCTTGATTATTTAATCCAGCAAGCTAAACTACTTCTACCAGAAGCAGAAAATGATGGTGGGGATAAATTTTATGTAGATAGTTTTGGAATGGATTTTTTATCGTAATGGGAGAGTTTGTTGGTGGGGTGTTTGTTTAATAACACGTTGTAGAGCTAATTCCTACAGTTCTTCTTCAGCTTTACTGCTAGTATTTACAATGTGGATATGTTACGTTACCGAAATTGAAGTTACGGATTTAAAAAGTGGTGTTCAAAACTTACACCAACTTTTTTCAAATCTGGAGTTTGATGCTTCTCATGAAGCCGTTTATGGTGCAGTGCGTCCATCATCTTATTGTCCAGAATTTTGTAAAGAATTAGCTAAAAAATATGAAAAAGGTGCTGAAATCTGTGACTTGTATCTTAAAAACCAAATATGTTTATATGGATTTGTATCGTTACTAAAAGTTGTAAAGTTGGATGGTTATTTAATTCGAATAAAAGACTATCTTCCATCTGTTTTATACGAAAAAGAAGAAAATAACGAAGATGATACTTCCAGTAATGAAGTTATTGATAAAGACATTGATGGTATGGTTGAAGATGGTTCAAGTAAATCACCAACTTAATAATCCTATATTTAGACTTTATTGTATTAACGGTATAATGTATTTAATAAAAGCATTTCTGTACTAATAATAATTGTTTTATTTACGTATTTAGCATTTATTAATATGGTGTGAGTGTAAAATATACCTTGTTTCCACCACATATTCTATATAATGAATTTATCCAAATAAAGCTACCGTGTTTAAAACACTATTGTACTTCACTATTCTGTTTCACTATTAACCTACTTCTTGTTTTTTTCCTTATTTTACCTTATAAAAATAAAGTTGTCTATTGCTAATTCTTATTTTTACATACCTGACCTGTTTGACTTTCACTGATAATGTATATTTTTATCCTTTGTGTGTAACGTTCATTAACCCCTTGACCGATCGTTGATCCCGTGACCAATCGTTGATCCCTTGACCGATCGTTGACCCCTTGACCGATCGTTGATCCCTTGACCGGCTATTGACCCCTTGACCGGCTATTGACCCCTTGACCGGCTATTGTCCCCTTGACCGGTCTTTGACCCCTTAACCGGTCTTTGACCCCTTAACCGGTCGTTGACCCCTTGACCGGTCGTTGACCCCTTGACCTCGACCTTTCGTTGACCCCTTGACCGATCGTTGACCTCGTCAGTGGTGGGGGGTATGCGATGTGGTGGGGGGTATACAAAAGGGTAGGGGTCGGTGGTGGGGGGTATACGAACGGTGCGGCTAGAAATCTCACCCCTTACCTTACCATTGGAGGGGGGTATAATAATGGTGGGGGGTTGGTAGTGGAGGGTATACGAACGGTGCGGCTAGAACTCTCATTTGCCCTCTACTGCGAGGCTCGTGAAATGCAAGTTTGTTTAACTGCTGAAGAAACGCCTTGTTCAAGTAGACAAATTGCGGATAAAGTTGACCAAAAGGAGAGAACTGTAAGGAATATTTTAAAAAGAAAAAGATACAATTGCTATAAAGTGCGAACCAACCAAGAACTTTTTTCAGACGATCATTTTAAACGTATGGAATTTTGCGAAACTGTGATGGAGAAATCGAATCAGAACAATAACTTTTTAAAAAATGTTTTGTTTTCCGATGAATCTTCATGCACAATCCATAAACGTCATAATCCATCTGTCGTCCGCTATTGGTCTAGGGAAAATAAACATTTGAGTATTGCTGTGAAAACACAATACCCAAAGAAATTAAAGGTGTGGACTGGCATTTATAACGATAATATAATTGGTCCATTTTTTATTACGGGAAATCTGAATGGACGAAAGTATCTAGATTTATTACAATCAGATTATTCCAGCAGTTCGAAACCTTGCGGTTAACTTCGATGATGTTTGGCTTCAACAGGATGGTTGCCCTGCACATAATGCATTCGAAGTTACAAATTATTTGGAACAAACATTTGCTGGACGATTAATTTCTACACGAGGAACAATAAAGTGGCCCCCTAGATCACCAGATTTAGTACCTTTGGATTTTTATTTCTGGGGAATGCTAAAATCAAAATTATATCGGCATGAATTCGAACGAGCCACCAATTAAGCAGAATTGGAAGAAAAAATTGTTCAACTTTGTAGTCGAGTACAACCAAATCAGCTAAATGCAATGAGACTTGCTTTAATTGATAGATTCGGATTTTGTTTAGCGCAAAATGGTGGTTTGTTTGAACATTTAATTGGTTAGAGATTTTTTAAAAATGCCTTTAATTTTAATTATTTAGAATAATTTTTTAATTGCTTTTTTTCTTATAAAAATAATATTTATATTTAGTTAATGTTTGTTAAGTTAATTATTGTTTTATTTTCTAGCTACCACAGCTAAAAATCTACAAAAATTACATTTAAAACTCGAATATAAGTGTTCGAGTTTTTCTTAAGGTTTACCGACGGATAAATTGTGTCCGATAATTACTGAATGCCGTCTGCCGCATCGAGTTAGAATCTATGGAGAACCTATGAGCATATTAACGTGCTAAAATGTGCGAGAAACATTTTGAACCGGTGTACATGTACAAAGGAAACACACGGAAGACATTATTTCAACAAGCACATTCAACGATTGTCTCACACACTCTTCAATATTCAAAACACACAGACGAACCATTAAAGAAAGTCATAAGGCTGGAAGGTAGATACTTTTTATTTATTCACAATTATAGTGCTTTATTATAAAAGTCATATAAAAATCAGTATCTACTTACAACTGTATACAAAGTTGTTTGTTGTTTTTCATAATATAAACAAGATCTGGAATTGTGAAATTTAATGATCTTTTATCAGCCTTATTAAGAACATATATCTTATGGTTACATACTGAGTAATATTTATGTCGTGGTTTTAGGTACAACTGAAATCTATAATGCACAGGGAGTAATTAATAGTCCAACTGATAAACATAATACTATACCTGATACTTTGATGGAAGAGTTTCTGCTAACAGGTAATTTTATTTATTGCTCCTACAACTGTATTATGCATTCAACTAATCACTAATAAGCATTAACATATCTACTTTGAACGTTTATATGTTATTTGGTTATTAAATATATTTTTATATTTCAGATGTTAATAGGCAGGAAGTGTCTAGCCCACCTAGGCCCCATACTCCAGAATGTTTCACAGCTGCAACACAAACCCCCTCCAAGTTGTCGGGAGGTACACCCAGAAAAAAGAAACTAAGATTAAAAATAAAAAATTTGCGTGCAAGTGCATAGAAAGCATATGCGTCTTCCAAACAGAAGGAAGACAATAAATCTTTAAAAAATTTTTTTTCAAATGTGTGACAAATTTTTAAACAAATCCCTAGCACAAATAGTGAAAGCTCAAGCAATTTTAAAAACTAAATGTCCAAAAAGTAGAAGGTATTCTGATGAATATAAACAATTTGCATTAACACTATATTTTTTGGGCCCAAAAGCCTATGCTTTTATGGAAAGAATATTGTATTTTCCCTCAAAACGAAGTCTTCGAAGGTATTAATTTAAAAAAAAAAACCTCCTGTAAAATTGCACTTTTGCTGGTTACGATGTTTTTCCTGAAAGGGCTCGATATAAGCCTCTAAAACTTCAAAAACTAAACATTTGTTTTATTGTGTTAACCTGTTTATATTGTTAATACATTTTGTGTTAGATATCTGTTGAAAGGAATACTCTACTTTTGAATCTGTAACTTTAACAAATCTTAAACTATTTCACAATATTTAAAGCATGGATATTTGTGCATGGAATGGCCCAGACTCAGCGCAGCAGACCATACGCATACGCCTATAAATGTCAAGTCAAATTTCAAATCGAGTAATCGAGAGTCATATTAGTAATTGTTAAAATTGTCAAATAAAAGTAATCGTATTTTGTAACAAGTAGAAAGTAACGATTACTTTTTTAAAAGTAATCGGTAATCACGATTACTATAAAGTAATCGTATTTGACATCACTAGACTCATCGAGTTAGAATCTATGGAGAAGCTATGAGCATATTAACGTGTTAATTACTATTTAACTGGGAATAAGCCACAATTAAAGGTTAAATACGTTTATTGACGTTTCAATTTCCACTTCGGAAATCGTTCTCAAAATACAAACATTAGTGTTTTTTCATTCACTAATGTTTGTATTTTGAGAACGATTTCCGAAGTGGAAATTGAAACGTCAATAAACGTATTTAACCTTTAATTGTGGCTTATTCCCAGTTAAATAGTAATTAATTTAAAATGCCACAAGAAAATAGCTTCAGAACGTTTCAGTGCCTAAAGAATATAATGTGAGAAGACATTACACAACAGTGCATGAAAATAAATATGCTACGTACACAAATGAAAGTCGGCGTGCCCTAGTTGCAGATTTGAAGAAAAAGCTTAAACAGCAAACTGGTATGTTCAGTAAAATATTACACTCTCAAACGCATTCTTTGCATGCATCTTATGCCGTGTCGCTTGAGCTGGCAAAGGCCAAAAAACCTTTCACTGATGGCAATTTGATAAAAAAATGTGCTGTTGAAATGGCCAAAGCTTTCGATGATTCTAAAATGGCGGAGAAATTTGAATCAGTGCCACTTTCACATCAAACCATACAAAGAAGGATTGTTGTATCAAGGATGTTGTATCAAGGTTGAAGGATGTTGTATGGGTGAGCAAGTAGAAAAATCTATGCTTAGCCTGGTTAAGAAAAGTTTATATTTCTCACTTTGTTTGGATGAAAGCACTGATTAAACCGATGTTAGTCAGTTGTTAATATTTGTGCGCACTACTTTTGATGATTTTACCAGTAAAGAGGAGATATTTGATATATGTCCTCTTTATGGAACAACAAAAGGAAAAGACATCTATGAGGCTGTGAAGAAAACAGTTTTGGAGGCAGAATTGGAGGCTTTGATAAATGTTCAGCCATAGCAACAGACGGGGCCCCATCAATGACAGGTAAAAAATTGGATTAGTGGGTCTGCTTTGAGAGAATGGTGTCACTTGCTCAACAATTCATTTTATTATACATCAGGGAGCTTTATGTGGAAAATCAGTCAAGGAAGATCAAGTTTTCCAAACCGTGATTAAGATTATAAACATGATTAGAGGTGGAAATCGATCTATTTTACACAGGCAACTTAAGCAGTTTTTAGTAGAAACAGAGGCTGAGTATGGAGACTTGCTAATGTACAACCATGTAAGGTGGCTGAGTGCAGGAAAGTGCATGGAACGATTTTTTGCCATAAGAAAGGAAATCCCTGCATTCCTCAACAAATACGTTTCATCTGACACAACTGAACTGGAAGAGAAGTTTAAGGATCCAGAATTGTTAAGACAGTTAGCTTTTATAACAGATCTGAATAATCATCTTAACATGTTAAACTTGAGTCGTCAAGGAAGAAACCAGACGGTTTCAGATTTGATCGGAATGATAAACGGATTCCGGAATAAGCTTAACCTGTTTAAACGTGCTTTGGAAAAGAACAACCTGACACACTTCCCTAGCTGTCTGCAAATAGCAAAAGAATTCAACGGTGAGGAAAATATTGAGTTTTCATCCTGCATTTCACAATTGAACAAGTTAATGATGAATTCAATACAAGATTTGAAGAAATTGAAAGTCTCAAAAGCAGTGTACTACTTTATAATAACCCTCTTGGAGCAACCATTGATGATCAGCCACACAACTTACAGCTTGAGTTATGTGATCTTCAAGCAGACATGTTCCTAATCACCAGACAAGAAAAGGGACCTGAATTTTTCAAATTACTGTCAAAGGAGAAATTCCCAAACCTGCGAGATTTTGGACTGAAAATGACGTCAATGTTCGGAAGCACATATACATGTGAAAGTGCCTTTTCCTCCATGAAATATATAAACAATAAAAACAGAAGCAACCTTACCGATTCTTCCTTACGTCATCTTATGAGAGTGTCTACAACTAATCTGGAGGTGGACATTTCTTCATTGGTGGATGAAGCCGATCGACCACAGTCCTCACACTAATAGGATACATCTTTTTCGTTACTTTTGCAATGTTTATCTTGATTATTGAAAAGTGTTATCAATAAATTTTCAGTTTATAAAAAAATGTAGTTGTTGAGCAATAAAAGAAATAATACTCTTTTTTGTTTTAATTATTTTTATATCTCACTTTATTTTGTTATTACTTGTAACAAAATTATTATATGGCCCGCGACAACATCAAAGGTTTTAGTTTTGGCCCTTGAGACATTGCAAGTTGGACACCCCTGATCTACAAAGTTCAATACATTTTTAATAAACTATGATTTATTTATCTCGCGGTAAACACTAAAAACACGATATAATATACATAAAGATAAATTAATACAGTCAAATACTATTAATTTATTCTCTGAAGTACGGGCCATTACTTTGTTTACATATTTTATATTGACCTGTAGAACGTTATTCCTGAAAATTTTTTTATTAACATTGCTTCTGCCACTGCAACTAAGTTGAGAACAAAAAACCATTATTATGCACTATATATTATTACAGTTTCTATAAAAGTATTATAAAACTAAAAATATTCGAAAAATAACAAACCTAAACAAACATATACATATATACACATATATGTTTAGTCACGTGATGCCCTCTCCATAGATTCTAACTCGATGCTAGTCCGCGATGTATGTGTATGCCGCTTCGCACTGTGAAAGAAGACGTTGCTTAAAATTTTACAACTCTTCAGGGGAATAATGCGTTGTCGCCACACATAAATTACTTAAATCAATGTTCTTTGTTAACTAATTAATTAATTGATAGAATCGATTAGAAAATAACAATTACGTGGCTGGCTTATTTGAATTTTTTTGGTACAATATTAATTTTCATTCTACAATGAACTGTAGTGGGTTTAAATATTATTTTAGACTCATGTATCGGACTAAAATTTTAGAAGGAAAGATGTAACAGAAATATAGCAACACTGTATAACTAAATAACGTATACGGTAGTTGAAAACTTGCGCCGAATCGGTATATATATATATATATATATATATATATATATATATATATATATATATATATATATATATATATATATATATATGTATATAGATAAATTTACGCACTTTCAAAATATCTTTTAAAAAAGATTTTATTTTTAAAATAGTACAACTAAGTTTTTACTTCAAAAATTAAACAATAAAAATTCTTAATTACAAAATGAAACGCATTGATCAGAGAATGATAATGGAATGATTAAAATGTAAAATTGAAAAATCAAGTTTATTGTCCCTTGGTTTGCAATTGCTGAGCTTGCTATTCCTTGGAGTTCAACGAACAATAATGTTAATAGTCTGGGAGCTAATGGTTACATTTCTTCTCCCTCGGTGAGATTTGACTTCGTCCTCGAAGTTCTTGATACTTCTGCTACTAGTTCTTCTAAAATTTGGATTTGGGCTGTGTCTAGCTTAGGTCCGAAAAGGATTTTGGAAATACGTTTTCTTTTCTTCAGTAGGAATATTGTTAGGATCGATGACACAAATAAGATGATTATTAGTGCAGTGATGCTGACTCCAGTGGAAAGTTGCGGTAAATTAGCGGTCATCTCGATAGGTTGAATTTGTCCATGCGTTTCTGGGATTCTCAATTTTTCGATTATGATTTCGTGGTTTGCAATAAGTTCCATGGGTATGATATCTGGTACGTGGATTTCTTGATTTGACTTTCTGTTGAATTTGATGCCATCTATGGTAATGGATTCATTTGTGGTAAGGGTGCTGCTGGATTTAATAGTTTGTTCTCTAATATTTATCGGTTCTACTATTCCCAATAGTATCGCATTGTTGGTTTCTTGGAAGAAATTTTCTTTGGCTATACTTTTGGTGCAATTCTTGACATTTGGTATAGTACATTGGGATCTTACTGGTTTTGTGCATATCATGTTCTCAGCTTGTCTCGTGCAGGTCTCGAACCATTTATTATTGGAATGATAATGTGCTGGTGGAAGAATCATAATATGGTCTGCATTTGGAATAGGATAAATTTTAAATGTGTTGTGGGATTGCTCGTACAGGATAGGAATTTTGATTATTATGAGCATGGTTCGCTGTGTGACACAAACTAATGTTTTGGAAAGTTCAACTAATTCATATGGGTGTTCGTCATTTACTAATAAAGAATTTCTGGGATAAATTTTTAAGAGATCGGCTTTAAGAGTTTCAAGTTCCTTTAATGTAAACAATTCGATATTGGAGATATCTAGATGAGATAAGGAGATGGTTCTGATTAATTTCATCAAAAATTCATAAATGTTTTGAAGGTTTAATATTTCGTTCTGTAGTGCGACATATCCGTCGAGGTCAACTGACAGCTTGTTAATAGTGGACGTAAGCAAAGCATTATTTTTATTTAAATTTATCAAGAGTTTTTCGAACCTCGTATCGCTGACTTGCCCATACGAGATCTGATTATTAAGCGTTTTAATTATCTCGTTTTGTTTCATTTCTATAGCGGTAATATGAGTTTTTAGAAGGTCTAGATCTGAGTCATCTGGGTTTCCTCTAATGTATTTTATACCTGTACCTAGAAAGTTGAAAAGTCCTCTTTTTTGCGTTCTTTTACGTGTAATTTTGTGTAGGTCATCTTGTGCTTGTTGTTGTAAATGTTTGTATTGAGTGTATAATGTCGAAAGCGGTCCTCTTTTTAGGTTGTCTTTAAAATAGTCTAATGGGCTAATGTTTAGGATTTCTTCTAGTTTTTCTAAGTCAATGTGAAGAAAGTGTCTGTGGTAGTGAGAAATTTCGTGAGATTTGCCAATATCTTCGGCGAAGTATCCATTATTGGGAACTTATAGTATTTTGAGTGGATGTCCCAGGGACAGGGTTATCCTGAAAGGAGATTTTGTTTGAAATATTTTTGTCTACATGTTTCCTGGTTCGTTTTACAAATTTAAGGTGGGTGCTAGTTTTATTTTGTTTATCTGTCTTTCCGGTTATTTTAGTCTTTTCTTGTTTGTCGGGATGCATTGTGGAGTAAGGGGCTTGTAATTTGGGTTTGTGTTTTTTCTTAGATACATACAGAGGTTGTGAAAGATCGACTTCGGGTATTTCTTCGGCGTTTTCATTATGTTTGTCTAAAGCGTGTTGTCTTTTTTCTTTTTGTTTATTATAAAGTTCTTGGATGAATGGTTGTAATTCGTCTTTGTGGTTTTGGTTGTATGTTTCGTACACTGGAAGGTCGAAATCGAAATGTATTTCTTCGGCGTATGGACCGTAAAGGATTGAGAAAGGAGAATAGTTGGTAGCACTGTGAATAGATTGGTTGTAGATTAAAACGGCATGTATGAATACGTCGTCTAGAGAATAGTTAGGGTTTTGTGCACGCAAGGTGCGAAGTTTTTCAATAAGTGTGGAGTGGAAGCGTTCTACGGGTGAATTAGAAGATGAGTAAAATGTATTTCTATTTTATGAAGGTTTAAGAATTCTTTAATGACTGCAGAATTGAATTCTGTGCCTGGGTCGCAAACAATTTTTTGGGGATAGTTATGATGAGAGAAGTAGTGTCTTAGTTTACTCAGAATAGAGATCGAGGTTTTGTCGGGTAGTTTATAACATTGAGCGTACTTGGAGAATGAATCTACAATGGTCAGATAAAGATTTTTGTTACAATGAAATATGTCTATGTGTAATATGTGGAACGGTTTTTGTCCCAAAAGTGGTCCTAATTGTGGCGGTTTGTAAGGGTGTCTTTCGTACTTGTTTTGTAAGCATATTTCACACGAGTTGATAAAGTTTGAGATTGTAGTTTGCATAGAAGGCCAGTAAAATTTATGTCTCAGATGCTTGTAAGTTTCTACTATTCCATTATGGTTATCAGTGTGGTATTTTCTGATACATTCTAACTGTTGTGTTTCGTCTTCGATGTCTTGTAATAGTTTGTTGCAAAATATTGTTTTGACTGTGGAATTTATGTTTTCTTTAAAATAGTTACATATGAATGGTCGGAATTCGTGTGGTATTTTTATAGCAAATTTTTGGTTGGGCCTAAGTAAATGTTGGAAGGTTTCTGGTAATTCGTTTTTCCAATCATCAGTGATAGTTACTGTATGACGGTGTTTGTTAAAAATTTTCTTATAAGTCATTTTGTATTCGTCAGAGTGAGGTTCAAATATAATTTGGTTGGATGACAAGTTGATTGGTTCTTCTGATATTTCTATTCCTGTTATGGGATTTTCGACAGAGGTGTGTTGCGTGTTTTCGTCCGTTAGGTTTTGGTTTTTGTCAAAGTCGTTTAAGAATTCATCGACGTCAAATTGGTCATTAATATCCGGTGGTTCAGCAGAGTTTGAACTAGTGCTTAAGGCGTTTATTTGAACTCGGCTGAGAGCGTCGGCTACTTGATTTTCTTTTCCTTTTTTATATCGGACTTCAAATTGAAATTCCTCAAGTTTAATCCTTTGGCGAGATAATCTTGAGCAAGGGTCTTTGATTTTATTAATCCAAACGAGTGGGTTGTGATCGGTTTCAATGATAAAATGTTGGCCATAAAGATATGGGCGGAAGTGTTTACAAGAATCTACCATGGCAAGTAATTCTTTTTCGATTGTGGAGTAGTTCTGCTCTGCAGTATTTAGTGTGCGAGAGTAGTAGGCGATTGGCTGATTATTCTGAGATAACACTGATCCAATAGCGACATTAGATGCATCAGTGGTCAATACAAATGGTTTAGAAAAGTCGGGATATTGGAGAATCGGGGCGTTGGTTAGTAACTGTTTACATTTTTCAAAACATTCTAAAAATTCTGGATTAGTGGGGTCAATGATTGCATCTTTTCGTGTGCATCTTGTGAGTGGAGAGGTGATCTTTGCAAAGTTTTTACAAAAACGCCTGTAGAAGCCAATGAGACCTAAAAAGGATTTTATTTCTTTGACAGTCTTGGGTAGAGGGTATTTTTGGATAGCTTCGATCTTACTGGGGTTTGGTTTTATACATTCGGGAGTAACTATGTGACCTAGGAAGGCAACTTCTTTAGTCAGAAATTCAGATTTATCTAGTTGGACCTTGAGATTGTTTTTTCGAAATGTGTCAAAGATTGTGGAGATGTGGACCAAGTGATCTTGTAAAGATTTTGAGAAGACTATAACGTCATCCATATAAACAAAGCAAAATTTGTGTAGGAAGGGTCTTAAGATGTTGTCCATTAATCTTTCGAAAGTGGCAGGACTATTCTTTAGTCCAAAAGGCATTCGTAAAAATTCGAAGTGGCCGTGGGGTACTGAAAATGCTGTTTTATGAATAGAGTTTGGGTGAACTTCTATTTGGTGGAAGCCTTGAGCGAGATCTAGGGTAGTGAAGTATGTAGCTTTTCCGAGATTGTCAAGGATTTCATCAATTTTTGGTAAAGGATACTTATCTCCAATAGTATTCTCATTGAGTTTTCTATAATCAATCACCATACGGAATTTCCGTTTTCCTGAGGCGTCAGGTTTCTTGGGAACAATCCATACAGGTGCTGAGTATGGCGAAATTGAATTTCGGATTATCTTGTTGTCCAAAAGTTTGTTTACTTGTCGAGTGATCTCTTCTTGCATAGATTTTGGATGTCTGTAGCCTCTAACATAAATGGGTGATTCGTCCTTGGTTTTTATTTCGTGTTTCACAGCAGATGTGAAAGTTAAATTCTTTGAATCATCGTAAAAAATATCTTTGTATTTTTTACAAAGTTTTATGATTTTACTTCTTTCTTCTTCGTTTAGGTGTTCTGTTCTTATTGCTGGTTCGTGAAATTCGGTCGGAGGAGGTGCAATTTCATAATTGTCTAGAGTTTCGACGTGTAAAGTGTCTAATTGCATAGGTTTTTGGAGTATAATGTTTTCTAAAAATCCGTCACTTACATTGTGGATTGAGTTAGGTATTTGTAAATTTGCAATTTCTGTGGCGTGAATAAAGACTTGTCCTCGTTGTATGTCAACGGGTATTTTATTGTATAAAGTATAGAAATTAATTTCGACATTGTGAGTGGTTAAGTTTAGTATTTTAGTTTTATAATTAATTACGGCTTTAAAACGTTCAAGCTCAGAGTTTCCTAAAAGAATATCGAAATCTTCGCTCCAATCAGCGATTCGAGCATCTATGGGTTCGTAAATATTATAGACTTGTAGTAGAGGTGTTTTTATGTTTAGTAAATAATTTTGGGTTGTTTTCATGGATGTCAGTGTGAAGGGTTTTTCGTAAATATGTGAGGGATCAAAATATTTTAAAACTTTTGGTGAGACAACTGTGTGGGTGCCACCAGTGTCGATTAATACTTTAATATTTGAATCAGGTAAGAAGAAGAACGGTAGTCGGGGGTTAGCTTGGAGATTACTTAGATCGATATTGGTGGAGGATCTTCGTCTATTGGATCCTCGAGAAAATCCTGAGAAGTTTCTTCAATTAATTCTTGGGGATAGTCATTGTCATTAACTTCGAAATATTCAGGGGCGTATCCGAAATTTTCAGGGGTGTATTCGAAATTTTCATCTGAGTTTGCATTAATGTTAAAATGATGCGTACGTCTAATAGTGGACGCATCCAAATCCATGGGTTCATTTCTTGTGGCGATAGTCTGTACCTGAGTCATTGGGGTAGCATGATATCTTTCAGGTTGGGGATTTCGGATTTGTCTATTGAAATTGTTATTATTTTGTGGATTATTTCTAAAAGAATTAAAATTAGAGTTAGGAGTTGCATTGGTGTTTGGCCTAGTAGCAAAATTTGTATTCTGATGGGCATTGTTTCTTGATGTTAAGTTAGAATTCGCTTGAGAAAAGTTTTGTCTCGCATTAGAGCTGAAGTTTGGTTGTCTCTGATAAGAGTTGGAGTTTAGTTGTCTCTGATAAGAGTTGAAGTTTGGTTGTCTCGGATAAAAGTTAGAGTTTGGTTGAAAAACATTTCTTGTGGGATTTGGGTTATTGTTAAAAAATGTCTGGTTTGTATTAGCAGGTTTTTGTTTTGGTAAAAATGGTTTGTTATTTTGTTGCGTCTTTAAATAATTCATATATTTCTGTTGAGATTTGTGATTGTCATAAACTATACATTTTTGGAGCGCTTGTTCAAGCGAATTTATTGTAAAATGCGACAAATATTCGGCATATGGTTCATTAATACCTGTGCAAAATGTTTTTAAGGCTATATCTTTAAAATAGGGAGTCTTAAAATTAACAGTTTCAACGTTATCATTTAGAGTTGTATGCTGTAATAAATCGTTTAAATTTCTTGTAATTCTCTGGTGGTATTGATCATAAGATTCGTGATTTTTCTGGACAGTCGTAGAAAGTTGAGTAACTAGAATATCTTCGGAGCGTCTGTCTCCGTACTTAGCTAAAAGCGCTGGCCTTACTTCAGCCCAAGCTGTTTTGTTTGAATAATTAAGAAAATCCCGCGGTTCGCCTTTGATACGAGCAATAATGTTAGAGTTTAAGATAAATTCTTGCGAAGCTGTAAGCTGTTGGCCTACCAGGAATGTAATCAAGTTATCGACCGATTTTAAAAAGGTAGATAAATTATCTCCGGTGGAAAATTCCGGCAATGTAGCACATAGGCTAGTAATATCGGCATTTAGAAACGGCATTTCAACTTCTGTGATAATAATAGTAGGGATTTGTTGAGTAAAATCGGGATCGGCGTTAATACGGGTGTTAGAATCAATTTCAGTATTCAATGTGAGATTTTCAAGCAAAGTATTTAAATTATTAACAGAGTCTTGCGAAATATCAATGAAAGTGCTCATAAATCAAAAATAGGAATGAAAAGGAAAATGTACTTACAGTAGGATGATCTGTTGGGATGTCCTGCACATAATCTTTTCTTTTCCGGTTCGGATTTCTCGTCTAACAACTTCGTTGACCAAGGAAACTGCTTATGTTTCTTGTACGAGCTGTATCCTGTTCGCAGCGCCAGATAAATTTACGCACTTTCAAAATATCTTTTAAAAAAGATTTTATTTTTAAAATAGTACAACTAAGTTTTTACTTCAAAAATTAAACAATAAAAATTCTTAATTACAAAATGAAACGCATTGATCAGAGAATGATAATGGAATGATTAAAATGTAAAATTGAAAAATCAAGTTTATTGTCCCTTGGTTTGCAATTGCTGAGCTTGCTATTCCTTGGAGTTCAACGAACAATAATGTTAATAGTCTGGGAGCTAATGGTTACATTTCTATATATATATATATATATATATATATATATATATATATATATATATATATATATATATATATATATAATATGAACCAGAAGTATTTGCTGACAACGTAAGGAAGTAAACGTTAAATATTGGGTTTGCAGCAATAAAAAATTAAACGTGTACTCTTTTAAATCTTTATTCCAAGCTTTCGGACATTGGTTATGTCCTTCATCAGGGAGCTACAAATGTGATGAATAAATTGTTGGCGTTGGTATAATTAATTAAAAAATTCACTACTTACAAACTTAATGAGGTTGTATCAACGAAGACGTATTATAATGTTGATAAAATTTATCACAGTCTCTCATCTTTTTTTAATACACAAAACCAATTTTTATGTTTAAAAATTTTAAAAATTACTGTACATCCAAAAACACTTAATTATTCTAAATACATAAATGACATTATTCTGACAAAATTCTTTTAAATGTTAATTGATAAATTATTGTTTGTGTTATTATTGCATTTATCTAGTAGTAACAAATACGAAAACATTTCATTTAGATGACCAATATCCGTTCTATGATTCATTGCATTGTTATTTTGGCAAATGTAGGCCATTTCAAGAAAAGTCTTTAGGTGATGTTGCTTTCCTGTTCTACTACTTTGATGTTATTATAATCTATTTGATGCCCATTTTTAAATGCATGTTCACCCAATGCACTTTTTTCAGGATGCAGTCTATTATCTGACTTGTGGGATGTAATGCGGTCTTTAAGGCATCTTGATGTTTGACCATAGTATACTTGTTCACATGATCCGCACGGTAAGTAAACAACATCCGTTAAAGACAAGAGTGCGGATTGGTCTTTAAGTTTAGAAAAAACTTTGTTAACTGTTAGTATCGTTTTATGTGCAATTTTGATATTATTAATTGATGAAAAAATTCTACTTAGTTTCTGCCCAATGTCCTTAATGTATGGAAGAGATACATATCTAATTTTAGTTTGTTTTGGTAAAGGATCTACAGGTCCAATTCTATCTTATGATACAGACAGATTTTCTTCGTTTCTTAAATGACTAGTTAAATTTTGTGGAGTGTTAAACAAAATTTTCTTTAGTAGTATACTTGGGTATGAGTTTTCAATGAATAGGTTATAAAGGATTTTTAGATTTTTTGTATGGAAAGCGGTATCGCTGGTTTTAAGGACACGATTTTTCATTTCTTTAACTAAATTAAGTTTCATTGAATATTTATGGTATGACCAATAATTGAGATATCTGCCTGAACTAAGAGGTTTTCTATACCAATCAACCAGTAAATGGGTACCTTTTCGTATTAATTTGGTATCTAAAAAAGGTACTGAATCTGTAGTATTTTCACATTCTAATGTGAATTAAATGTAGGGGTTGTAACTGTTGAAATACCAAAGTATATCATTTATCCCTGTGCTTGGTAATGCTAATATTATGTCATCAACATATTTTTTTATAAAATGTAATTTATAAGGTAGGACAAGGATGATGGTGTCTAGTATGTGGTCCATTACATAACATGAAATTACCAAAAGTTTGTTTGTAAAATTTGTTGTTAAATGAAAAATAATTGTTTTCGAACAGAAAAGTTAACAGTTTGAAAAATGTGTCCTTATCAATGTTACAATGTTGAGCAATAATCTCCCATTTATTACTAATAGCAAGTGTACATATATCTAGATAAACATTGCTAAATAAGGATACTACATCTAGGCTTGCAATCACGTAGCCTTCTGGCAATTGTATGTTATTAAATAATTGATTAACTTGAAATGAGTCTTTAATATAGTATTCATTATCACAATTATATGCATTCGTTAAAATATCTGTTAAGTAGTTAGCAATGTTTTCTGTATATGTGCCAATAGAGGCTAAAATGGGTCTAACAGATAATGGGGTTTTATGTACCTTTGGTAGACAATAAAACTTTCCAGATATATCTTTATAGTTAGATAATCTCTTTTTTGTGGCCTCATCTCTTTTTTGATTGTGAAACAACGATTTTACTACTTTATTACATTTTTGTTTAATTGATGAAGTTGGATCATTATTTAATGTGGTATATGATGTATCATTTTCTATTATAGCAACAGAAAGATCTAAATACTTTTGTTTTTCCAAAATAACAGCGATGTTTCCTTTATCTGATCTTGTGACTATCAAATTGGGATTTTGTTTTAAGAATTTTTTAGTTTTTATTAATAAAAGATTAAATATTGAGTTATTAAGTTTGGAATTATTAACTGAATTCGTTAAAATATTTACTGATCTTGCTGTAAGGATAGTTTTAGTGTCTTTATCAGATACATTTATAAGAATGTTATCAATGTCTGCTAAAATTCTTTATAAAAGAATAAATAAATAAATAAATCTAAAGATATCTCTATAAAAAGAATTCCTAACCTAAGGTTGTTAAATTTATAAAAAATAGTGTAAATAATTCAGACAAATTACGTAAAACCCAAATAGATAAGGGGGTTTCAGAAGGGTCAGTAAAAAAACTCATACTAGATGTAACCACAAGGTGGAATTCAGTATTCTACATGATAGAAAGATTTTTAGAAATGAACCGACCTGTTACTCTAATTTTAATAGACAGTATTAATTCCCCAGAAATGCCAAACTCTCAAGAAATAGACATTTTAAAACAGTTATTATCACTGCGCAGACCTCTACAATTTGTAACTAAGGAATCATCGGGGGTGAGTTATGTTACAATTTCATCAATTATTCCCATTCTGTATTGTTTGATAACACAAATAAATTAGTGCTATTGCAACATTGCTAGATCCTAGGTTCAAATCACTCCACTTTCAAAATGCCAGTGCTTGTGGTGCAGCTATTCAAAAATTAAAACCGTTAGTAATATCCCCAACAACTCCCTCTAGTCCTAACAGCAGTGGTACAGGTACTAATGGTGACTCAGAAGAAGACGAATCTGCCAATAAGCAGTATGATTTTTGGGAAGTCCATAAACAGTTGGTCAGAAAAGAAAAAAGAAAGATAGGAATGATGAGATGACTCTATATTTATCAAGTCCTGTTTCCCCATAAAAAGTAACCCACTGGAAGAATGGAATGAAATAAAAATACTTTTTCCAATGCTGCTCAAACAAGCCACGCAGTTTCTAGTTGTGATTACAACTTCAGTTCCCTGCGAACGTTTATTTTCAAAAGCAGATGCAATCATGACTAAAAACCGTAAAAGGCTTACCCGTAAACATTTAGATAAATTACGGTTTTTGGGAGGTTCCTCTCATGAAGAGTTTTTTACCTAAATGTATATAATTTCATTTACCCTAAATGTATATCATTTCACTGGAGCTATTTGTGCATTAATTCCTTTGTTATTATTAAATTCATGTCAATGATTTACTCAATTTATGTAGTGTAGATTAAATAATATATATATATATATATATATATATATATATATATATATATATATATATATATATATATATATATATATAAACATATATATTCAAAATACAGAAAAAATTGAACTTCTAAGATTATTTTTAGAAGGATCATGTGTGGATTGGTATAGGTCAATGCTTATAAAATATTCAATAAATTCTAATTGGGATGAATGGAAAAACAAATTTTGTGACACATATGCAGACAAAGGGTGGACTCCAGTGAGGTATGCTTTTCAGTTCAAATACAAAAATGGTTCCTTATTAGAATATGCTCTTAAAAAGGAAAGACTCATACTACAAATAAACAAATCATTAGATAAAAAAAAGTATGATTGATTTAATAGCTATTGGACTTCCAAATTATATAGCTGATAGAATTGATCGAGACACTTTGAAAGAAACGGAAGATCTCTTCAATGAAATTAGAGGTTTAAAACACTTAATTAAAATTAAGACTTCAAAAACAAACGAAAAATGTTACTTTGAGAAAAAACAAGCCTACAAAATTTGCGAAAAAGAAGGAAAAGGTTTACGCTACCACCTGGAATCAAGTTGCTGGTTCAGAAGCAAAAGTGATATTTCGAAAAATCAGCAGGTAAGAACTGTCAACAACCATAAATTAGAAATAGAATTAAATGAAACAAATCCAAAAAACTGTTAATACCACCACTAATTAGAATCAAGTTACTATTGAATGACACTTTAGAGATCTGTGGAGTATATGATTCAGGAGCAAATGTGTCATTGATTAATGCAAAATTATTACAGATAAAAGCACATAATAGAGGTGACCTTCAAATAGTAAACTTGAGGACAATTAATGGTGTTAAAAAAACAAATGGTATAGTAACACTTAAGATAAAAATCTATGATATTGAAAAAGAAATGGATGTATTTATTGTAGATAATGAAAATTTCAATTATGATTTTTAGTTGGGTTAGATTGTATTAAGAATTTCAGATTAATTCAAAATGAAGATCTAAGAATCACACAATACAACAACTCTTAAAGAATTTGAAAATTTGTCCCGCATGCACCGCTGTGCATGCTAAAAGAATATTAGCAGAATTTCAAGTCCCTCGCGATCGTGAGTTGCCCGATGATGAGACGAGGAAGAAGAGGCCGATGATGTTGATGAAGATGATCCTAGAATATGGAATTTACCACAAGCTATACGTCCGCCAGGTAACCTTATTCCAAACCGAAATCTACAAGGTTGGTTACCAGCGCAAGGTTTAAGTCGAATACAACAAGCCTTTTTAGCAGAAGCAGGTGTTGTCGCAAATTTATTTGAATGTGAGAATCCAACCTGGAATTTTAATAGGAAATTGATGGAAGCGGTGTCCATCGAATTAGCGAATTTACAACACATTGAAGCTGGCGACTGTCCAACTGTGGCTGCTGGTTCACAAGGCCAAGTGCCATTTAACAAACCAGAGACACCCGAAGTTGGTAACGTTTTAGAAGTCGACTGCGATAGAACTGGATCTAGCCTCTTAGAAGTTGCAGGACGAATTGCAAACTTAGGTGTTAAGCACCTTTATAGAACAAAACATATAATAGAAGATAATAATACTAATTGGGCAGTCTACTGGAATGGTAGAGATTTTAATAACACACCCATTGACTGGAGTGGAACAATAAATGCACTCAGAATGAATGAATATCCAGAGATAAACACGGAGAGATTCAATATGTCATCATTCTCCCCATATGAGGTAGCACGAATTATCGTGAAGATTGATGACTCTAAGATAGTCAAGAGGAAATAGTCTCGAAACCCGGTAAAACCGAGGCCAAACTATGATGATCACGGGGCTTGGTGACGCCGTGTTTATATACAAATTAACAAATTGTGAAAATTTGTGTGTATATATATATTAGCTGTATATATATTATATATATATATATATATATATATATATATATATATATATATATATATATATATATATATATATATATATATATACAGAGTGGCCCAAAAGTCTGGAAACGACCAATTATCTCGTAAATTGCTGGTCAAATTCTACAAAAATTTTTATTTGGTGACCGAATTATTTTTTTGCAGAATAAATACTTTTGTGTCGTTAAAACATATCGTGGTTAGAACAATTTTTTTAATAATCTAGTTGGCGTGTCTAGTTTTTGACAACTGTCATAAAAGCCAAACAATTAGCACTGCTGATTGTAAGAAATATTGACAAGAACTTGAGATTTTGTGAGCTTTAGTGGTAACCTGTAAATTTTTAGTGTTCAAAAGTCAAAGCAATCAAAATGGCACCAACTCGTGGATTAGTAGACAAATGTGAAGCAATTTTAATATTTAGTAAAGTAGGCTATAACTACCATGAAGCTGTGAGAATATTTAATGAATGTTTTCCGAATCGTCCAGTTGATCGACATTACTATAGACTACTTGTCACCAAATTTTGTGAAACTGAGGAAAAGCAAAAGATATTTTGTCCCAATTTGTAGTAAATCCATCCAATTCAACTAGGAATTTTGTTCGCGAATGCAAAGTAAGTCACAGGACCGTCTTACATTTCAGAAAAGCAAAAATTTCATCCCTATAAGATGAAAATGGTGCACGAATTGACAGAGGATGATCCAGATTGACGACTGCAATATTATGAAACTATGGATAATAATATTTCACAAGATCCAAATTATTTAAGACATATTTGTTTTTCCGATGAAGCTACCTTCTATTTTTTTTTATTTAGAAAAAGCATATAATCCACATCAAAAACGAAGGGTTATTAGTGGAGTAACGTACACAAAAGTTCATTTTATTTACATTAAATAGATGTATATAAACGTAAATCTTTTAAATAATTTATTACATGGTCAGTGTTTATGGTTAAAGTGGTTTTGATGTCATCTGAGATTCCATATTATCTTCTTGTTTCTTCGTGGTACTGGCAGTCAATCAGAATATGCTTCACCGTCAATGGGAGAGAACAGTTTCTGCAGGTTGGAGAAGGTTCTTTGTTGATTAAGAATCTATGCGTCAGTGCAGTGTGTCCAATTCTTAGTCGGTTAATTATTAATTGATCCCTTTTATTGGATGGATTATTCAAGATGGTCTTCACAAGGGGATAAATCTCATATAGTTTGGTTCCTGAATCTTTCCAGTAGTCTTGCCATATGTTCATACAGTGGTCTTTAATTAGGTACATTCTATTTAAATGGTCATGTACATTGACAAAACGTAAGATATTGGTCTAACGAAAACCCTCGATTGTTTTGAGAGTGTCATACTCAATTTCCCACTAAATTAAATGTTTGGGAAGGTATACTAGGGGATCACATTATAGGCCCTTTTTTATCGAAGGCAATTTAACAGGGGAGAGCTATCTTAACCCTTTCCGACACGGCGTACACTGTAGTGTACATATACTTCAAATGCTAGTAATGGGCTATTTCCGAATCAACTCTCTGTAAGTCATGCGGCACACTGTAGTGTCGTACCACACCTAGCGAATATTTCTTAGCAGTCTTAGGTTCTGCTATAAAAAATATTACATATCAAAGTAATTTATATGCTACACAAAAAAATAAGAAGCTCAACTTGAAGGAAAATGAATTGATGGCGTTTATTGGACTAAACTTTTTTATGGGTTACCATTCCTTGCCCAGCTACAAACATTACTGGAATACATCAGTTGATCTTGGAGTACATTTAGTACAAAAAACAATCACCCGCAATCGCTTTCAAGAGATACTGAGTTTTCTGCATGTTAATGACAACACCACGATACTGTCGACAGATCTGCCACGTCTCCAGCTCGAAACTGACGACTACGCAATCAGATCTGCGCATTCTCACCTCTTAGCCTTCTGATTGGTCCCTGAGTTTATCCTATTTTCTAATTGGTGAGTTACGGGCCACGCCCCTTTTTAACACTCACCAAGGTGACGAAAATGGGATAAAAGACGGTGCACCTTTTCGGAAGGCCATTCCTGTACGAGACGTTGAAGGAGTAGGTCACTGGAAACATACCAACTTCTAAACAACGTCGGCGGGAAATTTGAGAGAGTGTATACTCTGAAAATTGCAGTACATAGATTGTCTTGGAAGTAAGCGTCAGACAAGCCGAAGTACCCAGTGGTAGGCAATAAAAGTTCGAAAGTACGGGGTTTCAGTAGAATATACTGGCCCCGGAAATTGTCCATTTATTGGCAAAATCGCAGGGCGTTTAGGCGAGAACGACGACTTATAATTCCGGTATAAGACATACAACGAGGGACCATTTAGCAGCGTGGTAACGCGCGGTGAGTAAGGCCAGTATCAAGTCAACAAAGTACACGTTAAGTAGAACAAGCCTTTTTTTCGGGGGTTTACAACCCCCTGGCTTCCGTGAGGCTGCGGGGCCTGCTTATAGTCTGTACTTTGCGTTCCAATCATAGTGAAAATGCCTGCTTCAACCAGGTCTGCCATATCCTCCCGGTCTGTGACCAGATCACAGACCGCGGCACTTTCATCAAACCCTTACGCGCCTCTTATTCAATCCGAACCTGAACACGAAGAATCCTACAATCCCGCTGCATCTGCCCACGAATTAAAGCAACTCCAGGCTGAAATCCTTATCCTCCAAACTCGCTTCAATATGAAGCGCAGGGAAGTTGAACTACACGACCCAAATCATCCGATACTCGCCAAACATGACTCCGAATACCCTCCTCTACCTCCTACCCACAAAAAACTCACTATCAAACACACACTAGCTCCTCAATCTCGATCACAATCACAAAAATCCACAGTCGCTCAAAATACTCACACTTCATCACCTCAAATTCCTCAAATTCCTCAAAAAGCACCCACATCATCTTCTCAAATTCAACCTAGCACGTCCAACACTCAACCTCAACCCTCCACTTCAAAATCCTTCGCTAATGCCATCAAAGTTCCACAAATTTTCAAGCCTAGAACCAATCCCAACATCACAAACTCAATTAATAACCCAAAAACATTCGAATACCTTATAAAGGACATACCGCAAGATCTGTGTAATCAACGCACTTTCTTTAGAGTTCTCAACTGCATTCCTTTATTGTATCAAAAGATACACTCTCTTAAAGTCTTAAGCCACGGCATAGCCCATCTCAGAACCCTTCATTCCCTAAACGCTGAAGAAATGCAGTTAAAAATACACAAAGCAACAGGACAGACTCAAATTAAAATCTCTTCTAGAAACCACAGTTCCACAAACCAAGCACCCAAACCTTCTAATTATTTGTTCCTCATAGTGAACGTTTCACACGATTACGACGAGGAAGAAATAAAACAAATTCTAACCGAGCAAGAAATTCCTGTCTCCAGATTGTGGAGAGTCAAATCTCTGCAAACTGGAAAAGACACTCGTCTTATCAAAGTCCTGACTCCCTCTTCTGACAAGTATTCGCACGTGCTCAATTATGGCATACCAATTGATGGACTTATCCATTACACTGAGCTCCCTCACGGAGCAAATCCCGTCATTCCAACCCCGAAATACTGTAGCAAATGCTGCACTAACGGACACTCCATCTCAGAATGCCGACATAGAACTTTCGTCTGCCCTAATTGCGGACAAAATCACAAAACTAGCGAATGTCCTTCGCAAACCAACCCTAAATGTCCTAACTGCGGCGGCGAACACCCCGCATATTCCAACAAATGCCCGAAAAGGCAGGAAAAACCATCAAAAAAACCGTCAAACCCAACCTCTGACGATCGAAAGATCAACTCCACCTTTCGACCTAACCACCGATTTAAAAAATACCATTAAACTCAGTACCCTTGTCCTTCTCAATATCCTTCCCGAAAAGAGAGATCTCATCACTTCAATCACAAGCTCTGTGATTGAAAAGATATTCGGCCACACAATTGTATTGTCTGGCCACAATAACACCGTAGATATCTCCTTCCATCCTAACTTCTAAATCCGCTGTTAATGGATTTCACAATCGGTGCAGTTAATTGCCAAGGGATCTCTAAAAAGAGACCCCTAATCAAACATATCCTGCAAAATCACAACATCCAAATCCTCGCCCTAACTGACACACTTTGTCAAAACACTCCGACTTTTGCAGGATATACTACAATCTATCGAAGCCGCTGTCAGGTTTCCCGTGGGAATGGTATCCTTATCAAACACGGACTACCACACTCCCCCCACGTATTTCCACAAAACGTCCCTCCACCCAACGTGGACTTCCTGGCAATCGATCTGCATCTCCCTAATAACCAAACCCTTACGATAATCTCTTACTACAGACATCCAGCAAACCCGCTTTCTTTAGAACTTTTAGAGTATTTCTCTACTCTAAATAAAGCAATTCTCATGGGCGACCTGAACTGTAGACACACTCAATTCGGTGATCACTCTACAAATCCGGAAGGCATCAGACTAACTGATATACTTCTAGACCTTCCAATCATAAGAATCACAAATACAAACTTCACGTTTTTGAACGCAAATGGGGCATCTATAGTGGACCACATCATTGTTACAGGTAGCGTGATGCACAGGTTCGACGGTAGATGTCGCATAGGCGATACAATAACGTCCGACCATCTCCCGATATTAGTTAATTCTGATATCATGTCTCCTCAAATCCCACCTCCTCCCAGACAAATAAGAGATTATCGTCACGCAAACTGGCCACGATTCCAAAACTTCATAAATAACAACATTCCTGAGTTAGGCGAATTAAATTCAACCGAAATTATCGATCAGAGTGTTATCCAAATTGAAAACCTCATAATCGAGGCAATCAATCACTCAATTCCAATGAAAACCATTCTACCATTCTCACCGGCACTTCCACAATACATCATTGCCAAAATACATAAAAAAAGACGGCTTTTACGTCAATACAAAATCAACAGAGACCCCCTCGTCAAAACAGAATATAATCGCATCTCTGCTCGAATTAAGAGAGAAATATCTATCCTACAGGCTCGCCAGTGGGAAGATGCTACCCCGAAATTGGATTACAGAGATGGGAGTAAATTCTGGAATAAATTTAAAGTCCTAACAAAACAAAAACTATCTCAACCCTCTCATCTGTTGATTAATAACCAAATTATTAGTTCTCCCGAACTAAAAGCTGAGGCATTCAAAAACTCACTCAACGAAAATTTTCGCACCCCGGACAAACCAAACTTTGATCGCTTATTTAAACTTGAAACTGAATTCGCAGTAAGAAATACTCTCTTGCATCAAACTCCAAATCACGTCCCAATTATGGACCCTATTACTGACAGAGAAACGGAGAGTTATTGCCAAATAGGCAAAAATAACTCTCCCGGACCTGACAATATCAGTAGAAGGTGTCTAAAGCAACTTCCAGAGAGTATAATCCCACTTCTCACAAAAATCATTAATGCATGTCTCAAATACTCTACTATTTTCCTACTCCTTGGAAAATAGCAGACACAATCATGATACCTAAAAAAGGTAAACCCCTTACTAACGTGGAATCATATCGACCTATCTCCTTAATAAATTCATTAGGGAAAGTTCTCGAGCTAATCCTAAAAGAGAGGCTCAGCGACTTTCTCGACAGTCACAATATCATCCCAAAATTTCAATACGGATTCCAACCTAATAGATCCACAAAAAATGCATTAGTAGATTTCACCTCTAAAGTCACTCAGACGTTAAACAGTAACGGTATCGCCATAGCCACTTTTCTTGATGTACAGAAAGCCTTCGATCAAGTCTGGCACGACGGACTAATTCGGAGGCTTATGGACATCGGGCTACCCCTACAATTCATTAAAATCATACACTCTTACTTATCGAATAGAACAGTGAAAGTGAGAATAAGCGATAAAGTTTCCACCCCATTCACTCCCCTAGCGGGAGTACCTCAAGGCTCAGTACTCGCACCCCTGTTGTACATCACATACAACAGTTCTATCCCTATCCCAAACCTACCGCACACGCAAATGTACCTCTATGCAGACGATACAGCCCTCCTTACAACAGCGAGCAGATTTGCCCCTGAGACAACTTTTAGAAGAGCACAAACTCTTTTAAACGGTGTCGAGGAATGGTGTAATAAGTGGAGAGTCACACTAAACGCGGCGAAAACACAAACTATCGTGTTTCGCTGCCCACATTCATCATCTGGTATTATGCGCAATCGCACCGACCAAACGCCCCTGTTTTTGATGGGAGAAAGACTCGTTTTTAGCCCGACAGCTACCTACTTGGGTGTTTTATTTACTAAAACACTCAATTGGGAACCTGATCTAAAGGCAACTTTAGATAGGGTCAGAAACCGAGCCCGTCTCCTAGTCCCATTATCAGCGACGTTTGGCAAAACCAACAATAAAACTCTCACACACACTTATAAAACATTCATTCGACCCGTTGTTGAGTATAAGTCTAGCTTATATTGCCTTCTTAAAGGTTATCAAAGGAACAAACTGTCTGCTGCGGAGCGTAGAATCTTGCGTAGAACGTGCAGAAAACGTTGGCACTTCCCCTCCCGTGAAATCCACCGCACAGCAAATACCACTCCCGTCATCGAGAGAATAAAATCTCTCAACAGGAACTTCACCCTCAAAACAATCAACGGCCCCATTTCCATCACACAAAATACCCTAAAAAGTTCCTGTTCCTTCCTAGGTCACATATCCACCCGAATACCTAAAATCAAATATCCTCACCCACCATCAATTCTACTGCAGACATGCGTAGACGACGAACTTCCTGAAGAATATGTCGACATCCTCGAGGCCACTCCACTAGCCTACAGAACCCCATAAATATCACATCCTATTCCCTACCCCGGACAGGGGGAGATTGGTTTTTTGCGGTTTCCCAATCTCACTACTCAATGATACCTGTCCGTCCCTGAGAAAATAGCCGCAACTATTTTCTCAACTGAATCGACAACTGCTGGAACCGTCTATCGAACTCCGACGAGGCCTGGCCGTTAGCGTAAGCGACCGAAAACAGAATTTTAGTGCAATACACTAGTTCTGAAGTCGGTTGCAAACGCATAAACGGCTGCAGGAACAATGGTCACTAGAGAACACGGTTTTAGTTTCTGTCGATTCAGACTCGCACACATACACACTAAATCATATTCACACACACACACACACAAATCAAACAGTGAAAGGGGCACTCTTTCTGCTACCGAAATATCCTCATCACCGAGACCCCCGGCCGTCTGCAGCCTCCGTTACTTTATACGGAGTCTGTGGGCGGCCGGAGATAATCTAAGTGATTTGACGGAATCTGTAACATCGAAATGGCAGCGGCCGTCACTGTTTGATTTACACACACATTCACACTGAGCGAAATGCGACAAGTCAACTCTCGAAATCCGAGGCGCCTCCACTCACGAGCACACTCGATCACAAAATTTCAGTGCAATACACTGGTTTTGGGGCCGAGTTAAGCTCGAGACTGCACAGGACCAATGGTCACTAGAGACAGGGCTTGTCGTATCTAGCTCAAAAACCAACACATTCACTGGAAAGAACATCGATTCCAGTCAAACCCTCTCGCCCCTGGCTCGCTGGCTGCTGAAAAGTGACGAAGAAAGAAGAACAAAAATCGCCGGTGATTTTTCGGGCTGTTTTAGCTGTGTGTACGCCATTATTCAAACAACAACATTCAAACTCAAGCCTGAAGAGGGTCAACCGACCCTAAACGGGCACTTCAAACATTCTCTCCCTCATAATAAAGAATCCTTTACCCTATCCTCCTGAGAATGAACAATGTATGATGATGATTCGGAAGGCCTATTCGGTTTGAGTCTGACTACTAGCTAAGACCTCTGGTTGGGGAATACCTTACCACGTTAAATAAACTAGTTTCTCTTATACTCCTACCACTGGAAGGGAATTAGACTTCCCTTCTGCATCACTGTTCCTGTTTGGTAATAGTTTAATATTCTTCCGAATATTATTTGGTTTATTTTATTCTTTTCTTTACAGCTATATATTCCATGTTATTGTGCTTTATACTGTATATCTCGTTTTACCAATTCTATTACTTTTTAGGTTACTTTGATACTTGTATCTGTGTTATTTCGATATTATTATTATTTACTGATATTTGCTACTTATTTGTGTGTAATTGCTTTGTTGCAACTTCGTTGCCACATATATTTTATATATTGCCATTTCCTTTCCAGCCTATCATTTTTTTATTAATCTTATTTTCTCTTACAGCTTATTATCTTATCTTAGTTGTACTTATATATATATATATTTGTGCGTATATTTAATGATAACAGTTACTCTTCCTTTCAGAACACTCATTTAAATTTACTTTCAATTTCACCTATTTACTATTTTATGTTTACGTCTATTATTTCCCATATTCTGACCCTTCTGTTTTAGGTACCTCTCAGGTCCTCTCACGCGGCGTGCTTGAGGTTAGTTCGCGCTTTCTGCTCTGCCTTATCAGCTTAGCAACAAGCACGTCCTCAACAAGCTTGAATAGCGAGTCAGATACCATTTTATACGGTTATTAAGACGGTCCCCGAGATATTTCTATCTCCGAGATTCAAACTAAAAATAACTCGTATTATAAGTGGATGACTCCGTGCAAGCACGAGGCGTGCATCCACCCACATAGCTTGGTCGCACACGTCGTCCAGAGAAGACCGTTGATATACACTCAGTATAGGGAAATCCTTGGCGAACTGACCCCGACGCGTCGACTTTTAGTAAATAAAGAAAACCGTCTTCTGATTTTTCTTGTTCTTCCTTTTCCCTCTGTTTATCATTTTGTTTTAGTTAATATGGACACACAGAGACTTCTCCGATCGTCTGCCTCAGCGGACAGAGCGACTGGTGGTGATTCACAGCCTCCCGTGGATCAACCTCAGCGACAATACCAATAAATAATAGGGATAAAATTTATAAAATCAGACCGCTGGTAAACATTCTTAACGATCAATTTACGCATCTTTACAATGGTACTAGAGAGCTGGCTGTTGATGAATCTATGATTATTTTTAAGGGGCGATCTTCACTGAAGCAGTGTAACCCGATGAAGCCCATCAAACGTGGTTACAAACTTTGGTGTTTAGCCGATCAAAAAGGTTTCATAAAAAGTTTTGAGATATACCAGGGGAAAAATGAGCAGCTGGAAGATAAATTTAAAAATTTTGGATTAGGGGAAAGAGTAGTTTTACAACTCACAGAACCAGAATGGGAAAAAGACAGAATAATATATTTTGATAACTTTTTTACAAGTGTCAAACTTTTGGAAAAACTAAAATTGGAAAGAACATTGGCTTGTGGAACTATCCGTATCACTAGAAAGGGTTGTCCAAAAAATTTAACTGACGATAAAAAGATGGCACGTGGAGATTTCGACTTCAGAATTTCTAATACAGATATTAGTTTTTTCAAATGGAAAGACAACAAATGTGTCCATTTTGCATCAAACTTTCATGGATCACAAACCACATTTGTTGGAAGAAAAGAGAAGGATGGAACTAAAACCCAAATTGTTTGTCCAGTTGCAGTTGCGGATTATAATAAATATATGGGTGCTGTAGATCATGCCGATCAACTGAGAGGTACCTACTGTGTAGATCGGCGTTCTAAAAAGTGGTGACATCGATTATTCTTTGGGCTCTTGGACATTGCCTTTGTCAATTCTTATATCATATATTCGGAAGCTGAAGAAGATACGATGACGCTCCTTGATTTTAGACGATCAGTTGCCCAGGGTCTAATGAACGAAAATACTAGCACATTAAAAATAAACAATAAAAAACGGATTAGTAATGAAAACAGACAATCTCCTAGTGTACCATCTTCCAAGAGAAGGAGATACAAATATAGTGTCAATGCTGATGTAAGATTGGGAAACAGAGGAAGTCACTGGATAACGTTCGTGAAAGAGAGAAGAAGATGTGAACAATGTGCATCTAACGCAATATAATCACGTCCTCACTCTAAATGTGTTGCATATACTGCAATGAAAAAAAACTGTTTTGCCGAGTATCATAATGTAAATATGTAAATGGTTATTAAAATATTTCATAAAAACTGTCTATACAAAAGTCCTCCTTTCACTATCTCTTGCGTCCGGATGGTACTTTAAAGTACCGCTCCCCCCAATTTATATGGGGGAATCACAAAAATATATGTATCATTTTATGAAGTTTTTATACTCTATTATTGTCAAAAAATATATTTACAAGCTTATTTCTCTGAAATTTCCAAGTCTGGGACTTAAAGGGTTAAAGAGATTAAGTTTATTCATCCTTGTTCATATTTTCCCTATGAGCATTTACTAAATTTATATGGTAGACTAAAAATTTATTATTCTTTAAAATATGTAAATCGAAATTTTAAGAATATGTCAATAGATCAGAAAAAATCAAAATTAATTATTTGGAATCACCAATAGGCATTGAATGTACACCAAATATAATTGAATGTAATTAAGCAAAAAAGACCCAACCCACAAATTTTCAAAAATGAGATTTTAATACCAGCGAGCACAAAACTTCTGTTTCTGTAATTTGCAGAAACCTTCCAAGCTAAAACATCTTAACAGACATTGACGTTTCAATTTCCACTTCGGAAATCGTTCTCTTTATCAAGAGAAAAACGAACAGGAAGGTTCAGAACCAGCCAAAGAAAAAAATGTTTTCTCATCAAACTTTAATATTCACTTCAAACCTCCATCTAAAGATACCTGTCAGTTATGCGATTATTTGCAAAATACCATCAGATTTGGAAATAACGACGAAGATATACAGAAAGAAAAAACCGATAAAGAAATTCATCTCAGAAAGGCAAAACTAGCGAGAGATTCGCTCAACAAAGATAAAAATTTAGCTGATGAAAACATTTATGTTCTTACATTCGATCTACAAAAAGCTTTGCCTTTTCTCAAAATAAGCACGTCTGTTGCATATTATAAAATGAAAATATGTTTACAATTTGGGAATTCATAGTTTCAATGACAAGGGATACACGTTTATGTGGGACGAAACAGAGGGATCTCGAGGTTCACAAGAAGTTGCCTCCTGCTGGACACAACGTTTAAAAATGAATGCAGAAAATTGTAATAATATCATTTTACATTCGGACTGCTCTACAGGCCAGAAGCTAAATATTAAGCTACTACTTCAATCGACCATAAATTTCTCACCTCAGGTCATAGCTACCTTCCGAATGATGCAGATGTTGGAGTTATTGAGTCAAAGGCAAAGAAAAAAGAGTTTATTTATGGTCGTGAAGATTAGATCAATTTAGTTTTTACTGCTAAGAAGACTAATACATTTCAAATAATTGAAATGAAACGTGAAAAATTTCTTTCGACAAGAATGTTGGAAAACAGTATCATTAATAGAACAATCGATAATAGAGGGGGAAAAGTTAACTATCTGAACATAAAATGGCTCAGATATTTATATTTCAAAAATAAACCGGAATCTATTTGCTATAAAGAAACACTGCAAGAATATTTTCCATTTTACGATATCAACATTGTAAAAAAGTTCGGAAAGGGAAGACCACCTAAGTTCTTTAGTATTGCTCAGGCTCAACTCTACCTAAATCGTAGACCTGTCAAAGACTTAAAAAGGAAACACATGTTTGATTTGCTTGCTTACATTCCATCGCACTCCCACATTTTTTATAAAGATTTGCCAGTAATAGAAAGGGCTAAACTTCGAACTTTAACTTCAGTGATTGGCCAACTTAAGTCTAATATTGACAGTGACGATTATTATAATTACATAGACTAACTGCTTTCCCGTTATTTTATTTTTTAATTCAGTAGACACTTAGCATAAGTCATTTTTCCTTCTTTAAATGTATCAAAAAAGAAAAAGGCTTTTTATTTTTATTAACTTTTCTTATATTTAAGTTTATCAGTATGTTACCTTTCAATAAAAATTATTAAAGCGGCGTTCATACTCGGGCGATAAAAGATAAGCGATATATCGTAAACGATATGCGATACACACAAACAGATACTTAAAATCTAAATAGAGACGATAAAAAAGATTCACTACCGCGCGATTGCACAACATATCGCAAGTGACATATCGTTCGAAGTGCTACGTGTCGGCCCTCGCGATTTATTTCACACGATATTTCAAGCTATTAACATGTCGGGAAGAAAAGAAGACAGTTCTGTGATTCTTTTTATTAATTTAGTGAAAGCTCGTCATTGCATCTGAAACTATTCCCTTACTGTTTACAATAGGACAGATTGTGACGAGCACTGCATGGAGGGAAATTGCATCAGAAATAAAAGATACAGTTTAATGCATTGTTTATTTATTTATTTATTATTTATTAGGTGAAACAGGCCAGTAATCAAATTGTTAACTCATAGTGTAAATATTTATATACAGATTTAAAGAATTCATTGTACCTACTAAATAACTGGATCTTGTAAAACAACACATTTCCATTCTGTAGGGATTGCACCAGCTGGTTTTAAAAAGTATTCACCTAGTTTATTTCGTAAGCGGTTTGCTGCATTCAAATTGCTGTTTTCACTAAACGTACTGTTATCTGGCAATGCTGGTACTATACAACACTTCTTAAAGGGCTGTGGAGCATAAGGTTGCCCTTCTCGTCTGCGTATAAAATTATGAAGTACGCATGCTGCCTTAATAGTTTGCACAGCATTACTTGTGTTAGTATAAATTGGTCGGTCAAATAGACGAAATTTTGAGGTTGGTATTCCCAAACTACATTCCTTTTTCTACCTCTTGAAAGTAGAAAATTGAACATTCTTTTGGCATCATTTAATACTATTTTTGGAAAGGTCCGCATTATATTATGTTGGAGAGGAAATGCTTCATCTACCACAAAGTAGAATGGAAAAGTGTTATCATTTGCCTCGCCTGGCAAGGGAGTTGCTTTTGGTATGTTCAATTTGTTATTATGCAATAATTTGCCAATTGTTGATTTGCGAAATACAGCACCATCACTATTCCGTCCATAGTTTCCGACATCTATTGCAATGAACATTCCATCTGCGTCAGATAAAGCCATCAGAATAATTGAAAAGAACCCTTTATAATTATAATATGATGACCCTGTATTAGGGGGACACTGAATGCGGAAATGTTTTCCGTCAATAGAACCAATGCAGTTAGGTAAATTCCATAAATCATAATAAAGTTTTGATATTTGCTTCCAAGTTTTCTCCGTTGGTTGAGCCATATACTGTGGTTGTAAGTGAGACCATATAGCATCACAAGTCGAATGAACAAGGTAACTGATGGTTGATTTACCTCTGTAAAATTGCAAGGAAAGATCTTGAAAACTGCTTCCAGTAGCTAGATACCTGAAAAAAAAAAACGTTAAATTAGTTGGAAGTGTTAAATAGTTGTGTTAATATAGGTGTTTTTGTTTTAATAGACATCATTTTAACATGTAATTTATTTTAAATTTTGTTTCAGAAAAAACTGTCGAGAGCGATGGAAGAACATCAGAACAGCATATGTGCGCTCAAAAAGTCTGGAGCTAGTCAAAATTCAAAGAAAAGTTATTATTTGGCCGAACATTTAGCTTTTCTGCAACCATATTTGAAAGAAGAAGAAACCTCAGGAAATCTTACTCACGTTCAAGATACTGAAGTAGAGGAGTCCTATACCAATCAAAATGATGGAAGTGAGACAATTATTGAAGAGAAAATACCTGATGAAGCTTCTTCAGAGCATGTAATAGAAAAACCTGCTCATAACAACTCAAAACAAACATATAAAAAACGAAAGGGAATAGACCAAGTCGACGATGCTTTTATAAAATGGTTAAAACCGAAAAAATCTGTTAATAAAAATAATCAAGATGGTGAACAGCATTTCCTTCTTTCTCTTTTACATGATCTGAAAAACCTTAGTTTACGTCGTAAGAGGACTTTCAAAATACAAACAATGTCTCTGTTACATAATTTGTTAGAGGAAGATGAATGAGAGAATGTAGAATCCAGCATTTCAGCTCTCTGGAAAAAACAGCCAAGCTATGGTGCACGTTGATAAGATTTGTAAGGATATATAGCAATATATCGTGGCGATAAAATATCGCTTATCGGATATCGCCCGAGTATGAACGCCGCCTAAAAGCACTTATATGGGAGTCGCTATTTTATTACAACAAGTTTTGAAACAATGTCAATTTTCTCAGTTTTTATATCCAGTGAATTACACTGATTGGCTTCTGAGCCCTCCATATGTTACTGTGGGTCTAAAGTTTAATTCTATAAGCGATGCAGGGCACATAAACAACGATAAATTTAACAGATAATTAAAGATGTTCCAAATGAGTCTACTCGTTCCGATAAGTAACAGTATAATTATGACACTTTATTAATTTTTTTCTTTTCTCAACTATTAGTGTTTATTGCATAGTAAATAAACTATTGTTATCACTGAATACATAGTAAGTGAAAAAATAATTCGATTTATAAAATTAATGAATATTTTATGCATACATGCAAGTAACAGTTCTTCAAGAATATTTAAAAACTAACCGAAATGTCCATCTTTATTTCGTTACTGCCGACGTCGTCGGAACTCTAACACTGGTATTCATAGTGCGTCGTCAGAAAGGGTCAGCGGCGGCTTTTCAGTTAGCGAACACTCCGTAGAGATTTTATCGCCTGTTTCATAGTCGATGTCATTTACGTAAATAATAACATACTAGTGTAAAATAAAGAAAACGTACATCAGATTACAGTTCTCAAAACATAACGTGTAAAAACGGTATAATGTATCATGCCCTGCGTTATTATGCGTAAAATGACCAAGCCACAGCAGAAAATTACATAAAACGTTATTTTCGGTTCTGTCATATCCTGAAGATCTGTCAACTAATTCAAATTAACCTAACTTTTGGCTTCGTGTTTATTTTATTTGTTTATTTTTGAAAAAACGGATTTTGTTAATTAATTATTACTCAATGAATTGAATGATGTGGCAGAGAGGAATTAAGTGAATGTAGAGCGACGACAGTTACGGGATACAAGTAACTATTTGAAATAGATAACCAGCTCTTCATTAAGTATTTTAGGATGTCGAAAAACATTGCTAGGTATGTTGTGGATACTTTACGACCTGTTATTGCTGAAGGACAAAGGGCTAACAAAATAGCTATAGAATTGAAGGTTCTCTCAGTACTCAATTTTGTAGGAAATAGAAGTTACCAAAAATGTACTAGTAACAACCTGTTATTTCCAATGGAACAGAGTACATCTAGTAAAAAGTTAACAGAAAGAAGTGCAGGGATAATGGAACACTTGGTGCCAAATCAAGTAAAATTCCGTCAAAGTATAATCAACATGGATCAAAATAAAAGAAGTTTTAGGATGTTTGGTGGACTTAATGGTGTAATTGGGGCTATTGATTGCACACATATTGCAGTTATAGCACCTTCTGCTGATGATCCAATCAGACCTGGTCTAGCATATTTTAATAGAAGAGGCTTTTATAGTATAAATGTGCAAGCAATATGTGATGCAAATTCAATATTTTTAAATTGTAATGCTTGCTAACACATGACTCAGGGATTTGGGAGTTAAATGAGGTTAAACAATTTTTAGAAAGACAATTTGTAACAAACCAACTGAATAACGCCTATTTAGTTGGAGATTTAGGTTATCCATTGCAACTATGGCTATTGACTCCTGTTGCAAATGCTGCAAAAAATACCCCAGAAGGAAGATTTCTTAATGCTCATATTGCAACCAGGAATATAACTGAGAAGTCATTTCGGATGTTCCGCTTTCGATGTTTGCACAAGCACAGAGTTTTACATTATAGCCCTGTTAAAGCTGCAAACATCATATATTCCTGTGTTGTATTACATAACATGGTTATGAAAGAATGGCTTCCACCTGTAGATATCGAAGAAGATGAAGTACAACCTGTAGTTCCAATAGGAATAATTCAAAACGAGGCTAATCAAAATAATGTTTGGTTATTGGAAGCACAAAGAATAAGAAGAAGTGTTATTGCTGCAAACTTTGTGTAGTGAAACAAAAACTTAGTTAATATTTTCATAATTTATTTATTTCATAGTTTTATTATATATATATGATATAGTTTTATAATGTACAATTTTTTAAAATGACAAATTATATAAACAGTTTATATAATGTATTTTTTAATTTTTATCTCATTTTATGAGTGGTGCGTAATATTGTCACATGTTAGTGTAACATCCAAGGAATACTAATCTCAATAACTTATTTCCTGACGATTAAAATAAACATTTTCGAAAGCTTGAAACTCAGTTAAAAGAGTACACTTATTTCACCGCTGCGTATCCCAATAATCCTCAAAGCTCCGTTTTCTAACGTAGTCAGCGAAGACTTCTTTTTTCTTTTCTATATATATATATATATATATATATATATATATATATATATATATATATATATATATATATATATATATATATATATATATATATATATATATATATATATATATATAAATTAAGGATCACTCAGAAGAGTGGTGGGTTTTTTCGGTCAAAAGGTGGAGAAAAAAGACAAAGTTGATGGCTACTGTATATATATATGTATATATATATATATATATATATATATATATATATATATATATATATATATATATATATCGATACCTTAGAACACAATTGTGCTACGTCCACTTTTTTTTCTTAAATATTGGTGAAACTAATTTATGATAGAATGATATATTTCAACCGCACAACTGATCTATGTCCAAAAATAATCTAAAGTTAATTTAATAAAGTTAAATAAAAAAGTGTTATGTCCACCTTCGAATAATATAGGGGTGCCGTATCATGTCCACCTGCTAAATCGTTTAAGTGAACACTTGTGCTATGTCCGGACATAGAACGTTTGTGTTATCAAGACAATGACAAAACGTATTAATATAAGCTGAAAAGTTGGAAGGTATCTATAACTTTTTACTTATTAGGAAGACTATTTAGGGTAATATTAAACTTTGTTTTGACTACAATAAACTTCGTGGTTTTTCGATGACATTGGATTAGTCGCTCAAGAAAATAAGGAAGTTCCTGAGCAAGGAACCTTGGAAAATGATATTATTACTGTTTTTTCACGCAAAAGAAGAAGGTTTGCTGAAACTAACAGAAACAGCACGAATCGAGATTTTAATCATGATTGGTTATGGAGATAGAGCAAGGACTCGAGCAGAAGTTCGTAATTTATTTAATGTTAAATACCCCAATCGCGAACCAATTACTCAATCAACAGTAAGTAAAATTAAAAAAAATTAGAAAAACGGGCCATGTTAATAATCTTCGCAGAAATGGTAGAAAATCAATATCCGAAGCCAAGAAACTGGACGCTGTACTGGCGTTTCAAGAAAATCACCATACCAGTTCTAGGTAGGTCGCACTAGATAATAATATCTACCAATCAACTGTTGTAAAAGTGCTAAAAAAGGAGAAGTGGCATCCATACAAAGTACATCTGGTCTAGGAGCTATTAAAAGATGACTTATATAGAAGAATCGAATTCTGCGAAACCGTTATGGAAAAATGTAACAGAGATCAGGGTTTCATACAAAAGCTACTTTTTTCTGATGAAACGTCTTTTATGCTGAACAGTCAAGTAAATCAGACATATCAATACTAGGAAAGTGAAAATCCACATTGGATGAAAGAGTATAGGACACAATATCCCGAGAAGGTGAATGTTTTGGGCCGGCATTATAAATAATCAAATTGTAGGGTCATATTTTTTTGAGGAAAATTTAACTGCTCGTTATCTAGAATTTTTTTAGGATTACCTGTTGCCACAGCTGAATCAGTTATTACCAAATAGAAATGATTTGTGGTACCAACATGATGAGGCTCCCCCATTCTACGGCGTTGAGGTACGAACTTACCTTAATAACGTTTTCCCAGGTAGGTGAATAGGTAGAAGGAAGCCCATCGAGTGGCCACCAAGGTCTTCAGATTTGACTCCGTTAGACTTTTTTTGTGGGGATATTTAAGCAGTGTATCAAAATCGACTAAATAATGTAGAAGGGTTGAGGAGCGCATCAGAACGGAAATTGCACCTGAAGTCATCGAAAATGTTGGGAAAGAATTTATTACCCATCTTTCATATTATATTATTGCTAAAATCCGTTAATGTCAACATTTGTTGTAATTTAATTGTATTTAAGTAAACATTTAATCTAAGTTAATTATATTAATAAATCAACAGTTTTGGATAACCCTGTAGAAATAAATATTCAAATTATTATATCGTAGCAAAGGCGATAAGGAGAGCTTTCAAATGAGCTGTTGCGTGACCTCGGTTTGTATTTAAAAAAATCGTCGATTACGTCATTACGCTGACACTGATGACGTAATGTATAACACATATACAGGGTGAGTCATAACTATTGGGATATAGACTAAGGACAGGTTACTTGGACCAAAATATGGCTATTGGGCCAAATATGCCTTAATAAAATGTTGCTTAGAAAAAAGATACAGGGTATTTTTAATTTTTCTTTTTCGTTTTTTGCTAATAGTTTCCCTGTATATTTATAAATTGCTATCAAAATTGACACAGAGACATAATCTTAGACAAGAAATAGAATTTTATTTACAATTTTACATTTTGTCATAGAGGGCGCCACGTGGATCATTCCTAATGATAAAATTGAGTCTAAACTTTTTCTGATGAAACTTTTTAGTAAATTTTATTAGAAAGTATGACGTAAACATCATTTTTACGTAAAATTGGTACTCTTGTTTAAACATGATAATTTCAACCGATGATAATTTCGATAAAAACGCAGTCGAACTGCTTAGAGTCTTAAAAAAGGATTTCAAATATTAGTTCATTTATGAAAAGTATGCTTTGGGCTGTCAGATAATTGTTGTTGGTAAATGTCATTTGTTTAGAGTAAATTATTTTTGATGTGACAGTGTAGTGTAATGTTGCATTTTTTAAAAGTAATCATTACTTTTTTTGATTGAAATGCCTCGTCACAATCATTTTACTAATGAAGAAATGCGAGATATGATTTGCGTATACGCATCTCCATCCTTATCACTTCACTCCTGTTCAAAATTGACTTCCAACAGATCTTCCACGACGGTTACAGTTTTGCAAACGTATTCTGAATAAACATCGCAATGACAGACACTATTAAGAATATTATGTTCACCGACGAAGAAACTTTTACCAGACGAGGGGTTTTTAATTGGGGAAATAGTCATTATTGGGAAGAAGAAAACCCGCATGCTATTAAAGCTAGACATTTTCAGCATGAGTTTAAATTGAATATTTGGTGTGGCATTATAGGCGACCAACTACTAGGGCCTTATGTTCTTCCTCCGAATTTAAATGGAGATTCTTATTTATTCTTTTTGGAAAATACTCTTAGTGATATTTTAGATGATCTGTTACTGGATGTAAGAAGAAAAATGTGGTTTATGCAGGATGGAGCGCCACCTCATTTTTCATTAGCTGTTAGAAATCATCTTAATGACGTATTTCCTCAACGATGGATTGGCAGAGGCAGTGATTTTCAATTGCCACCAAGAAGTCCTGAGTACAACCCGCTAGATTTTTATTTTTGGGGACATATGAAGTCCTTAGTTTATGCCAATGAAATTAATACACGAGACGAACTTTGGAGATACATTCAAAATGCAGCTAATCTTATAAGGGGGCAGAATACTATTTTTTTAACGTCCGAAAATCCTTTATAAAAAGAATTAGAAAAGGCATATAAATCGGAGAACATGTTGAACATTTAGTTTGAGTTTTTGTGAGTTCTTTTAAGATAAAGTGTGTTTAGTTTTGATTTATCATCAAAACGGAAACTTTACGTTAGTTGCAACTTTGTTTATTAGTTTGGTATTTGATAGTGGAATTGTAAATAAAATACTATTTCTTGTCTAAGATTACGCCTCTGTGCCAATTTTGATAGCAATTTATAAATATACAGGGAAATTATTAGCAAAAAACGAAAAACAAAAATTAACTTTAACACCCTGAATCTTTTTTCTCAGCAACATTTTATTGAGGCATATTTGGCCCAACAGCCATATTTTGGTCTAAATAACCTGTCCTTAGTCTATATCCCAATAGTTATGACTCACCCTGTATAGCAGTTGATGGCCATTCAACCAATTCATTTTTTTAAAAGTCGTCTGTTTCTGAAATAATGAATTTATTCCATACATTTGCATCATACTGTATATATATATATTTAGGGGATTTAGAGAAAAACAAAACATTTTAAGAATATAGGTATTTATATTGATTTAGTAAAAGATGTTATAAAAGTGTAGATATTATTATTTATTATTAGTTCATTAATTCAGGCACAGTTTCTACAGAAAGACTATTGACAGAGAGGTATGAAATTAATTTTTGTACTTGTTTTGTCTTATTTAAAATGTAATTTAATAGATATGGCTCCAGGATCAAAAAAATGAATAGTATGGAATTTTTTTAATAAGACGACAGATGGCAACTTCGTTATTTGCAATATATGCAAAAAACAATTAAAATACTTTGTAAGTACTACAAATTTAACTCAACATTTCACCCGGAAGCATTATGTACAATATCAAGCCGAAAAACAGAAAAGCACATAAACAAGGTATGTATATGTATATTAGAACTCAAGGTGAGCTTGAAAGTTCATATGATAATAAACCACACAATACATACATTGACCAGAGAATATGAGTCTAGTAGCATCTAAATTAGATCTTAAATTTGATCTCACATGGGGCCAAATTTAAGGTCCCACTTAGTTGCTGCCAAACATATACTTTTAGATAACTTAGATAGCTGTATTATTAATTTCTTCATTACACAATGACGATTTCATTGATCCAGAAAGTGGAGATAAGAAATTACCAGAAATAGTAACGTGCTACAATAAAACAAAAATAGGCGTTGATCTTATATATCAGATGTGTGTAAATTACAACGTAGCACGAACAACAAATCGATGGCCAATGGTTGTGTTTTATAATCTGTTAAACATATCCTCAGTAAATGCTTGCTGTGTTTATAAAGCCGCCCACCCTGAAGAGAAAGTCAAAAGATCTGACTTTATTGGAACATTTGTGTGGGAACTTATCAAACCCCAAATAGAACAAAGGTCAACGATTTCTTTTATACCAAAGGAACGTCGACGTCGAGCGCGTCAAATACTTGGGCTTGAAGACATTTTACCCCCTCCACCCCTCCCGATATGTCGGTAAATGTGATTCGTCGTTGCTACATTTGCCCAAGGAGTCGTAATAAATCGACAAGAAAAATTTGCCGACACTGCGACAAGCATGCTTGCAAAGAACATATGCGAGATGTCTGTACGGCATGTTTATCAGAGTAAACTATTTGATATATTTACCATTCATAGTTTTTTATATATTTGTTAAACGAGTTTATGGTTTTATTTGTATATGCTTATAGTTTAACAAAAAAGAAATAAATGTTTGGTTTTTTAAAATTGCGTTTAATTTTTCACATATTTGTTAACAAAGTGTAAATAAAGGTATAAAAATACAAAAAAAAAATTTGGTTTTTGCTGTCACCGTGAATTACAGTGTTGTATATACATACGTTAAATATAGTTTTGCAAAGCTTATGTAAATAAATTCTTATTAACTAAAAAAAGCTTTTTACTTCAAACAGTAGACATCTTACGTTTGAAACAAAATGGATTACGATTGTAGTCCACGCGACCAACAATGTTAGTACACTAGACGCTACCAACGTAGGGTTAAAAATCTGCTTATGGTAATCAGAATAGAACGCTTTGTATATTTGGATTCAGGACCTTAACCTATCTCAACGCGTGACGTCACCACTAATGAAGCCTATAAACATGACATGTCATATTATGTTTCTCTAATCTTAAACATTCCAGTTAGTAATCGCATTTTTATTTTATCTCACATTGAAAGATGTAATAAAAATTTACTTAAAATAAATAAATAACAAATTAATGTATGATAGAAAAATAAAGGGTTTTTGGTTTCAAATTCAGCAAAATATGTTTATACGATGTTTCATAAAAGACAAAAGACCACAGAATAATGTTCAAGAGGTCGCCCCATACAAAAAGTGGTCCTAATTTATTAAACAGTTTTGTATAAATCGATGTTTAGGTTGGGATAAGGGCCTCAAACAATGTTAAAACAATATTGTTCGGATTTGATCCAAACTGGCAACAGCGCTTCCGCGTCCTACCCCTGATCACCCTTTGGTACAGACCAAAATTTGACGATACGAAAGATTGCATAGAATTCCTTCTCTTTTACGTTCAACTGTCCGAGAAGACACACGGCTCTTTTCAACTGCCGCTTGGTGAATGATCCGATCACGTGTTAACAATAACAACTGTAAGTGAAAATATTTATTATACAAGCAGCGAGCAAATAAATACTAATTATTATATTGTCTATCAACCAATTTAAAGGTACACTATTTATAATTGAAATACATTTCTACTGAGTAAGAGTAGTTTATTTAAATCCACATAACAAAAGAACCACCGCTTAATGGAAATACACCAAGTCGAAGGATAATCCGAAGTAATTGAAGGGGTGGCTGCAATAACCAGGCAGCTCCACTTTTTTACGAAAATGAGATTTTCAGTGACTTACTCTTAACAAAAATCGGCCGATCGTTCCCTGCAACAAACGGGTATCTCTTAATAACGGCACATAACTGGCAACGATATTTGGAGCTACCTTGCTTTCGGTTTGTAGCAAGAACCGGGCAGCTCCTGGAGCTGCCTGGTTCTTGCACTTAACTGTTGACAAAATAATATAATAGAAAAGATATAAAAATATGCATGGAATATAAAAAATAAGTTTGATTCCTTCATGTATTTGTTTAGTTTCTATTGAATTTTATGTAATAATACAATAATTTTAATATTATTTTATTTCTAAACAGTTTGTAATACGGTCCTGTTCATTTTCCCATGCGCCGCCGTGAACTAGTTACTTACTCGTTTAGTCGGGCAAGCGCAGGTGCTCGTTGTGTTTTAGTTTAGTTCAGATCGACGTGTTGTTATACATAGATACACACTTTTCTTACGATTCGTAGTGAATAAAATTTAGTATTATTTATATTTGAAATGGCAAGTGAACTCAGTTCAAGTGAAAGTGAACCGTTTCAAGATTCGTCATCGGATTTCATTCCTGATTCCGAATCAAGTGAGGAGAATGCTGTAAACGAAGTTGCTGCAAGCAATGTTGCCACTACGTCTGGACTGGTTGAAAATAAAAAATCGAAAAAGAGGAGCAGGGAGCCGAATATGTGGAAGCGAAACCAGAGAAAATTAAGAAGATCTAAAGGTGAAGAGTACATTAATGTTAAAGGAAACATAGTGGAAAGACGAAGTAGAGGAGGTCCATGCCAGTGCCGGTTCAAATGTTTTGAAGGCATAAGCGAAGAAACTCTTGATAAAATTTTCACGTCTTTTTATGAAATAGGTGATAAAGAGCAACAAGATATCTATTTAGGTAAGGATAAAATTATTGGCGCCTGAAAGCACGTATTAGTTATATATCGTTTCATAGGTTCTTGGGTATGCAGATTTCGGTTCCGAGGTTTATTTGATATTTAAACAAATAAATGACGATTCCAATAGCCTTCCATACCTGTTGGTACGGACGGCAAATAATGATTTTTACGAAATATTGATTTTCTGTTCTTTTTTTCAGGTGGTTTAATACAGACGAGAAACGTTGACAGAAGGCGACCGAAAGGAGGTGGTGGAGTTCCAAGAGGCCAAACGTTTTTATATAAAATAAAGAGAGGCATATTTGAGAAAAAAGTGTGTAAAACGGCATTTATGAACATTCACGCAATAACGAAAAGCAGGGTGGAGAGAATAGCGACTCATATGGCTTCACAGATAGTAGGTCCGAAAGACATGCGAGGGCGCCATGAAACTAGACCAAATAAAATCCCAGATCAAATTATCAAGTCCATTGAGGATCATATAAATAGCTTTCCAAGAAGAAAAAGCCATTATAGCAGAAATGATAACCTAAACAGAAGATATCTTTCATCCGAACTGAATTTAAGGCTTATGCACAGATTGTATTTAAAAAAATATGAACCAGAACAGCATAATCTATTAGACACACCAGAGTTTAAGCCAAAAGTTTCATACACATATTATCGGCGTGTATTTGTGGAAAATTTTAATTTAACCTTTGGCCACCCTAGAACAGATACTTGCAAAACTTGCGACATCCTTGACAATAAAATAAAATGTGCCAAAGATGATGAAACTCAAAACACATTGAAGGTGGAAAAAAAAGTGCACCTGACTAAAGCTGATACTTTCTATAAAGATTTAACAGAGAAAACTGCTTTGGCTAAGGAAGATCCCAGAGTTGAAGTCATGTCATTTGATTTTGAACAAAACATGCCCCTGCCACATGTTCCTTCTGGTGACGTGTTCTACAAGCGCCAGTTGTGGTTTTATCCATTTTGTATCCATAAGGGCAGCGTTTCGAAGAGTTACTTTTATGTTTTCGATGAAATAACGGGTCGGAAATCTCCAAATGAAGTGATAAGTTGCTTACACGATTTTATTAATAACTACATTGATCCTCAGGTAACAACCCTTTACGTTTATAGTGACAACTGCGCTGCGCAGAACAAGAACTCCGTTCTTGTTCACTTTTGGCAATCTCTTCTATTGCATGGAAGATTCAAGAGAATAAGACATCGTTATCCCGAACCTGGGCATAGTTTTTTGCCCTGCGACAGGTCGTTTGCTCTGGTGGAAAAAGAAAAAAGAAAGAAAGAAAGAGTTTATCTGCCAGAGGAATGGAGTCGCATGATAGCAAATACCAGTAAGAAGTTTATTGTGAAAACTGTTAAACAAGATATGATTCTAAACTATAAAGAAGTTCTTGAGCCATTTTTTAAGAAAAGCAATATTAAAAATAGTTTTGGTGCAAAATTTACCATATCGAAATATAAAGTTATCGAATTTAGTGATACACATAGAGAGACTGTTACGTGCTCAGAGTCAGCGAATGGTTTTGTGACTGAGGATTTCGTTCTTTTAAAGAAATCTTGTGTACCGATTTTTCCACAAGTACACAATAAGGTTTATAATGCACCGTTGCCTTTGAAAAGGGATAAGCTATTAAATGTCATGGAATTGGCCAGACAGTATGTTGGCGAGGCTGAAATGTGGTACTACCAACAACTTGTTCCTGTAGAGCCAGAAGAATGCCAAACTTCCGAAACTGAAGATGAACACTAGTAACCTAAGAAGAATATTACCTGTTTTTTATGTTTTCATATTCCACTGACTAGTTTGTATTTTGATATTAATGTAATAAGGACATTTTATTTAGTTTCTTTACTTTTTGTATCCAAATAACATATAAATAAACCTAAAACTATTTTTTTTTGTATATTTTTGGCAAAGCAGCTCCAATTTTTTTTTATTTTATTAAAATATGATATTTACAATATTTACAAAAACTACGTAAAAACTTTTTCTTTACATGCTTTCACCACAGGAAAAAAAATAATAAAAAATAAACTAATTTTGAATTTTTGGGAGGTTTTTTTCGATTTCCCACAAATTTTAAAATACGGAGCTACCTGGTTATTGCAGCCACCCCTTCAATTATACCTTATAATTACTTGTACCCAGCCGAAGTATTTATTCGGCCCACTTGAACGGTGCAGAGGAACCCAGCCCGTTTCCAAATATTAACTTACCTAATAAAACCGTTACACTTGGCACAAAACCAAAAATACGTAACGTGCTTTGTCGCGTGGATTACAATTGTAGACTTCGACAAACTTTATGCGCAGTGATTCTTGTTTAATATAATCTACCGAACAGACGGAGTAAAAAAATGCATGACCTGCATGTGATTGTTGAAAAGCAACAGTCAAATTACTTAGGTCGCGGAAGTTGTGTCCTCGACGCATCAAGGAATTTGGATATCGGTTAAAATACTCGGGAATTCCAAGGTTGGCCAAATCCAAATTTCTAATTGATTCGATGCAGGGAAATTCCACTTTCGCTACGTAAAACAAAGGATTTGTTTTACATAAAAGCAGGTAGATTTTCTCTCATCGGTCAGTCGAGCTTGCCTCTTCTACTGTAGACCTAGTCGGTGCTATTATTGTTCCAACTAAGTTATTGTTTTATTTCTGATTTTCTGTATACCTTTTTATTTTAGCATTATTGTATATTCAGACCTTTTCAGGTTAGAATAATACATTGATCTATATTTGTTCATGTACTGATTGTTTGATATTTTATTTGACTATTTTGATTGTTTATTTTTCTTGTATTTTGTGTCTAAGTTGTTCTTCCGTAAGTTAAGAATACTTAGAAATATTTATCTTGCTTTTTCTATTTTATATTTTGATTTGTACTTTGTCTAAGTAGTTCTTTCCGGTAAGTCAAAGAACTCTTAGAAATATTTCTCTGAATATTTGACTTGTTATTTTAATTGTGCGTCTAAGCCATTCTTTTCCGGTAAGTCAAAAGAACACTTAGAAATATTTTCATAATAATTGTTGCATTATTATTTCCGATATTTTATTTAAGATATTTTCTTCCTTAAGTTAAGAAAATACTTAATACATTTGTCACTTTCATTTTCTATTTTATGCTAAGTTGTTTCTTCCGTAAGTCAAGAAACAGCAATATTTCCACATCTTTTCTGTATTTGATTTTTCGTATTTGTAAGTCGTTTCTTCCGTAAGTCAAGAAACACTTATAAGTATTTGTATTCTTATTTTTCCATATTTGATTCTCTTGTTTATTTTCACTCTAAGTTGTTTCTTCCGTAAGTCAAGAAACACTTAGAAATATTTCCATACCTTGTTTCATATTTACATATTTCATTTATCTGTATTTCTGTCCTAAGTTGTTTCTTCCGTAAGACAAGAAACACTTAGGAATATTTCTGCATTTTTCTATTCTTTTATCTTGTGTATTTTACTTTTCATTCTAAGTTGTTTCTTCCGTAAGTCAAGAAACACTTAGAAACATTTTCTTTGCATTGTACTTTTATACCATTTTATTTTTCTTGTTTACTAAGTTATTCCTTCCGTAAGTCAAGGAATACTTAGACTATTTTACCTGTTCTGTTTTCTATTTTTGATCTGTTATTTTGTAACTGCTCCTTGGAACTGTTACCTATAACAGATACTTGTCACGGTAACCGTTATTTTATACCAGTAGAAGTATTAAACCATTTTATCAGTGACAAGCAAAGATGGTCAACACCCGGTTTAATTCCGAGGACAGGAAGAAGTCCGCAGAGCCGGCGATGGGTCCTACAGGCCCAAACGCCCCCTCTCGGCAACATGGCGCCCAACCCACAAAATCCGAATCCACGACCCCAGGACCGTCTTCAAGCCAGCCTTCCACAGCTGATTTTATCTCTGCCCTAATGCAAGCGATGACGGCCCTATCCACTACTCAAGGCACTACACCCCAGATGCCTCAACCTGAGCCACCGAAGCCCAGGATTACATATACGAAGCCCCCTCAATTCTCAGGCCGGGACACCGAGAATCCGCTCAGCTTTTCGACAAAAGCTGAGAATTTCTTAATCAAACATAACGTAGACGAGGACCAATGGATCGACTACCTCATAGACAACTCCCTCCACGGCGATGCGAAGAAATGGGCTCAGAAATTCTTATACACGGACCTGCCATACACCACATTTCGAGACCGTCTCCTAAGGAGATACAATGACCCTGCCGCAATTTCAACCCTGACGTCGAAGCTTCATGGAGAACATCAACGTATAGACGAATCCACGGAGGAGTTCATTAACCAGAAATCTGCCTTATTCAGACGTCTCATGCCACATACCCCCGAGGACCAGAGGTGTATAACGATAGCGAACTTACTGAGACCCGACATCGCGATCTGCCTGAGAGCGAACATCCCCAGGACCGAGGAAGACCTTCTGACAATCGCCCAGGGCATGGAATCTGACATCCGCCGGACCGGCAAACCCCAGCAGCATCAGCAGCAGCAACAACAGCCGTACCGTCCCCCACGTCAGGATAACGCTCCACGACACCCTGAGGCGATAGACGAATGGAGGAACCCCAGTGGACAGTTCAGGATGCCACCGATGAGTCAACCACCACCTCCACTACCTCAGAACCAGGGAAACGCCAACAGGGGCGCCAACTGAATCCTGTTGTGAAGATGGTGCCCCAACTGAATCCTATTCAGGTAAAACCCTCGACAGCAGGCCTCCCCCAACTCTATGGAAGGATCAACGGGCAGCAAGTGAAGATTTTGGTCGACACCGGTGCCTCCGGGAACTTCGTTCACCAAAGGTTGATCCAGAGACGGGACCTGCAACGAGGACCAGGACTGGTTCAGCTGGCATGCACGGGCAGCACATCCCGCACCCTAGGGACTGCTGCAGTCAATATGAACATTGACACTCTGGACACGACTGTAAACTGCATGGTTATGGAGGATTTGAACCACGACGTTGTGTTAGGGATGCCTTGGTTGGAGCAGGAAGAGGCCAATGTAGACATACCCCGAAAATGTCTACACGCTGGTACTGCCTGCCGAACCACCATCTACTGGGCGACCCCAGCAGAAAGGCAAGCCAAACCACAACAGCTGGAATTCCATCAAACCCCATCCCAACAAGCAGAGCAGTCAACCCAAGAGGACAATGAAATATTAGACAACCGTCCACGTCAGCCGACCACTGAAGAAACCGAAACAGCGGACATCAGTACAGGCACACCCGAAGAAGAAGAAGAAGCCTACGGCGTTCAATTACTAGAGACGATGGAGGACGTCGACGAGGAGGAAGAACCTAGCCTGACAGCAGATGACATGCCAGACGCCGAATGCCTTCTATTGATAGAGACAATGGAGCACGGCGACGCGGAGGAGGACACCGACCCCATCCTCGACGGTCCGGTCGACATACCACTCCGAGAGGAAATCCGAAGAAGTCACCGGACACACAAGAGAAAGAAACGACTTCGAAGACGCGAGCAGCAAACCTCAGAAGACGTACCCAGGAGCGAGATTGAAGAGAATCTCCTCCAAGAGTTCACGATGGTCGACGATGCTGACCATAGGACCCTGACCCCTCCGGACGGACGGGATGAAGGAACCACAGCGCAGCCGACCGCCAAAGATGAACAAGGATAAGGTCCCATTACGACACGTGGAGATATCAAGGTGAATTGAGTAGCCTTATATCTTCACGACGTCGTAGGACCTCCTCAGGGTGAATAAAGTAGCCCTGACGGAAGCAGACGAGCCACCCGGCACACCTGGACCACCTGGGCCTACTGGACTATATACAATTAAGTTCAAATATCTTAAGTACAATATCTTAGTTTTTTTTTTATCTTAAGTCTTTTACATTATATTCTTTTAGGGTAAAAATTTTATTATTGTATTTTTTTATTCTTAAATTGTATTTTTCTATTGTTTTAATAAATTTTCTTAGCACCGTTAGGTCTTTCAGAGGAGGGGGGATGTCCTCGACGCATCAAGGAATTTGGATATCGGTTAAAATACTCGGGAATTCCAAGGTTGGCCAAATCCAAATTTCTAATTGATTCGATGCAGGGAAATTCCACTTTCGCTACGTAAAACAAAGGATTTGTTTTACATAAAAGCAGGTAGATTTTCTCTCATCGGTCAGTCGAGCTTGCCTCTTCTACTGTAGACCTAGTCGGTGCTATTATTGTTCCAACTAAGTTATTGTTTTATTTCTGATTTTCTGTATACCTTTTTATTTTAGCATTATTGTATATTCAGACCTTTTCAGGTTAGAATAATACATTGATCTATATTTGTTCATGTACTGATTGTTTGATATTTTATTTGACTATTTTGATTGTTTATTTTTCTTGTATTTTGTGTCTAAGTTGTTCTTCCGTAAGTTAAGAATACTTAGAAATATTTATCTTGCTTTTTCTATTTTATATTTTGATTTGTACTTTGTCTAAGTAGTTCTTTCCGGTAAGTCAAAGAACTCTTAGAAATATTTCTCTGAATATTTGACTTGTTATTTTAATTGTGCGTCTAAGCCATTCTTTTCCGGTAAGTCAAAAGAACACTTAGAAATATTTTCATAATAATTGTTGCATTATTATTTCCGATATTTTATTTAAGATATTTTCTTCCTTAAGTTAAGAAAATACTTAATACATTTGTCACTTTCATTTTCTATTTTATGCTAAGTTGTTTCTTCCGTAAGTCAAGAAACAGCAATATTTCCACATCTTTTCTGTATTTGATTTTTCGTATTTGTAAGTCGTTTCTTCCGTAAGTCAAGAAACACTTATAAGTATTTGTATTCTTATTTTTCCATATTTGATTCTCTTGTTTATTTTCACTCTAAGTTGTTTCTTCCGTAAGTCAAGAAACACTTAGAAATATTTCCATACCTTGTTTCATATTTACATATTTCATTTATCTGTATTTCTGTCCTAAGTTGTTTCTTCCGTAAGACAAGAAACACTTAGGAATATTTCTGCATTTTTCTATTCTTTTATCTTGTGTATTTTACTTTTCATTCTAAGTTGTTTCTTCCGTAAGTCAAGAAACACTTAGAAACATTTTCTTTGCATTGTACTTTTATACCATTTTATTTTTCTTGTTTACTAAGTTATTCCTTCCGTAAGTCAAGGAATACTTAGACTATTTTACCTGTTCTGTTTTCTATTTTTGATCTGTTATTTTGTAACTGCTCCTTGGAACTGTTACCTATAACAGATACTTGTCACGGTAACCGTTATTTTATACCAGTAGAAGTATTAAACCATTTTATCAGTGACAAGCAAAGATGGTCAACACCCGGTTTAATTCCGAGGACAGGAAGAAGTCCGCAGAGCCGGCGATGGGTCCTACATGCCCAAACGCCCCCTCTCGGCAACAGTTGTATGGGTCAGTTATCGGTATTGTATATCGGTGTTATTGTGTTAATTATATTTATTTTATATGTTTAGACTTATATTAGTCGGTGTTATGTAATAGGAGCGAATCCGCCATTTTTACGTTTTTGATGTTTTCGCCGATTTGACATGTGGATATCGGGAGCTACAGTTATGAAAAAAAGGCGAATGTAATTTCAAGTGTGTTAAAAAGGCGAATGGGCACATTCGCCTTTCTTACTTTTGATCCTTAACAATTTGTATCATGTAAATAGGGCGAACATGCAGGTAAGAAGGGCGAATGTGCACGTTGGCCCTTCTTACATTAGTAATAATAACACGATTGATTATATTTTCATGATATACTATAGTCATAATTATTGTGATTCTGGCTAATTGGCTTAGTTCCAGTGCCATAAAACAAGACACACACAATTATTGTGATGGTGTGACAAAACGATAGAGAAAAAACATACGAATTTTATTTTGAAACCCCATTGTTATAGTCCACTCTTTTACTAGGCTAACAATTAAGCCGTTGGTTGGTAGCACTGATGCTAGATCTATGCTAGGCTACCGGCGTTTGTTGTCAGCTGTTTTGTTTTGAGGTTAGCTCTGAAAGATTTTCAACAACAACTGAGTGGTGGTGTAGATATCTGTTTACTCAATTATTTATATGTTTTTCTGTGTAATTTATGTATTAACATTTCACTCTTGAGTGTATTACCTTGGTAAGTACCAATAAATTATTGTAACATCTTGCATATGCTTAAATGTATTACTACTAAAGCCACAACTGTGTGAACTAAACCTTGGAATATATCCCTAATAACGGTTTTTTGAACTGTTTAGTTTACAAATAGTATCTCTAATATCCCTAATCTACGTCCAAGTATCAGTTTCTGTAGTGTTTTCAAATGTTAGTACGCCTATAATTCGTCAAAAATTCATGCTTACAGCACAAACATAATTATTCGGCTGTTAGTATTGTAGGGGAGAGTAACCTAAAACGGGACGGTAACCTAAGATGAGACACGTAATTTGCCCGTCTATTCTGTGAGGCTACTCACAGTATGAACAAGTTTTACGAATATCGGCCATCATCGATCTCGCAGTGTCCTGTGAGAAGCCGTTGCTTGTTATCGTGCCATTCGTTAAAATATTCTGGTTTATTCGAGGCGTGTTTTTACTCGGAAAATGTAAGTGCGTTTTATTTCTTTATTTGGCATAACATTAGGTACTTTATACTGTACATATTGCTATGGTTGCATGATTTTATTTTCGACTGCTGATAAGTAGGGTTATGAAATTTTTTTGTATATTCATTATTCCTAAGATGGGACAGAAAGAAGTTTCCTAAGTCGAGACGTCCCATCTTAGGTAACTTATTCTATTTTCTTCTCTTATATTTGGTATGCATTACAATAAAAATAAAACATATTTTTATAAAGTGTTATCGGTTAGTAGGGTTATTTAAAGAGTTACTATGTGAATAGTAAACAGCATTTTTTCTTGTTTCTAGATGCCCAACTTAGAAAAATACAAATATGTTAGAAAAACCAATCGCGGCAAGTGGTCTCAAACAGATATGTCGCAGGCGATTGTCAAGGTCCATAAAGGAGAGCTTTCCATCAGAGACGCGGCAGAACGTTACAATGTGCCAAAAAGTACCCTCGCAAGAAGAACGGGAAATAAAAATAAAACGGTACAGAACAGCGAAAAACATCTGGGCAGATTTCGTAGCGTTTTCAATGAACAGCAAGAACAGGAAATTATAGCATACGTTTTGGAAATGGAATCAAGATTCTTTGGAGTTTCCTATAAAGAACTTCGTCGATTAGCCTTCGATTTCGCTGCAATTAACGGCATCCCCAACAACTTCAACCAAGTGACAAGAATGGCTTCCAAAAAATGGCTCTATTGTTTCCTGTCCCGTCATTCGAACATTTCTCTTAGAAAACCAGAAGCAACGTCCTACGCAAGGGCGACGGGCTTCAACAAAAATGCTGTCTCGACATTTTTCAAAAATTTAGAAGCCATCTTTGCCAAGTATGATTTGTCTCCTGATCGAATATGGAATGTGGATGAGACAGGAGTAACAACAGTACAAAAGCTGTCTAAAGTACTAGCTCAGAAAGGTAAACGACAGGTAGGAGGGCTAACAAGTGCCGAACGAGGAGTGAACACCACACTCGTCTGTGCAATGAGTGCGACGGGAAATTTTCTAGCACCAGCATTTATTTTTGCTCGTAAGAGGATAAAACCTGAGCTTATGGATAATGCTCCCAATGGAAGTGTAGCATTTGCTCAAGATAAGGGCTGGATGGACCGCGACGTTTTTTTGAAATATTTGAAATATTTTGTGGATAATGTAAGACCTACTGCCGAAAAACCAGTCCTATTAATATTAGACGGTCATGTCTCGCACACCAAAAGCTTAGACGTAATCAATTTTGCAAGAGAAAACCATCTTATCCTTTTAAGCTTGCCTCCTCATTGCACGCACAAAATGCAGCCATTAGATGTGTCATTTTTTAAACCTTTTATGACATTCTACGACGCTGGGCTAAATAGATGGATGAAAAACCACCCTGGACGTACTTTTGGCATATATCAGGTTGCTGCAGCGGTAACTGATGCTTTTTCACAGGCAGCCTCTGTTAAAACTGCTATGAATGGTTTTAGAGCAGCTGGCATATGGCCATACAACCCCGACATATTTCAGGAATACGAATTTGCCCCAAGTAAAACGACAGAATTACCTTTGGAAGAAAACGACAGAACTGAAGCCCCTCCCCCTCTAGTTATTGAAAGTAACACCAATGAAGTGTCCATTCTGGGTAAAGATCAGTCACTAAATATCCCGAATAAGAAAAAATCAAAGGAAAACGCCGGAATCTTAAATAATCCACAACCTTCAACATCAAAAATCCAGGACGAAAGTGAAAAATCTCAGAAAAAGCATATCAGCATATTGCAGATAAGTCCTGTTCCAGTAGCCCGGAGCAGAAAAAAGAAAATGAATTCTAATAGGTCCCTACCATCAACCATTCTTACTGAGTCTCCGTATAAAAATGAACTTGAAGCGAATGAAAATACAAAAAATAAAAGTGGAAAAGGCAAAAGAAAGCTAGACTCAGAACAAAAAAAAGAGCGCGAAGAAAAGGAGTTGTGTGCAGTGTGTAAATGTATTTACGCATCTAGCAAAGAGGACTGGTATCAGTGCAAAAACTGTTGCCTTTGGGCAAATGAAACTTGTGGAATTTTAGATGAACTTTATTTCACATGTATCAACTGTTGTACTTAGTGTCCCTTTTTGAGTAACCCCATGTCCCATTTTAGGATATAGGTTGCCTAAAATGGGACATTTGCAAAGTTTTTTGCATTTTAAATTAGACAAAAAAGTTTTGTTTTTTTACATATTATCTATGAAAATGTTTCTTGTCAATGTTATAAAGTTTCTGTTTCCATATTTTGTTTTTTCATTTGCCTTAATGATTGTTTAAAATTCGTTGGAACAAAAAAAGTGTCCCATCTTATGTTACTCTCCCCTACTGTAGTACCTTGGCATGTTTATGGAAATATCAAATAATGCCAGATGACTTTTAATTACACACTATGGACTGTGTATTTTTAACTAGGCCTAAACCTTTACGTTATATAACTTACAATAGAAGTAACCTTCCATTGTAGGAAAAGTCTTTAAATCTAGTCTATTAAATCTAGATACATTAAATACTATCGAAACCACACATTTACGTTTTTGTTTTATTTCAGGGGGAAAATGTTTCAATCACGTTCTCAAAAAATCATGGCTCTTGCCTAACAAAATATAGAGGTTCAGAACAGTGAGTTTGACCACGGTAATGACACAAACATGCAAGTAAGTGCCAAAATACCAGAACAAGAGCTAGGCCAATTAGATAATAATGAAGAGCGTATACAAGATTACAGCCACTTCAACCGGCAAGCCCATCATTCATCGAGGAAAATGAGCAATTTATGCTATCGTCGTGCGTAGAAAACATTGTGGATATTTCAGCTATGGCATCCAAAGTCATCGATGACCTACTATCTAAAGAACTAATATTAAATCGTCCAGATTTAACTGACCGAACAGTCATCTACGACGCAATAGGCGAGTCCCCTGATAATAATATTCAGTTAAGCTTAGGAACACCCCCAAATCAAGTAAATGACAAAAATTATGTTAGACAGGGGTTCTTGTGCTACCATTGCAAGATAATTTTTGAAAACAAAAAGGTTTTGAGAGAGCACATATCGAAGCGTCACATGATTTTGGAGCTTTCAGAATCTGATGATGCTTTGAGTTTGACAAATAATACTGAACATTTATTAAAAAAAAAAAAAAGAAGACTGACAATACGAATAAGGCTACAAATAAAAAGGAACAAGAAGAAAGAAAGTGTTTAAGGAGTGCTGGTAAAACCTACAGAAATGTAAAGAGAAAAGAAGTGAAAACGAAAGAAAGGCAAAATTTTGTGTGTACTAAATGCTTTTTTAGGTGTAGTGACAAATTTTCCGAATCTAAAAGAAATAACATTTTCTTTCAGTTTTGGAAAATAAGAGAAGATGACCGTTGTCAAGACCGACAACAACAGTTTGTTGCTAATCATGTAGTTGAAAGTGAACCTAGTAGACGACGAGGTAATCATGCATCCAGAGAAAAACGCAGTCTTCACTACTATCCAGAGAAACATTCAGAGCACGTTCGTATTTGTCGTTTATTTTTTCTGTCAGTTTTGTCCGTAACAGAAAAATTTGTTCGGACCTGTCTGGAAAAAAGGGGCGTTGCTGGAATTGTATCGACTGACCAAAGAGGGAAAGCCTCGACTGTGAACAAAATACCAGCCTGGATTGAAGAACACGCCCGTCAGCATATTCAATCCATAGCAAAAGAAGAATCCCACTACTGCAGAAAGTCCAGCAATAAACTCTACCTTTCTTCACAACTCAATCTTGAGAAGTTATATATTTTGTATCTTGAACAATGTTGGGAAGATAACTCAAAAACCACTATAGAAAATGAAAAACTAGATTCAAACAATAAAAAAGGATTGTGAAAACCTGTTTCCAAATCCATGTACAAAGCCTATTTCTACTCCTATGGAAACCTGCGCTTTCATAAGCCTAAGAAGGATCAATGCAGTACCTGTAATTATTATAAATCACTGACCCTAGATGAAAAGGAATCAAGGCAAGATGAATATGAAAGACATTTGAAGACCAAAGAGACGGCCCGTGAACTTAAAACATAAAAAGTGAACGACAGTGAGAATACTAATGAAAAGAAAGCTGTCATAAACTTTGATCTCGACGCTGTGCTAGAATGTCCTAAGGGCGAGGTATCCTCGATATTTTACAAACGAAAACTTGCTGTATTTGACCTCACCATATTCGATCTGGTGACTAAAGAAGGAACTTGCAACCTATGGGACAAGACCGAAGGGAATAGAGGTGCTAATAAAATAGGAACCTGTGTATTTAATTACATAGCAAACCATTCACAAACTGAAGAATTCTTTCTAATTAGCGATAGGTGTGATGGGCAGAATTTAAATCAATATTTTGCAACTGCATTATTGCATGCTGTCAGATGTACGAATTGCAAAGTAATTGATCACGTATTTTATGAACCAGGGCACTCTTAGCAAGATTGTGATTCGATGCATTCAACAATTGAAAGGACACCAAAGCATGTACAAATTAATGTACATTCAGAATGGCATGCTGTTTGTCAGACTACAAGAAAAACACCAAAGCATTGTGCACCAAACCACAAAGACTACAACATTGTTTATTTGGATCACACATCTTTCATAGATTGGAAGAAATTGGCTCAAACCAACAAAAAAAAAATAAATTATGAAACTGTAACTGGAAACTTAGTCAGCTGGAAAAAAATTAAATGGTTCAGGTTCTTGAAAGATAAACCTAATTCTATTTTTTTCAAGTACGAATACAATGACAAAAGTTTTCAAGAAATCAAAATCCTGAAAAATGTGGGAAGGCCCTCTACAATTGACTTACTCCTTAAGGCGTAGAGTAGTTGGTTGCCCATAACAGTCACTAAACACAAAGATCTCATGGACCTGTGTAAGGCCAGAGTTATCCCCGTGTACCATCACAAATAGTTTAAGGATATACCAAAAGGTGACACTCGATGTGGTAAAAGAATGAATGTAAACACAACAAGAAAATCTTCAGCTGATCAGAAAGAAGAATCATCGTCTCAGAAGAAAATCAAATCATCCTGTCAGAAGAAAAACAAAGTGTCATCATGTCAAAAGAAAAAGTGAAAAATGAACAATCTGTACATGATTTTTTTATATTTTCTCACCAATGTTTTGCTTATTCGATTTATGTGTAAAGAACTCAAAATTGTAATAAAAAATGAGTATTAAGCTAGTTTTCTTTGATTCCTTTCTAAATTTACTGTTTTTATATTGCACAAATAACGTGCTAAAGGGCCAAAAAGCCATCATGAATAGTTTTGAGGTATGTAAAAAGGGCGAATAGGTTACATTTAGCAATACAAATATTTATTATCACTTAACGGCTTTACTAGAAATCTTGAAACTTAAAGAATACAAAAATGACATGTTTACACTATTGAAATAAAAAATTACAGCTTATTTGAATAATATTCAATAATTTTCCTGAGGGTCTAAACCTTAGAAAGTGCTCTCTTGAAAAATTGAGATTTGGTGAATTCGCCCTTTTTCCATAACTCCGACGTATTGTGTATTGTACATTTTTGTGTTTTGTAAAGAAAGTAGGTAAGTACATATACTAATACAGATATTGGTCAAAAAAGTATTGTGGATGTAATCACGCAGTATAAATATGTATAAATTATTTTATAAGAAACAGGAACGCGCCAAGTAACTTCCAGTAAAGTTACCAGCGTAGAACTATTATAATCAATCACTCCTTCACATTTCAACGTGGAAAACTATGAAATTTTTTCTACATCTGCCTAGATTTTTTTAAGAAACAATCAGTACACGGTACACTTATAAAAAATACTACATTAAACACTTAAATATCTTGCACAATAAAACCGAACAGAATAAAAACTATGTTAAAGTTATAAATCCTTACTTAACTTTTTGCCGCTTAGTGGCTCCACGCCTAAAGGCACGTTCTCCTACAAATTCGCCAGTCGCTGGTAGCCGCTACCTATTAATTTAGTCATCGCTAATGCGTTTTAAATAGGACTGTTCTCCTAGAAGCTACCGAGTCGCTGCTACCAGCGACTTGGTCGTTAGTCGCCGACCGCCAGTCGTAGGTCTCGTTTGGGAGCAGACTAGCGTCCACAGTCACCGCGAACAATAGTGTTGTGTTTTGTGCATAAATCATTTAAAGGCCATCGAAATCGAAATAGGTTTAACAGGTAGTATTTGTGTTTATTATTTTTATTTGTTGTACATACAAAAAAAAAATACATTTTATATAATTTATACTACATTATTTGTGGTTAAGTTAATAATGGATAGATACATATTAATTTTTATTGTTTTTTTCTTCTAGTAATAGAGGCATTTACCGCAGAAGATGACGAGCAACTTATTCATGTGGTTAGCAATTATCGTGAATTGTACGATCCGAAAAATGAATCATATAAGTTGACGGTAAAGAAAGACGTAAAATGGAGAAGTATTGCGGAAATAATGAATAAAGACGGTAAGTTTTTGTGATACAATTTAATGAATTGTCATTCAGTACATAAAAAGCTAGGTATGTATTAATAAACTAAATTTGTTTATTTTGCCACTTGAGAGAGCCTTCGTTAGCAAAATAATCTGTAAAACGGCTCCGCACCTGAAAACTTTCAGTACAAGCAAAGCCTCCTGTGCCTCTTAAAGGAATCAGATTCTGAGTAGGAGTGTGAAAAGACATATTTTCTAACTTATGGTGTTTCATATTTCCGTTGCGGATATATTCATCGCGTAACATATTATGTAAACAACAAGAAGCAAAAACAATTAGATCCACTGTTGATGGTTTTACGTTAATCGGGATAAAAAAAATACGAAACACATGACAAAGCAAACCAAATGCATTTTCGGTGACCCGTCTAGCACGGCAAAGTCTATAATTAAAAACTGCTTTATTATGATCGTCTAATGCTTGTTTTTCGGATAGGGTTTTATAACATTTGTATGAAGTTTAAAAGCATCATCACCTAAAATAACGTGAGGGAGCATAATATTTTTCGAATATGGAAGTACGGATGGTACAGGAAAATTAAAATTGTCTTCATAAATTGCTTTGCCAAGTTCAGATTTCCCAAAAATGCCAGCGTCTCCTTCTTTCCCGTAGGATCCAATATCCACAACCATAAACTGATAATTAGCATCCACAATGGCCAACAGCACAATGGAAAAATACTGTTTATAATTAAAAAAAGGGATCCGCTTTTATCTGGACACATTATGCGCACATGTTTGCCATCAATGGCGCCTACAGCGTTGGGAAAATGCCAAATAGCCCAAAATTCTTCAGCCTTTTGCTTCAAATTCAGTTCTGGTAGAGGAGGAAGGAAAATTGGTTTCACCTTGTCACATATACTTTTCAATACTATTGGCACAAATACGCTAATGTAGTTGTGACTTATACGGAACGCGAACGCCAAAGATCTATATGACTCTCCAGTGGCAAGGAATCTGTAACAAATAAATTTTTCTATAAATTGATTAATAAAGGTCAAGGTTGAACGATTTAAATTAAATTATTTTTTGTTTTTTTCACAAAATTTGTGTTATTTGGAAATCTCTAAATAAATGTATTTTTACTTGGATCATGCAAAAGACAATGGAAAAATCTACGTGACAATTATTACAAACAAAAAAAGAAAGAGATTCAAACAACGGGAAGTACTAGCTTAGGAAATAGAAGAAGAAATCCTTTATTAGAGCAGGTAAGTTTTTTAGAGGCTGTGGAACATGAACGACGGTAAGTGAAATGTTTTTGATTAATATCTAATGTCTAATATGTATTATTATAGTGTTCTGAGCAGCAATACAAATGCAAAAGTTGATAAGACTCAGGAGATTTTTAGTGGCAACTCTAATGATGAAGCTACGCACGAGACAATTGATTCCGAGTCTAGAGAAAATGTTACAGAAATTTGTACTTCCAAGTCAAAGTCCGTGGACTACGGTACCGAACGTCAAGCTTCAAAAAGGAAGAAAGATATTAGCTCGGATATCCTCAAACAAATTCAAAAAAGTAGTGAAGAGAGAGACAATTTAGTTAAACAGATTAGAGCGTCTTCTCCTATGCAACCTGTAGCTCCTGAAGATGAAGTCGATTTACTCTTCAAGAGTTTTGCAAAGACTGTAAAAACCTTTCCGCCACTTTTAAAAGCCGAAACAAAGAGTAAGATTTTCCAGATAATTTCGGATGCAGAACTACAGTTACTGCGTTCCCAGAATGCTTTCTCTGGATTATCAACTTACTCGTATGATACTAGCATTACTAGCACACCGCTGCCTTCTCCATCTACCTGGGATAAACAGGATGTCACTACAATATCGAATGCTTCCTCTGGATTATCAACTCACTCATATGATACTAGCATCACTAGCACACCGCAGCCTTCTCCATCTACCTGAGATAAACAGGATGTCACGACAATATCTAATACAGCACAGTATTTCGGAAATTTTCAAGGGTAGCGTATTACACTTTTGTTTTACCTTAATTTAAAAAATATATATATATTTACTTGCATTAACAAAGCAGGTAGGCAACCGTGAAAATTTTTGTTACCTTATTTAGTAGAGTAACTAATAAATTTTGTATAACTATTTCTCCTTGTGTTTCATTTAAAAATGAAACTTACCTCAGTGTTACTGCCAATTTCTTAGATGGCGTTATAGGATATTTTACACGATTGCAAGCATTAATTGCAATATCACTTTTTATTAAATTTAATAAAAAATTAAATTGATGTCATGAAATTCGGAAGAACTCCATGAATTTTGTTTCACAGTCGTTAAGATGTCTTTTTATCAAAATTGATTGATATCCTTCTGCTTGTCTGGATTTAAAAATGTTTGATTCTTTTGCCCTGCACTTTCCACTTTGCAGCGTCAGCAATGATAATAATATATTTTCTTCTTCAGCCTGGTAATGCAATAACATTAAAAGTAGAGATTTTTTACTAATATTCATCGTTCTAAAATCTTCGCCAACGAGTGAAAAGTAGTCGGCGCGGCGTATTGGAGGAGAACACTCTTAGTCGTGGCGACTCGGTAGCGGCTACCAGCGACTGTCGAATTTGTAGGAGAACGTGCCTTAAGAAAAAAACAAAATAGTCAAAGCGTAAAAATAATTTGTAAAATAAATACCTATATCACCGCCCTATTTTAGATATGGATCACCAACAGCAAAATAATGCGCAAGTTGAACAATTCGTTCCAGGATCTCCACGCAGAAAACGAAGACGAACACATTTATCGGTGTCAGAGAAAGAAACAATTCTAAACATTTTTAAAACTGATATACAAACTCGTCCAAACACGAATCAGACCGAATCTGTGAATTTTGTTTCAAGTGCAGCGGGTAAGATGTTAAGTTTTTTATTTTTTTTTTATTGTATTGTATTTATTTTTATACTAATATTGTTATACTATATTGTGTATTTATTCTAGGGGTAGCAGTGAGCACATTTTTTAAAGTGTTGGCGGAATATAGACAAACTCGTGTTTTTTCTCCTCCAAAAAAATATCATAGGGCAAGAAAAATATTAGATAATATTTCAGATGCTACTAAAACATTAATTCTGAGGAAGATTCATGAGTTTTTTTTTCAGAAATGAACTTCCAACGCTGAATAAAATTTTGACTGAAATTAATAACGACGACAATTTGGCAAATTTCAAACGAGCAACATTTGCTAGATTGGTTAAGGAAATTAACTTTCAGTAAGTAAAAATGTGTTATAAATGAATTACAATATCAATTACACAACGTTTTTTGTTTTAGTTTTATAACCAGAAAAAAGAATAGCATTTTAACAGAAAAAGATAAAATAATCTCCTGGAGACGTAGGTATCTACGCGAAATCAAAAGTTGAGGGAGGAAGGTCGGAAGATTTATTGTCTAGACGAAACCTGGGTAAATGCAGGTCAAACTACCAGCAAAATATGGGTGGATAAAAATATTAAAAATCCCAGACAAGCCTTTTTGGAGGGTCTGTCAACTGGGTTAAAATCTCCATCTGGTAAAAGTAAACGTCTAATTATATCACATATTGGATCAGAGGATCGATTTGTAGCAAATAATGGTTTGTTGGTCTTTGAATCAAAAAAGGATGGCGATTACCATGCAGATATGAATGCTGAGGTGTTCGAAAACTGGTTCAGAAATATTATGCCACAATTAGCAAAAAAATCTGTAATAGTTATGGACAACGCTTCGTAGCACAGTAGACGTATTGATAAATCCCCTACATCATCTACAAAAAGGCGGAAATACAAGCATGGTTGAATACACACGGCATAGCCTTTACGGAAAAACGGCCAAACCGTCCGAAACTGAACGAATAGTCGACCAGCGCGAGTAAGGAAGATAGCACTAATGGCAGTATTATTGTTCTCTCACTGACCAACTGTTTACCACAAATTCTGACTAGTTTGACTGTTTGTAGGAATGATTATATTTCATATGGTATTCACGTGCTAACTTCGTCTGTTGGGTAGACAGATTATAGTGTTACCATGGAAACGGCCAGTTTGCTGTTTGCCAGTGTCGTAGTTATGTATCGCAGAGAGTGTTTGACTTGTTGATTTGATCGTGTTGGATATTTTATTATTTTATTTTAGATTAGTGCTTAGTATATTACTAGTAGTAATTAGTGAATTATTAAATCATTGGGTGTATTTATTGTGTGTTAAGTTTAGTTATTAATAATAGTTATTTAACAATATGGCTTCTTAAAAGATAGTAACAAAAGGGCTCGGAATAAATAGCCAAGCAAAGGCAATAATTTACAATGTTAATATGGAACAAGAGACGGCACATTTCGATCAAAAACCTGTTAATACCTTTTTACACAGAATGTTTTATTTATGTTTGAAGATATTTCTACTTTCACATCTTTCATAAAATTTATTAACAATTGAGTCGCGTAGTATCAAAACCCCACAAATTCACTTTTTATGAATTTTGAGCGATTCAAGTCAAAAGATTTGTAATCTTGCACTCTACAAGTTTATAGTGAATTTCCGATGCAAAACTCTCCTAATCTAATCTTAATTTGCATTTAGAATATTGGGTTGGTTTCGAAATCCAGCAAATCCAAGCACATGTTAAAATCAAATGCCAGCAAATCTGAGGCAACCAATCACAGTCAGGTAAGAAAGTGACGTCAGTGAAAATGTTTGTTAGTGTAGTTAAAACCGTTAAAACGTTTGGTTGTAATAGAAGTTTGCCTTGCAAAATTTGTGTTGTTTGAATAAAATCAAAATAGTTTTATAGCTAAAATTAGTTGTTAAAACGTTTTAAAATCAAAATAGTTATGGAAAATTTCATGGGGCAGAGTCCGAAGCCAGTAACTCCGGATAGAAGTCGAAAACGTGTTTCACAGTCAGCTACTTGGAAAAGAACGGCTAAAAAAAACGAAAGGTAAACAAAACACTCTTAATTTTAACAAAAACAATGCTAAATAGTAATTTTTTTTAGATACAAAGCCCATAATCTACCATCGTATCCATCTTGTAAACATGCTACCAAATTATATAGATGTTCTACTCTTCTAATGCGAGATGTTCAACAGTTTCATCAAAATTTTCACGCACATGCAGATAAAATAGGAGAAGATAACTATATAATAAAATTTTGCTCTACAAAAAATATAAAACGATCAGGATGAACAAGTAATGCAAAATACAAAAAAAAATTCAATACAATACTACGTTAACATTTCTAAGTCTAACAAAAAAATACCTGTTTGTCAACAAGCCTTTCTGAATATTCTAAAAGTAAAAAAAGACAGAGTACTCGGTGTGTTAAGAAGATATCATGATGGACAACAAATGGCTCGTGAAAACAGAGGCGGTGACCGCAAATTTTTAAAGTTTGCTAAAAAACGATCTTGTGTAATGAAGTTTATTGAAAATTTTAAAGCTATTGAAGGTCACTACTGCAGAGGCAACACTAATCGAACTTATTTATCATCCGATTTAAATATTTCAAAAATGTTTCGACTATATATCCAAGAAGTAGAGCATGATTTACGTGTTGCGCTAAAAAAGATACTTTCGGCATATTTTTAATACCTGCTACAATATTGGCTTTGGTTCCCCAAGAACGGATGTTTGTTCTACGTGCCTTCAGCTAACAGAAAAATAAAGGTTGAAAAAAATAATGAACTTAAAAATATATTACTAACCGAAAAACGCATACATAAGTTACGAGCAAAAGCTTTTTTTTAGTTTACTCCAAGAAGAAAAAGCAAGGCTTTAAAACCATATCCTTTGATTGTCAAAAGAATCATGCCGACGATTCCTGACCAGTCTGTTTATTACAGCCGACAGTTATATACGTACAATTTTGCTGCTGTAGCAAATAAAATAGTGCCGTTTATCACAAGCTTTGGCGTACAAACTTCTATGAAAATATACGCACTGTACAACTTGTTGCCGATGGGTGCGAAGGACAAAATAAAAATTCTGTCATGATAACTATGTGCACTAAATGGCCTAGTGTAGATGCACCTTCATTTATAAAACACTTGAAGATTATATTCCCTGTGGCTGGACACTCAGTTATTCCCCCAGACAGAGTATTTGCAAAGATCGAAAAATTTATTAAAAAAAGACACCATCGTTTCTCCAGAAGAGTGCGTTGAAATTTTTAAAGACCATGGAACTCTCTATATCTTGGATCAAGATGTGACAGTGTACGACTGGAAAAAGGATTGCCAAACTGCACTTAAACCTCCTGCACAGTGGCACTTTCGATTTAATATGAGCAAAAGATTTCTATTAAGACGTGGAAAAAGCAAAGTTGTAACTATTAGAGGGGAACAGTCTTATAAATGTGATCTAGGGGAATATAAGTTGTAACGTTATAAACGTCACATCTCTATTAATTTATATTTAAATAATTATTTCATTTTAATTTGTTTATTAATTTCTTTATCTTCAGTTTAATTTTTACTATTTTTTATTTATAAAAGTAGTTGGCACCCTATGTTTTTTCTTTTCTTCCTCTGTCTTTATTTTCTCTCTCTTTCTGTCCCGTAGAATAAATATTCGCCCTCTCTCTTTTTGTTCGGCAGACTATTCTGTTCCGTGTTGACAGACAAGCTATTTTCATGATATCTATAGCAACATCCTATGACATCTGTGCTAACTTCATTCAGTCTCCCACTTTCTGTCAAAACAACTTTTCTGTAGTGGGATTATTTTTTGCCTCTTTTTGAAATTTATAAAAGAAGGCAAAAATTATTATAAGACTCATTTTTATGGTCTACAAATTCTCTTGGGGTAAGTACTTTCATTGTGATATTTATTCTATAATTCTGACCGCATTTCCAATGTAACCTTACTTTCTTTCGAAAGCACATTTTTTTTTTCTGATATATGCATTAGGACTCTTTAACAGAATTTAACTAAGTAGTAACATTCATACTTCATTTTATCCTTGCCATACGCTATTTGTTTAAGTGTAATTTTGTAAGATGGCAAGGAAGTTAAACCTTTCTTTTTGATGTGTTTCTAAGGCAAGTTGTTCCCTATCTTTTAGTTTATTGGTTTACTGGACAATTTATTGGTTTACTGGACAATTTATTGGTTTACTGGACAGTTTATTGGTTTATTGGATTTATTGGCTTTATATCAGCCACCTTATTTGGAGTTCAACAATTGGTCAGGACATACAGCCACGTGTGACTGCAGCTCTCCAGAAGCCACAAATTCTAATTGGAGGACCCAACAGCTAGAACACACAAGCAGCCCATCGAAGCAATAAGTAACACTTATTAACTGTTAAGCTTTGGCAGCGTTAATTATTGTTTTTTTATTCATTTAAATAAATATGTTTGGTTAAAATTGGTCTTATTTGCTATCAACTGAGAACTCAGTTTCCATCCCTAGTTTAAGACAAGACGAACTCACCCTTGAGATACTGAGCTAGGCAAGGTATAGACGATAAGCTCTCATGGTTGATTGAGGTATTATTTTTACAATAGTACTTCAATTCTCTTTGGAAGTCTTATCGTTACAAAGTCTGTATTTAAAAAAGGAAAATCCGGTAAAACTATGTTCCAATCTACAGTTACAGGTGGTGTACGTCCTAAAAAAGAAAAACTTGAGGATGTAAAGAGCTTATTGGAAAAATATTGGGGAGAAAATTGGCAAACTTGAAACTCTAAAATACTGTTGATGATATTTACAAAAAATATGATAATGTTGAAGACAACGAGATTCCAGATATAACCAACAGTGACCATTTGTGTGAATCAGTTGACGAAGTCCTGGATTTAATAGTTTAATTTAATGTTTTCTGTCAAAATAAAACCAATTATATGATTTAACAACAATGTTTGTTTTTGTGTTTCACTAGATTTAATTCAAACTCCGACAATTCCATACACGTTTGTTTCAAAACCCAACAAATCCGTAATTAAAAATCAAAACCCGACAAGTCCATTTTTGTTTTTTAAATTTTATTTAAAATTACATATTTCCAGAATAATTACAAACGGTTTTTAATTCAGAAACATATCTTTTAACTAATAAAAAAATATGAATACCCATAAGCTTAACTTTAATACCAAAACAGTTTTTTTGAATTTCCCAACATTTGACCTCATTGATTTGTCGGGTTTTGATACTAGACGACTCAATTCTAAGATTTCTCTATTAGCAGTTGCCAAAATGTAGATAGACTTAACGGAAGCGAATATTTCATTTTAATAAGAGTTTGAATTAATATTTGTTGCATCCAAAGAAAATATGGTTAAGTTCTTGTACGTTAACTAGGTAACACCTTTTATAATTGCAAAAAGCTCGGCAGTATAAATGCTACAAAAGGTGGTAGTTTATAGTTCAATGACTGGTTTGTATTTTGTATAAATACACTACAACCAACACCCCGTTATTACCTATTTACGATGTTTCATCAGATACATTATACTATTTGCTTGAAACAGAAAATCTGCTATCTCAATATGAACTATGTTAGTAAATAACGATACGAACCAACTTAATTTTATGAAGTGGTCAGAAATCAGCTTATACCTAACTTACCTAAAAAAATTCGGTCCTGGTACCGGAATGGTTGATAACGCATTCTACCATAATGTACTAATCGAAAAAAATATGACGTCTGCTAGCCGTAGGAATATTATGGTAAAGTGTTTACAAGAAAAACTAACCAAACCGGAATTATATAAAATTATACAAGCCCATAAACCACGTTTTTCACCAGTTTATGTATTAGATTATGGGCTTGAACAACATGGACATCAAGTACTTCGATTGCCTCCCTATCATCTGGAGTGAAACCTTATCGAAAAATATGGGCTTTGGTAAAAGGTAGAGTGGCCACGCACAACATTTAACATAATGATGTTGAAAATATAACAAGAATAAAATTTTCAGAAGTGATTATATAAGAGTGGGCTAAAATATGTAAACACGTACAAAAATATGAAAACACTCAAATCGCAAAAGAACATTTATTAGACTCTACGCTGGACCACTTACAATTCTTTATTAATACTGGTTCATCCGAAGAAAGCCTTTCTGATAATGAAGATAGTGATTAAAATTATGAATAAGGTAACTGTACTCTTTACCGACCATTTCCTATCACCGACCGCAATGAATTTTTTCAGTATTAGACGCATTATGAAAAGTAACAGTTTTCTTTTATAAACCATAGATATGGCAACATTACAAACATAAGCCAGCCGCTGACTAATCCAAATTTGACAAATTTTAACGGATTTTGCAGTGGTGTTGCAAGACTCCGTAAGGCAGGTTATAAGAATCGTTATGCACGTGTGTTAGCATTATTAAGTATTTGTTAATACATCAAGGTTAGTATTGGACTTATATAACAAGAAACGGCACAAAACCACGTTTTTTTTAAAGTTTTATTATGTTCGTTGGTTAATAATTTTCTCCAATTAAAATTTATTTACAATTAAAAAATGGTCGGTAAAAGGTGCTTTAAAACTTAAAACGAACCCTTTACCGACCGAGCGGTCGGAATAAGGGGAATGTAGTCCTTGAATATTGTAAGATTTTATAAATATTTTAGCGTACAATTATTCGTAATATATTTTTTTTTATTAAAAGTAATAAACCAACGATCCACTTGAGCATTTACCGACCGACTAGATTTTAATTTTCAATTAAAAGAAGTAATATGAAAGTTGAACAGTATATAAGTTGAGCACTTTTATAGTAAGAAATAGCACAAAACCACGTTTTTTTTTTTTAAATTTGATGTGTCCTTTAAGTAATGTGTAAGTAATTCTTTTTTTTTTTTAGAATGCATAATATCATGAAAATACTAAAAATTTTGTCTACTAATTATAACGTATTCTATACATATATATTACATTTTTTGTCACTATACTAAAATTAATGGTAGTAACAATTCTGTATTTTTGTCACTTTTCTAAAGCACTGCTCGTTGAAAAAATTTCGCCGATTCACCGTCGCATGTATACTTGAACAGCTACAAATAAGCACTGAATGGAGCATTCAATTATTATTCAAATGATAGAATTTCTCTGCCACAGTAGTGACGTGATTGTTTACATCTTTCCTTCATATAGGTTAACACTTAACACAGGTCAGGTGGTGTGTCATCATATGCCAGCATTATGTTTACATGCTCACCATAATATTAGTATTACTGATAAGACCTCAAGGTCAAGCTGTTGAAATATAAACTGTAACTAAGATCAGAGACATCTATAAACCTAAAAAATCGAATAATGTGGCAGTACAGAGAACAGCAAATTAGGGATAAAATTGAACATTTTAAAGAAGGGTTGGGTCATGTAAATCCCACTGGATTTGCTTGGTTACTAATGCCTGAACCTTTACGGGAAGCAAACTTGTTGCCAAGCATTGAAACTATTTTGTTTTCGGAAAGCTCCATGAATGCGTCAGACAAAGAAGAGTTTTCCTGAAGGAATGTAGAGTGACACAGTCACTTAAACGCAGTGTTCATGACATGACAATTGGGCAGGCAAACAACCAAAATTGGCTGATAGCAAGAAAATATAGACTGACAAGCAGCAAATTTGGTCCAGTCATTTCTGGATGTAATAGAGGCAAATATCCAAAGTCTCTCTTTACAAATTTACTCGAGGGGTATGACCTAAATGGTGTTCAAGCTATCCAGTGTGGCTGAGAAAACGAAAGGTGCGCCTTAAGTAAATTCTCTGAAGTCACTGATTTAGACATTGAACCAGCAGGATTTTGCCTTCATGAAAATGGATTTTTGGGAACAAGCCCAGATGGATATGTCAGAGAGAGGTGCAGTATTGAAGCAAAATGCTTCTTTAAATATAGGAAGAGGCAAAGCGTTAAAGCTCTAAATGATGAGAAAAAATACATAGTTTTTTATCAAAATGAAAATTTAGTAGTCAATGAGAATCATGCATACTACCACCAAATACAAGGAGAGTTACGCATAACCAACAGAGATATCTTATTTAATTATGTGAGTCTCCAATGATCATTTAATAGATAGAATTTCAAAAGATGAGGATTGGCAAAAATTTAAATGTTTTACAAAAATTTTACTTAGATCACTTTATTAAGGTTGTTACTGGTTAGTTTAAAAAAATAAAAGCTAGTTGTTAAAAATGTGTTTTTATCCTTTAAACCCATATTTTGTACTAAATAAAATAGGTATTTTGGCAAATAATGTACTTTAGACTGGGAAGTAGTTGAAAAACTTGAAAATGTCAGATCTAAGTATTCAAATCCATCAAGAACGAAATTCCGCAATGTCACAGTTAAAGAAATGAATTGCCTTCTAGGTTTACTGACTTATACAGCTGTGTTTAAATCAAACGATGAGGATATAGCCTCCTTGTTTGCAACAGACGGAACAGGACGAGATATTTTTAGACATTCTTTGTCTGCAAAAAGATTTTCCGCTCCTATCAACTGTTTGAGATTCATGATCCAGTTGATCGACAAGAACGGAAAAAAACTGACCCACGTTCTGGAATAACGGAATTGATTGAAAAATTTAATCAAAGCTCACAAACTTCATTCTCTTTAAGGTCTAATACAACTGTTGATGAAATGTTAATAGCATTTCGTGGCAGTTGCCGCTTCAAAATGTATATGCCATCAAAACCAGCTAAATATGGATTAAAATTGCACTGTCTTGCCGACGCCAGAACGTGTTATACTTATAACACATATCTATATTGTGGTAAGGGTAATGATAGTGTTGGACCCTTTGAAGCAGAAAAAAAAATTGGTATAACTACCCAAGCTGTTATTAAATTGTGCAAACTAATATTTGGCAGTAACCGTAACGTTACTACAGATAATTGGTATAAATCAATGGAATTAGCACAAACTCTTAGAACCAACGGTCTCACTCTTGTGGGAACAATAAAAAAAATACAAGGGAAGTTCCTAATGAATTTTTACCCTCACGTAATAGAAACTTTATGCATTTACTAAAGATTATACAATTCTTTCACACGTGCCGAAGAAAAACAAGGCAGTTATTTATTTCTTCCGCTCATCGTGCGATAGAAACAGATCCGTTTACTGAGAAAGATGAAATAAATGAATTTTATAACAACACTAAAGGTGGCGTTGATTCAATGGATCAAAAATGTAGTGTTTATTTTTCAAGTCGCCGAACCCGTCGTTGAACAATGGCAATTTTTTTTCGAATTCTTGACATGAGTACAACAAATTCATTTATTATACATCAATCACACCGTGATAGAGATATTCTTACTAGGATGGAATTCATGAAGATTGTTGCTAAACAGTTGATTGAACCATACATGAGGTACATACCGGTTCAAAAATTTTTTTGCTCCATCACTTCTGATTTTTATTATATTTAAACAAGACGCACACTTACGGTTACGTCGCCAAATTCCCTCCGAAAATATTTTGTTTAACTATTTGTATGTAACAAACTATGCAATAATAACTCATTCGTTCTTGGTTTGGTTATTACCAATACTAATTGAATATTAAAAATTGTCCTTCATTTTAAATAATAAAGATTTTATAATAATTATATAAATGTAAAAATATACCAAATATAAATATACCAAAAGTTTGCTACACGGCGGGCTACAACACGAATACTTATAGATATATTACATGGTCTTAAAACTTTTTAGGTTTTATAGTTTTCTTATGTAGATATTGACAATAAAAATATATTGCAGCAGCATTTAATATCTATGTGAATTACCATTTTGCACAAAAGATGAGCAATGAATGGAATGAAAATGAACTGAAACAAAAAACAAATTTGGATGAAAACGTTCTAATTTCCATTTATATATGTGTAATTTAAAAGATTGGGAGATTTTTCATCACATTTTTTTTCTGAAATAATAATCTCTTTTTTTCTAAATATGCTCAGCTCATTTTTTTTTCTTTTCTTTATCAGCGCTGTGAGTAATTCTTTTTTTTTTTAGAATGCATAATATGAAAATACTAAAAATTTTGTCTACTAATTATAACGTATTCTATACATATATATTACATTTTTTGTCATTATACTGAAATTAATGGTAGTGACAATTCTGTATTTTTGTCACTTTTCTAAAGCACTATTCGTTGAAAAAATTTCGCCGATTCACCGTCGCATGTGTACTTGAACAGCTACAAATAAGCACTGAATGGAGCATTCAATTATTATTCAAATGATAGAATTTCTCTGCCACAGTAGTGACGTGATTGTTTACATCTTTCCTTCATATAGGTTAACACTTAACACAGGTCAGGTGGTGTGTCATCATATGGTAGCATTATGTTTACATGCTCACCATAATATTAGTATTACTGATAAGACCTCAAGGTCAAGCTGTTGACATAGAAACTGTAACTAAGATCAGAGACATCTATAAACCTAAAAAATCGAATAATGTGGCAGTACAGAGGACAGCAAATCAGGAGGAAATTGAACATTTTAAAGAAGGGTTGAGTCATGCAAATCTCACTGAATTTGCTTGGTTACTAATGCCTGAAACTTTACCGGGAGCAAACTTGTTGCCAAGCATTGAAACTATTTTGTTTTCGGAAAGCTACATGAATGCGTCAGACAAAGAAGAGTTTTTCCTGAAGGAATGTAGAGTGACACAGTCACTTAAACGCAGTGTTCATGACATGACAATTGGGCAGGCAGACAACCAAAATTGGCTGATAGCACGAAAATATAGAATGACAAGCAGCAAATTTGGTCCAGTCATTGCTGCATGTAATAGGGGCAAATATCCAAAGTCTCTCTTGACAAATTTACTCGAGGGGTATGACCTAAATGGTGTTCAAGCTATCCAGTGTGGCAGAGAAAACGAAAGGTGCGCCTTAAGTAAATTCTCTGAAGTCACTGGCTTAGACATTGAACCAGCAGAATTTTGCCTTCATGAAAATGGATTTTTGGGAACAAGCCCAGATCGATATGTCAGAAAGAGGTGCAGTATTGAAGCAAAATGCCCTTTTAAATATGGGAAGGAACAAGGCCTTAAAGCTCTAAATGATGAGAAAAAATACATAGTTTTTTATCAAAATGGAAAATATTTGTATGTAACAAACTATGCAATAATAACTCATTAGTTCTTGGTTTGGTTATTACCAATACTAATTGAATATTAAAAATTGTCCTTCATTTTAAATACTAAAGATTTTATGATAAGTATATAAATGTAAAAATATACCAAAAGCTTGCTACACAGTGGGCTACAACACGAATACTTATAGATATATTTTCATGGTCTTAAAACTTTTTAAGTTTTATAGTTTTCTTATGTAGATATTGACCATAAAAATATATTGCAGCAGCATTTAATAACTATGTGAATTATGAAAATTAACTGAAACAAAAAACAAATTTGGATAAAACGTTCTAATTTCCATTTATATATGTATAATTTAAAAGATAGGGAGATTTTTCATCACATTTTGTTTCTGAAATAATAATCTCTTTTTTTCTTACCATGCCCAGCTCATTTTTTTTTTTTCGTTTCTTTATCAGCGATGTGAGTAATTCTTTTTTAGAATGCATAATATCATGAAAATACTAAAAATTTTGTCTACTAATTATAACGTATTCTATACATATATATTACATTTTTTGTCATTATACTGAAATAAATGGTAGTGACAATTCTGTTTTTCTATTTTTTTCTATTTTTCTTACTTTTCTGAAGCACTGTTCGTTGAAAAAATTTCGCCGTTTCACCGTCGCATGTGTACTTGAACAGCTACAAATAAGCACTGAATGGAGCATTCAATTATTATTTAAATGATAAAATTTATCTGCCACAGTAGTGACGTGATTGTTTACATCTTTCCTTCATATAGGTTAACACTTAACACAGGTCAGGTGGTGTGTCATCATATGCCAGCATTATGTTTACATGCTCACCATAATATTAGTATTATTGATAAAACCTCAAGGTCAAGCTGTTGCCATGGAAACTGTAACTAAGATCAAAGACATCTATAAACCTAAAAAATCGAATTATGTGGCAGTACAGAGGACAGCAAATCAGGAGGAAATTGAACATTTTACAGAAGGGTTGGGTCATGCACATCCCAGTGGATTTGCTTGGTTACTAATGCCTGAACCTTTACCGGAAGCAAACTTGTTGCCAAGCATTGAAACTATTTTGTTTTCGGAAAGCTACATGAATGCGTCAGACAAAGAAGAGTTTTTCCTGAAGGAATGTAAAGTGACACAGTCACTTAACACTTACACTGCCACCATAGTGAGAAAAAGAGGGTCCTTCTGGCCGTAAATATTTTCCCCTCTATATACACACACAATTAAAAACTAAGCATATATTTACACGTTTCTTTTCAAAAAAACGTTAATTTGCGTTTGTTAGAGATGAGAATCACCATATGATTCACGCGGCCTTGTTGGCTGATATCGTTTATTACAGCCGTGTGCATCATATGCCGATTCACACAAAAACAAGTCCATATAATTTACGCGGTCTTGTTATCTGATATCGTTTATTACAATTTTATGCCCATTCCCACAAGATGAGTCATTTCTTGCAAAAATGCAATTTCGCAAATTTCGCTATAAATGGATATTATTCATTTCCAAGCGTTAGCCCGTAGGTGTTAGTCGATTTCTCTGAGTATTTTGTGTAAATCTTTATACTGTGGAAATGAATTACGAAAAAGAACAAGAAAAATTAAATCGTCTGTGGCAGGAATATCTTTCAGATGAAGATAATGAACCATTTGAAGATTCTGATGATGAGTTTCTCCCTAGTAATTCTGATAGTTCTTCAGATAATGAACCAATTAAAAAAAAAGTAAAATTAATAAATCAACCAAGTACTTCTGGCACATCAAGAAATATATCTGATAGTGTAATGGAAACAATAAATAATGTTATTGAAAACAATTTAGAAGAAAGTGAACACATTGATAATAGTGCGAATTTATCGTGGAAAGACGTGAGTGGACAGTATATGAAATTATTTGATTTCACTGAAATAGATGTTGGTGTAAAAGCAGAACTACACGGTGAATATTTTGATAAAGGTCCTTTAAATTTTTATGAGTTATTTCTTACTGACGAGGTATTGGAATTAATGGTGACGGAAACAAACAGGTATGCAAATCAGCTAAAAAGTACTACAAAATTACCCCATGCCAGAATTTCTGAATGGCGTGATACAAATGTTGAGGAAATAAAATGTTTTATTGGGATCTTGATTTGGATGGGCTTATGTCGTTTTCCTACAATTGAAAGTTATTGGTCTAAAAGTAGTCTGTACGATAATAAAATGAAAAATTTGATGCCTCGCAACCGTTTCCAATTATTACTCAAGACATGGCATTTTCATAACAACGAAATAGTAACAGATGATAGATTACAAAAAATTTCTCCTTTGACAAACCTGTTGATAAAAAATTTTCAAAAACATGTTGTTCCCAAAGAGAATATATGTATAGACGAATCATTAATACCATTTAGAGGACGGTTAATATTTCGGCAATATATTAGTAATAAAAGACATAAATTTGGTATAAAACTGTACAAATTATGCATTGAAAAAGGATACACCTATAACTTCCAAATTTATTGTGGCAAGGATAAACTACCAAATCAATCGTCCTCTGAAAATGTAGTACTGACTTTGTCTAATAACCTACTGGGTAAGGGACGTACAATTTATACAGATAATTATTACACCAGTATTTCTCTAGTCCATAAATTACAGAACAGAAACACTCATTTAGTTGGAACTCTGAGAATCAACCGAAAATTAAATCCCAAACATATAATTGATACAAAATTGCAAAAAGGACAAACAGTTGCAACTGAAAGTAATACAGGAGTGGTGATTCAAAAATGGAAAGACAAACGCAATGTTTATACTCTAAGTACAAAACATACTGCCGAACTCACAGAAGACAGCCAAAAGCCAAAAGTTGTGACTGACTACAATAAACATAAAATATACATCGATATGTCTGACCAAATGAAAACATACACCACCTCATTGAGAAAGGGAGTAAAGTGGTATAGAAAGTTAGCAATTGAACTGCTTGTGGGTACTACGTTAGTAAATTCGTATATATTACACCAAGAAGTTTCAAATGAGAAAATGACTATAACAAAATTCAAAGAGAACCTTGTAGTAAGCCTAGTAAAGTCCATTCAACAAAACCCTAATCCTAACGACAGTCATTTGTTGGAAGACGTAGGTTCCAGTAATCGTCGAAGGTGTGTTGTTTGTTATGAAAATATTGCTAAAAGTGGACGAAAACACGCTCAATTGAAAACTCCTCAGTCAAGATATCTTTGTACACAATGTAATAAGCATTATTGTTTGAGTTGTTTTTTTGAAATACACAAATGTACAAAATAAACGTAACTTTTAAAATTTTGCAATTTTTATTAATAAATAAAGTTTTTGTTAATTTCTTATTAAAATAACAATGTATGAAAATGATAATTTTCGTTAAAAAATAAATAAATAATAGTTGACTTGAGTATACAGTTTTTATCAGTAACCCACTTTTCAGGCTGTGAGAATCAAACATTGGTTAACATATTTCAGAGGCCAAATAGAGTTTCTGTTGCTTACAGCCGTCTATTTTTAAATTGCATTAACGATACATTGATATGAGAGACCAAAACTGCTTCTCGCAGCTTTTATAATTTGTGATGCGTGAGAATCGATATTTGATTCTCGTGGCTGTAAAGTCATATTACCCGTGCATCACGTTATGCTTCTCATGGCAGTGAAAGTGTTAAACGCAGTGTTCATGACATGACAATTGGGCAGGAAGACGTCCAAAATTGGCTGATATCACGAAAATATAGACTGACAAGCAGCAAATTTGGTCCAGTCATTGCTGGATGTAATAGAGGCAAATATCCAAAGTCTCTCTTTACAAATTTACTCGAGGAGTTTGACCTAAATGGTGTTTAAGCTATCTAGTAAGACAGAGAAAACGAAAGGTGCGCCTTAAGTAAATTCTCTGAAGTCACTGGTTTAGACATTGAACCAGCAGAATTTTGCCTTCATGAAAATGGATTTTTGGGAACAAGCCCAGATGGATATGTCAGAGAGGTGCAGTATTGAAGCAAAATGCCCTTTTAAATATAGGAAGGAGCAAGGCCTTACAAGGAATTAATGGTAGTGACAATTCTGTATTTTTGTCACTTTTCTAAAGATTGTTCGTTGAAAAAATTTCGCCGATTCACCGTCGCATGTGTACTTGAACAGCTACAAATAAGCAATGAATGGAGCATTCAATTATTATTCAAATGATAGAATTTCTCTGCCACAGTAGTGACGTGATTATTTACATCTTTCTCTCATATAGGTAAACACTTCAAATTTTAAATAAAATCAAGTGAGTTGATTTATATAAACCTAGAAATATGAGAAAAGCATTTACTGTTATGTTTATGAGGAAAAGGATTACGCGATAATTAAATATTACTTTTGCCATTCAAACTTATTATGGTTTCATAATACAAGACTACTACGTGCACTTCGAATGTCAATCGGTCATATCCTAGGGGAGAAAAATGTGCCATATGATGAAACTAATGCTGGTTCATCCGACAAACTAACACGAGAAAATCGAAAAACTTGCTCCATATGTCAAACAAAAAAGAAGAGAAAAACTGCATATCTCTGTTTTTCTTGCAAAAGACCTATTTGTGTGCACGTTTTTTAGTTTATTTAGTTTTTTTTTTTGCATAAGTAGCATTTTTATAATTTTCTTATTAGTGATTTATTTTAAGTAATGTCTGCTCGTGTTTTTTTCATGGCAACATTTTCAGAAAATATATTTTAACAGAAATTTTCAAACCAATTTTTTGTCCTGAAAAGTTTTTGTATACAATGGTTAATTATATTTAACATAATATACTAAAAATGAAAAACTAGCTTTTCTTCTTCAATAATGCATATTTTTAATCGTTACATACGCGGTCCCCGGGACGTCAGAATGCCGTTTACGCACAAAATATTTGTCACGCCAGTTGAGGGTTAACTTCCAATAACTTGAAAGTACAAAATTGTTAATTAGTGACTTTTCGCAATAATATGATGATATATTCTCTTAAACTACTTCTTATATGTATTATATAATCATGACATATTGGTAGATAGATTAGCTGAGTATGGGTTTTCCTCAAAGCATGCCTTTTCCTCCACTCTTACTGACAGAGAAAGAGTGCAGAAGGTTAGGATTGGAGGTACTTATTCGTTAAAATATGTTCCCACATCTAACACGACTCAAGGGAGTAACCTAGGACCTCTACTATTCATCATTTTTATTAATCCTATACCAGAGAGTATTACACATTCATGCCGTCTAATATTCGCAGATCATTTCAAAATGTTCTGGTTCTCTCTCAGTATTTGCCTTTCTTAACACTTCCTCGTTTCTCACCCTATCTGTCCATGGTATGCGGAACAGTCTTCGCAACATCCACATTTCGAAGGCCTCCAAATTATTAATGGAAGGTACTCTTAACGTCCATGTTTCCATGCCGTATAACAATATGGACCATACATAGCATTTAACCATCCTGTAGCGGAGATTGAAGGAAAGATTGCGGTTACATAGTAGCGGTTTAAATTTGATAAAAGCTTGTCTTGCTTTTTCGGTACAGCACTTTAATTCTTGTTGAGGATCCCATTGGTCATTCATCATCATTCCCAAGTATTTAAATGTTTTACTTGATCGATTGGAGCATTATCTACTTGCAGTTGTATTCTTAAAAGTGCGTTTTTTCTTATTGCCATGCATTTAGTTTTTCCAGATAATGAACACAATCATTAAAATGCAGAAGAGCACATTATAGCAGTCATGATTCGTCTAAACTATACTTGCCTAAAGAATTAAATATTAAAAAGTTACATAATATGTATAACGAAAAGTGTCCTACACATAAAGTTTCCTATGAAACATACAGACAGATCGGTACAACAAAATACAACTTATCCTTCGGTTATCCCAGAAGTGATACATGTTCAGCGTGTGTTTGAAGAAAAAATTAAAGTGAGTAACAATGGTGATGAAAAGAAGATATATATTTAAGTGAAATAAAACAACTTAACACAGAAAGACAATTACACATAAAGAAAGCTCAAACGTTTTATGATCGTAAGCGAATAGCCAAGCATTCTGCTCGAAAGCATGCTAATTCTGAGGCTTTATGTTTTGATTTTATGAAAAATCTTCCGGTGCCAAATATATCAACGAACGATGTTTACTACCAACGGCAATTATTTTGCATGTTTAATGTTCATATTTTGTCTACCGGTGAGACTGTTTTTTACTTATGATCAAATAATTGCCAAAAAAGTTTCAGATGAAAAAAATTTCGGTTTTTTATAAACGTTAATAGCTTTTTTGAAAATAAACTTATAATATTTATACATCATGGAGTGCTGTGTCTTATAGTGTTTAAAATATGGTCAAAACTTCAAAGTAATCGGTAAAATAGTTTAAAAGTTATTTTATTTGTTTATCCCAAATTAATTTTTTTTGCAACAATATAAGTCAGAAAATTATAGTTTTAGTAATTGTAAGGGTAGTTTCTGAAATAAAAACACTTGTTCTATTATTCACATTAAAAAAAATTAAGAAAATTAGTTTTAAATATTGTAAAATAATTTTGCAAAAATATGTCGATTTTTTGCTTATAAACAATTAGAATAGCTTTTTAACCATTGCCTGTAGAAATATTATTTTTTTATATTTAAAAAGCCTGAATTTTTTCACAAATTAAAAAGAAAAAAAATTGTCCTAAAATAATTTGGGACAAAGTTAGCCTCTTTTTTTATTTAATTCATAGCAGCCTTGTTTATAACAATTAAGAAATCTTATTAGCACTATTTGAAAGAATATACTTTATAGTTTTAATGTACCAAATTCTGAAAATATTGCCACTAAATAAAATCGTCCACAAAGAGCTGAAGGGAGGGGGAAGGAGCTGTTAACTGTATCTCTGGTCTTTTTTTTATGTATTTTAACGTTTCTTTTTGAACTTGTATGTACATGTTGCGTAAATTACGAATATGCATTATTTATATATATTATATTATATTATAAATATTATAAATTTTCAAATAAACCACCTAATTTGTTAAATATATATATATATATAATTTTAATTTATTTTTAGTAATATTTAATTTAAGTTTGAATGTAAAACAGAAATATTTATAATTAATGTATACTTCTTTAATAAAATTGTAAATAATAATAATAATAAAAATAAATAAAGTTTGAATAATTTATTTTCCCAAAAATTTTATTTATATATTTTTTTATTCTATCTATGTAAATTTATCAATGTATTTTTTACAATATTGTAAGTAAATTTAATCTAATGCATCTAATTTATTCATTAGAATAATTGCAAGTATTCAAATATACATTCAAAGATCATGTTATTCACAAAAGGCAATTTTTACATGTTGTAAGGGACTCTCCTAGTGTCGAGTAAATGGACCAATCCATTTTGTTGGACCATTTTGTTTCGCTAATTAAATGAAATGTTTACAATATTTCAAAACTATACTGAAGACAATTCGAAGTCACAATGAATTCAGAAAGGGAAGGAAAAAAGGAAGCAGAAGGAGAAAGTGTACAAACGTAGAGTTTTATTTTTATATGTTTTAACTCTTTTTTCAACTTAATTTATTATTAGGATTACATTACGATTGATTTACAAGTATACCTAATAATTTTTTCAATATAATGTTAATAACTAATATTGTTCTGAAGCTATTTTCTTGTGGCATCTTAATGCCGACTCCTATTTTTGAGGGAATAAGTTACAATTTAAGTTTATAAGTTTATTTTTGACTTTTCGATTTCTACGTCGGAAACCTTCTCAAAATACAAACATTAATAAATTAATCAAATTTTGTTTTTGGTTACTTGGCAGAAAATTTTTTTAATAACTTAATTTTATCTGACTCATTCATATAGACAATTCAGACATTATATTAATTTATATATATATATATATATATATATATATATATATATATATATATATATATATATATATATATATATATATATATATATATAATATATATAATATATAAGAAGATGACTCTAAAATGATATTGCCAATATTACTGAGTTGCATTCTTGGGACGATTTTATTGTAGGATAGTTCATTCGATTACATGAAATTAACTCTAGCTTAAGAATATCCATCAGAAAAATCATAGCATGCAATTTGTGTACAAAAAGAGAATTTTACTGTCATCATTACGTGCGGTTTTTTTTTAAAACAAATCACTTATTCCAATCAAAAATAGTAAATTGTTAATAACTAAGTTCTGTGAAATATATTTAAGAACATTGTTTGAGCTCGAACGAATCGACTAAAGTAGAATCGTTATGTTTAATTTGTGACAAGAGTATAACACCTGAAATCATTGTAGTTGTCAAAAAAAGAGGAATCCAACCGTGTATTAAAGCCAGTCGAGAAAGAAAGGATAAGAAATATCTACTATTTGAAAATTTGGAAAATGTTGAGGTACACAAAACTTGTCAAAGAGCTTACATAGGCTCGTGTAACATTCAAGTAGCTGCTAAAAATGCTTCACAGACTTACGTTGGGCGCAGAAAGGAAATAGCTGTAGGAAGAAAATTTAATTTTCCTGAAAGTTGCTTTTATTGTGGTGAGAGAGTTAGAATAAAAGATACTTCTACTTATAGAATAGTTAAAAAGAAAAGTACAGTAAATAATGTTTTTGATAAAATAAAAAGTCAATCGAAAGACTATTGTAAAACAATAGATGCACGTCTGCGTAATTTGCGTAATGGAAGCAATAAATTTTTTTAGAAAATAATGTTGTATATCATAAATCATGTCAGAATCAATTTTATTATTATAAACCTATAAATATGACAGACAATAATTTGAGTGATAATATGAATGCTATTTTTGAATTCGCTATTAACTATATTTGGACAATAAAAGTATTTCGCAATTTTCTTTAAAAGATATTATGGTTCATGTAGCAGAAAATTCCCGTGATTATTTTATTTGCTACCGCGATACTTTAGGAAAAGTTTTAGAAGATTCCTGGTACGTGGCACGCGAAAAAGACAACATAAATGATCGCGAGGGGATTATCGAAATGGCAGGTCATGTTATACTGCAAGATATCAAAACGCATCAACAACTTGACATGGATGAATATAATTCTCCAAGCAAGTTTTTAGATGACATTGACAACGTTCCGAAAACATTAAAGAAATATGTAGACATTATTGCAAAAACTCATAAAAACCCAAATGAAATAAGAGAGATGAAATTAGACAATCAAGTACTTACTTTTTCGCGTTTACTCGTGTCTGCTGCGAGACCAAAATGCTTTAAGTCTAATATTAAGTTAGGTTTATCACCTTTAATTCATCGTAAATATGGTATCAAAGAACTCATTAATCTGCTCAGCAATATTGGTTTATGTGCTTCGCATAAGGATGTTGAAATATTTGAAAATTCTGTCCTTCATGACCTCGAAAATTTTAATATTTTACCTGACGCATATTTACAATTTGTTTTCGATAACGCAGACCATAATACTGCTACAGTTGATGGACATAATACATTCCATGCGATGGGTGGTATAATGTGTGTTACTCCCTGAGAGTCAATTACATCAGAATCAAAAATAGCAAAAACAAAAAAGACTTTATTAAATGTAGCAAATGATAAATTTGATTTTATTCCTGTAAATTAATGTTATACACATTAAGGTGCTGGATTAGATAAAATGATATACAGCGATCTTTCAGCTAATGAAGATTGGAACGAAGACAGTATTCTTGATCCTAGTACTGCGGAAGACGAAAACCAAGTAGACAATGCAGTTGTGGATATGGACGTTGAAACACAGCTTGAAGTTAAGGTTAATTTAGTTGCTGAAAATAAAAATAATAAGTTCGAATCAGAAGCGTCAAAAAAATAGAAAAAATACAAAAAAGCGCCCTTGAAAAATTACGAATCAAATCTAATGAGTTGTTATGGTCTTTCACTAAAAAAAAACAGATAAAAATATTCCGGGCTGGTTTGCATTCATGGATGAATACCATGAATTTAAAGATACTTACGAAATTTCTAAAGTAATTCTGCTACCTAATTTTATTACTAATTCCAATAATAAACCTAGAGACTGCTGGAAAATAGTAAATTTCGAAAGAAACTACACAAGATCCAGTTCGGTACAACCTGATCTACCTCGAGACGAAATGAATCATTTTTTTACTACAATTGCAGAGAATATAACTACTTCTCTTCCCAATATTAACGTCGATGTCCTCGTCAATTACAGAAATTATCCTTTTCCGAGCAAGTCCTTTTTTTTTGTCCCGTTCTGGAAGAAGAGGTCTCTCAAATAATAAAGTCTCTTGGTAATTCTAATTGTAGGGACGTTCACGAAATTAATAGCAAAATTTTTAAAGAAACTTACCAAATAATTTTAACACCTTTCACTCATCTTATTAATTTAATTCTATCAACTGGAGTATTTCCAGAAATACTAAAATACTCAAAAGTACTACCAATCTACAAAAAACGTGATTCCTCAAAAACTGACAATTACAGACCCATAAGCATTGTTTCTACTTTTGGGAAAGTAATTGAAAAAGTTATCAAACAACAATTTTATTCCTATTTTGAGTCAAATAATTACTTTAGCAACTCACAATATGGATTCGGAAGTGCTCGTTCTACTACGAACGCGGCATTTAATGTTGTGAGCGAGGTGATTGAGGTGCTTGAACGCGGCAATCGCATAGCAATTTCTCTTTGCGACTTGTCGAAGGCTTTTGATTGCGTTTTACACGACATTTTGCTTCACAAATTAAATTACTATGGAATCAGAGGTATCCCTCTTAAGCTTATAACCTCTTATCTATGTGGCAGACACCAAGCGGTAGTGTCTAAAGGTCATCTCTCCGATTTTCTATCCGTACAACATGGAGTCCCACAAGGTTCGGTCTTAGGACCCCTTTTGTTTATTATTTATGTCAACGATCTGCCTAAATTCATATCTCCGTACAAAACCATACAATTCGCAGATGATACGACATACTTTATATCAGGAAAAAATAATGATGATTTAAAAATGTCTCATGAGGAAGTTTCTACGAAATCTAGCTCATGGTTTGCTGCAAACAAACTAAAACTTAACTCTGATAAAACGCAAAATTTGGTTATATCTGCAAGTAATTTACACAATGATCTAGTTAACAAAGAGACTGTTAAACTATTGGGAATAACCATAGATAATCGACTTAACTGGTCGGCTCATATCTCACAACTTAAGAAAAAACTATCAAGTTCATTATTTGTTATTCGCCAACTAGCAAGGGTTGTCAACTTTGAAACATTAAAAATGACATATTTTTCCTTATTCCACTCTCATCTAAACTATGGTGTAATTATATGGGGCAATTCAACAAATGCACTTCAAATTTTTAAAATGCAAAAGAAAGCTATCGGGATTTTAGCAGGGGTTAGTTATCTAGAACACTGCCGACCTTTCTTTATCCAATTCAAAATTATGCCGCTACCTACTCTGTTGATATTTCAAGTTTTAACTGAAATTCACAGAAAACGTGCTCATTTAATAAAGCAGTCTGATGTCCATGTTCACAATACGCGAAACTGTCACCACCTACGAACAAATCGCTGTAGATTAAGTCTTTCAGTTTGTCATTCATTCATGTTTGTATATATTATTTAAGTCACGTTTTTTTAATACTATGTATGTTCTTTTTGACTTGCTACAAACAATATTTGTTTTGTTATGTAGTTAAATAAATACTCTACTCTACTACCGTTTGTAAATGGTGCTCCAAGCGACTACAGTACAATATTTACAGTTTTAATGTCCTATTTAGGAAGTATCGGTTTTATCATGGAAGGAAGCGGAATAAAAGAAGCTATTTCGACAATATTATTTTTGAAAATGTCGAATTTACAGATACCGAGAATAAAGTTCTGGAAGAAGCTCGAAAAAATTTAGGTATTATTCCAGTGGATAGTTTGAATGACAGTACATGGTCTAATATTATAGATAAATTTGAATTGACTGTAACAAATTTAGAACAACGTGGGCCCACAAGCAAGAATGGTCACAATTATGCTCCACTTCATTAATTCAGAACGCTGCGGAAACTGGGATCCTAACCACCACTGCCCTTTTTCCATGCGTCTGGCCATAATTTATTTGCGAAGAGCACGCATATTTTTTTACAGGATATGCGAAATCTTTAAGCAAAGTATAAATCCAAGGGAATTAATTAATTTAAATCGAAAGGAAATTTCACAATAAGGCGACCAGACAAATATTGGTCTGGAATATGGTCAGACATAGCAATTGAACAGGTTTTAATGCGTTCAATGAAGTGCGTAGGCGGCTTAACGCATGGTCATGGCTTAACAGAAGCAGTAATAGCAAAATGGATAGCCTGCTCAGTTTGTATGATTGAAGTGTGTAACAATATGAAAGCTTTTTGTGGCACTTCATTTTGCACTTGTGAACAACATATTGATGCTAGAGCGTCCCGCATATCCAGGGATACTTCGAATTTGCAAAAATACGTAATTTTTTGGAGGAATTCAACCCATTTCCCATAACTGAAGATATAAGATCAATATATTCTGGTGTAGTAGGAGATACATCTATAAATTGTTATAAAGCGCAGGAGATTGGCATTAGCTTGCAATTAGCTTTAAGTCGCCAAACAGTGGGAAAATTTACTTAAAAAAATAACATGTAGTTCAATCTACCAGCCATTATACGAGATAATGGGGTCCTGGTACAGAATAGGCTCTACAATTGCTGAGGTGAAAGAACCTTAACAGTTATCTCCATCGTCTGACATCGTGTGGAGGTACCAGGCAGTTTCACATTTGGCAACCGCTGGCATATACACCCAAGAAGACTTGGATATCCTGAGATCACATATCATGTACGGAAATGAAAGAATAGCTGTAGATACTGAATTAGTGAGAGGACTCCAAGGACTAAACCCTGGCATGCAAGGTCTCTACCCATCGGATTTGCTCGATGATAAATCATTAGAGACAATAGAAAGTAAGATATCAACTAAGCTATGGGTTTGGTTCACAGGATTCGGCAATATATCTCCAGGAGAATTAGGAATCTTGATAACGCTCAAAAGCATCAAATGGCTCATTAATACAATGATAAGCGGAACTATATTATATAAGATATATGGTTTCAGTTTTATGATTTTAAAGTGCTTTTTTGAGAGCGTAACATCCTGGTTTGTCCATAAGGGTTATAGTAAGACTACCACTATGTCTCAGGAAGAGACTGAAAATGATAAGTTAGTAACTTTATCCATAATACCTCGGGATTCGTGTAATAGAAGCTCGAAAAGTGCTATAAATAAACAAGAAAAGACATGCGATAAGGCTGAGCAAGCACCTCTATGCACTCTGCCTACATCTCCTAGACTATACCCTACTCTACCTCTTATGCAGCAAACGAGATCAGGACATATAAGACTTACTGAGGTATCATTGTGGTACGCTCAAATAGTATTCTCCCTATCAAGAATAAATCAGCAATGAAAAATAAGACAACTCACATCAAAGCAGTTATCACAGCAGTATCACAGCAAAATAAAGTCAATCAGGATGATGTCTTCTACTGTAAAAAAATAACAAAAATGAAGAAGTAGCTATAGATCCACTCTTGATTTTTCAGCGAATTTCTTTAAATATCTTTGAGCGGAACGATTATAAACAAATTTTACATTATGAGCTCGCACCGTTTCCTCTTTTACTCTTTACGGAAGGGGGTTTAAAAGAAACTATGAAGATGAAATTTTCATCGTCGTCAAATGAGGATAATATTCTTTTCGAAATAAATTTTAAAAAAATGGTATTTTATAAAAGCGAAAATACAAAGTTCGTACTTTATAACAAAAAGCGATGTAAATATGGAGAATTTCACCACTTTTTTAACGACCTCAAAAAAGATAAACGTCAATTTTTTCAGTATATGAGAATGGATATAGAAACTTTTGAGTATATTTTATGCAAAATCGATAACACTTTGGATACAAAACTATACAAATTGTCACGCGCAACCAATTTCACTTGAGGAACGGTTAATGGTAACAATAAGGTGTATATTAAAGCTATATAAAAAATATTATTTAAAAAGACAGTAGGCCCAAGTTACAATTTTTTTATTAGTATTGCTTTTAAGTTTAAAAAATTAACACAAATATTTAATTAAAATTTGGATAATTCTAAGCTTGTGAAGTTTGCTGAATTGAAGTGTTTGGGCTTTGCAAACTCGTGTTGTAAAATGATACATTTTGATCATTCGGAAGACGTGGAAAGCGTTGGTATCATTTAACAACTGGAGTACATTTATTCGAAAATTAATTTTTCTTTTAAAATCCACAAGGAAACAAAGTTCCTGTATTTGGCTGTATACCATATATTCAAAAATTTTGAATAAAATCCTTTATAAAAAGGTATATAAAAAACCCAGTTGGGCTATGTTGAATTGACAAAACGTTTTCGGAATAAGTATTCCATCATCAGTGTCTAGTTAATACATGGATGTAGCCACTAAATATGTGGGTAAAAACCCTTTAAAAATTATTAAATAAAATTTAGTTTACATTATGTCTAATTTACAGTTGAGATGTTAAAGTTACCGTTGGATTGGTAACATGGCGACATATGACTCTACATTAAGTTGCAAGTCCTGAGACGGTATGTCTCAGGACTTGCAACTATATCCAACGGTAACTTCGGTTGGCGCGCAGTTTTTTGAATTATTGTATGATGGCCTCATTTTATCTAATTTTTGATTGGTGCAATCAACAATATAAGAAATTATCTCATCGGGGAAAAACAATTTCCAACAATCTAGAGCTGTTTTATATCGTTTCGCTACATTTTTTACGCCTGGCAACTTCGTAATTATATTTTGCCGGGAAGTTTTATTTCTGAGATCAGTTCTTTTGTGATGAAGCCACTCTGTTTTGTCTTTTCCTCTAGAGATTGGCACATCAATTGGCAAAATAGTTATATTTGAAGCACTTGTGGATGGAACCGGCTCACTTTCAATTATTTCCTCACTCTCACTCAACCCAGATTGTTCTGTATCGGAACAGTGTTCACTATGCCCAGATGGAGCATCTGAATCCGAGTTATTATCCATTTCCACATCACTCTCACACTCCTCGAACCATTTTATCAATTGGTCTTGTGTTTTCTCATCCATTTTAGATAATAAGTGTAAAAGACGAGCGTAAATAATCTCGACAGACTACACGAAATAACAACAACCTTACTCGACAGCGTAAGACCTGTAAAAAAAAACAACTATTAGAATAGATTTTTAAATTAACATATATGTTAGGAAGTTGCTTAATAGTTTAAAATATTTTTAGAAAATTTCCTTTTTAAATAATAATATTAGGCCTAAACCCGAATCCCATTATTACAATATCCTTATGAAATTTTTGTTTCAGTTGACAATGCTAAAGCGCACTTGAAGAGACTCCGAGAAACATTCTTAAAAAAACTTGCCGAAAAACCAGTTAAAAGATTAGGTGACGGAGTTGATGACGAAACCAATATACCAGAATGGCCTTATTTTAATTCACTTTTATTTCTGAAAGATACTTGTATACAGGAAGAGATGGTTTCCCCTATGCCTGATGATTTAATTCAGACCGAGGACACACTTGTAGGCGATGTTGAAATGTCCTCACAAATTAGTTCCACTCCAACTTCAAGGCCAGGAACACGTCCCAGTAGTCCAACCCTTCTACAAAAACCTAGCTAAATTCTAAAAGCAAAATCAAAGCAATCGATTGGAGATGCCTTAATTAAAGCAGAAACCGAAAAATTAGAATATTTGAGACGCAAAGAAGAAGACAGACAGAAAAGGAAAATACTGGAAGAAGAAAGAGCTGCACAAAGGCAGATGGTAGATGAAGATGAGGCATTTTTCAACAGCATACTTCCTCATGTTAGGGCATTGGACGCTAAAAGAGAAATTAAAAATTTTTGAATAAAATCCTTTATAAAAAGGTATATAAAAAACCCAGTTGGGCTATGTTGAATTGACAAAACGTTTTCGGAATAAGTATTCCATCATCAGTGTCTAGTTAATACATGGATGTAGCCACTAAATATGTGGGTAAAAACCCTTTAAAAATTATTAAATAAAATTTAGTTTACATTATGTCTAATTTACAGTTGAGATGTTAAAGTTACCGTTGGATATAGTTGCAAGTCCTGAGACATACCGTCTCAGGACTTGCAACTTAATGTAGAGTCATATGTCGCCATGTTACCAATCCAACGGTAACTTTAACATCTCAACTGTAAATTAGACATAATGTAAACTAAATTTCATTTAATAATTTTTAAAGGGTTTTTACCCACATATTTAGTGGCTACATCCATGTATTAACTAGACACTGATGATGGAATACTTATTCCGAAAACGTTTTGTCAATTCAACATAGCCCAACTTGGTTTTTTATATACCTTTTTATAAAGGATTTTATTCAAAATTTTTTAATTTTTCTTTTAGCGTCCAATGCCCTAACATGAGGAAGTATGCTGTTGAAAAATGCCTCATCTTCATCTACCATCTGCCTTTGTGCAGCTCTTTCTTCTTCCAGTATTTTCCTTTTCTATCTGTCTTCTTCTTTGCGTCTCAAATATTCTAATTTTTCGGTTTCTTCTTTAATTAAGGCATCTCCAATCGATTGCTTTGATTTTGCTTTAAGAATTTAGCTAGGTTTTTGTAGAAGGGTTGGACTACTGGGACGTGTTCCTGGCCTTGAAGTTGGAGTGGAACTAATTTGTGAGGACATTTCAACATCGCCTACAAGTGTGTCCTCGGTCTGAATTAAATCATCAGGCATAGGGGAAATCATCTCTTCCTGTATACAAGTATCTTTCAGAAATAAAAGTGAATTAAAATAAGGCCATTTTGGTATATTGGTTTCGTCATCAACTCCGTCACCTATCTTTTAACTGGTTTTTCGGCAAGTTTTTTTTAAGAATGTTTGTCGGATTCTCTTCAAGTGCGCTTTAGCATTGTCAACTGAAACAAAAATTTCATAAGGATATTGTAATAATGGGATTCGGGTTTAGGCCTAATATTATTATTTAAAAAGGAAATTTTCTAAAAATATTTTAAAATATTAAGCAACTTCCTAACATATATGCTAATTTAAAAATCTATTCTAATAGTTGTATTTTTAACAGGTTTTACTCTACCGGCATATCATTCCGTAGTTTGGCACATTCTTTTCGTTTGGGAAATAGTACAATGCAAAATTAAGTAAAGTATCAGAATGTTTGTGGAATGTTCTATCTGGTATCCATATGTCAATCTCATCTTAACGTGATTTTAAAAAAATTGCGAAAGATTTTTATAAAATTTGGAATTTTTCATGCGTAGGTGCGCTAGATGGTAAACAGAGTAATGGCGGGACATTCAGATCGTCTGCTTTATATAAAAATATTGTGCAAGGCACACTTAATTTACCGAATAATAGTCCTCTTCCAGGCACAAACATGATTTTGTCTCATGCCATAATAGCTGACGAAGCAAATCTCCTTTAATGGCGAACCTATTGAAACCTTATAGCAAAAATGATTTAAATTCTGACAGAGAAATTTTTAACAAACGTTTATCCTGGGCTAGGCGAACTGTAGAATGAGCTTTTGAAATTCTAAGGCTATGGCTCCACGAGCGACAGATTGTCGCTAGCAGTAGCAGTAAAATGTAGCTTGATAAATGAAAACAACAGCAGTGATACTGAGTGGCTCCACGCGCTGTAGATTGTCGCTTCGTTTCGACACCGAGACGCGTCGTCAAGGTCGTGTCGCGTTCGAATAGATCCAGACCTATTTTTTGACAGTAATTTGCAGCGCGTTTGTGGCTCCACTGGCAGTAATTTGTCGCTTGTAGCGGTAATTGCCATTTAATCGGATATTTTTGTTCTTGTTTGTTTATTTCTCTGTGTTGTTAAGTTGTTTCTTTGTTTTTATAAATAACTTTAAAGTTTTTTCATACAATTTTGTGTCTCAAATCATAACAAATAAATCCAATATTTTCTTTATCGGTATTCTAGATAACAAAAATCAATGGATGGTTTTTTTTCAATCCCAATTAACCGTATTAAACGGTACTTTATAATAGATGCCATTACTAAACAAGAAAAAGTTGAATAGAGAGAATAAACAGTTTTTATTGATTTCCCGAAAATCTATTTTTTGGATTTTCTTCTTCGAACTGGTGATTCATTTCTATATAAGTGGTAAGTGGTTGTCTAATCATGTCATATAAATAAAATTTTATTATCCTTCAGTACTGTTTCGTTCTCGATAGCTTGGCGTAAAATTCATAAATAAAAGAATGCAACAAAGCAGATTTTATGTCACATCAGAATTTTTTTAATTATTGTAACATAAAAAAGCAAGTTAGATATTGAAAAAGGAAGATTCATTACATCAACCCAATATGATAAATGAATATAATCGACATATGGGAGCCGTCGATCTACTTGATAATTCAGTAGATAATTACAGAATACGCACAGGTAAGAAGTGGTGGCGGCCCCTTTTCATTCTAATGAAAGTTAAATAGTTAAATATTTTTTTTTGTATTTTTAGGTAGATACATGTATAGGATTATAAAATATGTAATTTGAAATCTTACTTTAAGGTTGGTAATTGCTAATTTTTCTTCTGGGCTTAGGCTATCACGCATTGATGTATCCTGTTTTCGTATGACTTCTTCTATTTCACATAATAAAACATTAAAAGAAGACACTGACATCCTGTAATATTCAAAAAGCTTGTCAGGATATTCTTTTAATTTGTTATGTAAAAGAAAAAATTGTCCCTCTGTCTAGGCACTAGAACAGGGTGAACCCACCATTTCCGTTGTTTTTTAACCCTACGTCGACGGCGCAATGCCAATATTAAGCAATTTTTTGTTAAAATGATAGATTATCCATACTATATTATTGTATTATCGGTGTGAATTTATTTTACTTATTTATTTTATCTGCTATATACACGGACATTATATAAACGGACAAGATACTACTGATTGTAGCTGCGTCATATTAACGCTCATGTAGCCACTACAAGACCAAAACGCGGCGATATGCGCGCTGTAAACTGTCGCTCGTGGAGCCATGATTTTACTTCTTTACTGTCGCCGTAATTTTACTTCTACTGCTAGCGACAATCTGTCGCTCGTGGAACCATAGCCTAAGTCGCAACTTTTGAATAGAGCAATACTTACAGATGTAAAAATGGCAGATAAATTTTTTAAAACATTATGCGTTTTGCATAATACAATAATTGTTAGAGAAGGTATGGAACACAATCTGCATGATGTTCAATTTACAAATGAAGTTCAAAATTTTCAAGCCAGACATTTTGCTGCAGGCAGACCGGCTGAGCGAGCCAAAATTGTACGAGAACAATTTAAAACATATTTTGTACAATAAACAATAATATATATATATATATATATATATATATATATATATATATATATATATATATATATATATATAAGAATAAGAAAAAAGAAGTACTTGTGACTCGTTTGGAACAAATATATAACTGTTTTGGATGGGTTGGAGTCAATAAAAGGGCTATTGGTTAACTATTTTTTTATTCTCGAGCTTTCAGTTGTGTTTACAATTATTATCAAGAGCTAAAAAAGACAAAATACTTACAAGGTTGAACTAAAAAGAAAAAACAATTTTTGTTAACTTACCAAATATATAATTATTATATATATAAAATATATACCAAATAATTTTTACTTACTAAACTAATTTTTATTTGGTAAGTTAACAAAAATTGTTTTTTCTTTTTAGTTCAACCTTGTAAGTATTTTGTCTTTTTTAGCTCTTGATAATAATTGTAAACACAATTGAAAGCTCGAGAATAAAAAAATAGTTAACCAATAGCCCTTTTATTGACTCCAACCCATCCAAAACAGTTATATATATATATATATATATATATATATATATATATATATATATATATATATATACAGGATATTAGTGACTGTCGATATAAATCACTTCCACTGCCACTTAGAATTTTGGCAAAAGAAAAAAACCATATCTTGCATTAATAAAAAGTCTGACATTAATAACTTAAGCAATATTTATTGTTATTTACTGGAAAAATATCAAAAATAAAATAAATATAAATGTCTAAATATTCTTGTATGCATAACATTAAGACAGATTAAAAATCAAAACTACCGAAATATGGGCCTCTTGCTTCTTGAAAAAAATAAATACAATATTAAGAACAACTAATTACACTTTGATCACATTGTTTTTTCTTTCTGTTCTCTATGTATTAGAGTTAAAACATACCATCAAAATATGTCATGAAATAAACTAAGTTTTACTATCCTGACCAAAATTTTTAGAATGTATTGTCCACTATTATATTTTAAATTTGTGTTTTTAGTGTTGAGTGTCAAAGTTTATTTTAAATAAGCTTAACGACTAGTCAGTTGCACTGACGAATTGTGATATTTTGTAAATATTTACACATTTTTTTTATTTACATTACAGTGTCTTGAAAAAGGAATAAAACCATTAACAAAGCTCGACTAAAAGTCAAAAGAGTGTTTCTGTAACATCTCGGCAAACCTTCTGACTGCAGCCCTAATAAACTTGTGGTTTTGTTTATATCGACAGTCACTAATATCCTGTATTTCATGTATTTACATAATGGGGTTTTTTGAAAACATCCGAAGAGGATATGGTTCTGCTAGCGTAGATTTCCTAAAACAATGGGCCAAGTTCAACATCAAGCTTGCATCACTCAAGAACTGAAGGATTTTCCTTCTGAAATGTAGACGAAATCTTTGTTTTCCTGTACACATAGAGAATTTAAAGCTTATCATCAATAACTTGTTACATCATAAAGGAGGTAAATTAGGTAGTAAAATTCAAAACTTTAATTCAAATTTAAAAACAAAAATCTTAAACTTAGCAATTTCAGTAACAATAAGTGATATTACTTAAATAGAAAAAAATTTATATCAATTAAAAAATATATTAGAGCTGCATTTACCTGCTCCTTTAATACAAGAATTCTATAGAAGACAAAAAATTAAATATAATAAATTATTTTTCCAAATTAGAAATAACAACATCAAAAAATTTAACAAAATAAAAGTAGATCAATTTTCAAAAATAACATTCCAAGAAAAATGGTTCAAAAATCTAAATGACATCACTTTTCCTTACAATGTCAAAAAACTTTTGTTTTGGGTCCAAAATTTTGCCTATTTCCTAGTGCTAAAGATTTCAAAATGTCTTCTCTTCTCTCAGATATCGAGTTCCTTATTTCTGCTCTGAAACCCCAAGAGAAGGATATTGTGAGATCTCAAAGCACTAATGTTATCACTAAATTTCTACATAAAACAAGTAAAGAAGGACATTTTTTGAACACAATATACAATGAGTGCAAACAATTTTTAAAATCACATCCAGAAATTTACATTGTTAGGAGTGACAAGGGAAATGTACAGTGGCAATGTATAAGAATGATTACATTGAAAAAAGTAATAGTTTACTGAATGACAAAAAAAGTTACATCAAACTTGTCCGGTGTGCACCCTCCAACAAAAAGCAAACAAGCTGGTTTCGGAGTTAGCTTCTTCCAAATCCATAACAACAGAGGTTGCAAAATCCATGAAAATTTACAATGCAGTTGCACCCAGGTTTTATACACTGCCTAAAGTTCACAAACCCACTATTTCAATGAGGTCTATTGTCTCTTTCATTGATGCTCCTAATAGTAAACTTGCTAAACACCTTACAGATACTCTCACAATTTTCTACAACAAATCCAATGAATTCTATATTAGATATTCTTTCACATTTAGTAACTTCATTAACAATGTTAAAGTTCCGAATAATTATATATTGATTAGTTTAGATGTTGTGTCACTGTTTACAAACTTACCACTAGATGCTATTCTGAACAGCATCAAAAATAACTGGAACAACATCTCTCCGCATACCAAGATCAGTTTACATGATTTCATAAGAATTTTAACATTTATATTTGACTCTAACATCTTTTTGTTCAATGGTGTTTTTTATAAACAAATATTTGGCACCCCAATGGGCAGTAAAATATCCCCAATACTATGTAACTTTGTTTTGGATGAACTTATAACAACGTGTAACGAAAATATACCTTTTATTAAACGATATGTAGATGATTTGATTTTATCGGTCCCTGAAAACAAAGTAACTGATGTCTTAAACACATTTAACTCCCAATGTGAAAACCTAAACTTTATGGTTGACAGAGAGGCAGATGGTATAATTCCTTTTTTAGACATGCTTATCCATCGTGGCAGTGATGGCATGCTAAGAACAAAGTGGTATCGTAAACCTTGTTTTAGTAACCGTTTCATAAATTTTTATTCTCAACAGCCATTCAAGATGAAAACAAATTTGGTTTTGGCCTTAAAAACTAGGGTTACTAACTTATCACACATCGATTTCAGGGACAAGGGACTAAAAAAGTTGAAATCTATACTACTAGAGAACTCCTACGCCAAGGGCCTTTTAAATAAACTCATTTTCGGTTGTCCTTTTCACTCGCAATTTTCCAACAAACAAAATTTTCATAATAACAATGAGATCCGACAAGTGACATTGACAAACAACACTTCAATGATACCATCTAAAATAACTTATGATTCCTTACCCTACATTCCAGTTCTGACACCTAAACTAATGAACATTTTCAAAAATGTTAATGGCTTGAAAATTGCAACTAAGAATGTGAAAACGGTATCGAAGTTATACAAAAAAGACAAAAGATCCTTTCACAATACAGGAGTCATCGAATGTTGTTTATTCTATATTGTGTGCAAATTGCAACAACGTCTACATCGGAGAATCCTCTCGTAATTTCCACAATAGGGTGATCTCACATCGCAGTGACATAAAAACCAACAAAATAAATGCATGTGCACTCAAAGAACATGCAATAACTCGGAAACATATTTTCTTGGAAATGTGTTGCATAAAATCCAGTACATCTTGCATTAATGAAAAGTCTGACATAGATAAATTGAGCAACATTTATTGTTATTTACCGGAAAATTATCAAAAATAAAATAAATATAAATGTCTAAATATTCTTGTATGCATAACTGGTTGCATACAATTAAGACAGGTTAATTAAAAATCAAAACTACCCAAATTGCTACCCTCTTGCTTATTGAAAAACATAAATACAATATTAAGAACAAATAATTACACTTTAATCACATTGTTTTTTCTTTCTGTTCTCAATGTATTAGAGTTAAAACATACCATCAAAATATGTCATGAAATAAACTAAGTTTTACTATCCTGACCAAAATTTTTAGAATGTATTGTCCACTATTATATTTTAAATTTGTGTTTTTAAGGTTGAGTGTCAAAGTTTATTTTAAATCATCTCAACGACTAGTAAGTTGCACTGACGAATTTTGATATTTTGTAAATATTTACACATTTTTTTTATATACATTACAGTGTCTTGAAAAAGAAATAAAAACATTCTGAAAAATTCGACAAAAAGTTAAAATAGTGTTTCCCTAACATCTCGGCCAACCTTTTGACTGCAGCCTGACATACTTTACTTTTACTTTTACTATTACTTTACATATATTACACTTTACTATTTGTGTATAATTTAATCACAAAATAAAAATATTGACAATTCAAATATTGTCAAATATCAGAATCGTCAATATGACCAAACGCAACATGTCATACACATTCTTGTACCTCGTGTGGCCTGACTTTAAGGGGTGGTCTGAAAAATGTATTATATTTTTACAAAATTTTGGAATACATTTAATTCGTAAAACAATTTTAACATTTGTTTTTAATACATATTTCAGTTCTTTACAAATAGTTTCTTATAATTTTTTATGTAAAATAATTAGGGAAGCAGGAATTCAACAATTTAGAATTTCCTATGGCCCGTTTGATGATTCACCATATATATATATATATATATATATATATATATATATATATATATATATATATATATATATATATATATATATATATATATATATATATATATATATATATTGATATGATATAGGAGAAAGAAAAATAGTGATTAGAAATTGATTTAAAGTTACACATTAGATAATATTAGATATTTAGTTATTTTAATAAGTTATATACTAGAGAATTTTATAAAAATATATTTATGTGAGGGCATTTTTAAGAAATTAGCATATAATAATTGTAAAAAGTTGTATTTTAGTAATTATAATGTGGTAGATATATTTAAGTGAGCCATGTGACTAGACAACCAACTATACATACTCTCCAAGTGACATTGTAGGAAATAATTGGGAATATAAAGTGGGGTTATAATAATAATGTTAGTTTAAAATGTTTAATTTATATATATTTAATGATTTAAATGTTTATTCTGATCTGAAAAGCCTAAATGTCAACAAAATTATCAATAGAACATTAACGAATTCTCCAGAATGCAGAATTTGACCTTTGTTTATGTTGGAACATTCTGGAATAATGATTATGTCGGTGGATCGAACAGATACTTTTTTCGAGAACATCCATATAGAAGAAATAGAACTAAATCGAACATGATCTCTTACCAGATGGTTCTGGAACATCCAAAAAGATATAAATACCCGTGATTTGGATTCAAGAGGGCAGTTTTTAGTTTTAGTAAGTCAGTCAGAAAGTTTAAGTCAAGCAGTCAGAAAGTTTAGTAAGAAATATGAAAGTTAGTTGGAGTCAGTGAATCAGTTACAAATAGTCCAATTGTTTAATATAGTGAGTTAAATGAAGATTAAAAATTATGCATATATTTTAATGCACATTTATAATTATACACAAATAATTATTGAAGATTAAAAAAGTATATTAGAAGAATATTGGATGGATATTGGAAGAAATTAAAATTATATTATGATTGGAGATTAGTATAAATCAACTTATAATAATTGGATATTGGTATATTGAAAATAAGAATAAATATAAATGCTGTTTTGCTGGTTTGCTTGGTGGTTTATAAATGCTGGTGAAGAAAAATATATCTTAAATTGGTAGAAGCTGATAATTGGAAAAAGTAATTTCACAAAAACAAGGATAACCGAAGTACGAAGACATTCAGTGGTGATTAGAATCTATATAGTGGAAAACAGTTCATTTAGGCATTCAGTGAAAGAAAGGTACAAAATTTTGTTAATATAATTTAGTTAGTGTCATAACAATTTCAATTTTGAAGATAGTTTGTTTAAATTTTACATTGTCTATAGAATTTAATTAGTTTTATAAGAATATCAATTTAAAGATAGTTTATTTTAAATTTACATTGGCTAGGTTAGATATATATGTGTATTTCATAGTAGTTATAATAAAGATAATTTAAAAAAGTACTTACAAACTAATTCTTTGAGAACCGCGATAAAAACCCTATATTATTAAAAAATACTCATTGCTCATCATTCAAACAAACAACACATCATAACAATATATATATATATATATATATATATATATATATATATATATATATATATATATATATATATATATATATATACAACGCAAAAGTCTAGGGATATTTTTATAAATAGACGTATTTTGTTTATCTGTAATCAACTTAAAAAAAAAGAAATCGATGACTAAAGTGCAAAACCTCGTAAGTCAAAATTTTCCAGTTTTGGGATTAATTTACCAATAATTTTTATATATTGCTATCTATTAAACTACAAATCCTCATAAGTCTATTTCAACATTAAGACCTCTAGTGACATCTATCAAAAACTAGTAAAAACTCTTTAGCAAAAAGTGTAAAGCAGAAACCTATTAAGTAGGACTTACGAGTTTTTTATATTTACATTTGCTCGAATATTTTATGTAGTAATACAATGTTGTGAGGTTTTACCGGAATGCGGCAAGTGTTTTTTTAGGTTTTGTGTTTCACTCTTGTGAATAAACGCAGTTTTGATGTTTTGTTTTGAAGAATATGTCTTGTAGTCGTGGAAAAACAATTTTGAGTTTAGTGTTGCAAGCTGATACAGATGGGTAAGTGATTTTTTGCCTTTTTCTTATATTTTTATTATTATTTATCGTTTGAGGTTAAGTCTGCTTTCTTTCTCACTGAAAAAGTAGGGCATGGTGTAAATTACAATAAAGCAAATAATGATTGTTTATAAAATACTTTTATGCAAACGTGAATTATAAAAGTTAACGTTATGCCATTGAATTATAAAATAGATTATGAAAATATTGGTTATGAATTTTATAGTGATTGTTATGACTATTGAAATGTAAAATTCCACTAAATTAGGTATACTTATCTTAAAATCTTGACAAATGTTTCAAGAACTCAGGTTCTTATCAATATTTAAATTAATTATTAATGAATTCAACTATGTACTATCAATCTTCTGATGATTGAGTTCTTAAAATAATTGTTAAATTTTTAAGATAGGTATTCTTAATTTAGTTTAATTTCATATTTTAATAATTTATTGGTTATGAATTTGATGTTTTTTACAGTACAATACAGAGTAGCAGCTCAGATGAACCTCAAGAAGTTAATAGCGTGGTCGAGGAACCACCATCAGCGGTATCAAATAACGTAAACATAACCACTGATATGCCAAATTTTCAAGATGAAAATTCCGATAGCGAACCTTTCCAAGATAGTGGATCGGAATATATGGCATCAACCCAGTCCAATGAATCAGATGAAGAAACACATAACCAGTCGCTAAATGAATTACTAAATGAGACAGAAACAGTAACATCGCCCATAATGAGAAAAAGATCAGGGAAATCTGACGTCAATTATTTAAACTGGGAACGAAATAAAAATAAACTGAAAAGAATGAAGGGAGAATCATACCAATCCTGTCAACTAGATAAAGATGACAACAAGTATAAAAAAATTGAACGAGACGAGCGAAAGATGGGACCTCCATGTCAATGTAAGAATTCGCAAAGATCTCTAAAATTTTTTTGCAATATTTTTGAAGACGACGACAGAAAAAATATTTTCAATATGTTTTGGAAAAATTTGGACTGGAATCAGAAGAAAATTTATGTTACCAGCCTTGTAGGTAAAGAACCGGTGAAGTATCATCGAACAGGTATTTATAAAAATTTGTTTCCGTAAATCACATTTTACAAACCTTCATTGCATTTCAGTTACTCCAGAAAAGCAACGAAGTACTTCGTATATTTTTTTCCTTAAGAAATCTAATTCTCGAAAACGGGTATGCAAGAAAATGTTTCTGCAAACATTAGGTATAGGCGAATGGAGTGTGCAAAATTGGATTAGTCAAGGAGAACAAAACATTGCAGTTCAAACTACAAAGAGTTCAAGAAAAGGCAAGATATCCGAAGATAAAGCCTTCCTAATCCAGTTTTTAGAGAAAATTCCAAAAATGGAGAGCCACTACTGTAGGAAAGACACTAATAAATTGTATTTAGATACACAGTGGACCAGCGTTAATGAACTATACAAATTTTATACCAATGAGTGTGTGGCTGCAAAGATAGCCAAACTGAATAATAGAACTTTTCGTCAGGAGCTCGATAAGCAACGTATAGCCTTATTTAAGCCAAAGTAAGTTAAGCATACAGAACAATAGAAAACGTTTTTTTTTTTGTTACAAGAATTTTTATTTTTTAGGAAAGATCAGTGCGACACTTGCACTGGGTATTCTGTCGGCAAAATAAATGATGAACAGTTTCAGCAGCATTTGGAGAAAAAAAATTTAGCTCGTGCTGAAAAGGAAAAACTAAAAGAAGAGGCTAGTAAGGACAACAGTAAACTTGTTTTGACTATGGATGCACAGGCAATATTAACAGCACCAAGATTACAAGTATCAGCTGCATATTATAAAATGAAGCTAAATGTTCACAACTATAGCTTCTATAATTTATCCACTGGCAAAGGCCATTGCTATGTATGGCATGAGGGTTCAGGTGGGGTTGAAGCAAACGAGTTCACTTCCATTATCATAGATTATATCAAAAGAAATTTATCTCCTGCTACTAAATCCGTTGTTTGCTTCAGCGACGGATGCTGCTACCAAACTCGAAATGTTACGCTTTCGAATGCTCTTTCTTACTTATCAAGAACATCAGGTGTAGAAATATTTCAATATTATCTAGAAAAGGGTCATACTCAAATGGAGTGTGACTCGATTCACGCGTGTATTGAGCGTAAACTTAGAAATCGTGTCGTGTATGTACCGGGATGCTATGTTGACATTTGTAGGTCTGCTAAGGCAAAAGATCCTTATGAAGTTGACTACTTAAATTATTCCTTTTGTAAAGATTACTCGGTAATCAAAACATTTTATTCAATTCGTCCTGGCAATACTAAGGGAGATCCTAAAGTAACTGATCTTAGAGCACTGGCATACCGTTGTGATGGTGCGATTGAGTATAAATTATTATACCATGACCATTGGACACCATTACCAAGGCGTACAAGAGCAATTCAAGATAATTTGGATATACCCCAATTGCATAACGCTCCTCTAAAAATTAAGACTGATAAATTTAAACATCTTCAAGAATTAAAAAACTATATTCCAGAAGATTTTAGGCTATTCTACGACAACTTATCTCACTAACTCAAACTTTTTTTTATTTTTTTTTTGTATTTCTGTCGAATAAAGTTTTTAGTTGTGTTCGTATTGTTTCATTAATATTTTTTAATCATCTAATTAAACAAAATATTGTATTAAAATTCTTAACCAGATAATACTTTTCATGTCAAAACATCGCAAGTTGAAAAATGATTTAAAAAAAATACAAAACCTCGTAAGTCGATTTTTTTTTGAAAAATCAAATCCAATTTAATGTACTTGCATACCATTAAAAAGAGGTGTAATTATAATTTTTTATATCGCTAACACCAAAACGGGAACGCCTTATTAAAAAAAGTAATCAGTTTTTTGTCTCTCCTGTAAAATTTATAAAATTCGACTTAATAGGTTTTACACTTTAGCCATCGAAATACAAGATTTGTAGTTTAAATTGTTGTTTAATGTCAAAAACCATAAATTGCAAAAAACAGAAAATTGGAGCAAAAAAAAAAATATATTGCAAATCACCCATCTTTCACATACCACCATAAAATGTCAAAAATACGAAATATAAACTTAAAATAAAGTATGGCCACCACGTTGGTTTATCACAGCTCTACATCTACTGTTCATGCTCCGAATCACATTGTTATTGTCTGCTTGAAGTAGTTGTGTCCATTGTTCTCTCAGAAGCTCTTTTAATTGAAATTCATTGTAGATATTGCCCATATGTGGAGTAATTCTTCGTTGGAGCATGTCCCATACATGCTCAATGGGATTCAAGTCCGGTGATTGTGCTGGCCACGGCAATACACCAATACCCTCGTTATCCAACCAGTTTGTTACAATATGCGCAACAAGTGGCCGAGCGTTATCATGCATAAAGTAAAAATTTTCTCCAACAGCAGCAGCAAACGGGCGCACAACAGGTTCAAGAATAGTGTCCAAATATTGTTGACTTGTGAGAAAGCCACGTGGGAAAATGAGGTCAGTTCTTCCGTCAATCATGATTCCGCGCCATACCATTAATGTACTAACTCTGTATGTATACACTTCTTGAAGATGTAATAATCGTTCTGCATTTCCGAGTCACCTCCATACTCTTGTCCGACGAGAATCTGGATAAAATCCATATCTACACTCGCCACTAAACAAAACTGGCCCAGTCATGGTCAGTCCAATTCTGAAACTCTTGAAATCAGGTTAATCTTGCAGCGCGATTGCCTCTAGATAGAGGTGGACATATCAGTAGTCGCCGACTACGAAGATTGGCTTCATGGAAACGATTCCTGACAGTACTGCTGCTAATTGTTACATTATGTGCAAGATGTAATTCATTAACCAACTCGGTTCCTGTGATTTTTGGCTGCCTTCTGGCATTTAAAATTAAATATCGGTCTTGAGCAACGGTTGTAGAGCGACCACGTCCTGGATGTTGCTCGGCTGGATTCCCAGTGTCTCTAAACCGACGTCACAAACGACTTACGACGCTTTGGGAGACACCCAGCTGGTCAGTAACTTGAGTTTGTCGCATACCAGCTTGAAGGAGGCTCACGGCTCTATTCATCTCGTCCAACGTTAAATGTTGTCGTTGCATGGTAAAAAGACAATATCTTTAACTCACCTATTAAGCAAGAATGGTATAAAGTGACTAAAATTAAAAACAAACAAAACATAAAAATGTAGATTTTTTTGTCCCTTATAAAAAACATTCTAAAACACGTATTGCTATCAGTTTTACAATTTTTTGTTGATAAGAAGAGAGATCAACAATCATAGTACAAGCAAATTTATATGGTCTTGAAATTTCTGTCATTGGTATTGTCAAATTATTAAAATATCCTTAGACTTTTGCGTTGTGTATAATATATATATATATATATATATATATATATATATATATATATATATATATATATATATATATATATATATATATATATATGTATATATCGCACATCAGCATTAAAAGTGTAGCAACTCAAAAATGTGCATTGTAAGTCTGAATGATCACACAGCAAAGTTTTGCTGAATGATCACACGTTCGCCGTCATTATAAAACCGCGTCATTTTTAGTTACGCTCCGACTTTCGTGCGTAGTGTACGGTTTCATTCACAGTGTGGCATTTTGAGTTGCAACGGTTTTGGTAAGTAAACTTGATAAAACTACAATAATTATTTAGATTTAATACAATTTAGTTGGTGTATTCAGATATTTTTACAGTAGCATTTTGAATTGTAGCAGCTTTAATGCTTAAATTTTAATTTGTTAAGTTAATTTTTGCTACAGTTTTAATGAACGTTTTTTTAATTTAGGGCTAAATCGGTTTTAATGGTGAATTCGTTTTGTAACGGTAATTTAGTTAGTTCTTGATATTTGGGATTTTGAATATTTTATATTAACTATAAGAGATTTATTTTTATTTGATAGATTTTGGAATAGAAAATTGGCATTTCAAATTAATAAAAAGATATTTTTGAGTTGCTTCACTTTTGACGGCTTAGTTTATTTATCGCTATCGTTTCAGTATTATGCCGAGCCGTGGCCGTTTATTTGTTGACATGGCTTTACAAAAGCACGAAAATAAGAACATTAATAAAGATTCTTCCAACATTTGAGGGGCTCGGTAGTAAACAATGGTAAGGGACAAATTTTTATTTTTCCCGAAATATTATGTAAAAGATGGCAACGGACATGGCAACGCAGAAAACTTGACTTATTTTATCCCCTGAATAACAGATGGCACAAGATTAATTTCTTAAAATTTGGTAAGAAATACGCATGAAAATAATGTTATGTGTCTATGATGGCGGAAGACAAAGCAAGTTGTTCAAATCAAAATGGCTTTTTTGATGTTATAAGTGACATTTCTAAGAGCTACGATGATTATGACTCAGATAAAGATCCTGAATTTTAAATATTTAGTGAAGCTAGCTCGATTAACTTTCTACAAAGAAGGTAATTTATTGATATTTTTAGAATAATTGTTTGCAAGTAAAAAATGGTAAAGGATGTACTTAACATTGTTTACATCCACATTCACTTTGCATAAAAACTTAACATTTTTTACTTGCAAATATGAAAATGAATGAATCGGCAGCTCTATAATACTTAATACGATTTTTATTTATGTTTTAGAAAACTTTTGAAAGAACATGGACTTCAAGAAATTTCTTCTCACACATACCCAGAGTCCAGTACTGAAGAAGGGGAGGAAGAAAAAGAAAATGGAGGAAAATTAAATAAACACAGTAAACAAGAAGAAGAAGATTCTGTTTCAGAAACAAAATCTAGAAAAAGGAAGCGCAATTTTAGTAAGCAATTAAAAACGAAAGAGCTTAGAAATCGCGGAAAAGAATATAAACAATACAGAGGTAAGGGAAATATTGTTTTATCAAAAACACAAGGTCCCCCGTGTAGTTGCCCCAATAAATGCTATGAGTTATTTGCATCTTATGAAGAGCTGCAGACAATTTTTGTTAATTTCTGGGGCATGAACAGTTTTGATACACAAAATGCTTACTTACAAGGTTGTATGAGATCTAAAAATGTGACTAGGAAGAAAACTAAAGCACTAATGTCAAAAAGATCTCAAACTATTGAATATAAATTAAAATCACAAGGAAAAGATGTTAAGGTATGCAAAATGGCTTTCCTAAGTATCCATGGCTTACAGAAAAATCGAGGTCGAGTTGAAAATCTAGTAAAACAATTAAAAATTGGATCAAATACTCCAAAATCAGATCTAAGAGGTCGACATTCAAACCATCCTAAAAAATATTCCAATTCTGATATAGATTTTCTGAAATCTTTTATCAAAATCTTACCTAAGTACAAAAGCCATTACACCCGTGCTGACAGCTCTAAACAATATATGAGTATGGAATATTCTATTCAGACTTGTTATGAGAAATATGTAGGAGAATGCATTTTGAAAAAGAAAACTCCAGTTTCTGCAGATAAATTCAGAAGAATATTTACTGAAGAATATAATATAAGTTTCAAAACTCCAAAAATGGATACATGTCAAGCGCGCGATAAGTTTTCAGTGGCTTTAGAAAATGCTAAGTTACACAATGATGAAACTGGAGTTAAAAAAATTAAAACTGAACAAGAATTACATCATAGAAAAGCTGAAGCAGGTCAACAGGCAGTCAGAGTCGCAGTAGAGGAAGCAAACTTAAACCCAGATGTGCATGCAATAAGTTTTGATCTACAGCAAACCCTTCCCACACCAAAGCTTAACACTGGTCCCATGTTCTATAAGAGAAAACTGTGGTGCTATAATTTAAGCATACATTCCCTTGGAGATGGTCAGGGTCACTTTTTTATGTGGGATGAATCTACTGCTAAAAGAGGGTCGGACGAAATCGCTAGCTGTCTCAAAATGTACTTTGAGAAAAATAATATTCGTGGCAGAAAACTAATAGCTATTTCAGACAATTGCTGCGGACAAAATAAAAACTGGACTATCATTGGTCTTTGGCTTTGTCTTTTACAAAATGACTATTTTAAAGAAATAGTTCATATATTTCCTCAGGTAGGACATACAATGTTGCCAAGCGACAGAGACTTTTCTGTAGTAGAAAATTATGTCAAGAAAAACTGTGAAATGGTCTATTCGCCCAATCACTGGGAAGACATTTTGAAGAAGTGTCAGAAAAAAAACCTTTTCTAGTAACTAGGGTCCAGCAAGAGGATATATACGATTTTTCAGTACTGAAAAGCTATTTTAATCAACCGGTAGGTATTTTACAAAGTAGTGTGAAATTATGCCTATCTTCAGAAGTTCCAAAAAATATACAATATTCAGCACCATACAGCGGATTATTTAATTCCATGTCCTTGAACAAAAGAGGAAGACCAACAGCTGCAGAAGAAAAATTTCCTACACTTACTCAAAAATATAATCATCCCCTTAGTATTCATCCAGAAAAACTGAAAGATGTAAAATCATTCTTGGAATGGATTCCAGCTGTTTATCACGAATGGTATATAAATTTAAAATAAACCCCTAGTACGTACCAAATTATGTTAAGTCAACACCACTTAACATGTTACGTTAAACTTTTTCGAATATTTTAGGTAAATAATGTTAAGTTGTAGTACATATTTTTATATTTTTCTCAATAAACACATTGTAAAAAAATACTTGGTATTTCATATTTTGCCTACTGATTAACAACATAATTAACTAATTTGAACATGATTCATAGTCTTATATTTTTTTATAAAAAATATAAGAATATTTTTTTCAAAATTCTTCACTTCAAAAACACTTCAAATCTCAAATCTTCTGTATTGTCCCTTATCATTTTTTACTGCCGGACCCCTCATTTCATCAGTTCAAAATATTCCTTTGCATGATACCACAAATTCTTTAGAATTAATTTTAAAGGAATCTAATGAATATAGTCAACACGATAAGTCTTCTTTTATGCCTGGAAATGACAATTTACTACCCGAGAATAGCATATCTTTAAATTAAACTCCAACAATTTTCAACGAAAACACCTATAATGATTTATGTCTACCAAGTACTTCTAATATTGTTAATATGGATCAGAGAGAAAATGATTACATATCTCCCATTCGAAGTAACGAAAGCGATATAGATGATTCCGATGCCGATCCAAATTTTGATGTCTATCCAGAAAATTATTCTCCAATAGATTAATTCCTACAACTAATAATTCTTCATCCAGCAGCAGCAGTTCTTCGACTAGTTCTGATAGCTCCGACAGTGCATCTGAGTCTGCAGTTTCGAATATTGGAGATAATCGAGAAAAGAAAGGAAAAAATAGAGTCCGAAAACCGAATTGGAAGATGAATGTAACAAAACAGTTACGAAACTCAGGTAAGGCATTCATTTATATGTCTAAGTCAAAAAAGGAAATTTCAGGAAGAATGGTTCGTGAAGGGTGTGGTGAAAAATGTCGTTTCAGATGTAATAATAATATTAATATAGAAGATAGGCAACGCATTTTTAATAACTATTGGGAAATGGTTGATCTTCAACGTCAAAAAGATTATATTTTACGACACATAGATGAAATCAAACCTAAGTACGGATATTCTAGCACCCAAAATTTAAGAGCACTGAATGGGGCATATTTTTTGAAGTGAATGGTATTCGTATACGGTTTTGGAAAAAATTTTTTAAAGCTACACTTGATTTGAACGACAGGCCAATTGATACAGCGCTTACTAAGAAAACTAATTCTGGAATTGTTCAAGGGGAACTTAGAGGCAAACATAACAATCACCCCACTGTTGGCTCTGATATTATAAATAGTGTTATAGAATTGCTAAATGATATTCCGAGAATTGGTGTCACATTATTTAAGAGCCCAGACATCACGTGAATTCATACAGTCTGACACATCATTATCAGATTTGTATAGAGACTATAAATTTACTCGTGAAAAAGATAACTTTCCCTTTCCTTCAAAAACAACTTTTAATAGTATCTTTTACATTTTCACACAGAATTTAACATATCTTTTTATATTCCTAAAGGTAAGTACAGACCGGCCAAGAATCGCCCTGATACATCTTGTCAACACTGTTGCCAACATTTATCCCATCAACTCGCAACAAGTTGATAGATACACGGCAACAAAGCGGCGATGTTGTGCGGCAAGACCATAGATAAGAGGGTTAGGTAGAATGCACTCTCTATAGACTAAACTGGTCACGAATTCTGGCGCCATCTACATTTTTGGAAGCCAACTAATCCCCATAAATTGAAAGAACTCTGCAACGTTATGACGATTGCCGCGAAATTCAAATCTGTTTAGCGCCCTCTGGGATCTTGAAAGCTAACTAATAATTGGAAGATTTTCGCTAGGCATACCAAATTCCATATGTGCAATCTTTTAAATTTTAGTTTTTGCAATAAAAATATTTTTATTGCAAAAACAAAAAAATTAATAACATGCACATATCAAATTTAGCATGAGAAGCGACGATATTAATAAAATGAGAAGTATATATGGATAAAGTAAGAACAATAATAAAACCAACAAATGACAGTAATAATCATTATTTATTACAATAAATCTAACATAAATCTCGAGTATATTAAATTGTTTTGACAACACAAATTCTTCATCACATAGGAGTATTACACTAGAATAGAAATATGCTTTATTATCCTTGAAAATAGTAAAAGTTTATAAACAAATCTTAAAATCAGTGGAAAAACAAAACAATAACAAATATAATCTAAAAAATTTAATAAATTGTCAATATAAATTATAAAAATTAGTAAAACAAAAACAATATATTGCAAAATTTAAATAAATTGTTAATAATCAATCTTAAGAACTAATAAATTTAATAAGTTGCTACATATGATACCCAAATAGAGGTAAAAATACTACTTTTATGTTAGGGTATTATAATTTCTTAGTTACTGATTAAGAAATTCTTCTACTGAATAATATTATGGTCTTTCAGATAGATAGGATTTTGAAATTTTTCGTAACGTAGGGAAAGATGTTGCAGAGGGAGATGATTGTATAATTTGTTTGCATAATATAATATAGATTTCTTAACCAACTCAGTGGACGGCTTCAGTAAATAGACGCCAAAGAAAGAATTCCTGGTGGAATAGTGATGATTAGGTCTTGCTGGAAAGACATGTAGATGTTTACGAATTAAACAAACAGTTTCTAAAAGATAAAAAATTTTAACACTTCCTTCCTAAAGAAGGAAGTGTTAAAATCCCGTGATCTTTGAAGTAGCTTCTGCAATTGATCTTTTTTGTACTTTATAACATCGGATTGTCTAGTTTCTAAAGGTTAAACGCTTTAAGATAGGTGACATTATTGTCACAAATTTTAAAGAAATTGATGAAAAAATTGTGAGCATTGACGCAGTAGGGAGAAATAAAATACGTATAAAATTTAAAGATTATAAATCGGCCAAATATGTCATATCTAAAAAAATGAAGCAATATTTACAAAAAATAATTTAGACATATACATTCCTAAGTTTCTTGTAGTTAGACAGGGCGTAATAAGAGATATTTCCACAGAATTTTCAGTAGAGTATGTTAAAGACAGAATCAAAATGTACGATTTACACTGTAAATTTGAAGTCATTCAAGTCAAAAGATTAAATAGGAGGCAAGTAGATGAAAACGGTACTCAATATATTCCAACAAAACCATGTGCAGTTAGTTTTAAGTCACAGGTACTACCAAAATATGTAACAATCAACAAGGTACTAAATAAAGTCGAGCCATATAAACAAAAGGTGCTATTATGCTTTAATTGTCTTAGATTTGGAAATACAGGGGGACAGTGTAAAAGCAGGGCTAGGTGCAATAAATGTCAGGAATCACACAACTCAAAAGAGTGTAAAACGACCGATATAATTGTTTTAATTGTTCGGGGAATCATTTTACTACAAATTTGAGCGCGTGTCAGGAATTTCAACGTCAAAAACTTGTAAAAGACGCTATGTCTTCCAGTAATATTAGTTATCAAGACGCCAACAGACAGTTCCAAAAAAACTCCTATGCAAATACAACAACCATTAATACGGAACAAACTACAAACATTTCCTGCCTCAAAACTTTCCCTCCATTAAATCCCAATAATTATACACCCACCCAGCTCCCATCAAATTCAATTAACCAAATGTCAACAAATAACATATTTTACAATAATTCAAATAGTACAAATTATAGAACATTTAAGAGACAGAGACCAAATAGTCCAGATCCAACATTAATTTTGCATAATGAAATTATAGCTTCCCCTAGATCTCAATTACCTACGGGAGCAATATTAGACGGTATTAACTATAAATGAAATATTAATAATAATTCAGTTGCATCTCCTTCAGACCTGAGCATGATAAATTCAATATTAGAATTAGTTGTAGAAATTGTCACAAAAATTTTAGTAACAAAAAGTATAAATATAAATAAGAAACAACTCAAACACTTAGTCAAATTAACTATAAATGGAAATACGTCATCACATTCTCAGACCTCAACCATGAAATAAATATTCTTCAATGGAACTGCCGTTCAGCAGTTTCTAATAAAACTAACTTAGAATATCTGCTAGATAGGGGCAACTACTCCGTTGCACTTCTGTCGGAAACATGGTTTAAAGCAGAAAAATATTATAATTTTAAAGGCTTCAACAATATTCGCTGTGACCGGGACGACGGGTACGGCGGCTCAGCCATTTTATTAAAATCAGACTTAATATACCAAGAAGTCCCAATTCCAACTACAATAAACTTTGAGCATACTTGTATCTCGGTTAATTTTCCATTAATACATAAAAAAATGTACTTACTACTTACTTTAGATATACTTCGTTTCAGTATACTTTAAACCGAGAACTAGAATATCATTACAACAGTGGATCAACTTTTTCTAACAAATTCCAAAACCATTCATAATTGGGGGCGACTTTAACGCACATAGTTTGGCTTGGAATGATGGATATGACGATATCTATGGCAAGATTCTTTTGGAAGCTATCGAACAATGAAACCTAGTAATCTTGAACGACGGATCACCTACATTAGCAAACAATAAGAAGTCAGCTGTAGACTTGACCATCTGTACAAAGGATCTGACGCACCTAATTACGTGGTCTACTTTAGAAGAACCTTATGGCTCTAACCACTTAACAATACACAATACACTTAACAATACAATTTGGAAGGAATAGCCCGCTTGCGCAAATTAAACAGACAAAACATAACATATGGAGGCTCAAGGCTGCTAATTGGGATGTATACACCGCTACACTTGAAGCTACAGAACCAAAATCTGCTACCGTAAATAGAAACACTTCTTTTTTACAATCACTATTTCAATTATGGGAACTTGATCAATGCATTAAATCAACAAATAATAAATCTCCCGGGGCTGATAACATTTCATACAATATGTTGCATAAAATGCCCTTAGGCCATAAGAAAGCCCTGTTAGAATTGTTCAATTCGATTTGGATAAATAAGATTCCTTTTCCACCAATGTGGAAAAAATACATCGTAGTACCTATCAAAAAACCTGGAAAACAGAACGGAAATGCAGATTCATATAGACCCATAGCTTTATCATCGTGTATATTTAAAACCATGGAAAGAATGATAAAGAACAGGCTTGAATATTGGCTAGAAAATGAAAAAATATTACCTGACTCACAATATGCTTTTAGAAAGGGAAGATCTTCCTTAGAACCCCTAACGATATTAGTAAATGACATCTATCTAGGATTCACACACAAATACAACACTTTGGCTACATTTTTGGATATAACTTCAGCATATGATAATGTTCAAATAAATATACTAGAAGAGAAGCTTATCAATATTGGTCTACTAAACAAAATAATTATTATGTGCTCTTTTGTTTTCGTTTTCGTATTAATATACTGTTTGACAACATTTCCGCTTCCCGAAATATTTTTGGGGCATTATTAGGGATTTTTCTTTGGTCATTTCCCTTTAGAATGCGATTTAATTCGCATTCACTTTTAGGAAATGTTTCAAAACAATATTTTTAATTTTTGTACCATGTTTACAATTAGGAAATGTAATTCGCTGATTTAAAATAGAAAGTGTATATTCTAAGACTTGCTTTTTAAACAAATCTCTATTAAATATATATTTAATTATACTTAATGCTAATTGCATTTTTTGTAAAAAGTCTGCATTAACATATGTTAAAGCAGGTTTTTGGGGATTATACTCTTTAAAATTGATGAAATCGTTCTGTGTGTCATTTTTTACACAGAACTCTTCAACACATGAGCAAGTCAACTTTGAAGTTGCCTTCAGAACATATCCTGAAACATAGCGTAATACCCTAGCTTCAATGGATTTTGTTGAAGAAATTAAATTGTCAGGTACTACACAATATTCCTGTGTTGCAGGCTCGAATTCAGACAGACCCTAAAAAAAAATTAGTGGGAATTATTTAATTGACAAATTTTTTTGCTTGCTAAGATTTTGAATAAATAAAAATAATAGACTTTATATATTTTAAATGTGTTGAAGTAAAAGTTTTAAATTTAATTATATATATATATATATATATATATATATATATATATATATATATATATATAAATGCCATGTATTTTAATGTTTACCTGGGTAACAAACCGTTGAAGGGTTAATAAAATTTTTGAGTTATCATCTTCACAATTTGACCCAACAGAATGGTATGATGTTAAGCTATTGACCATCAAGCTTCTATAATAATTGGAAAAATCTTTCGGACTGGGGTTTATATTTCTGGATCCTCTTTGTCTAATTTTTCCAAAAAAATTTTCAATTGGATCTTGGTTGAAGGTCCGTGGCATAATGTGCTTAAAACCTAAATCTGTAAGAATTGTCAAAAGCTGTTTAAAATTTTTAACATTCCTTAACAGATTTATTAAGCTAGGTGGCCTAAACATTTTTTTTTTCAGTATGTTTCCAAAAATAAAATGTCTCCAGCTTGATTAAACTTTCTTGCCAAAACTGTACATGCTGTGAATTTTTTGTCACAGCACCTCTAAGGGTTTTTCCAGCTTTTGGTTTAAAGGACTTGCCATTTAAACTGTCGAATAAACTGTCTATAAAGGACAAGAATTCTGCAGTTTCAACAGCTTTTTTGTCCAATTTTAAATTGTCACCTGCAACTGGAACAACTGCACCTAAAATATTAATGCAAATATTACTAACTTCATAATAAATGTGCTGAGAAATTACATATTCAATAATACAGCAGGGTACCTACAAAATTGAACTTAAAGACTATTTTTTTATAATAACCTAATAAGTACCTATATGTTCACACATTTATGCAAAAATTATACTATTAATTACCTGTAATGGCAAATACATTAATGGCCTGTGCAACACTGTGGCTAAAAACTTGTGTGCAATTGGCAACCTTCATTTTGTTAATTCTATCAGGATTAACATGCTGCTCAGTAATTTTAGGTATTAACCTTAGGCTGCCTAAATGAGGATCCATTTTATAGGCAGTATATATGTGGTCCCAAGTTGCCACTTTCTCTTCATTATTACTTGTGAAATGTAAATTATATTTTAATAAATTATTCCTCAGCCCTTTAAAAACATGTGGGACATCATAAATTGGAATAATTCTTCTGCCATCAACTTCAAAAACATATTCTTTGATTTTATTTTTGAGATCAAAATACTTGGAAGAATATGTTTTCTGTTTTTCCAAATGATCTAATTCATTGCTGTATTTGATCTTTGTATCTTTAATCAGGTAATTAATGGCAGCTCGATTGTTACTACCTTGATCACAAACAATGGCTATAACATTTAGACCAATTTCAGTACATTTCCGTACAATCATTTTAATAATGTGTACAAGGTCTATCGTTTTTGTAGCGCCATTTGAAAAGTTATAGTATACAGGCTGTTTCCATTTCCTCCGTATTCCTCGTAGCATAAAAACCTAAAACAAGATTACTTATATAAATATTAATAAATAACAACAAAAATAAGTTATTTAAGTTATTTACCCACTGATAACTTCAAGTTACAACTAAATACATCATGAAAGTACAAAAAATGTACATAAATATAAAATACTAATAACTACATAGCAAGTAACTTCATTTTCCACCACAAAAATTACCTGAGCATGATTTGCAATTTTGTCTGTGGTTTTAAATCCATAATTCTCAAACCCTTCAATACAGCCTTTACCAAAATTGGGCTGTATGTGTGCCTGAATTGCCATCTCATCAAATATCACTATACAGTGGCAATCCAATGGATTTTTAAATGTCCTGACTTCAGCTTTAAGCAAGTCAAACACCTCTTCATGTAAGCCAGGCTCTATAGGGATTCTGTTGAGCAAGCTACTAATTGTTTTCCTTGATGGAAGTGAAAAAAATTTTGACAAAAATTTATATGCACTTCCACTTTGTTTATATAATGCTAGTGCTAATATTTTGTCTTCAATGGTATACCGTCTTCCCTTTGGCTTGTTCTTTAAATTACGAACTTGGCTATCAAAAAACCTTGCTCTAATATGATCCATGCTAGACAATTTTGTAATATTATATTTTTTTTCTAGAATCAGCTTCCTTTTTAACTGTAACCTAGCTTTTCTGGATCTCGATAATTGCTTGTGCAACAATTGTGCTTTTTTATAAAGCTGTTTGGCTCTGGGGCTTAGCTTTTTGGAATGGGTCACATTCACCTCTGTTAGTAATGCAGATCTCCCTACGAAAAAAAATACACACGCGTTAGTTTGTTGACCAAGACTGTTAACATACAATATATCAGAAAACAAAAATTACACTTACTTCTTGGTGGTGTCTGTATTAAATCTCCTTTACTTGTTGATGGAGTAGCCATATAATGTGTGACACCACTATTTCCAGACATTTGTTCACTAATATTAAAATTTTGCAACTCCTTCAATGGAGAATGCTTTATTTCAGTAGCTAAAAAAGGTAGATTTTTATTTATTCTTTTGAATACATAACTGTTTTTATGATAAAGTTACCCTTCCAATAATTTTCAACAATGCTTCCTCTTCTTTTGTGAAGTATGAAATTTTGTGTTGTATGTTCCCTACTCTGAATATGTCAAAACAAATCTCAGTTGAGCGAACCAAGTATATAAAGAAAATCAAAATTACACTTACTACTTCTTGGTGTTTCCTGTATTAAAACTTCTTTGCTTGTTGAAGGAGTAGGATTAACGTTTTGCAACACATTTACATCAGTTGCTAAAAAAAGAGACATATTTTTGATTTCTCATTTTGAATATGTATAACCATTTTATAATAAAGTTAACACATTCGATGTATATATTGCTAATCAGTGACATTCAGTTTCCCTCTCCATTGCTGATGTCACTGATAAGTGCCATGTGCTCACTTACATTACATTACAAAAATTATTTCAGGTTCTGGGAGAAGTACTTAAAATATATATATATATATATATATATATATATATATATATATATATATATATATATATATATATATATATATATATATATATATATATATATATATTATATATATATATATATATATATATATATATATATATATATATATATATGCAGCAACCATGTTAACCTTTCAATTGTAAAAACAAAGAAAGACAGAATCATTACATTATAAAAATCTGTGATGTACACCTAACTAGTTATTATATCTTAAATATCGGCTGTCTGAAGTAAAAAAAACATTTAATTCCTACTACTTAGGTTACAAAATATTTTCTAAATTAAGTAGGTATATTTAAATTTCTCTATTGTATAAAAAAATAAACGATTAACAAAAATTTGTAATTAATAAATTGGTTAGTACAAAATGACCTTTACCTGGTAAATTAACAGTTGGAAAAACATTCTGTTTCAACTTGTGATTTAAAGTAAAATCACATTGTGCAAAATGGTAGGAGCATACACGATTATTAGCATATATCTTTTCTGGAGTTTTCTCCAACAGCTCAGGGTTGCCTATCACAGAGACCCACTTATCAAAAAGATTTTTTTGTTTCCTTGGATTAGGAAATCTATGCTTAGATTCAGGACTTTTCCAACACGTTTTTACACAACACCTAATTGGCCCCATTATATCTAGAATATAAAAATTATACAATATTTGTCTGTCTACCTTTGGAATTTTTTACATTACCTTGAAACAAGTAGAGTTGAAGGAACAAAAATAAATTACACACTAAAACTGTATTAAAAACTAAAATAATCTACACACTAAAAATGTCTATTAAAAACTTAGATAATCTATATACTAAAAATGTCTATTAAAAACTAAAATAGGAAACATTTAATTCACGGGAGTACAAAATAAAAACTTAATAAATTTATATTGTATACAACAAAATGGCACAAACACAAACACGTGGAAAATGGAAAATACAACCTATAAATACAAACACAACTGTCCAACTCCAACTTGAAACTCAATATTCTTCTTTCTTTTTTACTTAGCCTTCTACCACATATACTAGCGATCCAGTTGAAATACGTGCCAGGCGCCATCTCTTTTTTTGGAAGCCTACTATATATATATATATATATATGTAAGAGGCAACAGCGCGTTGTGCGAAATAAAAGTGTTAAACATTTTTACCAGTGTTTATTCCGATTTTTGAGGTAATAGTGAGAAATAAAATCCAAACTATACGTGAAAAATTGTATGAGGACATAAACTCTCTGCAGTGCAAAGAAAATTGGCAAAAAGTGACCTGTAAGTAAGTTTTAAAACATTTTATTGTATTCAAAACAAAACGACATTTAGAAATTCCAGTTCTTTTAATAACAGATAAGAAGACAAGTCTTGATCAAATTGAATGCGACGTTGCCGGTTATCCAAAAAGTTTCAAAAATCCAAGAAAGGAAATCCGCTAATTAATAATATTAACTAAATAAACAAAATTTAGAAGAAATAAAATATTTAATAAATTTAAATTTCATACTCAATTATTGCTTGAGAAGTTCTAGAGCTTCTGACGGGTTGACCGGAGAACTAGAACTTACCGCTTGCTATAATATAGAGTAAAAAATACATAAAAAAGAAATAAAAATGGATAGCGATGATGACTACACCTCAGAAGACAATAAAAAAAGAAGTCGAAAGGAAGATGATGAAGATATTTTCAACAAGAGCAAGAAACTTACCAGAACACCAACCAAACAACAGAAAGATGAAAACAAAATAGATCAGCTTTTAAAAATGATGCAAAATTTAACAGATCAAACAAAACATCTAACAACGGAGGTAAAAGGAATAAAAGAAGAACAACGAGAATATAGAAATGACCTCAGAGAATTAAAAAAAGAAATAAATGAATTCAAACAAAGTAACCAACAACTAAAAAAGGAAAATGATGAAATGAAGCAGGAACTAAAGATAGTGAAAATGAAGGTAGAACAGCTCGAGAAAGAGAGAAAGGCTAACAATGTTATTGTCCAGGGTCTACCGATGGATACAAATAACCCAAATGTAGTCAACGAGATTATGGCAAATTTCGTGGAAAAAGAATTAGGCATTAAAGTAGAAATAGAAGATGCTTATAAAATAGGCGACAAAACATGTCTTGTAAAACTAAAAAACAGAAATGAAAAAATTAAAATCATGAAGAACAAAAACAAACTAAGGGCATCAAAGCCAGAAATATACATCAATAACGATCTAACGCAAGAAGAGATGAAGATCCAACAAGAAATACGGAAAATTGCAAAATTTCAACAAGAAAAAGGTATGAACACCAGAGTAGGTTATCAAAAATTAAATATTGACGGGGCTATATGGAAATGGAACAAAGAGAAGAATGAACTGGAAAAGGCAAACCAAGACACGCCAAAAAACCGATAAAACAACAAATATCGTACACACAACAAAAAACGGAAACGAAAATGACAAAGGAAAAGGACATGAATAGATTAGATAAGATAAAACAGACGAGCAGGAAAAAATATAATAGAAAAATGAAAAAACGCGATGAACTAAAAATAAGTACGTGGAACATCAGAACAATGCTTGAACCAGGAAAAATGCAGGAGATTGTCTCAGAACTAGAAAGATACCAAATTGATATTGCAGTGATTCAAGAAATTAGATGGGCAGGTCAAGGAGAAATAAATAAAAAAAACTACACACTACAGTATTCGGGACATGGAAAACAAGGTCAATATGGAGTTGCTTTCATAATTATGGGAAAAATAAAAAATAACATTATGCAATTTAAACCAATAAATGAACGTATGGCTTACCTGAGAATTAACGCCAAACCATTTAATATATCAATCATAAACGTATATGCTCCAACTGAAAGTGCTGCTGCGGAGGAAAAAGACAAAATGTATGAGGAACTTGAACGAGAAATGGAGAATTTACCTAGAGAAGACACAATACTGGTAATGGGAGATTTTAACGCCCAAGTAGGTAAGGAAGACTACATTAACCAAGTAGCAGGTAAACACACATTACACGAAAAAACAAATGACAATGGTCAAAGATTATGTAACCTAGCAGCTAGTACCAATATGATTATCATTAGTACAAATTTCGAACATCCTAAATACCATAAAGTAACATGGATTTCCCCAGACCAAAAAACATGGTCCCAAATAGACCATATTCTGATTACAAGAAGGAAACAAACATCGGTTACGGACGTGAGAACTTACAGAGGTGCGCATGCAGACACAGATCATTTTATGGTGACTGCAAAGGTAAAACAAAAAGTCAAAAGAACTCTAAAAAACACGACAATGAAAGACAAATGGTACGTAGAAAAACTGAATGCTCCAGACATAAGGATTAAGTATGCTGATGACATGAACAAAAAACTAAAGGAACAGTGTAAATATACAAAGGATATAGAAACAGAATGGAGAAATTTAAAAAAATGTATAAATGAAACAGCGGATGTACACATAGGAATAAAAAGAAACAAAAAAAAACAAGAATGGTATAATGAAGAATGCCATAACATGCTAAAAAAGAAGATAGAAATTAGACAAATGTGGATAAGAACAAATAGACAGGATTATAGGGAAGAATACAATAGAATAAGGAATGAATGTAAGAAAAAAATAAGGAAAATTAAACGTGCCTGGTTAGATGATAAGATAAAAGAAATAGAAAAAGAAAGTAAGAACAGAAACACAAAAGCATTTTATAAGAAAATTAGCGAGCAAAACAAAACTTTTAAAGGAAAGATAAAAGGCATAAAAGATAAAAATGGAAAAGTATCAGAAAATGATGAAGAGTATAAAGAAATTTGGACTCACTATTTTAAAGAATTATTAACAGAGCAAGAAGATCAAGACCTAAATGAAAACGTAGAAGAAAAGACAATGATGTTAGGAAACCAGCTAGAAAGACTAACAAAAGAGGAAGTTGAGGAAATTATAAATAGCAGCCGTAATGGTAAATCTTCAGGATCAGACGGGATCAATATGGAACTTATAAAATATGGTGGTGAAGAATTAAAAGAAAAACTGTACAATTTAATAAAAGACATATGGGACGAAGAAAAAATGCCGGAAGAATGGAACAAAGGACAAATTATCACGATTCATAAAAAAGGAGACCAACAAATGTGTAATAACTACAGAGGACTGACGCTATTAAACACAGCATATAAAATTATGTCGACCTTAATACATCGAAGACTGACCAACGCTATGACGAATATCATAGGACACTATCAATGCGGATTTATTAAGGGAAAGTCTACAACAGATGCCATACATACAGTTAAACAAATTATGGAAAAAGCTCATGGATATAAAATAGAAATTGAACTGCTTTTTATAGATTTTCAGCAAGCATTTGATACAATAAAAAGATCAAAATTAATGGTAGCTCTGAAAGAAATGGGAATACAAAACAAATTAAGACGATTAATAAAAATGACAATGAGTAGAACTGTAGTGAGTATAAAAACTCAAGTAGGAGACACAGAAGAATTTGTCATAAATAAAGGGGTTAGACAAGGAGATTCGTTATCAGCAACCCTGTTTAATCTTGCCCTGGAATACATCGTCAGGAAAATAAACAAAGGTACCCTTAGAACTAGAGAAGGACAAATAATAGCATACGCTGACAATATTGTGCTAATAACAAAAAATAGAAAAACAATGGAAAAAATGTTAAATGAAATGGTAACAGAAGGAAAAGTAATGGGATTAAAAATAAACCAAGAAAAAACAAAAATAATGAGATTTGATAAAAACTTCGAAAACAAAAAGGTTAGACTAGGCGAATACATTTTTGAAGAAGTCGAAAAATTTAAGTACTTGGGAATATTAATAACAAACAATGGAGAAAGAGAAACAGAAATCAAAGAAAGGATTATTACAGCAAATAAGACCTTCCATGCAAATAAGAAATTACTAAAAAATAAACTATTGAGTAAGAAATCGAAAATGAAGGTATACAAAACAATAATTCGACCGACGATGATGTATGCAGCCGAAACCCTCAGCATGACAAAAAAACAAGAGGAAAACCTTAGAATACAAGAAAGAAAAATACTAAGAGCAATACTGGGACCAATAAAAATAAATGAAAATGAATTTAGACAAAGAACGAACCTTGAGCTACTGGAAGAAATTAAGGAAGATATAGTGTGTAAAATAAAACAACAAAGAGCAAAATGGCTAGGACACGTATGGAGATCAGGATCAACTACGACGATATTCTCAATATTGGAATGGACACCAGCTGGCAAAAGAAGACGTGGAAGACCAAGATCTACATGGTTACAAGAAGTTGTAAATGATCTCAACAAGGCGGGCATACGACAGTGGAAAGGAAAAACCAGAGATAGGACACAATGGAGAAAAATAACTGAGAAAATTAAATAAGGAACATGAGGACTGATCTACCTCAAAACATAGATCTAGAGAGCGTAAGCGGCGTAACCCCTAAAGGGGTGTTTAGCCACATATATATACTATATATATGTAACCATTTTTTTCCATTGAGTTCGCAGGGCATGGGCAAGACATCAAAGAATTTTGTTGAGTGTTGCATGTATCCGTGTTTTCCATTTTAAACGGAAAACGTCGCTCTGTTTGGACAGTGTGGCCAACAAGTAACGTCGAATAAAAGACTAGTGAGGTATCATCTATTCGATAATCGGTGCTTTATTTTGTTATTTGTTACAACTGGCAGGTATGTTAATAATGTTAACTTCATATAATAGCGTGGACATGTTTTTTGACGATAGCCTTTTTTTACATCTGTTATCTTGTTATCTCTTTACAGCCAACATGTTATGGATCAAAGAGCAAGTGTTAGAACTCATTGAAATGCTACATATGTTTCCTTAGCTGTGGAACATTTCATGCCGAGAATATCGAGATAGATATCTGAAATATGATGAAATGTCGAAGATGACTTCGCGCTTTCAAACAAATGTGGATAAAATATCAAGGAAAATAAAATCTCTTAAAACTCAGTTTAGCAGGGAGCGAAAGAAAATTAAGGAAAAAACTAAAATTGGAGCAGGTTAATATTCTTAATATTAATTTATTCAAAAATTATTGATCTAATCAATTAATGCAAATATTTATTTTTACAATACTTAATGAATAATTAATGGACTCGTTTCTCTCAGGTTTCAAGTAAAACTTCTTAATAACATTTTTAAAGCAAATACGTATTTGTATAGTAAATATTTAATCACAACTAAATACCATTATTGGTTTTGTTTAATACCAGGTAAAAACTGTAAATTGAAGTATTCAAAACCACTCGTTACAATTTGTTGAATGATGATAAAACACGTTTTGACTTTATATATATTTAAACTTCTTCTCTTAACACATTTTTTTTGTTTCAGAAATGGGAGTTAACTATATCACTACACAATAAACAACAACTTCAGAGGTGATAATTTTTTATTTTACTCATTTTAGCAGCAATAAGAGCGTTTTTACAAAGGCGACTACCAGTCCATTTACGAAACCGCCCATTGGGAGTCCTCTTTGGACAAGAAGAGGCGGCTCCCATAACTGCCCAATATATTGGAAGAATTTTAAGGTACCGGCTTTTTATAATAGAAGAAGAGCCGGTAGTAATAATATGGGCATTAAAGATTAGTAAGTTTATTTATTTATGATTCCAAATTGATACTAATGTATTTCTTTTATTGCAGCTTGATGAATTAAATAAATCTTAGAACGCCACTGTGTGTTTTTTTTCACTTCTTGTCCTTTTGTTTTGTATTATGTTTATGGACTTGTTTCCCTAATAAACAAGTCAATTCATAACGACTTTGTTTGTTAATACCAGGTTAATATTCTTAATAATAATTTATTCAAAAATTATTGATCTGGACATTTTAAAGCAAATGTTTTTACAATACATATTGAATGGTTTATGGACTTGTTTCTCTCGAAAACAAGCCAAATCATAACAATTTTCTGTGATTAATACCAGGTAAAATTCTTTATAATAATTTATCCAAAAATTAAAAGTTTGGACATTTTTAAAGCAAATATGTACTTGTATAGTAAATATATCACAACTAAATATTATTATTAGTAGTATATACAACAGCCTACTTTTCATCAATAAAACAATTCTTTTCGACAATACGACAATATTTTGCTAAACCATCGAAATAAGGTCAGATATTGTAAAAACAGATGAAGAAACGGTAACATCTGTTTTGCATTTACTTAATAACTGTACGAGACTCTGACCGAGAGTTGATCTTTTCACAAATAAAACCTTTTTGAGAATAAAAGGACACAAAGCAATAAATCAGACAGGTTGAAATATTTGGGTCAGATTCGAAAACTTTAGCGTATCCAATCGCACTATGGACTATTGTAGTGAATTGCACTGCTCTCGGTGTTACAACAGTGTTACTGTGTCATGACACTTTATTGTCGCATTTCTTTTTATTGTTAGTTTTTGTTCTTCTGCTTTGTAAGAGATATTTCGGTCGTGAGTTTATTGATAGTTCAATAGTGAGTTATTTAGTTTTTTATAGTTGAATATATTGTTAAACTTAAATATGAAGCCAGGTGGAATTAAATCCGCAGTATGGGACTTTTTTAGTAAAAGTAACGATAAAAAATCAGTTACATGTTCCTCGTGTAAAAAGGGATTTAAGTACCATGGGAATACAACCAATATGAAGAAATATCTTCAGAGAATGCATACTCTGCAGTGGAGTGAAAATAATGCAGTACCATTTTCGTCTCTAACAGATGATGAAGAGACTCAAGTACCTAAAGTAATAGTCGGTACAGATGAAATTTCACTTGCCTCTTCACAAGAACCATGTTATTCAAAGAGAAAAGCAGAAAATGAAAATCCAGTACCCGAAGGCAAAACAATTAAAATTATTCGGTGTCCGAAATACAATGACTGAAGCAAAAAACGGGAGATAGATAAAAAACTATTAAAAATGATCACTAATGACTATCAACCTCTATCTATAGTGGAAAATATAGGATTCAAAGAATATACTAAGTAACAGATGACAAGCGGTCGACGCGCCTTCAGAAACAGCGCGGTTGTAACTTACTAAGAAATGAAGCTGCTTATTTACATGAAAACGCGCCTTTCGAAAAACGCGCAGTCGCCGCTGAGCAACCGCTCGGGACTTTGTGTCCGCGCCTTCAACACAAAACGCGCGGTTGACAAAGTACATTGGAACACATCGGCCTATGCAGTTGGAAGGCGCAGTTTGTGCAGTGTGGTGTATTATCAGTTATAATTTAATAATCTAAAAATATCAAAAATATGGGCGAAGAATTTAATACAGATAAATTCATTGATGAAATTCAAAAAAGACCAGCCATTTGGGACATGACTAATAGCGAATATAGCAATAAAATTATTAAAAAAAACGCTTGGGAGGAGATAGTGTTAATTTTTTGCCACAACGAAGATACCGATGAAAAGAAAAAAATATTAGGTAAGAACTTTTTTTATTATTGTTTTTTTACAATTCAAATCATGCTATTTTGCCAGTCCACTTTGCCTTCATTAACGAAATAATGCATAAATTTATTTCGTACATTTTCTGTCACTCTTCCAGTGCGTCGAGTGGAGGATTGTTGTAGATTAGTTAGCGGTGCTGTATAAAGCGTCTCTTCAAACGTAGAACCATCTCTTTGCCTAACATAATTGTGGAGTACGCAAATAGCTTTCACAATATCTTCAGCGAAATTAATATTTACATCTAACGGTCGATGTAATATTCGCCATTTGTTGCATATGATACCAAATGTACATTCGATATACCGTCTTGCAAGAGTTAAACGATAATTAAAAATTTTTTTTTCGTACGTGAGTAATTTTCCACCAAATGGTTTCATTAAATTTTCCATCAGAGCAAAAGCTTCATCACCCACTATTACATAGGGCACAATGGACCCACCTGTTATTGCCGTTGGTTCAGGAATGTTCAGTGTCTTCTCCATAAGCATTCTGTACAATGTAGATTCTTGAAATACTCCCGAGTCGCTATTTTTCCCATATGCACCAATATCAACCCATGTAAAACAATAATTTGCATCACACAATGCTAGTAGTAGTAGTGAGAAAAAGTGTTTATAATTATAATATAGTGAAGCAGACTGTGCCGGTTGGAATAACCGTATATGTTTCCCATCGATTGCGCCAATGCAGTTAGGAAACTTAGCGTGTTTCTCAAACCCGTTAGCAATTTCTCTCCATTTATCTGCTGTGGGTATTTCCATTACTACAGTTTTTAGTTCTCTCCATAACACTTTACATACTTCATGAATTATTCCTGCCACAGTAGACCTTCCAATCTTATAAGAATAATGTAATTCACCCATAGAACATCCACTTGCCAAATAACTGCAACAAAGTAACAATATTTTATCTATTACAGGAACATCATTACAAAAAAAATGGAAGAGCATAAGGGATCACTATGTCAAACAAGACAAAAAAAACAAGATGCTAAAATCGGGCTCCGGCGCAAAACCAACAAGCACGTACATTCATTATAATAGGTTGAGGTTCCTGCAAAACTCAGTTCAAAAAAATGTTACTGAAAGTAACTTCGGTCCAGAAGTACATGCAGAACTTCCAATATCAGAAGTGGAAAATGGTAGTGTGCAGAATTCGTCTTTGGAAGCGACTGTTTCTACACCTACAGGGGAACGCCAAAAAACAAAAAAACTTAAACTTCATCCGGCTGATCAGCACTTTGCTAATATATTAGAAAAAAGTTTAGCACAAAGACAAGTGCCAGACAAACAGGATGAACAAGATGAAGATAAATTATTCTGTTTGTCTCTTTTTAAAGAAATAAAGAAAATACCGGAGAATAAACGTTTAAAAACAAAAATTGATATATATAATTTAATATTGCAAAAACAGACGCCCGAGCCAGAGAAAATTTTCCCAAGTACGTCTAATTATATGAGTTCAGCACCGCCATTACCAAGGTATTCTATACCACACACTCAGCAGTATTGCCCGGCTATTCCATCATCTCAACCTAGTTATACACCTGGACGTGGGACATATACAAGTTACAACGATTCCATTTTTTCTCCAAGTAATGAACAGTTACAAGATATGAGTATGACATCACCAGCTTCCACAGTTGCCACTTACTCCTCACAGGAATCCAAATTAGATTTATTTATTGACAATTAAAGGTATTATATCTAGTCGTTTTGAATCTAATTTTAAGATAGTAAAACCCGCAATTTTTTTATTTTTATTTTTTATGATTCATTAAAATACGTTATATATAAATATATATATATATATATATATATATATATATATATATATATATATATATATATATATATAATTAATAGTATAAATATAATTACCTTAGCGTTATTATGAGTTTTTCTTCTGGTGAAATACAATATCGTACTGCATTGACACTGGCTGTTATTTCATGTCTAATAAGTGCTAACAGTGCATCAAATGATGTCGTCGACATCCGAAAGTAATTAAAAAATTTAGGTCCATGTTGCCTGAGATTTGGGTAGAGGGTAATGTATAAACTATTCGTTAACCGGTTTCTTAGAATTGGATGCACCCAATACCTCCTTCGTCTTTGCTGACGTCGTTTCATCCTTCTATATAACACCCAAAAGCACACCGCTGATTCAATGTCCATCGTCGATGAAAACTTATACACTACTATTTTCTATTTTGTAGCGCTACATGTGAACACTACCGAAAAGGGCAACAAGCAGTCAACGCGCGTTAAAGGCGCCTCGGCCGCTTGTCATCTGTGGCCACCCTTAAGCATTAAATAGTGAGTATGTATTACCAAATACAAAAATTAGCGTGATTGAACCGGTTTGCCAGACAACACCAGTTGTCGGACACTTTACACAAACTTGGAATAAAATAGCAAAACCTTCAATATACTTAACTTTATTTAACTTACTATGGGTTGCACATGTTATCCCTCTCTAAATTCATAGCTTGTGCATCTTTTTACAACAGACAAAGAAAGAAAATAAATCAAAGATGGTTGATGTTTAGTGGGTGCATCCGTTTACAAAATTTTCAACAAAAAGTGTAGTGGGAGGTGCTTCGTGAAATTGTAAGTAAATATTGTGAAAACTAATTTATTACTGCCATATCAATTTCGCATGATTATCTTATTATTGAAGTCAATTTTCTGCATAAAAATCGTACTTTATTTGAGTCTTAACCTCTAAAATTGAGCGTCCGGGAAACTGGTTCAAGAAAGTTAAGAAAGACCCGTTTTCGGACACGGTGTCTGACAACCGGTATCTAGAGTAAAATTTTTATCTTTCTCTGTCTAACACTTGCAATTGTTCTATATCTGTATACCTTAATTCCAATATTGAATTATATATAAAGAATACAGTTTTCGGACACCTTTTTCTTTGTTTGTTAAATAGATATAGCACTCGTTTTCTACGAGTACGCGTACGCGTCCGAAAAACGGTAGTTTCAGACGCATTAAAGTTATTTAAAGTAGCTATATGTGATTTATATTGCGGGTATAGGTGTCTGAAAAATATTTTTCAGACCGTTTTCTTCTGATTATATGTTTATTCAAAATTGAACAAATTTGCCGTCGCGAATCCATCATAATAGGCACTCATATACTAACCTATCTAACAAAAATGAATTTTCAGATGACGAAACCAAAAGCGACATCCAAAAAAACCGAGTTCAAAACCCTTCTTAAGCCAAAAAGCCGTAAATTTTGTACCTATTCCAATGCTTCACTTCAAGCAGCCTTGCATTCTATTCGAGAAACTGGAATAAGTGTGAGGAAAGCGAACAGGCGTTATGGTAGGTAAAAAAATTATTATGTGCGACCCATCTTAATACAAATTTTATTTGTTAATAGGTATCCCCAGAGCTACCGTTCACGACAAATTTACCGGAAAATCTCCAGCTGAGAAAAAAAAGACCGGACCGCCGCCATTGCTGACTGTGATAGGTGAGAAAAAAATTGCAGACTGGGTGATAAATAGTGCCAAACGTGGCTTCCCAATATCAAAAACTGATCTAATGGAAGCTGTAGCAAAAATTGCAACTGATACCGTCAGGTTAAACTCCTTTCCCAATGGTAAACCTGGAGTTAGATGGTATAAGGGATTTTTGAAAAGACACCCCGAAATTTCCCAAAGAGAGGCAGAGGGAATCAACAGAGCGAGGGCTTCAGTGACAGAAGAGTCGATTCGATCGTGGTTTATCACGTTACAAAAATATCTTGAAGACAATGGTTTTCAAGACATAATAGAAGACTCGAGTAGAATATTTAATGGGAACGAATCAGGATTTTTCCTTGTGCCCTAAGACTGGGAAAGTCCTGGGACCGAAAGGCTGGAAAAATTATTCGGCTATTAAGTCCGGCAAGGAAAAGGAAAATACCACTGTACTGATAACATTTAATGCATCTAGAGCAGTATGTCCTCCTCTGGTCATTTTTCCATACGTTAGACCACCAATAGTCCTTGTACAGAATGTCCCCAGAAATTGGGTTATCGGAAAATCTGACTCGGGTTGGATGACTGGGGAAGTTTTCTTTGAGTATATCTCAAATGATTTTAACTTATGGCTCACAACAAACCAAATAAAGCGACCGGTTTTGTTGTTAATAGATGGACATAAGTCACATATGACTTTGCCATTAATTCAGTTTTGTGATGAAAATAAAATTATTCTGTACGCTTTACCTCCTAACACGATCCATATTTTACAGCCGGCTGACGTGAGCGTGTTCAAACTCATGAAGCAAGAATGGAAAAATACACTAAAAAATTGGCAGAAACGCCCTGAAAATTCTAATCAAATAATCACAAAGATTAATTTCTGCCAAGTATTTGAAGAGACACTACAAAACACACAAATGCAAAGTCATATTGTAAAAGGATTCCGTAAATGCGGATTATATCCCTTTAACCCTGACAATGTGGACTACACAAAATGTGTAACAAAATTCTAGAAAAAGAATGTCAACAAACTGTTTCTGCAGGTGTCTCCGGCAAGACATTAACGGTAAATGATTTCGAAGCTGCCAGGAGAGTAATTGAGTCAATTTCGAATGATTTGATTAAATATGGTATCAATGTAGACGTTGTAATCACCGAAATTAAGTTCCAAAAATCACTATTGGAAAAAGATTCCAATACAATAATTCAACCGTCCACGGCACCAACCACTTCAGCAGATCAGGCTGTGAATATTGCTGTGGGAAGTATTGTTCCTATGGACCATGTAACTTTGCTACCTGTTGATATAATGGAATTTGAGGAAGGTGGGCTTTTGAACTTTGAAAACAATTCGTGGATAAGTAATGAAAACTCAGAATCAGAACTATTTACTGAACAGGGAAACTTACGAAAAGAAAATGACATTGACATCGAGAATAAAAAAGTAACCGTACTAAATAAAAAGCGTAAAATTGCATCAGAAAAACAAGATTAATTAGATCAATCGAAGCAGACGACTTTTGTGAAAAGGAAATTATAACTTTGTCAGAAAATGAAAAAGAAAATCGAAATGAAAGCGAAAACTCGGGAGAAATTGAGATATTTTACAACGAGAAAGAAAAATCTGATGAAAATGATGCAGGTGATGCAAAAGAAAACGAAGGGCAAACTACAACGGAAATAGACAGATACAAAGGAAATGAAGGAGGAAACAAAGAAAATGACAACGAGCATAAGAAAGTAAACCAACAAGAAAGTAGGACTGGAACTGGAGAAAAAAATACACAAAAATAAGGAAGAAATTCTAGGTCTGGTCAAGCAGACTGACATGAACAAAGCTGTGATGTTACATGGTAAGTTACATGATATTACAAAACTTGACAGAAGGGATGAAAATGCTCAAAATAAAGAAACAAACAAAGATTTAATGGGTAAGACTAAAGAAGTAACTGAGTCCAATGACAAAGATGAGGCTCTCACTCCTGATCCTTTTCAAAATCATCTGACATTCCCAGAAGTATCTTTAAAAAAAAAGAAGGTAGTTGCGTAAAAGAAAAGTTACCTAATGCAATCTCGTCAGCAGCGTGGAGAGCTTATTACAGTCGCAAAGATGATGAGAAGAAAGAAAAACTTGAAAAGGCTAATCTGAGAAGAAAAACCCGGGAAGCAAAAAAGGGGCCAAATCAAACAAAACCATACGCCAAGTCAAAAAAGAAAGTGGAAACGAGTATGAACGATAAAACAAAGGTACGGAGCTCAACAAGCAAAGATACATTTTATACACTCTATGTGAAGAAGAGCTTATTAGTGATGTCGAAGATGATGGAAACAAAAACATAGGCTGTGATGAATGCCCCCGGTGGTATCACCTTAAATGTACTGATATGTCAGACTTATCGCACAATGATGCAGCTCAAAAAGATTATATATGTGACATGTGCCGATAAAAATAACTAGGTTTTGTTTTCTTACTTATTATTTCATTTAACTTTAACTATTTAGATGCCTTTTTATACAAATGTAGTATTTGTTTTTTTATTTGTTTCTTTACGTTGTTTACCAAATTGTACAGGAAGAATTTGTGTATAATTATAAAATACTTTCTTTAACAATGCTGTGTTTTTTTTTACCAGTTGGTGACCTGTTGTTTGGCCCATACCTACCTATATCTCCGTCAAGTTTTTGTTTATAATTGCTAAGTACCGAAAAGTACCGCTTTTCGACCAGCTGTCTGAAAAATGGTACATCCGTGTCTGAAAATGTGTCAATGATGTCTGAAAACTGGTAAAATTGACTTTCTGACATTTAAAAATCATAATTAAAATATAATTAGCCTGTAATGTTTTTTTTAGCTCGATCCATTCTTCACATTTCTAAAAATGAAGTTAGGCCTATACAATTTGTTTCATTGCATAAAATAATTATTATATTAAGTGTTCAATATAGAAAAACGGTTAGATGTCCGAAAACCGGTTCGGTCACCCTATAACAGAAAATATTATTCCAAAACAATATTCAGACTCTGTTTCGAAACTGAGGCAAATGTTACTTACAGTAAAGTATGTATCAATAACGACAGACATTTGGACCTCTGATAGTTGTAAAGCTTATATATCGGTTACAATTCATTTTATTTACAATGAGAAAACATGTTCTTATAATATTACAACCAGAGAAATAGTAGGATCTCATACAGGAGAAAATATAGGACATGTTTTAAGAGAAGTGTTAGAGGAATGGCAATTATTAGCAAAAGTTTTGACTGTTGTTTCTGATAACGGCGCTAATATCAGAAAAGCAATTAATGAGTTTGTAAAAAAATACCATCATCCATGCGTAGCACATACTCTAAATCTAAGTGTAACAGATACTATAAAATCAAATAAAATTTTTAATACAATTTTAAAAAAATGCAGATCTCTAGTGAATCACTTTAAACATAGCGTTGTGGCAACAGAAAAATTAAAAAATACACAAATTCAAATGAATGCTCCTATTTTAAAAGTCAAGCAAGATGTGGTAACAAGATGGAATTCTTGTCTAGTTATTATTGAAAGACTGCTAAAAATTTAAAGATTCACTGGCAGTTTGTATAGCAAATCTCCCAAGTGTACCAGAAGGTTTGGATGCTTCTGAATGGTTAATTCTTGAAGACTGTGCACGTATACTAAAAGCACCTGAAAAATTAACTACAGTTCTTTGTGGAGAGCAGTATCCCACACTGTCATTAATAATTCCACTAGTAAGGGGACTTTTTTTTTAGACGTCTTGGATATTTGGAACAAAATAAGATAGTTGCCAAAGCCACCTTTTTAGATCCCCGATTTAAGAAACTTGGATTTGGTGTAGAGCAAAACGTGAAAAATGCAGAGCAATGGATTTCAGAAGAACTTTCCCATTTAATAAATTCAAAACAAATTGCAGAAGCAGGTAATTTTTTTATCTTTTATGATGTATTAATTTGATTTTATTGTGTAACTGTTTTTAGCTGCTACAAGTTCAATAGAATTGGAAACTACAGCGCACTCTCCGCAACATGAGAGCGATTCCGAAGATATTTGGGAATTTTTCGATTATAAATTGGAAAAAGTACAAAATAGCACTTCTAAAACTAGTTCAGCTTTAGTTACTATCAAGCAGTATCTACAGCTGCCATACTTAAAAAGATTGGATAATCCACTGGACTTTTGGAAAAAACATAAAATCATGTTTCCAGAACTGTACGACCTGGCTTTAAAATATCTTTGTATACCAGCTACTTCAGTTCCATCGGAAAGAGTATTTTCAAAGGCTGGTGAGCTCACTAATGTTAGGAGAAATCGGTTATTACCAAAAAATTTAGATATAATAATTTTCTTGAACAGTGCTGGTATATAAACAATTTTTTTCGTATTATACAAACTTTTTTTAATTATTTTTTAGTATCTCCTTTAGGTATGATCTGACGTAAATACAATATATTTTTTAGTTATTTTCGTTTATATTTATAATTCTGCACCGTAATATATTTTAAAATATATTACATATACCCATATTCTACATATATCTATAACAGACTTTATTTTTAATTTATCGATGACGATGCTCAGCGTCAGCGATTATCAGTAATTTTATATTCCATAAAATAATTTTGAGCGAGGAGATTTCTACTAACATAAAATATCATATAACTCGTTTTTTTGCAGTCGATACCGTTGTATTGTACTCCAGTACACAATGAATACTTTTAAGTAACGATGCTCAAGCGTCACCGATTATAATATTCTATAGTTGTAGTCAACAATCGTTGGCCGACAACATGTACTCGTTCTGGATTCGATCCCGGTATATTTGTACTCGAGTACAATGAATACTTTCAAGAATCGACTTGCTGTTAGCCGCAAAGTAGGTGATAAATATGTCTGAAATTGATAGTGAAATATTAATAATATTGGTTGACGCGAGACCTATTCTTTGGGACAAAACAATAGAAATATATACACATAGAAACTTGACGAGAAATGCTTGGAATGATATGTGTAGTGCACTTTACAGCGAAATTGGGGAACTAAGTGATAATGAAAAAACGCATTTGGTAAGTACAGCTAAATTATTTGTTACTGATAACAACAATTAAAACTCTATATTATAATAAATTTTATTTTACATAGTTGCAATTAACGTTGAATATACAGGATGTTCCATAATATGTGTGAATATTGTGCTTAGTGTTTGAAAGTCAAACGAATATACACAAAATATTGCCAGTATATTGAGTTACAGGTTCAACGTTAACAAATAAATACAATTCTTGTTATTCAGTCCATAACTCTTTTTTAGATATAAACCTAAATATTAAAAAATTACACACAAAAACAAAACACCCTGTAAATGCTATAGTTTATATTATGGCCGATTAAAGGTAATATTGTAGTAATATGTCGGTTTTAGATAAATTATATTTTACCCATTTGCCAAGAAAGGCTTCCAACGCTTGACATAAAATACTGGCACAGAATGTCTCGTACGTTGTTAGCTGCCAGACCTTCTCGTGTTGTAGGGTCTGTAGGAAAGTCTTTAAGTCCAACGATCGATGTGGTATCTTCAACCATATATCCGCCTCTGTCGCTAACGTAGTTATTCAATACTGTACATGCTTTCAATATATCAGTTGCAAACTCTGGCTGAACATTCAGTGGTCGATGGAATACTCGCCATTTATTACTAAGTATTCCGAAATGTATGCACATTCAACATATCTCCTGGCTCGAGACAACCGGTAGTTGTACACTTTCTTCGCAACCGTTAAATGTGTACCTTCAAACGGGCGTAATAAATGTTTATGTAAAGCAAAAGCTACATCGCCAATTAAGAAATATGGTACCATTGAGCTTTTGGCACCTGGTACACAATTTTCGTCAGCCAATTGTTGGGACCCTGTTGCAATATATTTCCACAAACTAGATTGCTTAAAAATAGACGAATCACAGTTTTTACCTTAATTTCCAACTTGTACAAATATGAAACGGTATTTTGAATCTGCCACAGCTATCAGAACCACTGAATAATACTCCTTGTAATTGTAGTACATAGAACCATTTTCAAAAGTACACACAATTGGAAATATTTTCAAAACCTGACGCAATAGATTCCCAACATTTCTTCTGTTAGTATCGGAATACATTCTAAATGCATAGTTGACCAAATAGCTTGACATACATCTTTTATTATCTTGCTGATAGTAGAAATACCCAATCTGTATGTATAGTGTAAATCCGTGAATGTGCAGCCACTTGCTAAATACCTAAAATAACATTTGGTTTTAAAATGGCAAAACTAATTTATGAAATTTAATTTCATCAATCAATAATGAACAAAAGTTGTAGACAAATTAGAGTAGCTCGTAATGTTGATCCTTTACTACCACGAATCATTTCTCTCTATATGTATGACCAATTTGATTATAAAAAAAATTGTTCCCTCTTTCCTAATTGTAATATTACACATAGTTTAAGTTTACACCTTTTTTTGAGGTAAAGAAGTAATTCGACGATGGACTCACATTAGAGATTCCTTTACTAAATCGTTGAAAAAGACAAAGGAAGGTAAGTCAAGCAGTTCTTCAGCAAAGAGACAACGGACATATGTATACCATGATTCATTACTATTTTTAAAGAAACTGTATATGGAAAGAGAGACTTCTGACAGTTTCACTAGCGGTGACAATGGAGGAGGTGTTGAAATTGAAGAAGTTGAACTAACGGAAAGACAAAATATTGAAAGTGAAGCTAACCCTTCAATTTTTAAAAAACCGACGGCAACCAGGCGACGAAAACAAGTGGATGAAGTAGAGTTAAAAATTTTAAAGGCGTTGGAACCCAAAGCCTCTGAAAAACCTGACCCGAACATGGCATTTTTTGCTACCCCATTTGAGCAAGGTTAGTGGGGAGAAAATACTTGAGTTCCAGATGGCGGTTCTTCAAACCATATCAAATATAAACGACAAAAAAAAGGGCCACTAGCCATCCTTTACAATCCGATGTAGACACTAACTACTAGCGTCCCCATCCCACTTACTCTTCCTTTTCACAACCATCCTTTCACAACCATTCCTTTTCACAACATCACGCCCAACAATATTTTCAACCAACAAACACTATACCTCAACCGTATAATTAACACAGAAACTTACAACAGTTTTCCCCACTTCCTCCAGTACCATCTAGCACCCTTACAACGAACCAGCCCCTTACGAACACCCCCTCACAACATGTACCACTAGATTTCTGTACATGTACATAGATTCTCATGACTCATTCTCATTCTCACTAGATTCTCAGTGACTACATCGTATTTTAGAAAAGTATTTAATAGTTTGCGCATTTCGCATTTTAGGGCACTCTAACCTAACCAAATATATTTCCTCAAGGCACCGCATCACAGTGTTGCCGTATTTATTTTAGTAAAATATGTATATGAATGTTACAAATATAAAGTTACTTTTACGAAATAATAATTTGTGTTATGAGAAGCTACAAATTTTAAATAAGTATAAAACTTGCCATATTTTTTTTTTGTAAAATGTATACGAAGGTTTAAAATATAAGTTACTTTTACGAAATTATAATTTGTGTTATGAGAAGCTACAAGTTTTAAATAAGTATAAAACAAATATGTATTTTCTGTTTAAATGCAGTTAAATATTGTAAATTAGCACTTTCCAAATCTTATCTATTAGAACCTTATTATTAGGTGCGGATGGTCAACCGGCACAATGACACTTGTGAATCATAAACAGAGATGGGCATCGACACGTCGACTTTAAATGTCGACACAGACGTGTCGACAATGTCGAGAACGTGTCAACAATGTCGACAATGTCGACAATGTCAGCAACGTGTCCATAATGGAAAAAAGTGAGGTTATGTTATGAAATTATTCAGTTGTAAACTTTGAATGTGATCTGATCTGATCAGAATCAAAATGAGTGGCAGAAAACTGAATAAAAACTATGATATATTATCATTCAAAGTATTAAAGATAGAAGGAAAGCACGCGGCTAAATTGCAGCTAAATGCAGCAAGATTGCAAAGTCACAGGTAAGAAGAAATATTTTAATTAATTTTAGCTGGATAGCTATAGAGATTTATTCTCTGAAATGATATTTGTATCGGCTGATAACTAACCCCGTCCCGTACTTTCATTTTAAGAAACGTCTGCAAGTTAGATCGTGGCAATGGTAATCAATCCAATAATGAAATGTCGCATGTTTCGATATACGAAAATACTGGCTCAGACACAGGTTTTACACCTACAGTTAATCCACAAGTGAGTATATAGGACGTATGTTCTACTACATATTTAGCAGGGGCGGATCTAGAAAAAATTTTGGGGGGAACTTTTTGAAATTATATTTATCTATAATATAAAAATGAATCGTAAAATGTGTTCGGAGCCGCATAACTCAACAACGCATGGATCACAATTTCGGTAGTAGTTATATTGGAGAAAACATGGCGTCAAAAACCGTATAGCCATCTAACGGCAAGAAGTGAAAATAACGCACTATATATTATTGTAGATTTCTTGATTACTATTTAATTCGAATTCGGAAGGGGACATAAATTGCATCAGTTTTCACCCCAGAATTTGTATTCTGAGGTTTTCACGTTGTTGCATCTGTATATACAGGGTGTCCCATTTAAAAAACACCAAGTTTAGTATTTTACGACAAAAAACGGATTGGCCTATTGAATTAAGTACAAAACGCTGTATCTATGCCAACTTCTGTATACAGGGTGTCCGTAGATCCGCCCTTCATATTTAGTCACCTTAGAGTTTCTTTTTATTTTGAATTTTAGAATACAACGAACGGTAGTTACGAAGTTATGGAAGATGGTTCGCTAGCTATTGTGACTGGAACTTCACCTGAAAACATGCTAGATGGAATTATAGAAAATTCATTAGATACCGATGCCGCCTTATTGGAATTGGAAGAAAACAATGGTGTAGCAATTCAAGGCACTCATAGTATTGTTGAAAATATGATGTTATCAACTACTGATACTGAGAGTAGTAATTTGACTAACTTAAGTACTCCAACTTCCTCCAGCACAAGCTACACAAGCACGAATAAAAGAAATTTATTCGCTACATCTCAAGCTAGACCAGCCAAAAAATCAAAGAAAATCACCGACTATATGGACATATTACAAGAGTATGAAGAGGAGAAGATAAGCACTGCACTAGCCAAATTTATATTCGGCTGTAACTTACCATTTACTGTGGTAGAATCACCTCTCTTTAAAAGTTTTATAAAAACGATCCGTCCTGCTTATTTAGACAAAATTCCTGGCCGGAAAAAACTTTGTACATCGCTTTTAAATAAGTGCTATGAAGACTGTATTGAGATTTCACGTAAAAAAGTGGAAACCGAGTCAGTCATTTTGTGTGACGGTTGGAAAAACTCATCTACTAATTCTAAAACGGTTGTGACAATGTTGCATAGTGCAGACGGAAAAAATGCCTTTCTTGATGCTTGGGATTTAACCACGGAGTCTGAGACTGGAGAAAAACTTGCCGAAATAATAACAGAATCTAAAAAAATTGCAAAAGAAAAATACGATGTAGATGCGTACGGTATAGTTTCGGATAATGCTAGTGCAATGATTAAAATGGGATCCCTCCTCAAGCACAACATGTGGCACTCTACGTGCAGTAGCCACACCGGCAACCTTTTAGCCAAAGACGTGCTGGATAAAAAGTTAGTCGACAATGTGGTCATTGTCCTCAAAGAATTTAAGCAACCAGATTTAGAAAAAATGATAGTTGATAAGGGAGGGCGCAGAATCAAATTGCCGGCCGAAACAAGATGGTGCTCTTACCGAGATTCTTTCAAAAGCCTCCTAGAAAATCTGGTATATATGAAACAAGTAGCCGCTGTAACGAAAAAAAAGATTAAGCCGAAAGTCAAGGAATTAATCTTCAACGATGAATTTGTGGATGAGATTCAACAGAACATAGAAATTTATGAACCCATTTGTAATCTGATCAATGTTTGTCAGAAATCTGACACATCTGTAGCAGATGCCGTTCATCTGTGGCTCAATTTGAATCTGCCAGATAACCTTAAAGAAAAATTGAAACACAGACAACAAATGGCGTTAAACGTGTACGCATTAACTGGGTACTATCTGCATCCGAAATATGAAAATTCCAAGCTTACGTCAGAGCACACTGGTATAATAACTCAGTTCTTACTCAGAAAGTTGTACAATCAGGGCATAGAAGAATGGGACAAATTTAACACTAAATCGGGTAAGTCTTTCAGACAAAATTATCGCTCTTTTGATTTTTAATATATTAGGTTTACAATTTCAGGAATATTCTCAACACTTTGGGAAAAAGGAGTTGAAAAGCCTCTAGTATTTTGGCGAGTGGTCAAACTGGAATGCCCAATTCTTGCTAAAATGGCTCTCAGACTTCTAAAAATGCCAGCCTCCTCAGCTCAAATCGAGAGACTCTTTTCAAATTGGGGACACATTCACAGTCTGATAAGAAATAGATTAACGTTCACTAATTCCAAGAAATTGGTACATATTTATGTTTCATTAAAGGGAGAGTATCCTGATAAAAATAGTTATGACCTGGACGAGGAAGAAATTGTAGATATGGACGGGGAAAGTACAACTATTTGATGTATTATTGGTTAAATGTTTTCTTTGGTTAAAAATTAGCAAAACCGCAAAATGTTGTAATGTTTTTATTATGCAGTCTCTGCCAAAGCACGAAGAGATTCAACACTGTTTCAGTAATTATTATACTATAATTATTATAATAAAGAGTTAGTAAAATTTAAAAAAAAGTAAACGAAATGTTAGGAAACAAGGTAAGGTTTCAATGTACTGAGATATGTTTGATTGTGGTTTTGAATCTTACCTCGTTTACTGACGTTTAGGTTTACGTTTCTTTTTAATTTTTTTAAACCTTTCTGTAAATGTTACGAGTTTACGAGTAACGATAGAAAATTAAAAATCTATGAAAATTTGTTTTGCTGGTTTTTTCTGGTTTTGCATCTATATGGTAATATTTTAGATTCATTACATTGCATTACTCTATCATGAGGTTTGCACATAATAAATTGTCTCTATATGATTCTATTTAAAATTCATTTACACTTGAAAAACCTGCAATCAAACAATTATGGAATATCCTATGAATTTGACAATCGCAAGTTAATAGTGAGGTTAAAAGTTTCAAAAGTTTGAGATTATTTGGTCTCTTTGCAACTTGTTGAAACATTAATGCATACTTTTTCAATAAGTCAGCGCAGCCAGATTAACCTAAAATTTCAAATTAGTGCGCACGGAACGTCATTCTGATCGTTTGCTAATTGTCGACATACTCGACATTGTCGACATTGGCAACAACTTTAAATCACTCGACATCGACATGATTGTCGACATGTCGACAATCGAATTGTCGACATGACATTATCGACACCGCCTATCCCTGATCATAAATTATAATTGTCCTAAGAACTTTATTGCGGGCGACCGTTAAAAGGGTATTTATTTATAGGCACGGCCAGGTCCAAAATGTAAAAGAACACGTTTTTCGATCTTATTTTCTGTGGTTATAACTAAATTTAAAAATTATATATTTCCCTATAACTTTTATGCTTGTGGATATTTATATATAAAAATTTATAACTGAGGTCGTTTGACTACGAGGAATTATAATTTGTTACATACTTTGATATAGCTGATAATGGGTGCCACATATGTGGCATAAATTTGGACTTATTTTTTTTTTGCTTTTCAAGTTAGCGCTTTTTCTGTCAAATAATATTACAGATACATTATTTTAACCCAAAAAAAGATATAATTGCTAACAACTTCAAAACTAACAGTTTTCGAGATAATCGCATTTTACAAATCAGCTGCATAATAATTCTTAATATTGTGATATTTGTGCATCAAATCACTGAATATCTATTGATAAGCATAATTAATAGTTTATTCTAGTTATCTAATACCACAACATGCTTTCTTACGTCATCATTAGACAGCTACTCCAATCGTCAGAAACAAAAATGCCACTGAACTCCCCCTCCCCGTAGGGTGAAACCGTAATACATTTAGTAGTTACTAAGAATTAGTTCATTTTAAAAAATATTTTTTATTAGCACTTTTTTCTGTGTAATGAACCGTTCTCTCGGAAACAATGCTTGAAACGACCGGCAATTTTTTACGATCCTCATGAGACAATAAAATTTATCACTTTCGTTCACTGGACACTATGTAATTTTCATTGCTCAAGCTTAATCTTCAGAATATATAACATGAAATTTCGATTTTGAGTTCTTGCAACACATATGAGGCATTTGAAATATGCCTGCAAAACGTTGAATTTAAACGTTCACATTACAAACGATCTAAAACGTTTAAAACTCCTTCTTTTCGATTTCACAAGTACTTTTTTAAAACAAAACAACCTCAGCTACAAATTCCTCTTACAAATGTCGTCTTTGTAAAAGCATTTCTCGTGATGTGAGATCTTTTGTAATGTGAAAGTTTTCATTCAGCGTTTTTTAGGCATATTTCAAATGCCTAATATGTTGCAAGAACCCAAAATCGAAATTTTATGTTCTTTATTTTAAAGATTAGGCTTTAACAATGGAAATTTTATAGCGACCATATGGTGGAAGTGATACAACATATTGAAAAAAACATTGACGAAAGTAGGTCTCAGTAGGGAGTATGTGAATGCTATCGCAAATATATACAAAAATACAAGAAGTGTCGTTAAAGAAGGAAACTTTATATCTGAATCATTTCCAATAACAAAGGGGCTTAGACAAGGATGTTGTCTATCTCCGATCTTATTAGAAACACAAAAACATGCAATGAATATAAATATCTCGGATTTATAATATCTAAAGAAGGCACTACCAAAAGAGATATCAAAAACAGAACGCAGCAGGGAAAAAAAGTTACATTCTAAACTTTCTGCTATGGTCTAATGATATTGGACAAGAAACAAAATTGACAATCTATCGAACCTTAGTAGAGCCTATTATGACTTATGGGGCAGAAGTTTGGCAGATCACAAAAAAATATAGAAAAAGAATAGAAGTAGTAGAAATGGATTTTCTAAGGAGAGCGTGTGGTGTATCCAGAAAAGATCATATCAGGAATAAAGATATTAGAAGGAGGACAAATGCTGTATATTCCAGTGTAGACAGAATTGAAATGAGACAACTAGTGTAGTATGGTCACGTGAAACGAATGAATGAAGATAGATGGCCAAAGAAAGCTTTAGATTACATACCACAACAAAGAAGAAGGGGAAGGCCTTCATTTGCCTGGGAAGAAAATGTACGACACCTAATGAGAGATAGAGCCATCAAAGAAGACGAATGGATGGACAGAGAACGATGGCGGTCAAAATGCGAGAGGCGGCAGAGGCTGTAGAAACCTCGCTTATATATATATATATATATATATATATATATATATATATATATATATATATATATATATATATATATATATACATATATATATATATATATATATATATATATATATATATATATATATATTTTACAAATTTAATATCGTTGACTGCTACATGTCTTTTTGAGGTAACACACATGTTTTAACTTCTCTTTGGATGTCTGATTTTTTCACATTGTTCTTTTAAGATGAACTGATGATGCTTTCTAAACAGAAAGCGAAACGTCTTCAATAAGTAGATGAAGTAGCCACCTTCTTTGTCTTTTATTTCTCCACTTTGACCGAAAAACCCACCACTCTTCGAGTGTACCTTAGCTTATATATATATATATATATATATATATATATATATATATATATATATATATATATATATATATATATATATATTTTAGATTTTGTTGTACATAACGCGATGTAAAAGCGTGTCTACAAATATCCCATAAACACTCCCAACCAACTTTGGAAAGAAATAAATTCTGCAGCAGTTTCTTTTGAACCACTAATGCTATTTAACCCATTTTCGGCCAATGGTGCGTATACGCACCATTACCTTTTAGATTTTTTTTTTTTTTATTAAAGCATTTCAACAGAAAACCTCATTGCGGTAGTTTAATATACAACCTTTAAACATTTAATTCAATATATTATCTTTCTATTTTTATTGTTTCCTTGCTTTCTGTGAATTTTTTAATATAGTTCATGTTTACCATTTTAAAAATGCCTAGCCATAACTTTAAAAATAAACTATATGATACATTTTTGTTTGGACGCTTTTTATTTATTACTGTTCTGAAAAGATAAACAAATCTATGTATAAGTCATTTTTGGTGATAAGATATTTATTTTTCTAAGAAACAGATTGTCATTATATAGTGGTGCGTTAGCGCACCGTTGGCGGAATCTGTGAATAAGTACGCAGCAACTCGACAGATCTTGTCGGCTCATTCTTTAGTAGTTATAGTGGTTAGTTATGCGGTAGATTTCGTATCGACAAGAACTAAGTATACACGTGCTGTTTATTACTGAATTTAGCTATGCCAAAAAGACATATTTTGACCCATAGGGAGCTAGAAAGTGCGTTAGAAGAAATTGTTAATGATTTAGAAATAGAACGAGGTATGTTGATATAATTTTTTATTTTTCGTGTATAAATAACATCATAAATTTTGATAGGATTTGTGGATGCTGTCTATATACCACCTAATGTAGACGAGTTGACTGATGAAGAGGATATTGACGAGAATTTACGTATGAATGACGAATCAATTGATAAAGAAATAGCTGGTACCTTGGAAATTGAGGTTGATATCGATAATGACATTTGCGATGAGCCTGAAGAACCTGTGCCAGGAAAGAAAAGACGATTTTCTGGTAAAAAAGAGAGGGAAAATATAGAGTGGGAAAAAAAAGAAGTTGTTTATACCCATTTACCTACCTCAAATGAACATAATAGTCTACAACAAATAAAAGACGCACTGGAGGGCAAAACACCATTGGAAATTTTCTTAATGTTTTTTGACGAAGAACTTTTGACCATGATAGTTGAGTTTTCAGTAAAATATGCTCGTGATAATAATCGTCAGGATTTTAAATTTTGCATAAAAGACTTAACCCCTTCGGTACGGTGATGCACCCGTGTGCATCATGCTTGACTTTCCGCTCAGTACGGTGATGCACACGGGTGCATCATGAGTTTTCGTTCGCCATAAATGGCGATGCCACCGCCTGCATCATATTTAAGGTATTTTTGTTCCGTCCTAATTACCTAATTCGAATCTAAAAGTGGAGAAACAACGCCTAAAAGTGAGTGATGTCTAGAAGAAGGTTAGATTTAGTTAATTTGATTGGTTGTTTGGATATTTGACTGATGGGATTGTGTGGGAAGTGAGGTTACTGTGTTGCTGTTTACTACTTACCTTACCAGTTGAGTTTTTGTTGTCAGAGAAGTAAGTATTTATAATGTCTCAGAGCAGCGATTCTGAATCCGACCTAGATTTCGATTACGAAGGTTCTGACGATGATATAAGTTCAGAACGTGATTATTCAACTACAGACGAGAAGGAAGATGATGAACCTGTACAATTCGGGGATTGGAAAGTTATTTCAAATCCATTAGTGTTATCCATTAGCCAATTAGTGTTATTATTACATTAACTTTAATTAGTTGTAGTGTGATACTGTATTTTAACCGACCGCGCGAAGCCGCTCGGTAAGCGCTCGAATCCGTATATAGGAGCCGACTTACCGAATGACGGTCCGGCACGAAGGGGTTAAAAAAATTTCTTGGTATTTTGATACTATCGGGTTACCACATATTACCGCAAACAGATTTATACTGGAGTTTGGACGAAGATAAGGGTTTGCCTATTGTAAGAAAATGTATGAGTAGAAACATGTTCAGGAATATCAAAAGAAATATCCATCTATCAAACAATGCAAATCTCAATCAAAATGATAAATTCGCAAAACTTCAACCATTTTTTGAAGCCATAAACGCTAGGAATAAACAGTTTGGAATATTCGCCCACAATCTATCGATCGACGAACAAATGGTACCCTATTTTGGTCGCCATTCCTGTAAGATGTTTATAAAAGGAAAGCCGGTAAGATTTGGTTTCAAGTTGTGGTGTTTGTGTTCATCAGATGGGTACTTGTTTACTTTTATACCGTACGCTGGAGCAAACACGGAAAAAGAAAAATCTCCACTTGGACTTGGTGGCCAAATAGTGATTGACCTTTTATCTGCACTTGAAAATCCATTGCACCACAGAGTTTTTTTTGATAATTATTTTTCGTCGTATAAGCTTTTCGAAAAATTACAACAGATGAATTATTTTGCTACGGGTACCATTCGAGAAAATCGAACAAATAAAGCTCCTTTAGATGGGGTCAAAATATTAACAAAAAAAGACAGAGGAGCATATGACTATGCTTACAGTGAAAAATCCAAAGTTACTCTGGTTAGGTGGAATGATAATTCAGTTGTTACAGTCGCTAGTAATAATTTTACTGTTCAACCACTTACAACTGCTAAAAGATACAACCGAAAAGAACGTAAAGATATCCAAATCCCACAACCTGACCTCATAAAACAACATAATAAATACATGGGCGGAGTAGATCTTCACGACAACGCCATTGCTAATTACAGAACAAATATACGAGGTAAAAAATGGTGGTGGCCTCTTTTCATCAATACATTAGATAGCGTCATAACTAATTCGTGGAAATTATATAGAATAGCAAATAGTTCAAATATGTCTCAATTAGAATTCAAATCTTATTTAGCAGTCTGTCTGATGAAATGTGAAGGCGACGCTACAAAAAGTACCAGCATTGGGAGGCCACCAAGAGAACCCGTTCCATCAGAAGTAGGATTTGATAAAATGGGACATACAATAACAAAACATGCCGATAAGACTCGAAAAAGGTGCAAAGAGTGTAAAAATCATACTATTTACCTTTGTATAAAGTGTAATGTACATTTAAATGCAGATTGTTTTGAAAAATTTCACAATAGAAATTAAATTAGTTTTTTTTGTTTGTACAAATTATGTTCTTAGATTTGGCCAATGGTGCGTATACGCACCATGTCATAATTCAAACATTTTTGAAAAAATTCCAAATTTTTTTATACTTCTGTTACAAATAGCTCTCATTAACATAGAAAAATAAAACTTTACTAAAAATTAACGATTTTTTCTTATTTTGGCCAGAAATGGGTTAATATGAGACGATCTTTTATGGAACGTATTGATAAATGCATTGAAGACAATGGTGGACATAACAAACACCTACTTTAAGAAAAATATTAATATTATTCAGTTGAACTATTTCTTAATTTGGTTTGTAAATAAAATGTATTTTATTTTGACTTTAATTTAATATAAAAAGTAAGTTGTTTGATTGTTTGAATTCTATAGCATATTATTAATTATCGTTCTGATGTAAGTAGAAAATATTAGCTTCTACTACTTTTTCTTTAATATTACGAAAACTATTAATTTTTGTTAAAGATATTTTATATCAAAATTCAGAAGTATTGATGTTTTTGACTATTTTTTCTTCGTTGTCTGAAGTTATTGTGTTAACAGGTTGGCTGCCACAATGGTACGTAAAAAAATTATCCCTCTGGCCGTTATGTTTTTTGTGCACAATTCGATATAAACATATAAATACTTTTAAGTTTTGATCATATTATTCAGTAAACCATACGTTTTTTTGCAAATTTTGAAGAGAAGCCACATGTGCTACTCGCGGCCCTAAAACAAAGATGTAGTTCTAATGGCCGCGTGAAGCCAATGCGGCTGCTTGGTACAAGGTCGAATATTCCGACATGTAAACGACACTAAATGGGAGGGATAACTGTATATTTCGATAGTTGCAATAAATTTGTCAGTCAGAGTCAGTAGTAATTATATGCTTATCAGTGCAATATCGTTTGTTTACTGTATCGAGTGAATATGAGCTACGAGAAGGAGCTAAACCGGTTAGAATCTTTATGGCAGGTAATAAATTCACTATATTTTATAAGTGGGAAAAGTATTCTAATATTGTTGTATTTTAGGAGGCCCTCTCTGATGAAGATGAGCAGGAAATAGTTGAGGATAATTGTTCTTCTGATGAATATATTCCTGATAGCAGTGGTGAATCATCAGACGAAGAAATTTCTACAAAAAAACGTCTAAAAGTTGCCACTTCAGAACCTATAAATTTGGACAGAAATGAATTAGAAATCGAAGATGAGAATGTGGGGGACACATTGATGGAAACAATTGAATATGTAATACAAAATAATACTACAGACAGCAACAATGATGACAGCGACCAAAATAAAAATAAGGAGCCTGATGGAGATCTGGTTTGGGATATTGTGACAGGTCGAAATTTGAAACAGTTTGTTTTTAGAGAGCCAACGTGCGGTATTGATATTCAGTTATATGGGGATTATTACAACAGAACCCCATACGATTTTTACACTTTATTCTTCTCGAATGAAATTATAAATTTAATGGTCATCGAAACTAATAGATATGCTTCCCAATGTAAAGAGAAGGAAAACGCACCAAAAGCAAGGATTCAAAATTGGTATAATACAGAAGCCAGTGAGATGAAAAAATTTATTGGTATTCTCTTCTGGATGGGTTTAGTTCAGTGTTCCACACTGGAGTGTTATTGGTCTCAAAACACATTATACCAAAATTCTATACGTTCAATAATGCCAAGAAACCGGTTTCAAATATTGTTGAGGATGTGGCATTTTCACAACAATGAAGAGATAACGGATGAAAGATTGCAAAAAATATCACCTCTCATGAATGAACTTCTGAAAAATTTTCAAAAATATTACACTCCAAAAGAGTCTTTTTGTATCGACGAAACTATAGTTCCTTTTAGAGGACGTTTAAATTTTAAGCAATTTATTAAAAATAAGAGACACAAGTTCGGCATCAAACTGTATAAACTATGTGTTGAAAAGGGTTATACCTACAACTTAACAGTTTATTGTGGACAAGATAAAGTAGAAGGTCAATCGTCTTCTGAAAATATAGTTCTTACACTGGCAAAAGATTTATTGAACAAAGGACGCACTATTTATACCGATAATTACTACACCAGTATTTCTTTAGCTCATTCATTATTAGAAAAAGAAACTCATCTGGTGGGAACACTGAGAGCTAATCGAAAATTTAATGCAAAAGATATTATACAAAAGCAACTCAAAAAAGGTGAGACAGTAGCTGCTGAAAGTAATACTGGAATAGTAATTCAAAAATGGAAGGACAAACGTGATGTTTTGACATTGAGCACAAAACATACTTCAGAGCTTCTACAAGTTTCCTCTGGGCGCAAGCAAACGGAAAAACCGTCCACTGTTGTTGATTACAATAATCATAAAGCTTTTATTGACCTCTCCGATCAGATGAAAGCGTATGCTACTTCTTTAAGACGAGGCGTGAAGTGGTACAGGAAATTAGCTGTCGAACTTCTTATTGGAACATCATTAGTCAATGCTTTTGTACTACATCAACAGGTTACGAACGACAAGATGACCATTACTAAATTTAAGGAACTTGTCACGATGGAATTACTTCAAATACAAAATACGGAGCATTATCGTCGTAATGAACCTCCATTGCCGCAGCATGTGTTAGAAGATGTTGGTCGAAATGGAAGACGCAGATGCGTTGAGTGCTATAAAAATCTGAGTGGAGCTGGTGGCCGAACACAAGCCCAAAAAAATTCGCCATTCACAAAATTTAGATGCAATGTTTGTCAAAAAAGTTATTGCTTATCTTGTTTCTTTGCAGTTCATCAGAGTACTAAATAAATGTATTTTTTCGATTCAATTTATTGTATTTTTTAATATTAATATTCTTTTTTATCTTTGTAGTACAATTTCTTAATAAATAAATAATAAAATGTGTGTTTCTTTGCATAAGTTTTTATTTCTATAAATAATAATATTCTTAACAAAGCTGTTTTATTTTTGTATAGTTTTACAGCCATGTGAAGCCACATGTTATTCTCAATTATATAGGCCAAATTCATTTTCTTGTTCTTACAGCCATTGTACACATGTTCCATAAACATTTCACGGCGTTGAATAGCATATGCGGCTTCACACAGCTGTAACGTATCTGCCTGTCCGACGTGCACGACTGGCTTCACACGGCCAGAAAGTCAAATTTGCTGTGATGCCGCAGTGGCATCTCATGGCAGCGAAGGTGTTAAATCACCGTTATGCAGCCAAAAACCAAAACCCTTAAAAAGGGAATTGCAAGACGTCCACAGATGGCCAGCAAATGACAATATCTAATTTTTTTTTCGAACAAATGTACCTGCATTTATTAGTCATTTCATTCAGTGTACTTCGGAAGTGTCGTTGAAGTGTTTGAAAATTTTATAATATTATCATGGCTACTTTTATTGTTCCAACTGGGAGCCAATTAACAGTCAACCAGATGCGGAAGGAAATCTGGAATCTTGCACTTCTCGGTGTTGCATTTATTAATTCGTACGATGTAATCGGTGCGCATTGCGAAATTTGATTAAAAACAGTGTAATGTGCGATATTTGCAATATAAATAAGACATTTGTAAAACGGAGTGGCAGGATAGACGAATATATGTGGAGATGTAGACGATGTAAATCGTCGACATCGATCCGTGATGGATCATTCTTTGCGGGAAGTCATTGGGCACTGTCCAAACTAATAATGATGATATATGGTTTTGCAAATGACTTCCCGCAGAAACTTATACGCAAGGAAGCGCAATTAACTACCATCAGCAATACAGTGGTCGACTGGTGTAATTTCTGCCGTGAAGTTTGCGGCAGATATTTGGATCAACATCCTGTGGAACTATGAGAATTTGATGCGAATGGAGAACCCCTCATCGTAGAGATTGACGAATCCTACTTCTTCCACAGGAAGCACCATAGAGGTGCCTACAGGACAGGGAAGTGGATTTTTGGGGCAATTGAAAGGAACAGTGGAAAAATGTTTCATACCCCAGTTGCAGCACGGAATGAAGAAACTTTGTTGCCCATCATATCAAGGTATATTATTATTACAAATATTTAGTCGTAGAATACAGTAATATTGTTTTTGGAATAATTCTACCGGGCACAATTATTATTACTGACGGATGGAGGGCGTACAGAAATATTGGTCTCCTGCGTGGAGGAGTGTATGAGCACCGAACTGTTACTCATCAGACCCATTTTGTGAATCCAGATGATAACAGTGCTCATACACAAACAATAGAAAGTGTTTGGATGCGTTCCAAGAAAAAGCTCCGTCGACAATGTGGAACTTCCAGAGCTTTATTTCAATCATACCTCCACGAATTTATGTGGAGGGAACACATGAAAAATAAAGACGAATTTGTGGAGTTCCTAATTTGTGTTTCAGAACAGTATTTAGTTTAGTTAAATTTAAGTTTAGTTTAATCTAGTGCTTAATGTAGTAAATAATTTTTTATCGTTTATTTAATTTAAGGTATTAGTCTTTTATATCATTTTATTGCATTGTATTATATATGCATTTCATTTTTTATCTTATTCAATTTATTCCATTAGTTTTTTATTTCTATTAGTCTATTTATATTATTCTATTAGTCTTTTAGTTTTTTATCATTAATTTGATTTATACTATTAATCTTTTATATCATTTCAGTACCTTTCATCAATATATCATTTCAATATTGACACCTGATATGAAAAATATTTGAACTCACTTTTGCTTAGTTTAGAGGAGAACGACTTAAAAATTTTTTTTATTTTTTTACATCAGCTTTTATATTTTTTGCAGTTTTCTTAATCCACATCTATATCTCAACTTTTCACTTTCATGTATCACATTTTTGTTAAAATTATTGGTCCTGATTTAGGTCGAGTTACAATACCAACTTTTTCAAGAATTTTAGGTGAAGATGATTGACGTGATTTTTTTAACTTAAACAAGTATCTAAGAATTCACACAATACATTCTAATAACATACATTCATAACACATACATAACAATACATTCTAATACAAATATTTTATTAATTAAAATCTATGAATTTTTATGTAATTTCAATGCATTTCTATTATATACGGTAATTTAATTAATACTATTAATTTTTTATATCATTTTAATAAATTTTATTGTATATGCATTTGATTATCGTTAATTTAACTAAAATCTATGAATTTTTATATAATTTCAATGCATTTCTATTATATACGGTAATTTAATTAATACTATTAATTTTTTATATCATTGTAATCAATTTTATTGTATATGCATTTGATTATCTTTAATTTAACTAAAATCTATGAATTTTTATATAATTTCAATGCATTTCCTATTAATTTTTATATGCATTTCTTTAATAATATGTGAGAGTATGAAAAAACTGGAGACTTGGCAACTCTGACACCATTTAAGAGTATGTTAACTGTCATATAAAAGCTTGGTTAGGTTAGAGTGCCCTAAAATGCGAAATACCCCATATTTTAACATTGGATTTGAGACACCACGACAGGACGTTTGCTCCGATTGTCTACAGCTTATAGAAAAATTGAAAAGATGTCCAAACGGCATTTATAAATATATACAATTTTACAATTGTTATGGGAAACTAAAAGGCAAATTTAACACGTCAAAATATCTTCTCTTATGTTTGGACTAAGGATAAGGCACCAAAAGGCTCCAACGAAACAGCATCATGTGTCTATCACTGCTTAAAAAATTTAAATATTGAGGGAAAAAAGTTGTCAGGTTGGTAGCCGATGGCTGTGCAGTACAAAATAAAAACTTCACTTTAATTGGGATGTTTTCAAAATGGCTATACGAGACACAAAATGATTTATCTAAAGTTGAGATAGTTTTTCCAGTAACACGCCATAGCTTTATTCCTCCTGATAGGGTGTATGCAATAACTGAAAAAAAAAATAAGGATTCTGGAAAAAACATACTATATTAATTTAATGTCGTCTAATGCTACCGTCTACAATTTAGTTGATCAAGTGCCTGTATTTGATTGGAAAGAAGCATGCAAGAATGTGCTTAAACCTACATAGAGCCTGCACTTCCAAATCAGGAAATTCAAGCGCATAATTATTGAAAAGGTGATTAAAAGAATTATGGTACGGGGTGAATTATCTTACAGAAATGACATAAGTCAACTCTTACCCATAACAAAAAGAGGTATATTTAAGAGGCATATAATTATTATACAATTGTGGGTATTTTTCCACTTCCCCAACGAATTTTATATTAAACACTTATAAACAGAAATTCAATGTTTTCAGAATTTTATATTACAAACAATATATTTCTACAAAGCTAGTAGTACTACAAACAACGAACATAATATTCGCCGGTCTTAAAAAAAAGTACCTAAAATTTATTTTAGGGCAAAAAACAATAAAAAACGAAGGAAGCAAATGCAATAATCTTACCTCCGTGACTGAAAATGTGCGTCTCACTCGAACTTTCTTGTGCGCTATCGATCGCAAGTGACGAGAGTCGTACAAGACGAGAAGATTTGCAATTCTAATTCTAGAAGACCACTAAACGCCCCGTCTGTGGAGCTCATTGCAACAACGAACGAACTTGGGCGGTAGGGAGAGACCTACGCGACTGAAATCGAGTCGACCACTTCGAACTTCGACCCATGTGCGGACGGTCTTATCTACTTTGTTGTCCCCACTTACAGATTTGCTAAAAATGGAAAAAAGGCCAAACTATTACATGGACTTCAGAAGCCGATGATGGTTTCCGGTGTATAAAAGAAGCTCTCACTATTGCTCCTGTCATGACGTCTCCGAGTTATAAAGAGCATTTTTATCTCTTGACAGATTGTTCCAACACTGCTTCAGGTGGTGTACTATTTCAGATAAAGGATGGTTCGGGACACCCAATAGCTTACACCAGCAAAAAGCTTAATAAAGCACAGAAGAATTATTCCACCACAGACAGAGAACTTTCTTTCTCCCCTTAGGAAGGGGGCTTCCTTGTGTGACTTACACTAGGTATGACGTGTTTCTCCCGCGTTAAGGGGAAAACGCGATATTTATCACGAATATCGCGAATGAACGACATCAGTGCATTGCATAGTGGTTGTTTAATGTGCACAAGTGAGGGAAAGTGGAGACATTGCATTTAGAACATTAATTATAGCGCAATAAACAGATTTATCTCAACTGGCAGCCAGTTAACCAACAAAATTGCAATTATTCATGGTCTTAATGCCTTTCGGTACTCTCTTGAAGGTCGTAAGTTCACTATCACCTTAAATCATAGTTCTTTATTATGGTTACATTCTATGAAAAATCCGTCACAGCGTTTGTCCCGTTGGATTTGTAGGCTTGCTGTATTTGATTATAGGATTGTGCAAAGCCAATGGTGTTGTAGTTGCAGACGCGTTGTCACGAACGTTCTATATCAATCTTTTAGGTTTGTCCACTTTATTTCCAGATAATTGGTATCGAAAGATGATTCATATTGTCACCCAAGAACCTAATAGATATTCTGATTTCAAGGTGGAAAATAATATCCTTTATAAACATGTTATCAGTCCTGTCGAATCTCTATCGAATATGTCTGATTGAAAAATAGTAGTCCCAACAGCTAATAGGGATGAAGTATTGAAAACATTTCATGATGATGTGACATCAGATCACTTTGGTTTTTACAAAACATTTAGTAAGATAGCTGAGTTATATTACTGGCCTGGTTTGCGCAACTCAGTTAAGAAATACATCTCGAGATGTACAGTTTGTGCAACATGCAAGCCGAGTAACCTACCTCAAGCTGGATTAATGGGTTCGTTTAAGAACATTAATTTTCCTTGGCAAATGATATCTTTAGACCTTATTAGACCGTATCCACGTAGTTATTTAGGTAATGCGTATTGTTTGGAAGTTGTAGATTACTTCAACAAAATTCTTTAAGTTTGTCCTATTCGAAATGCTACAACTCCAGCCATTTTAAAATTCTTAGAGGAACAAGTTTTCTTGCTTTTTGGTACTCCGCAAATAGTTTCGTGTGACAATGGTCCACAATTCATTTCCAAAGCGTTTAAAGATCTTTTGAATAAATATAAGGTCCAAAAGATTTTCTATAATGCATCTTATCATCCGAAAGCTAATCACACTGAACGTGTAAATTCTGTTCATGAAGTCACTCAATGTTCTCCAGATTATGTTAATTTTAGTAGGCATGTTCCTATGTCAGGTGATTATTTTGGAGTAATTTCTGAGAATTCAGCAACTCTTCCTTAAGTTTCGGAGAAACTTCATCCTATGGATGATCTCCAAAATTTACTTCCAATAATCGCTGACATTAGGAAGAAGTTGAAAGCTTCTTACCTTAGAAATAAGTCAGTATAATTTGAGGAAACAAGACATGCGATTCTTTATTGACGATAGAGTATTGAAATTTTGTAAAGTCAAGTAAGGGTGATGCCATTTCTGCTAAGTTCTGCCAGAAATATACTCCCTGTACTGTCGTTCGAGTATTATCCCCTTTAGTGTATGAATTAAAAGACAATTCGACGAATAGACGAATTGGTCAATTTAATATAAAGGATTTACTTCCAGATAATACAGTAGATGACATAGCATCCTCTTCCTCAGATAAAGATTAACTTAAGTTTGTCTATTAAAGTTAATCTACCATTTTAACCATTATTGTTTTGGCTCCGTTTCGATTACGATTTGGTATTATTTTTATTATTAATCACCAAATATTGTATATTTACAGCTTATTCCTTGCTGATTATTTGGTTATATAAGTTAAAATTATTAAGCCTTTTCATTTTTATTACTAAGTACACTTATATGTATTTACTTATATTAAACGTTATATTGGTACGGAACTATATTAAATACTACTATTATATATATTTTGTTTGTTCATTTGTTTATCATCTTTTGTTTATTTGGTTTGCCATAGTGGAAAGAATGCTGTGATTTTTTGCGTATAATTTTAGTCACTTTATTGGTCATTTGGAAAACTGCGAGACACATTTAGGGCCAACATACCAATTAGCCCCAAAAGAAAAGTATTTGACCAATGCGTATTACCGGTCATGGCCTATGGGGCGGAAACTATGACTCTAACCAAGACTACGGCTTCGAAATTGAGAGTGACACAGAGATGAATGGAACGATCTATACTGGGAGTGACGTTGCGAGACCAAATAAAAAACGAAGATCTGCGAAGAAGGGCGTGGTATTGCTGAGCTTGTGGAACACATACCGGAACTGAAATGAAATTGGGCAAGCCATGTAGCGAGAATGCATGACTCACGATGAACGAGTAAAATTACTCATTGGAGGCCAAGAGCAGACAAACGTAGTAGAGGAAGACCACCTACACGTTGGGCTGACGACATCGCAAAGAATGGAGGGGTTTAAGGGAGTCCTATGTCTAGCAGTGGACGTGATAAATAAAGGCTGGATGATAATGATGGTGATGATGATTGGTCGTGGTCATACTTTATTCTAACTAATATCCTGATGTACTATATGGAAAGATTCTGAAATCAATTATTAGGAATTTATTTATATAATTTGTAGGTATTTGTTTTGTATTCTCTTATGTCATATATGGACTATTCTGCTGTGTGTATTAGATTGAATATGTGGGTTCGAAGTTTTTGTTCAAAAAAAAGTGGCCACTGTTGTTCGATGGATTTCATAACTCCTACTTTTTTTGGGGAAAATATACAGATGACTGGACAGTAAAATGTTTCGTTCATAATTAGCTAACCATCTTCAATTTGAATTCTACTTTGAACATTTTAGTTTTAATCTTAAGTCTTCGCAGACTATGTTCAATTATAATTACAAAGGATTTCCTTTAGCTGACTTCTTAGTCTCACTTATGTTAAGTTATTCTTGTCATTGCTACCTCTATGGGTAGCATAGTTAGATTGCTCTTCTGAAATTAGTAATTTATATTTTAGTCAACAAATGACCGTTTACAGTTACATTCAATAACGACAATGGACATTGGGAATTTCCAAACTTGGATGATTTTGAGGTAAGTTTATTCAAACAATTATACCACAAGATTTGTGAAGATGACGCAATAAATTATAAGGGACGCGATTATTGTATTTTAAAACGGTGGGCGTTAACAGAATACATGGCTTAAGAATTCTACAAAATTAGTGAGTCTCGGTGTGCATTTTTATTTAAAAACGCTAAGGTTTACAACGATGAAAATGCTGCTCATCATTTGATAATAAGAGGCGCATGCAAGAGCAAAAAATGTAATAACCCGTTCTATGGATTTTTAGATTCTAAACCGAATACTTTTCCTGTAATTTTACGTGTTAGATGCAGGGACACAATATTTCATGTAAACCATGAAGATTTGTAAGAAGACCTACCAGAAAGGCCAAGCGCGTAAGAATTGGTCAAGAAGCTGCTGCTCTTGGACCGAATAATTGGCTGAAAAGTGAGCTGCAAACATTACATACTCGTCGTATACCTCCGACCATGTCTTCCGCACCTGTAATTCGTAAATGTGTCAATGAGTTTAGAGATAAGAGACAACATTGAAAAAGACGACAAAAAGAATGTTATCAAATTGATTGAAAACATGAGATACAGCCATAAATACAATAACTTTATTCGAGACATAAAAAAGATAAATTTTATGTTTTCTATGGCTCTAATATACAATTCATCCCCCTAAATGATAGAGTAGCAATGTTGAAATTACAAACAACTCACAGAAAACTAAATATTATTCAGGTCTATGCTCCAACAAGTGACAAGTCAGACGAAGAAATCGAAAAATTTTATAACAACACAGATGAAATAATGAGACTGACAAAAAGAGGTGAGATAACGATGATCATGGGTGACTTTAACGCTAAAATTGGTCGTGGTGCGGAAGGAGACCACATAGGAGCATACGGTCTAAGTACCAGAAATAATAGAGGAGATCTCTCTCTCTCTTGTCGTTTCCTCATTGCTGAGGATCGTGATTTCCTACAATGCGGGCTGTCAATTCTCTCCATCTCTTGCGATTTTGGGCTGCTCTCATGGACTCGGAAAACGTCTCTCCAGTGGCTTTCTGTACTTGATCTGACCATCGGATAGGTGAGCGTCCTCTGCCTCTACGTCCTTCTACGTTTCCGCATACAATTAATAGAGGAGATAGACTTGTACAATTCTGCGTAGAAAACAATCTGTTAATTGCCAATACCTTCTTCAAACAACATCCTAGAAGGCTATACACATGGAAATCACCTGCAGACAGAAAAGACAGAATTGTTAGAAAAGAAATCAAATTGACTTCATTTTGCTCAATAACACCTTTAAGAAGTACATACAATCTACGAAAACATACCCTGGAGCTGATATACATAGCGATCACAATCCAGTTATAATGGATTTTAGATTAAAAAGATTTCTCAAAGTCAAAAAGAAAACAGTGACAAAAAAATAGACATCTCACAACTGAAGAACCCTGAACAGAAAAAAGAAATAAGTATCAAGCTTGAGGAAGAAATAAAAACGATCGAAAACTTGGTACAGACAGACATTGCAGTAACATGGACTGCTCTAAAAACAAAAATAACAAAGATACAAGAAGAAGACATCGGGTTCATGAAACACAACAAAAAACAAGAATGGATGACGCAAGAGATCATGGACCTCATGGACGTAAGACGAAAACATAAAACAAGCCCAATAGAATACAAGCGAATCAAAAAAATCATTAGAAAAAAGTGCAGGGAGGCGAAAGAAAACTGGATGTCAACAACATGCCTAGAAATCGAACAACTTCAGGAAAAATACGACACCTTTAATATCCATAAAAAAGTAAAAGAAATGACAGGTAGACACAAAAAGAGACAAGCAACAATATTAAAAAATGATAATAACGAAATAATTATGAGTACAGAAGACAAACTAGAGAGATGGAAAGAAAACATACAAACTCTTTTTGACGACGATAGACCTTGTTCTCCACCATCCACAGACAATCGAATAAATGAAAAAGGCCCAGAAATAACCAAAGAAGAAGTGATTCATGCAGTAAAATCTCAGAAAGATGGAAAAGCCACCGGTGCAGATAATATCAATGTCGAAATACTTAAACTAATTGCAGATAACGAAAGTAAAAGCCTAGATTTAATAACAGCACTATTCAATAAGATATATGACACAGGTAAAATACCAACAGACTGGCTAAAATCAACATTCGTAGCGTTACCAAAAAAATCGAATTCCTCACAATGCGATGATTATCGAATATTAAGCTTGATGTCTCATGTCCTTAAAACTTTTCTCAGAATTATCCATACACGAATTTACAAGAAGTGCGAGTTTCAGATGAGTGACACTCAATTCGGATTTCGAAACGGATTGGGAACACGAGAGGCTCTTTTTGCTTTAAATGTGTTAACGCAACGATGCAGAGACATGAATGTAGATGTATATGCATGTTTTATTGACTATCGAAAAGCATTTGACTGCGTTAACCATCAAAAGATGATCGAAATTCTGAGAACAACTGGAGTTGACGAACAAGACTTGCGAATTATCTCAGAACTATACTGGCACCAAACGGCAACAATTGAAATAGAGCACACAATATCCGAAGAGATACAAATCCGACGAGGAGTGAGACAGGGTTGCGTCTTATCACCACTACTCTTTATTTTGTATTCGGAGTCTATATTCAGAGAAGCATTAGACGAGGTCCAAGGCGGAATTAAGATTAACGGAATCAGCATAGACAACATCAGATATGCTGATGATACCGTCTTAATAGCAAGCAACGCACAAGAACTACAAAATATAATAAGTGCGGTAGTTCACCACAGCGAAATGTTCGGTTTACATCTAAACGTTTCCAAAACTAAAACTTTAGTATTTTCAAAGACACCAATAAACGTACAGGTGTATGCCAAGGGTCAAATAATAGAACAGGTAAATTCCATAAAATATTTGGGAACAAATATCAATAGTCAGTGTAATCCAAAAAAAGAAAGCCTATCAAGAATCGAACAAGCAAGGAAAACATTCATGAGCATTAAAACATTTTTTACAAGATCAGACCTTAGTCTACAGCTTAGAATCCGAATGATCAGATGTTACGTTTTTTCTATCTTACTGTATGGCTGTGAAAGTTGGACAATGGACTCTGAAATAGAAAAAAGAATAGATGCCTTTGAGATGTATATATACAGACGAATGTTGAGGATTCCATGGATACAAAGAATTACTAATGTTGAGGTACTTCGTCGCATGTGTAAACAAAAAGAATTACTAAGAATAATCAAAGAGAGGAAAATGCAATACTTGGGTCATGTGCTGAGAGGCGAAAGATATGAATTACTTCAAGTTATACTGGAAGGAAAAGTACAGGGCAAAAGATCAGTAGGAAGACGCCAGAACTCGTGGCTGAAAGACCTGAGGAGATGGTTTGACCGCTCATCCGCAGAGATCTTTCGCGCAGCAGTTTCCAAAACTACAATTGCCATTTGGATCGCCAACCTTCGAAAGGAGACGGCGCAATGAGAAGAAGAATATACAATTACATGCTTATAAGAGATATCACCGTATCATGAAATTAAAAAAGGAAAAATCATTCGTTAAAATTTATGGAACAGGAAGCATATGTAAAAAAATATTATATGAAAACGGTCGTACAAGTGGTTACATCTTTCTTTATGCATTGGTTATTAATTTTAACAATTTTAGTTTCTCAGTATATCAACAACTAACTGATGACCAGAGTACGATATTGCTCGAGTTGTGGTTGAAAAATTGGATTAGGATGGGAGCTCCCAAGCCAGGTGAAGTAACCTGCGATTATTCTAGAGCTTTAATCAACGTAATCTCGTTGGCCTTTAATGAGCAAAATATAAAAACATATATCGAAACACTTTTTTTGAATGCAACTGGCGATACAATAATGAGAATGCGTCCAGCAATTGCAACTTACGTTAGATTAGATGTTGCCCATTTCATCAACATGATCGCCAATTGGTTTTCTATAAAAGCAGTACAAAACGATAAAATAAGACAATTTAACTTATTTTGCATATCCTTGTTAATCGATGCAGACAATAAAATATAAAATAATAATAAAAATGATATGTACAGTCTGTTTAAACCAATACAGTGACTCGATTTTACGGAACGGGAAGAGTGTTAAAGAGATTAGGCATGTATTAGAGCAAATGATCAGTGATCGCTCTTATACTATTACTGACACATTACTGAGCAAGTCAGATGACGGTAAAATGAACAATGTCGCGTTTTTCAACTATGACAAGAGCTCTGTCATTAAATCATGGATAAACAACATCCAAGAATCGGCTGTAGAAATAAATGAAAAAGGTGCGGAGGCCAATGGATTTTAGAATAAAAAATTCGTTACCGACCTTTTTAAAAGTTGCAGTAGAATTCCCTCTGTGGTCTGAAGCTTGTCTACGAGTAAACAAGGACATGCAACAACTGGTCATATAGAAGCATATTTTAATGACAAAAAAGAATCGGGTTTTATCAAATTATAAAAATCTAATAAGAGTTGACAAATTTTTAAAAATTGATTTTTAAGGCACCAAAAGAAAAAAAAAGTGGCTTCTATTTTAAAAACCATCCCATTTCTTTTATTAATAACAACGTAAAAGCAAATATAAACACGAGAAAAATGAATATTCTTAAGAATGGCAACAATCTGAGAGCAGTGCTGATAAAAGACATCCACTATTACATCCAAAATACATGCCCTTTTGATTCAATCATTCAAATTCTGGCAACAGTGGCAGTAGATGATCCAGCTTACTACGTTTTCTGTGAAATCCATCTGTGAGTCCATCAAAAACGATGATATTTATTTTGAAGTTCATTAAAGTTTAACGATGGACACAATCTATAAAGAAAGAGCAATATTACTAACATCCATCCTTACGAACAAAACAGGATCTACTGCATATGTCATCGAGTGCCATAGTCTGTGGACTAGTACGCACTTCGATGCGCATCGCCCCGCCTCGAATTTTCCCATTGGCTCTTGACCTGGAAATCCCTATTTATCGCTCGAACAGCGCATATAAATATTGGCGATTTTCAGGTCAGGCAGGTCAGTCCCTTACGGGCTGTCCCAGAGCTTAGTGCTCTCGGGGCTCTGCTCCTATTTATTTTTTTCATACTCTGAGGCTGACAGTTATTTTTAACTATACTTTGGTGTTGTATTTCGACTAATTGTGTCATGTAAGAAATATCTTGTCTTTGTCAAGACAAGCCATCAGAAGACTACAAAATTTGGTGTTATTTTATTATTTCGACAAGTTGTCATGTAAGAAATACCTTGCCTTTTTCAAGGCAAGGCACCGAAGAAGATAAATATTTTCAAGTCTAGTACCCTGAAAATGGACCTAAGTTTCGGAGCTCTCGATGTTCACTCCGAAGCTCTCTACAGAGCATCCGGGGATATCAGAAGATGTTTAGGCCCTTATTTGTTCCCCCCGAGATGACACATATGACAACAACTGCCAGCTTTTCCGCCACCAATTAAATTTATATGATTCAGCAGGGTCAATTTGGAGTACATGTTTTCAAGATTGCCCTAGGGGGTTCGACACATATTCTCGTGTGAATTGTGACACTTATTCCACCAACATCCTAACAATATGTCTCACAGATCACCAAAAATTAGGCGAACTTGGCTATGCATTCTTAGGAAATCGTCTACAAGAAATGGCCACAACTTTTCAATCCTCTTGCCATCATTCCCATCAGGTTTGTGGGGTTAACAGGGTATATAATCACCAGATATATTTGGAGTTAGAGTTGAGGAAGAATTTGGATTCCGAATTAATTAGCTGCAGTTTGAAAGACTTAGAAGAGGCAGCCACATTTGTAGCTAATAATTATCAATTCAGGTAATAAATAATTTATTTTCTTATATTTTAATTTTGTAACTATTGTATAATGGAATTTAGTAATACTTATTTTAAAGTTGGAATTTCTTTATTGGCCCTTTAATTTCACAGAGCAAAGGTGTTTTGTAGCTTTAGAAAAATATTGAAAAAAATTAACAACTATAAAAAAATGTGTTTATTTTGAAAATGTCTTTTGAACTGAAAATTTTTAATGGCCAAACAAAAGCAGTTCCAATTTTGCCATTGTGCCATTTCCTACTCCACAATAAACACAAAAATATTTATTTTTTTATATAACAGCATCTTAAAAGCTACAATGCTACCAAAATGGCTAAGCAATCAATTAACAATCAAACAATTAATAATCCACTATTTAATATCACATATTTCACTAAAGCAATTTTTATATTTTTTGCTTGAGAGTAGTGATAGCTTATACCCCTGACCATTTTAAAGCTTATTGCTTCAGAAGAAATGGGAATTGCAGTATGATTTGTTGGATAAACCAGTGGTGGTATCCAATAAATCAATTATAATACCTAGTGCTGCAGTATATATAAGGCAATATTAGAAAGTTAGATGATTTGCTATAGATCAGAATTTAAAGGAATGAAATCATATGGTAAGTATTGTTATGTTATTATGTTTATATTTTTGGCAGCGGGCCAGACGGAGGACAAAAAAGCCTTCTTCAAAATTATTTGATAAGACCCCTCCCCCAAATATGGATCGATCACGATCTCCGCTAAACCGTAAGGCAAACCCATCCAGCCCCGATGGTTGCCGTGAGAGGAAACTCCACGGTAACATCTACAACGCGCTGACACTCGACGCATCCGACGGACAGGAGACGTCGACAAACAATGAAGTGTTTAAAGACCTTCCAGTAGACAATTGGGAAGAACATGCCGCTGGGGACTTCAAACGTTCAAAAACAAGAAAAGGAGGACAAAAGTCCCTGCGGAGGGAAACCGCATCACAGAAGAAACTACGGATGATGACGCCGAAAGCAGCAATGAAGAGGACCAGGAAGAAGAGCAGCGAGGACGAAAAGTCCGAACTGCAAACAGTAAGGAAACTGTTACAAGAAAAGGAGACAGAAAACGCAGCCCTCAAAAAGAAGATCGAAGAGTTGCAAGACATCATTGTAAACTCACAGAAGTCCATAATCGACCACATGGACAAGAAATTTGACCTTGAACTCTAAGGCGAATCAAATGAGGCAACCCTGGAAAAACAGGTGCAGAAGAAAAAAGAAGATAACCTGGAAAACCAGGCCACAACCAAAAGGAAAGCCACGGGAACAATCCCTAAGGAACCGAAAAACAAAAAACAAAACGAGGAAAAGCCCAAAGAGGCATCAAAACCAAAGAAAAAAGAAGACTTCCCCCCACTCACCCCCACCAAACCCACAGAAGAGGAATTAATTAGCTACAGTTTGAAAGACTTAGAAAAGGCAGCCACATTTGTAGCTAATAATTATCAATTCAGGTAATAAATAATTTATTTTCATATATTTTTTAAGCAATATTTTAATTTTGTAACTATTGTATAATGGAATTTAGTAATACTTATTTTAAAGTTGGAATTTCTTTATTGGCCCTTTAATTTCACAGAGCAAAGGTGTTTTGTAGCTTTAGAAAAATATTGAAAAAAATTAACAACTATAAAAAAATGTGTTTATTTTGAAAATGTCTTTTGAACTGAAAATTTTTAATGGCCAAACAAAAGCAGTTCCAATTTTGCCATTGTGCCATTTCCTACTCCACAATAAACACAAAAATATTTATTTTTTTATATAACAGCATCTTAAAAGCTACAATGCTACCAAAATGGCTAAGCAATCAATTAACAATCAAACAATTAATAATCCACTATTTAATATCACATATTTCACTAAAGCAATTTTTATATTTTTTGCTTGAGAGTAGTGATAGCTTATACCCCTGACCATTTTAAAGCTTATTGCTTCAGAAGAAATGGGAATTGCAGTATGATTTGTTGGATAAACCAGTGGTGGTATCCAATAAATCAATTATAATACCTAGTGCTGCAGTATATATAAGGCAATATTAGAAAGTTAGATGATTTGCTATAGATCAGAATTTAAAGGAATGAAATCATATGGTAAGTATTGTTATGTTATTATGTTTATATTTTTTTGACCTTATTTTAATTATCATTTTGTATCTTCCAAGAATTTATGTACTTCATTTTGTGTCTTCTAAGAATTTTATACCCTAAACTCATTCCATATATTTCTTGATTTTTTTCCATTTGGCAATTTAATTCTAAATTAGTATCTGTCTTTTCCCTGTATTATTTTTGGGAATTAGAAGAATAAACTGAATCATATTGTAATATGTGCATCTTATATATGTACCTATCTCATGAATACGACATTTCTTGTAACATTAACTACATTAATAAGATTTTTGTGTCTTGTAAGAATTATATACTTCAACTAATTTCTTAGTATTCTTGATTTTCTGCAGTTTCTTGTTTTAATTCTAAATTAATATATTGTTTTTTTTTGTAATATCTTTAATCTTGTATAACGTAGGTACTCATTTCTGGAGCAATAATTATATTTCATTTAATTTCAAGTTAAATGGAATTTCAAGTTAAGTTTAATAGGCAAACTCGGGAAGTAATTTTGAATGTGTTTGAATTTATGAAGGAAGAAAAATCCTTAGGAGCGCCGCAAATTCCGTTCGACCGGCTGTATGAACGCGTTGTTGTTGCTGCAGGTGGATCGGAACGAAGTATTAGAAATATCGTAAAAGAAAAAAGTAAAATAAATGCTGGTGAAAGTCATTCCAGTCTCCGAAAAAACGTAGAAACAGAAAAAAAACCTAAAACTGACCTCGACGATGCCGATCAAGCTTTATTAAGAAGAATTATAATAAATAAATATACCACAGATAAAATTGTTCCCACGATGCCAAATATTTGGAGAAAATTTAAAGTTCCATGGGTTGTCTCAAAACTTATTACAGTGAGGAAATAAGGCAGTGGTTAAGAAGCAATCAAAGGTCACTTATAGCTTATGATGTAATGGAGCTCTTTGGCAAAGCATACAATAAATGTCAAACAGCTGAAATTGCAATCAAAAGGGTAAAGTCACAGGAATATACCCACTCAACAAGGAGCTGTTTTCTGATGTCGAATATATTGAAGAAGCAAACACAATGCGAGATTCATCTTTCTACGAATCCATGTCAAAGCAAAAAACGGCAGGTAATGAAAGCTCTACAGCGATCAGTGAAAAATCTGTTATGACGATGAATGAATCACAAGTTAATACAGAGTTTGACCCGAATCAACCGTCAACATATTCGGCAGGTCAAGGTAATCCTGTGTTACCATCTACATCTGACAAACGACAAAGTCCAAAATCGTCTATGATAAGCCCGTTTGAAATTACTCCTATTCCAAAAATCAAAAAAAGGACCACTAATAGGTAACGGAAAGCCTGCAGTTCAACAATCATCACAGCTTCTCCTTATAAATTCAAGTTGATGGAATCTAAAAAAGCTAAAGAAGGCATGAAAACTGAACAGCAAGAACGTGATCAAAGTTTCAAAGGCAACCGCGGCATAAAAGGTTGTTCGACAGTAGGACCTTCTAGAAAAGGGAAAGAGATAGTAAAAAGATGTCTAAATTCTGAGAAACAAGAATCAGACACCGAAGATGAAATCAGTATCTGTTCTGGAACATATGAATTGGACATTATTCCGAGAATGTCACCATCTAAAGAGGATGACGCTTTGTGCATGTTTTGTGACAGAAAATACTCGGAAGATCGTAAAGGCGAACTTTGGGTCTTGTGCATTATGTGTTCGTTGTGGGCTCATGTGGATTATGCTGGGGCTGATAAGGATGCCTACATATGCGATTGTTGCAGATAAATTAATAATTGTGCTAAATATGTTTGTATATTTTTTGTTTTATATTGGAAATTGTTGCAATATACGTCTATTTAGAAAGTAGATCATGTTTTCTTTTATTTAATACTTTTGTCCAATTACACAGGTCTGCGACATAAAAATTGTTTAAAATTGAATAAGTGATTTTTATAGTATTTTCAACGCTAATTTTGGGAAAAATAGTGAAAACATTCCATCACGTACAGTTATTTCACAAACTGCTTGTCTATTTTTAGATTTTTTTCGATATTTTTGTACATAGTTCCGTACTCTAGTGAGTTTGAATTTTTGTTTTTTGGATCTTTATGAACTGTTTATTAAGCCCATAGTACTTTTAATAAGTATAAAAAATACTTTAAGGTATTTTCAGTTACTTACCTCTTTTTTTACTATACAAGTTGTATGTAAAATAAAGAGTTGATTAGGAGAAACCAGCATTATTTTCATGTCGGTACTTGTCCATTGGCTCCCCTCCCTCGCCATCCACTTACTGACTCACTAAGCATCTTTTATGTCAGTGCCTGTCTGCCACAGTGCCCATCCCCCTCTCCATCACCAAGCAGTGAGCTTCTGCTACCTGTTCTTCAGTTCACAGTATCTCTTCTTTCTGTGCTGTTCACGTGTTGTGATTACTAGTGATTTGTAGTAGTGATTGTGAGAGTAGTATTAAATGATATCTCGTGACACACGGATAGTTGGCAATAAAGTGTGAATCAAATAACTTTTAGTGATTTTTTATCGAACTATAAAGAACATAAATTCTAGGCATCAGCCTAAACAGATTGTTTTCTTGTGGTGTGAAGTTGTTTTATGAAAACTGGCTACCAGAGGATGTATCAACTCACCAGATTGCTTCTGCTAAATTTTGTGGTAACTATACAGTTAAAAAGCAACAAAGAAACATTTCCGATTTTATAGTTTATTCGTCTTCCGGGTTTGGACCGTGTCATTTGTGAGTGACCCAAAGGTGGGTTCATCTCGACGTTTCGCTACAATTGTATGTAGCTTCTTCAGGAGAACAAAAAAGAAAAAGAAAAACAAGAGACAGGAAGATGGGTAGTTAGCAACGGTAACTCAGTTACTCAACGCAACCAGAGTTACCGTTGCTAACTACCCATCTTCCTGTCTCTTGTTTTTCTTTTTCTTTTTTGTTCTCCTGAAGAAGCTACATACAATTGTAGCGAAACGTCGAGATGAACCCACCTTTGGGTCACTCACAAATGACACGGTCCAAACCCGGAAGACGAATAAACTATAATTCTGACTCTGGCCGTGGAAGCCTACGATTTCATTTCCGATTTTGTTGAAAAGGTATATTTTGCCTATTTTGTTATAAAGTTGGGTGATCAAGACAAGTCTTGGGTTCCACACAAAGTTTGTTCAGTGTGTGTTGAAGAACTGAGACAATGGTTTCAAGGTAAAAAGCAGTCATTTCGTTTTGGAATACCAATGGTTTGGAGGGAGCCCAAAAACCATAGTGATGGTCCTGGCACAACCGATCCCGTTCCATTCTCACAATCTGAATCTGAACTGAATGAGACCTAGGTCTTTCTAAAGACTCGGCAGAACTTTTAGGGTCTAGATTAAAAGATACAAATATGTTGGCTCCGGGTACGTCCTTTTCTTGGTATCGTTCCAGGGAAAAGAAGTTTGTATCTTCTTTCTCTCAAGAAGGTGACTTGGTGTTTTGCAGTGATGTTCCTGGACTTATGGCACGTTTCAAAATAGAATATGCTCCTGATGAGTGGAGACTTTTTATAGATTCTTCAAAAAGAAGCCTTAAAGCAGTGCTTCTACACAATGGCAATAAGTATGCTTCTATGCCAGTTGGACATTCTGTTCACTTGAAAGAATGTTATGAAAACCTCGAACTGGTTTTAAACAAACTCTGCTATTCAGACCATAAATTTACACTATGTGGTGATTTGAAAGTGATCTCAATGCTGCTTGGTCAACAAAGTGGTTATACAAAGTTCCCTTGCTTTCTCTGTGAATGGGACAGTAGAGACAGAAAGCAACACTACATTAAAAAAGTTTGGCCCTTGAGAAAAACCTTACAGGTGGGGGTTAAAAATGTTGAGAGGAAAAGCCTTGTGGATCCCAAAAAGGTATTACTACCACCACTCCACATTAAGTTGGGGTTAATGAAACAATTTGTAAAGGCGTTGCCAAAAGAAGGAGAGTGTTTCAAGTATCTTTGTGGACAGTTTCCTGGTTTATCCGAGGCGAAACTAAAGGAAGGAGTCTTTGTCGGACCAGACATTAGAAAACTGATGAGAGATCCCAATTTTATGAACAAAATGGAAACAAACGAAAAAGCAGCATGGACATCTTTTAAACTAGTTGTTACCGGTTTCCTAGGAAACAAAAAAGATCCTAACTACAAGACAATCGTCGCAGACATGCTCGACAACTTTAAGAAGCTGGGATGTAACATGAGCATTAAAGTTAATTTCCTCCATTCACATCTAGACTACTTCCCTGCAAACCTTGGTGATGTAAGTGAAGAGCAGGGTGAAAGATTCCACCAAGATATCAAGGAAATGGAAAGAAGGTATCAAGGAAGATGGAACGTCAACATGATAGCGGACTACTGCTGGATGCTAAAACGAGATGACCCTCAACGAGTACACAGCCGGAAAAGCATTAAAAGAACCTTCGACGGAAAGCAAAAGCGTTACTATAAGGACTTATAAGCTTAAAGAGAAATGTAAGTGTACTAGATATGTAGTTTATAACATGGATTATACATGAAATAAAATCCTTTAACTTAAGAGAAAATTTGAAAAATTGCTAAAATTTTGTTATTATACCAAAAAGTAATTCCTTTTTTGTAAGAAAACCTTACGTGATAGAAAAAAATGGATTGCATTTTTGCAATCAGCGCTGAAAAATACATAAAAATCAGTTATGAAATTCCAAACAATTTTAAAAAATATTTTTTTTGTAAATCTGTGTTATTGGTACAACTTTATTAATAATTTTTAAGGGGGTCCACTTTTAGCAATTATTTTCCGAATTCATTTTGGAAAATACATATTTTTTATATTAATTTTTAATTATTATTAATGAAAGTTGAGTATAAATGAATTATAACAATATGAAGTAAATGGTATGTACTTTTATAATATTTTTTTTTGCTATTTTTCATACGCATGAATTGAAATACAAAATGGGGGTCCAGTTTTAGGCATTTCTTTCAACTAATAATCTAATGATTTCCAGCTAATAAGAAATACTGTGCCTAGCAGACATAAAAAAGAACGTTAGAACCCTGGACGAAACTCCAAAAAGAACTTGTTCTATCTCATTTTAAGTCCCACTTAAACAAAAAACTATCACCAAAAAAGCACGAGTGCGTTGAACTACACTGCCGTGCTTAGCTTAAAAGTGGTATCTCCAATTTTGTGCCAAATGGAGTTATGATGTTATACATATAAACCTTTACATTCTACATCATTTTTCTTAACTTAGAAGTTGTAAAAGCTTATAAAAATAAAAATATATTATTAAAAACATTGTGGTATGTACAACAAAACAGCGCAGTAATAGTCTTAAACGTGGTATCTACTATTCCTTAGCTAGTAAGTGGTATGTTCTCAAAATTCTGTACATACCACTTTTAAGACAAGTAATTCACCGGCTTGTGAATGCGCGCCTAAAAATACAATGTTTGTTTTCATTTGATTTAAATCAAAGCAACAGGTGTTGTGTTTCGGTCTACCTAGTAAATTTGATTGTTATAATTTTGTTTTTACCTAGAAGTGGGCACAGTTTAGGTAAGTAATACTTTAATTTGGATTCTATTCAAGTTTTATACAGAAAAAGTTTAACAGAATCATTTATTGTATCGAATTATATAGAAAATTTGAGGTTAGGTACATATTGCAATAGTTTTATTTTACAATAAAAATAATATTATAGGCAAATTTATTAATTAGCAGTACAAAAATTTTTATGTTGCTTTAACGTAATTTGTGAATACCTTCTTTATATCATTTTTCAAGCTGCAATAATTATCACAAAACTTTTATTGGAATTTTGATAATTAGCCTTACTTCCCTTTTAAAGAAAAAAAAATTGTGCCAATGTATATTAATCCAGGCTCTTTTTTATAGAAAGAATGTTTGGAAGTAGCAATAGTAGAGCTAAAAAAATTCTTCAAAGGGTAACCAAAGCTAGTGATTACTCAAAAAGTAATATTGGTTGTGCAAAATCCAAAGAAAAACTGACTATTTTGGATCCGTCCCCACCTTGTGATGCAACTTATTCAGGTCATATTCTTCATAGTGGCCAAAAACAGTTGGTTGTGACCGAAAACATTTTTAAAAACCCAAGACCCAGACAATGTTTAAAAAGTACATCATTAGAACCAGTATCTTTTAATGGGTTGCGTACCATCAATAATGGAACTCCTTTAATTGGTATTGCTGATGGAGATCAATTAGCTCAAACGACCATCTCTTCTAGTCACCATGACGAACAAGCTGGCTCAATAAATTCTAATTCTCTCTCGTATGAAAACAACTTTGAGGTGAACACAAATTTTTCTGAAAAGCCTTGTTACAACGCATTATAGACGTGAGTTCTTAACGAAATATCATGTTATGATATAAATTTTCCTGCAATTGACAGAAAACAAGAATTAGTAAAGCCAGTAGTTTTTAATGATCCACAGACACTCAATAATGAAACTTCTGTCATTGGTATTGCTGATGGAGATCAATTATTTCAAACAAACATCTCAACCAACCATCATGACATACAAACTGACTCAGTAATTTATAATTCTGGCTCACATGAAAACAACTTTGAAATGAATATAAGTTCTTGTGAAAAACCTACTTACACCGCTCTGCAGCCACTAGTTATTAATAATAACGAACCATCTACTAGTTATAAAATAAATTTCCATCGAACAGAGAATGAACAGGAATTCGACGATTTTAGTTCAGACGATTCGGTAAAAGACTCCGAGTACACCAACGATTCATCGCATTCACTGTTAAGTGATGATGATAGTGAAGTTCAACTAGATTTAAAAAAGAAGCCAACAGCTAGGACACAAAGTGAGGTAACAGACTATACGTAGAAAGGTGAAAAAAGAAAGCGAAAGCGATACGAAGAACCATTATCGGTGAGGAAAGCAAAAAATCTGAAGATATTAAAACCAAACACTTAATAAAACCTACTTGCAGCGAAAGATGACGAAAAAAATGTACTTTTATATTTACAGATGATGAAAGAAACAATATAAATAAAAAATATTGGCAAATGACATTTTCTGAGAAGAGAAATTTTGTTTCTAGTTATGTAACATCTTCAGATGTTAAACGTCATAGGTGTCCGGAGTCTAGAAGGAACAAGTCACTTACATATTTCTTCAAGTGTAGTTCTGGGGAAAAAGTACAAGTTTGCAAACAATTTTTTATATCGACATTGGGGTACAGTAAAAATAATGATCGAATACTACAAGACTGCTTTTCTAGAAACGTAGAAAAAATTATCTGTCACAGTATTAGTAAACAAGATAAGCATACCAAGACTCCTAAAATCGATAGAAATGTGATAAGAGTTCATGTTGAAAAGTTTAATCCTGCTGTATCTCATTATCGCCGCGAACACGCCCCAAATAAACGATACCTACCGAGTGATATAACTATCCAGCTTTTGTATTCAGATTTCAAAGAAAAACACCCCAATTTTCTTTGTTCTTACGAAATATATCGGACGGTAGTAAGTAAAGAAATGAATATTTCATTTACAAAACTCGGCCATGAAGAGTGTGAAGCCTGTGAAATGTTTTTGCTACATAATCCTGAACATATAAAAGAAAATCCTTGTGTAGACTGCGAAGTTTGTTTATTGTGGCAAAACCATATCTTCAAGGCAAATTAAGCTCGTTTAGCCTACCAGCTGGACAAAGAGTGTTTAAATGACAAAACTGTGTATTTTTCGGGAGATCTTCAAAAAGTTATCATGCTCCCCAGATTGGATATGTTTAAAAAGGCGATATTTTGTCCAAGAATCATAGTATTCAATCAGAGTTTTGTTCCGATTGGCACAAAACAGAAAAAAGTTACACCAATTGCCCTACTTTGGCATGAAGGCCTCGCAGGAAGGCAAAAAGGAGACTTGGTGACCATGTATTACAATTTCTTTTTAGAAATGAGAGATTATGAACATGTTGTGTTATGGGTAGACAACTGTTCGTCCCAAAATAAAAATTGGACGTTATTTACTTTCTTAACTTACATTGTTAACTCACCAGAGGTCTCTATTAACGAGATTGTTATTAAATACTTTGAACCGGGGCATACGTTTATGTCTGCGGACAATTTTCATCACCAAGTAGAAGCTTCTATGAAAAAAAATCCAAAGATATATGATTTTAAAGATTTTGTTGATGTTGTCCAAAAAGCTAGTTCCAGCAAAGTAAAAGTTATTACACCTGAAAATTTTTATGAGTGGGATGATCATTCTTCAATTTATAAATTAAAGAAACAACAACCGCGCATTTATCTAAAGGAAATTGTGCAAATTCGAGCAATAAGAGGAAAAAAAACTTTGGCTTACAAGAAAAATTTTACCGAACTTGAAGAACTTGAGCTAATTTTTTTTGAAAAATGAGAACTTAAAAAGTGGGGGGCTTTTAACCAAAAAGAATAAACCAATAAGAGGTATCACTGAAGAAAGAAAGGCCAATATTATTAAAACCTTATCTTTCTTAATGCCAGCAAATAGGCTTACATTTTGGGAACATTTGCAAGTTAATAACAAGGCCACTGATTTGCTAAGCAACGTAGAAGATTAAAAAATATCCGTTTGCAAAATAGTTATTCAATTTTATTTTTAAATTTATTTCTGTAGTATACTAACGTTACCTAGATGTTTTTTTTTCTTTAATGAACATGAATAAACAACTTATATGTACTCGTTTACATTTTTTTCCCCTCCTGCTTTCTATCTATGAATATAACAATTATTATAATTTTTCTTAACTTAAAAGTGGTATCTTCACTGGCAGTACGTTACCACTGTTTACAATATAAATAATTCTTGACTTAAAAGTGGTATCTACCATTTTTTAAATAAAAACCAAAGATAACTACTTTTTTTTATTCAGTAAGTTTAAATCTACCTACTCTAAATAAAATGCATCATAGTATCAAACAATTTAAATTTACATGGGGTGCATTTACATGTGCTTACAACTTTAAACCCCTATTTCTCAGTTTCATAATTCTGGCAGATACCACTTTTAAGCAAAGCACGGCAGTATTTAGGTGAGGACTATCTAGATAGAAAAAGCAATCCACTAGAATGGTGGGATCAGAGAAAAAAGGTTTATTCAAATTTATACTCGTTAATTTTAAATAGATTTTGTGTCGTCGCAACTTCTGTGCCATATGAACGGATTTTTTCTGGCACAGGTCAAATAATAAATGAACGTAGAACTCTTTTAAAATCGAGTAAAGTTTTGAAATTAATATTTTTACATACAAATATGTAAAATAAGTCATTTAAATTTTATAATGTATTAATTTTAGCTACTTTCTTATAAATTGTGTTTTATTTTTTAAATAAATACTACTTAATTTGTCATTTATTTTCTTATTATTGATTTTGACCAAATTCTTAAAAAAAAACAATAATAAATTTTGTAATAAAATATTTTTAATGCTAATATAAATTAAAATGGGCGTTATCAAAAATAAACTTATGTACAAAAGATAAAATAATCTTACATTTTCCTCATGTGTAAATAAATCTCTCATGCTTAGTAACTCTTAAGTTAATCAACTAGTGAACTAAAAGAGCGACCTAGTTCACTTCTCACATTTGAACTAAACAGATCGCTCTTTAAGATGAACTAATATGCCAAGCCTAATATTGTCTATAAGCTGAATAATGTGGATTTTTGTGTTAATGACTGTGTTTCAGAAAAATATGATAAAAACATTTGGATGGTAATATAATTGCTATAGACGGGACTCACTAAGTTAAACAATTACGACTTTGAGTTAACTACTCTAATGGTTTTAGACGAGTTTGATGAAGGTATACTAGTGGCTTTTTTGAGTAGCAACAGAAAAGACACATATTTATGAAATTTTTTTTCAATTTAGTGAAGTTAAATGAGGTTTGCATTCAAAAACTTTTACCAGTGACATTGTTTCAAATTTTACAATGCTTGGTGTACTATCATGGGACCAACAATTTACCAATTATTTTGTTCCTGGCATGTTGATAGAGCTTGGCAGCAAAATCTCTCAAAAATAAGAGATAAGCTTAAAAGATCTGAGGTTGAGCTTAATATAAAGGAGTTCCATAATGTTCCTGCTTAATAATGCAGTTTCCCAGTTCCTTTCAGATACTGATACTCAAGAATTTGGTATTTACTTTAAAAATAATTATAGTTCAATATATGAAAAGTGGGCTTATTGCTTTAGGGAGGGTTGTGGCAATAATACAAATATGCTCATAGAATCTATGCATAAAGTAATAATATATTTTTATTTAGGTGGCAAAAAGGTTGAGGTTAAATAAAAGTCTACATTGTTTAATGAAATGTGTTAGGGATAAGTTCAATGAAAGACGTATAAAGTAAATAAAAGGGAAAAACTCAATTCATATTAAACAAATTATTTTAAGACATAAAATTGCTGTTACAAGTAATTTTTCAGTAAGCGTTGATTAAAAAAATTCCAATATTTGGTAAATAGATGAAATTTATTGTATACAAAAGTTATTTGAGCATAGTTGTTGGGTTTTAAAATACAAAGAATGTAACTTATGTTGTCATACATATTCATGCACATCTAATTACTTTTGTATTGGTAACACCATTTGTAAGCATATTCACTACATATCATTAAACTATGATTTAAATAAATTTGGAAGGGAGGAGGAAAAGCATTGGCATCACTTCAATAATTTGTAAATTTTCAAGGAGCCAGTTTTTAAATAAATCTGACATTTTAAGACAGAATTTTTCTACAAATATTGTAAATACAATAGGTAAGTTACAAAATGTAGACCACAAAAATCTAGACGAGGAAGTAATTCTACAAATTCAAAGTCACTTGGATACTATTAAGAAGTTACTCGAGTTGCCATCTACTGCTTCTAAAATATTTACCCATGACACCATTAATTCCAGAGAACCTGACAATAAAAAAATTATAAAGCAAACTAGATTTTTTTCAACACAAAAAAAAAGAAAAACAAATGTAAACCTTTAAAAAACCTGTTACCTCTGAGATAGTAAATAGCAGACAGACTCTAAAAAATAATTCTAAGGAATTATATATTTCTAATGATCCAGCAGAGGATCGTGACTACATAAAGACTACATAATTTATGTAAAAACATAGATAATAAAACAGTTTGTCATATTATTATCTGACATAGGGGGCAATAATGTATGTATCATTTACATAAATAATTATATATAAGTGTAAAATTCAGATTACAGCTGTCAAAACATAATGTGTAAAAACAGTGTCATGTATCATGTCCCCTTGCTATGTGTAAAATGAACACGCCACAGCAGAAAATTACATAAAATGTTATTTACAGTTCTGTCATATCCTGAAGATCTGTCAGTTAATTCAAATTAACTTAACTTTTGGCTTTGTGTTTGAAAAAAATGGATTTTGTAAATTTGTTAGTACTCAATGAATTGCATGATTTCGTAGTAAGAAATTATGTAAATGTAGAATGTCAGTTAAGGAACACCAGTAACCCATTTGAAATAGATGAACAGCTCTTCATAAAGTATTTTCGGGTGTCAAAAAATATTTCTAGGCAAATTGTAGAAAGGCAAAGGGCTAACAAAATTGCAATAAAATCAAAGGTTCTCTCCATACTAAATTTTTGAGAAAATGGAAGTATTAACAGAAATAACTGCATGGATAGTGGAACACTTGGTGCCAAATCAAATAAAATTTCCTCAAAGTCGAATCGACATGTGCAAGCACATAAATGTGCAAGCAATATGTCATGCAAATTCAATATTTTTTAAATTGTAATGCTTGCTTCCCAGCTTCCACACGTGATTCAGGGATTTCGGAGTTAAGTGCAGTGAAACAATTTTTGGAAAGACAATTTGTGAGAAATCAACTTAATAACGCCTATTTAGTTGGAGATTCATGTTATCCATTACAACCATGGCTATTAACTCCTGTTGCAAGAGAGGCTAGAGAAAACCCCAGAAGAAAGATTTAATAATGCTCATATTGCAACCAGGAATGTAATTGAGAAATCATTTGTAATTTGGAAAGCAAGCAAATTTCTTGGATGCGTTAGGGTCTACGTCAGGAGCAACATGGCTTCTCCAAAAACAAATCAACTTCTACTAATCTATTAACCTACCTGTTAACTTGATATTCTAAACGAAATTGAGGAAGCATACTGATTCAATTTACACAGTTTTCTTTAAGGCATTTGATCGTGTTGATAAGGAAATACTGTATACTAAGCTAAAAAACTGGTATCTACATCTTCTTCTTCTTCTTGTGCCACTCCTATCAGATATTGGAAATCATCAAAGCTATCCTGACCTTGTTTACAGCTGACCTAAAGGGTTCATTAGTGGTACAGCCAAACCACTCTCTTAAATTACGCAACCATGACATTCTCCTACGGCCTGGATTCCATTTTCCTTGCATTATATTTTGAAGAGGACGAGATAGAATAAGGCAACATGTTACAATAGGCCCATATAACTTTGAAAGAGTGGAGAGTTTTAAATATCTCGGAGCAACAATCACTGCAGATAACGATAACGCGGAAGAGATTAAAGGAAGAATTCAGGCAGCAAACAGATGTATGTACAGCCTCCACAATACTATTAAATCTAAAAGCCTAACACGAACATCAAAAATTAGAATATATAAAACGGTGATTAGATCAGTGCTCATGTATGGGTGTGGGACGTGGACCCTGACCAAGGACACTAAAAGAAAACTTAGATGTCTTGATAGGAAAATCCTCAGAACGATCTTTGGGCCTTATCACGTCATTAATAGCAACCAATACCGAATGAGAACAAATGCTAAGGTCAAGCAGATGTATAGAGGGAGCGATATAGTCCAAGAGATTAAATCTCAACGTCTAAGATGAGCTAGCCATGTCCATATATTCCCTAATAACCGCCTTGCCAAGCTAATATGGGAGGAAGCCCCCACAGGAAGAAGGCCCTTAGGACGTCCACGAATTCGATGGAGAGACAATATATGGTCAGATCTAAGAACAATGGGGCTACCCACTGACCCAACTATTATGGACGACCGTTCAAGATGGAAGCAAGTTGTGCAGTCAGCCAAAACCCAACCCGGGTTGTAGTGCTACGAGAAGAAAAAGAAGAATTATATTTTGAAGTAATGCGTATTTATGTCCTCTCATCAGGTGACCCAAATATTCGAGTTTTCTTCGTTTGATCGTTGACAAAATTTCTGGGTATTTTCCTATTCTTCGCATTACTTCCAAGATTGTGACTCTTTCAACCCAACTTATCTTTAGCATTCGACGGTAACACCACATCTCGAAACTTTCAATATTTTTTGTTGTTCTTTTTGAGAGTCCAGGCCTCTACAGACGTTTTTTGCCGATTCTAAACAAATATCGTGACAACATATTGAATACACATACAACATCGATAGAACCAATGTGAGAGTACGATGCATGGTGAAAATAACAGACGTTCACATAAACCCTAATAATTTTCAAAAAAAATGCATGTAAAATTAACAGCACTAATTTATTCCAACTCAGTTGCCTCAGCAATATCAACAGCAATAGTTGTAGGGCAGTGACACACCAAAACAGCTCCTCATACTGCCGAATTTTTGAAAATTATAAATAATATTTTTGATGGTCTTAACAGCAAATATTGTAGTGATAGTAATCCAAACAGAAAGCCAACTCTAAGCAAGTCAACTGAAAACTTAAAGCAGGTTTAGAATATTTTTAAAAAATTAAAGATTTTGAAAATCAGAAAAAGAGAAATAATATTCACTGTCTACACGGTGGTTACAATCCAACACCTAGTGTTAGTCAGTTAAGAATTGCCATTAAGCATAACACAAATATTAAACTAAAAATTGTTTTAGACAATGAAAATTGTGAAATAGCACAAACTGATAATTTAGATTTAACCCACGAAGTAACCAGCGTCGAAATATCTGATGAGTCCATTGAAACCCAAACAGTTCATGTAGAAAAATCTTTAGACGAGCAAAAGGAAAATAAGGACAACCAAATTTTAAGCAAGGCAAATTCCAGCAAATCTAGCATATCAAAATTTAGAAACGTGTGCTGTTACATATGTCGCTGGTTATATTTACTATAAGATTATAAAGAATTTGAATTGTACTAAATGCCAGGAAGATTTGCTAAAAGACAATAAAATTCTATTACAGAAACACGAATTAATGTTACTTTTCAGAGATTATGGCGCAAACGAAAAAATAAAATTTCTTCAGAGACCATCAGATTTGTTTGTTACTATTACTACAATATTGTTAGAAAAGTTTCACAAGTCTTTTAATTTATTTAAAGTAGATAATGCAGTTTTTGAAAAAATTGAAACCAATGTTTACTAAGCATACTTTATTAACTACTAATTGGCTTAAAAGCTGTGAAGACCATAAAAGAAAAATTATAAAATTCTTGGTAAAAATCAAACTTTTAAAAACTTGTCAGTTATATAACGTTAATGAAAGCAAACAAAAAACTAAAAGGGAAAAAATTTACAGAAAATTACTTATTTTCGATAAAAGTAAAGGTTAACAAACTTCAAAATGCAAAAATTCGGCAAATAAACAGCAAAAAATTCAGCCACAAAAGTAAACAAACCAGAAACGTCACAAATTGTACTTAAAATAAATATGAAAACGTCTTTTTTTCTACCTATATCTTTGATATAGGTAAATCTAATCTATATCAATGTACGTTCATAAAAATAACATGTGTTTTTACTTAATAACAGGCGGTAGCTGGTTTGCCTTTAGTTTCATGCGTGGAAGAGAATGATGCTAGATCAAAAGTATGTGTTTTATCTCGCCAGGTATTAATGACACAGTGGTAAATAATCCTGGACTCAACTGTATGTTAAACTACACTATTAGCTTTAGTTTCTACATACAGTAGAGATTAACAAGTATTTTATATCAGTACGTCTTAAAACCTTGGAATCGCATGGAAAACTTTTTTATTCAGGTTAGGGAAAAATGTATTATTGATAAAAATTTGTCCTAAAACTAAAAATGAAAGAATCAGATGTCAAATATTATGAGTCGTATACCAAGTTTATTAAAAAATATTAATTCTTCTCAAGAGTAATATACCTTCATTTTTATAGCACTTTCATATAAATATGAACGTGGTTTTTAATTGTTCTCCATAGTCGCATAGTCCAGTAGAGTTGTAGTTCGACCTCACCAGTCGAACAGTGCAGACGTGCCGAAGAGCGAAGAGCGACACCGCCGAGGAGCTGCAGCGACCAAGTCCGAGCCGAACTTATTAGTTCGTGCCGTGAATGTAAGGACGGTAGCGGAGACTTGGCGTTAGCAACGCCTAGGAGGCGTAGGAAAGCGAAGAAGCATACGGGCTTGCCCGTCGGGATATTCTCTGTGCCTCCGTTGGGATGACACTGTGGGATATAGTTGTTTTGAACTCTATATCTGGCAGACACGGCCCCAGGGTCAGAGAAGTGAGAAATTCAAGAGGATCCCCGCTTTAGTTCTGCCTAAAGTGTGAACAACCGCGTATAGGTCACTGGGTGGCACCCAGAATCCGTGCTGGCAGCGGGCCAGACGGAGGACAAAAAAGCCTTCGTCAAAATTATTTGATAAGACCCCTCCCCCAAATATGGATCGATCACGATCTCCGCCAAACCGTAAGGCAAACCCATCCAGCCCCGATGGTTGCCGTGAGAGGAAACTCCACGGTAACATCTACAACGCGCTGACACTCGACGCATCCGACGGACAGGAGACGTCGACAAACAATGAAGTGTTTAAAGACCTTCCAGTAGACAATTGGGAAGAACATGCCGCTGGGGACTTCAAACGTTCAAAAACAAGAAAAGGAGGACAAAAGTCCGTGCGGAGGGAAACCGCATCACAGAAGAAACGACGGATGATGACGCCGAAAGCAGCAATGAAGAGGACCAGGAAGAAGAGCAGCGAGGACGAAAAGTCCGAACTGCAAACAGTAAGGAAACTGTTACAAGAAAAGGAGACAGAAAACGCAGCCCTCAAAAAGAAGATCGAAGAGTTGCAAGACATCATTGTAAACTCACAGAAGTCCATAATCGACCACATGGACAAGAAATTTGACCAACTCGAGGGCGAATCAAATGAGGCAACCCTGGAAAAACAGGTGCAGAAGAAAAAAGAAGATAACCTGGAAAACCAGGCCACAACCAAAAGGAAAGCCACGGGAACAATCCCTAAGGAACCGAAAAACAAAAAACAAAACGAGGAAAAGCCCAAAGAGGCATCAAAACCAAAGAAAAAAGAAGACTTCCCCCCACTCACCCCCACCAAACCCACAGAAGAGGAATTAATTAGCTACAGTTTGAAAGACTTAGAAAAGGCAGCCACATTTGTAGCTAATAATTATCAATTCAGGTAATAAATAATTTATTTTCATATATTTTTTAAGCAATATTTTAATTTTGTAACTATTGTATAATGGAATTTAGTAATACTTATTTTAAAGTTGGAATTTCTTTATTGGCCCTTTAATTTCACAGAGCAAAGGTGTTTTGTAGCTTTAGAAAAATATTGAAAAAAATTAACAACTATAAAAAAATGTGTTTATTTTGAAAATGTCTTTTGAACTGAAAATTTTTAATGGCCAAACAAAAGCAGTTCCAATTTTGCCATTGTGCCATTTCCTACTCCACAATAAACACAAAAATATTTATTTTTTTATATAACAGCATCTTAAAAGCTACAATGCTACCAAAATGGCTAAGCAATCAATTAACAATCAAACAATTAATAATCCACTATTTAATATCACATATTTCACTAAAGCAATTTTTATATTTTTTGCTTGAGAGTAGTGATAGCTTATACCCCTGACCATTTTAAAGCTTATTGCTTCAGAAGAAATGGGAATTGCAGTATGATTTGTTGGATAAACCAGTGGTGGTATCCAATAAATCAATTATAATACCTAGTGCTGCAGTTTATATAAGGCAATATTAGAAAGTTAGATGATTTGCTATAGATCAGAATTTAAAGGAATGAAATCATATGGTAAGTATTGTTATGTTATTATGTTTATATTTTTTTGACCTTATTTTAATTATCATTTTGTATCTTCCAAGAATTTATGTACTTCATTTTGTGTCTTCTAAGAATTTTATACCCTAAACTCATTCCATATATTTCTTGATTTTTTTATGTGCATAATATGTGCATCTTATATATGTACCTATCTCATGAATACGACATTTCTTGTAACATTAACTACATTAATAAGATTTTTGTGTCTTGTAAGAATTATATACTTCAACTAATTTCTTAGTATTCTTGATTTTCTGCAGTTTCTTGTTTTAATTCTAAATTAATATACTGTTTTTTTTTGTAATCTCTTTAATCTTGTATAACGTAGGTACTCATTTCTGGAGCAATAATTATATTTCATTTAATTTCAAGTTAAACGGAATTTCAAGTTAAGTTTAATAGGCAAACTCGGTAAGTAATTTTGAATGTGTTTGAATTTATAAAGAAAGAAAAATCCTTAGGAGCGCCGCAAATTCCGTTCGACCAGCTGTATGAAAGCGTTGTTGTTGCTGCAGGTGTATCGGAACGAAGTATTAGAAATATCGTAAAAGAAAAAAGTAAAATAAATGCTAGTGAAAGTCATTCCAGTCTCCGAAAAAACGTAGAAACAGAAAAAAAACCTAAAACTGACCTCGACGATGCCGATAAAGCTTTATTAAGAAGAATTATAATAAATAAATATACCACAGATAAAATTCTTTCCACGATGCCAAACATTTGGAGAAAATTTAAAGTTTCATGGGTTGTCTCAAAACTTATTACAGTGAGGAAATAAGGCAGTGGTTAAGAAACAATAAAAGGTCACTTACAGCTTATGATGTAATGGAGCTCTTTGACAAAGCATACATTAAATTTCAAATAGCTGAAATTGCAATCAATGGGTTTAAAGTCACAGGAATATACCCACTCAACAAGGAGCTGTTTTCTGATGTCGAATATATTGAAGAAGCAAACAAAATGCGAGATTCATCTTTCTACGAATCCATGTCAAAGCAAAAAACGGAAGGTAATGAAAGCTCTACAACGATCAGTGAAAAATCTGTTATGACGATGAATGAATCACATGTTAATGCAGAGTTTGACCCGAATCAACCGTCAACATCTTCGGCAGGTCAAGGTAATCCTGTGTTACCATCTACATCTGACAAACCTCAAAGTCCAAAATCATCTATGATAAGCCCGTTTGAAATTACTCCTATTCCAAAAATCAAAAAAAGGACCACTAATAGGTAACGAAAAGCCTGAAGTTCAACAATCATCACAGCTTCTCCTTATAAATTCAAGTTGATGGGATCTAAAAAAGCTAAAGAAGGCATGAACACTGAACAGCAAGAACGTGATCAAAGTTTCAAAGGCAACCGCGGCATAAAAGGTTATTCGACAGTAGGACCTTCTAGAAAAGGGAAAGAGATAGTAAAAAGATGTCTAAATTCTGAGAAACAAGAATCAGACACCGAAGATGAAATCAATGTCTGTTCTGGAACATCTGAATTGGACATTATTCCGGGAATGTCACCATCTAAAGAGGATGACGCTTTGTGCATGTTTTGTGACAGAAAATATTCGGAAGATCGTAAAGGCGAACTTTGGGTCTTGTGGATTATGTGTTCGTTGTGGGCTCATGTGGATTATGCTGGGGCTGATAAGGATGCCTACATATGCGATTTTTGCAGACAAATTAATAATTGTGCTAAATATGTTTGTATATTTTTTGTTTTATATTGGAAATTGTTGCAATATACGTCTATTTAGAAAGTAGATTTTCTTTTATTTAATACTTTTTTCCAATTATTGGTACAACTTTATTAATAATTTTTAAGGGGGTCCACTTTTAGCAACTATTTTCCGGATTCACCAAAGGCTGCATTTTGGAAAATACATATCTTTTATATTAATTTTTAATTATTATTAACCCTTAACTGGTATGGCAGGGTCAAATTTGACCCTATTGGAAATTCTTTTGTAATTTTCGGAAAAACTAGGCGATATGGCAACATACCATTTGAGGTATTCTTTCAAGGCGTGCAACTGCTTCAGTTCCGCTATCAGTCGCCCGCAAGCAATTAGTGGCTCCACGTGAATATTGTGAATTGGGTCAGATTTGACCCTGCCATACCGTTAAAGGATAATTTCTCGTTTTCGGGTAAGAAGCACAATACTGTTATTTTTCCAGAAAAAAATACAATTTTGTTTGTTCTTTCAATTTAGAGTTGTGATCGAAGTATAATATGTCGAACGTGCGTGACAAAAGGGCGCCTTTGACACAAAAGGAAATTGAACATATTGCTGAAACTTTATGGGATACCGACAACGACCTTTCCGATGCAGAGACGATTGTTAGTGATCACGATACGGATAGTGACTACAATGCTGATAGTGAGAGTGAAGATGAAGCTGTTGATGGCAGTGATAGGCACTCTGTCGAAGAAGTTAGCTTATCTGTTGAAAGTGAAATTGTTGGGGATGAAAGTGGCTATTTCTACGGAAAAAATAGAAAAAAGTGGGCGAAAACGCCACCTGCGTCTAGCCGTACTCGCGTCACCAACATAGTGTCGCATATTCCTGGCCTTTCGGGACCATGTCGGACCAATAAGCCAACTACACCCTTGCAGGCGCTCAGTTTTTTTCTCGATGGATACATTATAAATGAAGTTATCGCAAGAACGAATGAGAAAATAACTGAACTGCAGGCAACCTATGGCGATCAGGCCTTGTCATGTCAGTTTATTAATCATGTCGATGAAGTAGAAATGCGAGCATTTCTCGGTCTTCTCTATCTAGCTGGAGTGTTCAAGTCGAGTCACGAGGACATAAATTCGCTTTTTGCAACAGATGGAACAGGTCGTGACATTTTTCGTGCAACAATGACTCTAAAGAGATTCAGTTTCCTGCTAACAGCCTTAAGATTTGACAATCCAGCCACTAGACGACAACGTATTGAAGACGGAGATAAACTTGCTGCAATTTCAAATTTGTTTTACAGATTTATTGGAAACTGTAAGATAAACTATTCTTGTGGGGAATACGTAACCGTGGACGAAATGTTGGTTGGATTTCGGGGAAAGTGTAGGTTCCGTATGTTTATAAAAAGCAAGCCTGTGAAATACGGACTAAAAATATTGTGTTTGTGTGACGCTCGTACACATTATTTGATCAATGCTTTTGTATATACGGGCAAAGATGAAAATAGGGCAAATCCAAAGAAGCTATCTATTCCAACCCAAACTGTGCTAACTTTGATTGAACCAATAGCAAATTCGAACCGTAATATTACAGGGGACAATTGGTTCACGTCACTAGAGCTGGTTGAAGAATTGCAACGCCAAAACTTGACATACGTAGGTACTATTAGACGGAATAAAAGGGAGTTACCTAAAGAGTTCCTAGCTAGTAAGCAACGTGAACCACTTTCCTCGCTTTTTGGATTTACTAAGGATATAACAATTGCGTCATACGTTCCAAAAAGAAATCGCTCAGTTTGCATGATGTCTACAATGCACCATAATAACATGGTCGAAGAAGGAGCAAAGAAATTACCAGACATCATCTCCTTTTATAACCTAACGAAAGTTGGCGTTGATGTACTGGACCAAATTTGTGCCAATTACAAAGTAGGAAGACGTACTCGGCGTTGGCCTCTAACTTTGTGGTACCGAATGATGGACATCTCCGCCGCAAATGCAGGCATAATTTATAATGCTGCTAATCCAAATAATGAGATGGTTCGTAACCGTTTCCTTATTGATTTAGGGAGAGAAATGATCAACGAACACTTAGTTCGAAGAAGTCAAATGAAAAACATTCCTCGGGAATTGAAGGTAACCATAAGGCGAATCAGCAATATCCCAGATGAGGCCCCACGAAGCATAGATAACCCTCAACGTCGACAACCTAAGCGTGCCAGATGCTTCTTATGCCCTTACAGTGACAACAAACATCCAATTGTATGTGACGAGTGTAGCAGGCATATTTGCAAAGACCATTGCAAAACGTCCAACATGTGTACAAATTGCTCCGAACAATAAAATACTGCGCAAAATGTAGTTGTCAGAATTTTTGTTTATTATGTTTTTTCATGTTTTTAAGTATTTTTCCCTAGGTTTAGGTTTGTTTTGATTAAAACAATTCCGTTTAAAATTATTTTTAATTTTTTCTCTATTTTTTTTTACAGATAAGAAAAGCCATGTTAATTTTTATAAGTTTAGCCAGAAGTAGGCCAGATATTATTAAAAAGTATATGTAAACATTATTATTTATAATAAAAAGGATTTATATTCGATCTGAATGAAAATTTTTCTGTTTTCTATTTGCTGCATGCAAAAAAAGGCACAGGGTCAAATCTGACCCCGCCATACTTTAAGTGTAATTTTAAATCACCATACCAGTTAAGGGTTAATGAAAGTTGAGTATAAATGAATTATAACAATATGAAGTAAATGGTATGTACTTTTATAATATTTTTTTTGCTATTTTTCATACGCATGAATTGAAATACAGAATGGGGGTCCAGTTTAAGGCATTTTTCTCTACTAATAATCTAATGATTTTCAGCTAATAAGAAATACTGTGCCTAGCAGACATAAAAAAGAACGTTAGAACCCTGGACGAAACTCCAAAAAGAACTTGTTCTATCCCATTTTAAGTCCCACTTAAACAAAAAATTACCACCAAAAAAGCACGAATGCGTTGAACTACAGGAAAAACAAAGATATTTTTGTCAACAAAAGTTGGCGTAAAATTAAAATATTTGTTGTCAATACATATAATAAAATGAAATAAATATTGTTTTCATCATTGTGTCAGAAAAAATATTTTGTTATTTAGTTCTTAGTAAACAAAAGATTACATTTCCTTTGTAAAATTGCGGCGCAATTAATAAATTATTTTTTTTATATTTTCCTTGTACAATATTTGAAAATGGATTTTGTTTATAGAGTAAAATAAAATCATTTTTGAAAAAAAAATTATTCTTGATATGTATATCTATGATATAATGTATGTATGTAATGAAAAAACTATTTTTTTGATGTCGGACGTATTTTCGAATGCAAGTTTTGAACCAAAAGTTGAAACAAAAGTCTAAAATACAAAGAAGAAACATTTGTGGGTATTATTTTTCGGAAACGAATAGAACTTGAATTTACTGTTTATTTCTTGTTGAATTTTTACAATATATACGACAGCATTTACTAATAGTAGGCAACTAATTATTTAACCGCGTACCGTTGGTAAACAACATTTATTTTTGTAAATTATAATTTTAATCTCAAGTAGTTGATAATTATATTTTTTTACTTATTAAAATAAAAAAAGTTCGTAGAAAAAGTATAGTATTCTACTCGCATTTAATGGCTAATACTCACTCTGATGAATTACGACAATTGCCTTCGGCTACTATCACAAACTTCATCAGCATAAGTAATAGCCATCATTACATGCTCGTTGAATAATTACTATAAATTTTTAGGAAAAGGCAAAACACTCATTATTATTTGTCACATTCCTAGCAATGATCGGTTTGTTTCAAATGCACTCTGAGCATTTGAGTCGAATAAGTCTGGTGATTACTATAAATAGATGACAGGTCAATCTTTTGAAAATTGGTTTTCCAATGTCTTACCCATATTAGACGACAAATCGATCATTGTTCTCGACAACGCATCATACCATTCACGTAAAATAGAGAAAATTCCAACCAGTTCATCTAAAAAAAGCGATGTCCAGAATTGGCTCCGTTCCAAAAATATAAATTTCGATGAACATACAGTTAAAATACAGCTTCTTTCGATCGTAAAAAAACATAAACATTCTTATAATAAGTACGTAATTGATAAAATGGCAAAATCACAGAATAAAGTGGTACTGAGGCTTCCTCCGTATCACTGTGAGTTAAACCCCATAGAACTCATCTTGGGAAATATTAAAAATGATGTCGCAGGAAAGAACACCACGTTCAAATTTTCAGATCTCGATCTCTGCCATATATTTACGCCGAACTCAAACAAATTTTTTATGGATCACTTTGTATTTTTATTCCAAAAAGCTAAACGTTTTGCAGTATTCTAAGCGCAGGTCACGTCAATAAGTGTTTTGACATTATTTTCGGCGACAGTCGGGTTGCATCAACAAGCGTTTTTTCCGCGACAGTGCTGCAGTTATATTTACTCTCAATCAATCTTGCTAATGCAAGATCAGGCATATGATCTTATACGGGCTTTACACCAACAATAAATTCATGAACTCGCTTCAAGGTCAAATTTGACGTGTGTAAAGCACCATTTGACATCCAATTTTGCCGTGAATAAATTCGTGAAGAAATTGACAAAATAGAACATGTTCTATTTTTTACATTTATTGGACGTGAATTCAGTGTCACCAACCTGTGTGGATTTGGCGGGAAGTAGGGCTTTTACCAAGTAAACGCATTCGCAATCTTTTATTGTTTGTTTGTTGATCTTGGCAACAAGTCACGAGGAGCAGTTTATTTTATAAGCATTTTTAATTTGAAACTTTAAAAAATGAGTTGTGGAAAAGAGGTAAGGTTATTATCGTATATAATTAATAAGACAGAAGATAATATATGTATTTTTTTTAGGAAAAACATACAATTCCCGCGAGGAATGTTATTATTTAATATCATTATATGAATTACATTCCCAATTGTATGAGGTAACCAACATTGATTACAAAAATAAAACAAAAAGATTATTTGCACTAAAATCCATAGCCGAAAATTTTAACCATAAATACCCATCGGCCAACGTGGGGGTGGATGATATCAGAAAAAAGATAAACAGTCTGAGGACTCAGTATTTTGCTGACAAAAACAAAATAAGGAGCAGCATGACCAGTGGTAGTGGAACAGACCTAAGTTTATTGCCCCTCCTTATGGTGTTTTGACAATCTGAAATTCCTGGATGGCAGTAATCCTGTACGCTAAAGTGTGTCCAATCTAGTGGAACAAGTAAGTGAGCTTAGAGACCCTGTTAATGAAATAGAAGTACTGTATGATGGGCCTTCGAGTCACTTATTTGAGCTAGACTGAAATGGACAAACTTTATCTGAAGGACCAGAGCCCTCCAGAAACTTACAAAAAAGAATATTAGAGTCCTCAGACGTTTTACTTGATTCGCCGTCAACAAGAATGTCCATAGAATTAGAGCCAGAAGTTTCCGTACAATCTGATATGCCTCCTTTAGTATCACCAGAAACTAATTTGGAGGCAACTCAAATTAAACCCAAAAGGAGGAAAATTGTCCTAAAGGCAGAGAATAGTAAGGATGTGCATGCCATAAAAATTATGGAGGCAGCTACAAGATTTTTAGAAAAACATGAAACAGATTCTAAATCTGAAGCAGATCTTGTTGATGGTTTCTTAAGGTAAGTAAAAAAATTTAGTACTTATTTTGTAAATATTTGTATGGTTTTCATGTTTAAACATTTTTGTTGCCATAAATCAAGTATATAACTTGAAATAATCTTAAAATGGTGTGTAAGAGATCGTGGGGTGCAGATCAAAACATTGCATTGAATTTTTATCGAGCCTATATAAGATCTATAATAGATTACTGTTGTGTGGTATATGGGTCAGCTAGCATAACCAATTTACGTAAACGTGATAGAATCCAATTTAAAGCTCTAAGGATTGTGTTAGGATTGATGAAAAGCACTCCAAATGAAGCCACCCAAGCTCTAGCAAAAAACTCTCCAACACTTGCAAGAGCATCTCCACCACTTGCAACGGACTGTAGTTAATAAATTCCTCTTGTAATCTTATCTGGGAATTGTTGGATATACCACGTCTAACAAGTGTTCTAGCTACAAATATTATTATCCCTAAATACCAAAACGAATTTTGCTACACTACTCTTAAAGAAATCTTAAGTGGCTATTCAGATCATATTGTGATCTATACAGACGGGTCAAAATCACCAACATGTACAACCAGTGCTTACTTTGTACCAAAAATGAAGATTAAAAAATCATTTATTTTAAATAATCAATCCAGCATTTTTTCTGCTGAGGCATGTGCTATATACAAAGCCCTTGAATTGTGCTGTGAAAACCAGACGAACAAAATTGTCATATGCAGTGATTCACTGTCAGTATTACACTCATTTCAAAACTTTAAATTTATACACTGCAATATATTCATATTAGAAATTTTTCAACAGTTACTAAAACTATCAGATCAATATGGTACTAAATTTCTATGGGTTAAGGGACACTCAGATATTGTTGGCAATACATTACAACACCCACATATGGTGATAGAAGAATTTAACACATGTCACCAACTTGCCTATATCAAACAACATATTTAATTTAAATGGGACAGACAATGGATTCAGATTGGTGAAAGCAGGGGCACTAATTTATACAAATTACAACCAACAGTAGATGTAAAACAATTTTACAAAGATTTCACACTAAGCAGAAACACAGTGTCAACTGTCTTAAGATTAAAAGTAGATCATGGATGTTTTCCGAAACATCTACACAAAATAGGAGTTCTTCCAACAGACCGATGTGAGTGTGGAACTAGTATAGCTGATTTAAATCACATATTAAAATATAAAAATCTTTAAAATAATAATGATATTTCTTGTAAAAATTAAATTAAAGGTATGAGTGTAAAATTGATCGTATGCGTGAACATTTCCTTTGTATGTTTACCATATACATATGTTGCCCACCTACCTAACCGTGGTTTGTCTTGTTTGTTACAATAAAGCCGCTCTGATGAATCCCCGAGCGTGAAAAGTGTCCTCCTTGTACAATCCTGTATGAATGAATACTAATATTAATATGTAATTACGTGGATAAAGGTTTCAAGCCAAAGCCAATAAAAAAAAATAATATATTGTTACAGACATTTATGCGCAGAAATACGGCAAATTAAAAATCCCAAGAGGGCTAGGTTGCTTCGTAGCAAATTAATGAATTTTGTGCATGATTCCAAGGCAGAGGAGGAAGAGGAAGGTTAAGGAGTTTAAGACTTGTTAATAGTTTTATACTTTGGTTAATATTTTTATACTTTAAGAATTAGAATTAATTTCCATGTATAAAATATTTAATGATAATTAGGACTAGGATTGTAATATAGGGTTCAAATATGTATAATTAGGCAATATCACATACTTAGTTTCTGTGTATTTTGTATTTAAGTTAGTACACTATAATTATTAAGTATAAGTGGATGATGTTATTTATGCAATAATGTCCTAACCCACACCTCGTCCGAAATTGAGATTTTTATTGAAACACGTTCCATATTAGGTGTACTACAATAAGCAAAAATGTTTTAAGCCGATTGGCGCTCTCATAGACATCTAGGAGAAAACATACCAACCCACAAACGAGGGATGTGGATGTCCCATACAAATATATGGGAGGAAATCAGCTTTTTTTAGATTTTCACCTTGAAATATTCATAAATCGACTGTATTTTTGTATCAAAGTGGGCTACTCCAATTAACTTAATTAATATACACAAAATAATATAAACAAAGCTGAAAAGGTTCTTTATGCTTTGAAAGTGGTTTATAAACAACTGAATTGTAATGTATATTTTACCGCCTTTAATAAGTATGAAGTATAGACTAAATTTTGTATAAAGAATCAACATTCAACAGACCTAATAGTAAAAACATATTGATTTAAGTGTGTATTTGAGATATGTGCCGACAAAATGTTATCCTAAAGAAAACAAACTTATGTTTTTATGTATACTTAATACTCTGGGGTAAAATACCTCATATCATATGTCTTTAGACTCTTGTTAATAATTTTCATTGAAGTTTAAACTACAAAGAATGTTTACAATCATTGCTCAATATTAAATGGATAAATCCATAGCAATATTATAAAAGAATATAGGTCGGTAGGTAATTTCCTAAAATTATATCTGATACTGGTGGTTCTCCCTAAAATAGGACCTTCTATATGTGTGGTCGGCGGACAAAAGCAGACAAGTCAATTTTTGAGAAAATTGTGTTATTTATTAAAATAACTTAAAAAAAAATTATCTACCGCTGGAATAAAACAGACAAGTCAAATGTTATACCTGTGGTTCCATATCAGATGGTGATCTTTTCCATACTCACAATTTTATCCATTTTAGAGATGAACTTAAGTAATCAAGTCCTTTTATCTGGTTTAGATCGGCGTATACCTAACCAAAAGTTTGACTTAACTGATTAGGTACAGTTATCAGTGAAATTGCTGGCTAGCGAAAAGACTGATGGAGTCATGAAACAGGATATTATGTGAATGATTCATTTAATTTGTAATTTGGGTATTGATTGCATTGCGTTTCTCACGTTGCTTATCTCTTTCAATGTTTTCGTTAATCGTACACCGTGTGAAATGTGTAAGTATGCACATCTCATCAAAATCTTTTATCAAAGCAAAATACATACATAAAATCAATAGCTATTCTGAGTTTGAAAGTGGGTGATTTAAAAATGAAGCCAGGCAGAGGTAAACTATGTGTAGAACTTTCAACAAAAACGCTTTTAGATAAAGGTGAGTGATATTTTTTATTTTAATAAATGTAGATAATGCTTTGTATTGTAAATTAAATACTATTTGAATCATTCTTTAGAGTAAGAAAAATATTTTGCAATATGAATAATGTCATATTATTACATATGTATTACTGTATTAGTAATAACGGTATTATGTTCTACTAAACCACTGCATACCTAATAGTTGTTCATGCATACATATAAATAGTGAAATAGGTAAGAATATTTTTTTAAATTATTTAAAGTTTTTGTTTTATTTCAGCTGGTCCATCACGTGTCCAACAAGGAGCACCTAAAAATGTTATCCTCAATCCTGAATACCCACTTGAATCGAAGTCAAATCCAAGCTCAAGACAGGAAGAAGGTAAGTACTTTTTCATTTCACTTAAAATGATTCAATCAATGAAACAGGATTCAATAATTACAATATCTTTTTTTGGCTTTTTTTTTCTTAGAGTTTTCTTGTTTTTGGTCGTCCGCTTTTATGCTTGCGCATCTTTAGAGCGTTTCCTTGGGTTTGTTTTTAGTTTTCTTCGTGGTTAGTGTTGTTTTGTAGATGATCACTGTGTTTCGTTGTTTGTGAGTGATGTTTTTCAGCAGATACCATCATATGGTTGGCAGCTCTTTCCGGTGTCGATTATGTGTTGCAACTGCTACCGAAATCTCTTTGACGGGGTATTATGATGGGAGAGGTATTTTTTAGTGATCTATTGAATACACATTTTAACGGAACTGATTGAAAAAACTAGCTGCAGCGCTTTCTCCGTTTGAACTGATATTATTTTTTGTGCAATGCTTGTCACAGAGTTACTTAATCCACGACTAATTTGTTACCTACATTGTAATAACTCAACTCTTATTCCTATTCGTATTGTATTTATACTTTTCTTTTATTTTAGCGAGTCCATCACATGTCAAACAGAGAGGTTCATCAATGTCGTCTGTGGTCTTCCATCTACATCTTTTGTTATGGACTCTTTGCAAAACTCTTCATCAAATGATAGTGATTTTTCTGTGACATCCATCTTACACCCTGAATATCAACCCGAATCAGAAAACTCCTCAGATAGCGACAACCCATTACAAACATTGCAAATGAAAAATACACACGAAACACCGTCCGCGTCCGAAATAAAACCAGCTTCTACAGAAAAACAAAGCACAAGGAAACGCAAAGCTGAGAAAAAATTACAGTTTTAGGCTCATGTCGAATGAAATGTAAAGATCGCTTTAATGCAAACGAGTTAAAAAACTGTTTTAATGAATATTGGGGTTTAGGTTCGTACTCAAAGAGAGCAACATACATGGCATCTCTTATTGAAGTGAAAGAAACTGCTTCATATCGACCAAGAACAATGGATCTGAACAAGGTTAAATGCAGGTCAAGAACTTTGGTTTATTCTCTTTTTATAAACGGAAAAAAGGAGCCTATCTGTCGCTGTTGTCTTCTTAACGTTTTCGATGAAAGCAAAAACTTTCGCCAAAAACTGTCGCCAGTAAGAAACAATCTACGATCGCAGGTACTGATATAGAAGATAAAAGAGGAAAAACTATACCAAAAACGAAAATTAGTGAAGAAAAACGAATAGAAATAAAAAATCATATACTTTCATTTCCACTGTACGAAAGTCACTATTCACGAAAGCACACTTCGAAAAAGTACTTACCATGTCACCTAACTTTACAAAAAATGTACGAATTGTTCAAACAGTCCACAACTGCTCCCAAAATTTATTCACAGGAATTTAAAAAGCTCAACCTTGGATTTAAAAAGCCAAAACTTGATACATGTTTTACCTGCGACAAATTTATTATGCAATTAAAAATTTGTACAGACGACCAGAAGGAAAAACTCTCTTCAGACCACAAATCCCACCAAATGGAAGCTGATAAAGCATATGATGAAAAAAGGAAAGATACAGAAACTGCCAAAACTGTTCCACATTTAAGGACATACACTTTCGACCTACAACAGTGTTTACCAACTCCAGATTTAAAGTCATCGGTTGCATTTTATAAGAGACAGTTGTGGACGTTTAATTTGACGGTTCATGATAACAGTACAGGAAAAGCTGTTTGTTACATGTAGTATGAATCTGTTGCAGGCAGAGGAGCAAATCAGATAGCATCTTGTCTGTACAAACACCTGCAAACGATCGTACCACCTGAGACAGAACATGTAATTTATTATTCAGACACATGTGGGGGACAAAACCGTAATTCTCATGTATCAGCCATGTTTACGTGGGTTCTGCATAGATCCTCATCTAATATTAAGCTAATAGATCATAAGTTCATGGTACCAGGCCACAGTCACTTGGAAGTAGATACTGATCATAGTATAATTGAGAAAAAAAAAAAGAAGAAAACTGAAATTCAAATATTTCACCCTCATGATTGGATGCAACTTGTACGTTCAAGCAGCTCTAAATTCACTGTTATAGAAATGTCACAAACAGACTTCTTTGATTTCTCATCTTTACTTAAAGGTTGCATAGTACTAAGGAATAAAGACACTGATGGTTGTCAGTTCCGATGGCTGGACAAAAGATGGCTTCGATATACGAAAGATTTGGCAATCGTTCAATTCAAAGACAGCCTTAATAGAGAAGACCCATTTAACATTATTGATTTCAACAGAAGAGGGGGCCAACTACCGTCGGAAGTTGCAATTATAACAAATCAACCAGTCCCTATTTCTAGAGACAACAAAGCAGACATTATCTCGCTACTACCTCTAATTCCTACCTTATTTCACAGTTTTTATCAAGGCTTGCATACTAATGTTACAACTCAAAATACGCACCCCGATATTGTAAGTAGTGATGATGAAGAAATAAATTAAATTCAAACTTGATGCTTTTGTTCTTTTAATATTGTATTTTTAATGTTTATTTCGTAACAGGTAATATTTATGTTCTTTTTTTTATTTTAAAATTAGCACTTTATTTGTACCTTATAAGATAAGTCAATAAAGAGAGACGTGCCTAACTGGACAAGTCAATCAAAATCCAAAATATTTAACATTTTTGTTGTTTTTAATTTGTACTGTAATACATGTATGTTATATACATCTTTTTAACCAATAAAAGCTACATTTATTTATGCGTTTAATTTTAAAACAGTTTTTTTCGCTTCCTGAAAAAACTCAAATTTTGACATGTCTGCTTTTGTCCGTCGACCACACATATTTTAGTAACAATCTGTTTTGGGGGAACCACAACATTTTTTATATATAAGGTGAATACCCAATTATTAAACGCACAAACGCAGTTCTTTCTTGATTAAAGTGAATTTGTGTGAGGTGTTCTACTCAACTCTGAAAAATATATTGAAAATAAAATGTCAGACAGTGATAGCAATGTTCCTTCCACATCAAAAAAACAGAAGATTTCTTATCAACAAAAATATAAAGAAGACTGGAAAAAATAATTTCAATGGATATCTGCAAGTAAAAGAAACGCTTTACATGCATGGTAAGATATTACATTTTTAATTTACATTTATTTCATTTGCATTTAATTAACTTTATTTTCCAATTTGATTTGAAAGTACTTGTTTACTAACTCCTATTTTTTTTATGGTGTAAAGTTTGTCACTGTGATGTAAAAATCAGCCATGGAAAATTTGATCTAGTTAGGCATAGTGGCACTGCCAAAAACAAATCTATGTCTCAAGCGGTTTCCGGACAGATGCTAATTTCAGAAGCTTTTAAAAAGCAAACAAAAACAAGGATTTGTTTACATAAAGAATGTAAAGAATACACTTATTTTTAAAAATGTATATATTATATTATAATATCATACTATAATGACTTTTAAAATAGCTTTGTATTAGTTAAATGTAGTTCTAGGTAGATATATTAAAAAATATTTTAAACACTAATTTGTTAAATATGTACCTGTGTTCCATAATATTTGATAATAAATAATTTTTAAAATAGTTTTGTATGATTAATTATCTTTTATTTATCATTTAAAGATCCCCGTCCCGTTCAGATTTCAACGGTAGCGAAATCTCACGATTTCTCACGATTTATTTTTCCCGATCTAACGATTTCTCTTTGAGTTACCACTGTAGCCAACACTGTTTGCCGACGATTTCTGACTAATTTGACTTGTTTGTAGGAACATGATTATATTGTTGTGGTTTACACAGTACAAAACGTGTTCTATAAGAGTTGCAGTTTTTCTTATTTTTACATGGTTTTTTGGATTATTTAAAGGTGAGTAAATTGTTTTATTTAAAAACATAGTCAGCTGTATTCGTTTTTCTTAATGTGTAGATAAAAAAATGTGTTTAAATGAATATAAAGTTTTGCAAAAAAAAGTATGGTTATGGTGTATTAAAATAAATACACAAAAATTTTATTGGCTTTATTTATATGAGGATATTTTTACTATTTATTTTAGGGATGTTTTAAGGTATGCCGTGACAAATTCTATAAAAAACAGGGCCGCACTTTAATATGTTAAACAAATACATGTATATTTAAAAACTATTTTGAGTGTGTATTCGAAAAATGATAATAAAAAAGGATATTATATTTAGGTTTTAGACCTTAATAACTAATTGTTTTTTACAGGAGCAGCATGTGGACAGGAAAAATGATAGATGATCTTTGACTTAAGCTGCCCGAACCTTGCGAGGACAACATGGACGGATCAGCAAGCAACACTGTACAACCTACTAGTTCAGTTCTTGAGCCACGTGATGATGGTTTAACTGATCTATCATTTTTTATAGAAAATGAGAATACCAATAACGATACCAATTTCGAGTTACTTAGCCTCCCTTTGGAGACTTTGACTAACAAACCTACTACCAGTAGTGGTATTCTAAACACTCTTTCTACCGAACTCTTTCTTAACAACGCATTTGATGACCAGTTGATTGACAAAACTCCGAAACAAAAAGTACAGTTAATAAGTTCTACTATATTTCTAACACTGCTTACGACTCAGATCTTGAAGAACCGTTTCAGTCATCGGGAGATGAATTCTTACCTTCAGATGTTAGTTTGGATGAAAGAAGTTCAAATCATGAGCATACTTTTAACGGACAAACACAAAACAATTTAGGTGAATATAAAGGAAGAAAAAAATGTGGATGAAAAAGAAAAAATGAAACCCAATCAAGAGAAAACAGAAAAATGTTATGTAACACAAATCAAAAGTATACATATAACAGTTAAAAATAAAGTTATAGAACCAAGAGTATTTGATGAGACATTCAAGTGTAGCTGCCCAAAAAAGTGCACTGACAAAATTGCTGTTACGGAAAGAAAAAAACTCTTTGAACAATATTGGACTATAGGCAGTTTTGAGGGCAGATGTGTTTTACTTAACACATGTGTTAAAGAAATTGACAAAAAGAGAACCTATACAAAAAAAGAAAATTCAAGGAGATCAAAGACCAGGCTATTTTTGATAGAAGATGTACAGGTATGCAGGAAAACATTACTTAACACTTTACAGATTAGCTCTCGCCGTATTCCTATAGCATTAAGTCAGCTTAAAAGTAATATTTCTATACAAGATAAACGAGGTACTAAGAGCGGGGGAAGAAACGCTGTTGATCAGAAACGCATTGACGAAGTTATTAAACACATTTCTTCTTTCCCCACCTACGTCTCCCATTATTGTAGAAAAGAAACTGATTCAAAATTTTTAAATCCTGACCTCAATTTACAAAAAATGTATTCATTATATAAAAAAAAGAACGGAAATGCCGTAAGTAAAAATTAATATTAAACTCATCAGTCTTCCTTTCAGTCTCATCAGTCTTTTTACACAAAAACCTTCGTTTTTGTTATTTTTTTATTTCTTCTTCTTTTTTCTTAATCTTTAAGCCGTTTTACCGTTATGTATAGGCCTATCTTTTTGCTTTCTTATCTTTATATTTTTTAATAATTTTGGTCGTGTGAGTCCAAAACTGTCGACTTTTAAAAAAAATGCATAAACGAAACTTAGTATTATTAAGAAGCCAAAAACTGATAGGCCAACTCTTAATACATCTAAATTGCTTTGTAAATGGATCCGATTAATTATAATTATTCATTGCAGGTTTAAAATGACACGTACTGTTTTTACCAGAAATGAAATGGTTGAATTTCTAAGAAGTTGTCCATTTAAAAGTTTTAAAGGTAAATATAATTATCTGTGCTAAAAAGTGAAGATTTCCATGAAAACTGACGAATTATCCGATGACTCGATGAGAAAATTGGAAAATTTTATTAAGCACTATAAAACTAAGTGGGACTTATCATCGAGAACTTAGACATTCTGTAAAAAAATCAAACTTGGCTAGAAACTACTCTGAAATTCTCTTCGAATATCATCAGAACTTCTCATGGGAGACCACAGAAAGATTTTTCTTCAGCAAGTGAACGATCAAAAAGAAGAAAAACAGAAAACGTTCGTTCCAAATTGAGCTCTCAAGAATTAACATATGCAGCCCAAATGCAGTTTAGACCTGAAGGTGAGATAGATACAGCAATTGTAATGAAAGATATTGTTTTTTTTTTAGTCCATCTCGGGTAACGAAATATAAAGAAGCATACAGTAACACTAAACAGAATATTACTTCACTGACTTCAGATGAGGCATTATCGATTGTTGTTCAGGGGAAATTAACAAAAATTCAGTATAACCTGATTAGAAATACGGCCAGAGAACACAAACTAAGTGGTATCCTGACAATTTACGTATCACTGAATCTGTTGCTGAAGCTTCCCTGCAACAATTATTAGATCATACAGTGTCTCGACTATTTCTTTGTATTGAGGAAGTTACTGAACATTTAAAGCCTGAGGTATTGAAAAACCTTTACCTTATCACAAAATGGAGTTGTGACAGAAGTTTTGGTATGAGTGAATACAAGCAAAAATTTTTAGATCCCAATATATCTGATAGTAATATTTTTCTCACTTCTATTGTTCCTATACAATTAATATCAGGTAATCCAAAAATTACAAGACTAGATTACACCACAAGATTAGACAAGAAATTAGACCTATATCAAAGTAGAGAACAAGCTGGATTCAGAGCAAACTATTATAGTAGCACTAAACGAGAGCTGCATTGATAGCCGATATTCGAGGCTAATATGTAATATATATAAAAGTGCGACAAGCTCGATACAACTACACGCTAGCAGCAACCAAATAAAAATCCAATGAGGTATCCGACAAGTTGTCACCTAAACTTTTCATATCGGCTCTAGAAAAAGCGATCAAAACCCTCGAATGGGGGTAACCTATTCCTAAACCTAAGCTACGCACACGATTTGGGACAAATAAAGAAAATGTTGGAAGAACTTAGTACAGCCTGAAATAAAATAAGTTTAAAAATAAATATAACAAAAACAAAACATATGACGAACTTAGTATCAAGTAAACACCTTGAAATACAAAATGAAGAAATAGAACTGGTAGACAAATATATATTATCTGGGTCACGAAATTAAGATAAATAAGGACAATCAAACAACCGAAGTATCCAGAAGAATAATACAAGGATGGACAGCATACGGAGCTCTTAGGAACGTTTTTAAAAGTGACATCCAAACTAATATGAAGAAAAAAGTTTTCGACCAATGCGTGCTACCAATGATGACCTATGGTGCAAAAACATTATCGCTCACAAAGAAAAACGCACAAAAACTAAGAGTAGCGCAGAGAAGAATGGAGCTATCAATGATAGAGGCCACTCTGGGAGACAGGATTAGAAACGAAGATCTACGAGCTAAGACCAAAGTCATAGACGTCATTGAAAGAAGCTGTAACTTCTTCTTCTTAAAATGAAAATGGGCTGGACACGTTGCCAGAATGAAGGACGGAAGATGGACTCGCAAACTAGTTGAATCGAGACCAATAGCCGATAAACGTAGCAGAGAAAGACCACCAACACGATAGCAAGACGACTTACGCAAGACAACAAAAAACTGGATACAGCAAGCACAAGATAGAATACTTTGGAGATAAACAGGAGAGGCCTATGTCCAGCAGTCGATTGAGAGAGGCTGATGATGACGAATCCAAATAAAAGGAAATGTTGTTATATGGCTCAACCCTCGTCCATCATCTCCAAGATACTGTAGGCCAATCCGGGTGCAATTTCCTCATGAAACGACATACTCTACAATTCAAAAAGTGAAATATATTGAAAACCAAATATGGCGGCTACAACCCACATCAGTTACGGTCAAGAACCGTAAGATAATTGTTAACCATGAACTATTATTTACGATGATAGATGGGAACGTGTGCAATGCAGTATCCGAAGATCCATCAACACAAAAGTGCTACCTGTGTGGTCTTTCATCAAAAAATTTCAATAACATTGAGTTAGTAATGAAAACTAAAGTAATAAATAAATCACATCTACAATTTGGATTATCTTCGTTGCATGCTTGGATTCGCTTCTTCGAATGTATTCCCCATTTGGCTTATAAACTTGTTATTCGTAAATGGCAAGTTCGTGGTAACGAAAATAAACAAAAGGTTGCAGAAAATAAGAAAAAGATTCAAGAAGCATTTCGACAGGAAATGGGTTTATTAGTTGATAAATCAAAACCAGGATATGGCAGCTCAAATGACGGCAATACTGCTCGACGATTTTTTGGTGATCCCGAAACTTCTTCAAAAATCACTGGGGTCAACAAGGACCTTATTTCACGTTTTAAAGTGGTTTCAATAACATTGAGTTAGTAATGAAAACTAAAGTAATAAATAAATCACATCTACAATTTGGATTATCTTCGTTGCATGCTTGGATTCGCTTCTTCGAATGTATTCCCCATTTGGCTTATAAACTTGTTATTCGTAAATGGCAAGTTCGTGGTAACGAACATAAACAAAAGGTTGCAGAAAATAAGAAAAAGATTCAAGAAGCATTTCGACAGGAAATGGGTTTATTAGTTGATAAATCAAAACCAGGATATGGCAGCTCAAATGACGGCAATACTGCTCGACGATTTTTTAGTGATCCCGAAACTTCTTCAAAAATCACTGGGGTCAACAAGGACCTTATTTCACGTTTTAAAGTGGTTTTAGCAACAATTTCCTCTGGGCACAAAATAAAAGTTGAGTCATTTAAAATTTATTGTCTGGACACTGCTACCAGATTTACGGAACTGTATCCTTGGTATAATATGCCAACTACAATTCACAAAATATTAATTCATAGTGCTGAAATTATTTCAAATGTCATTTTACCTATTGGCCAAATTGGAGAGGAAGCCCAAGAAGCACGCAACAAGGATATTAAAAGACATCGAGAAAGCTCCTCTAGAAAATTTTCTAGACAGAAAAATATGGAGGATGTTCTCCATCGCCTTTTGATATCGTTAGATCCCTATATTACTAGCTTAAGAAAGCTAATCCCCAAGGATTTCAATAAATATCCTGCTGGGGTAATAAATTTCTTGGAAGAGCCTGATGTTTACCATGGAGGTACAGATGAAACATCCGAGTCTGACACAAAGTAAATCAACATTTGTTTGAACATATTAACAATATAATTTCAAAAATGAAAATTTATTTGCGCCATCTAATTTCAAAGGAAATGATGATATTCCTAATGTCTTGAAGGAATTGAAGACTCCGTATCGCACATGCTAAGAAAAGTGAGACTATACAAAATTTACGTATTTTGTACAGATGGCGGCATCTACTACAAAATTTAGAATTACAGAATACAATAAAATCATTTTTCTAGTACAACTATTGCCGACTAGATGGCAGAAATCCGTTTTGTCATTTTCTGAAAGATGATCTTCTACAATATTGAAACCCGTTATTATGTCAGTGTTGACGAACGTGATTACTACAACTTAACATTCAAATTGTGAAATAACGTCTTCTTTAGCTTAAGGACACTTTACCTGTATCAGTTTTAAGGTTAGTATTGACTTTGCAATTAGGAATAACGTCACTTTATTTTTAATGTCACTATGGCTTTTGGTTTGAAAATAATTAGCCGCTTACAAAAGCGACATTTATTGTTTAGTGCCACTGTTCCGTATACATCTTGTAAATATAATTAATTGACTTTGTGCTTAGCAATAACGCCACTTTGTCTTTAGTGTCATTGTAGCTGTTAATTTATAATATTAATATCTGCAGCAAGTGCTACCATAGCGTCATGTTTTGTTTAGTGACATTGTTGTTTATATGATTCTTTAAAATATATTATTACATTTGGCTTTTATGTCGTAATTTACTGCAAATTTGAGACTGTTAATTATTACAATTTTTAAACACGATAGTTGTGTCGTCGTTTTTTTTTTATTTGGTTTATTCAATATATTAATATGAATTTTCATTTTGTAGCAAACAAAGATAATAACACACTAATCATATAGATACTAATATCATAATTTTAAAAATCCGTTCTTTGTAAATAAAATCTGAGAAAAAATGTAAAAATAGTTATTTTGACTATAAGTTCATCTTTATGCTTCTGATGCTCAACATTTTCTTTTAGACTTCAGAATGCCGTTTCGTGGACGAATGTTGGTAGAGCTAGCTAATAAATCTGTCGATCCACCTAACTCAACACAACTATACGAGAATTGTGATATTGCACATAATCCAATTCCAACGGAAAAGCAAATTATTAACGAGGTGGTTTTACTGTCAACAGCATCTAATGTGAAAGATCCCAATTCAAATACTCTCATATTATTGAATGATACAGATCTAAGAGAACACAATAATAATACTGTGGGCAATGTTTCCGATTTTTTTCCAGTGTCAAACGACGATAAAGAATATTTACAGATAACAAAAAGAGGGACTTAAAAAGTTAAGTGGACAGTCGAATTATTCCCCAATTTTATAAATATTTTTTTTTGATTAAGTTATTGATTAAATTTCGTTTTTATCGATTGTTTAAAGTTTTTTGTGGATTTTGTTTTAGTTCCGATTTTAACTTTTATGAATTTACAAAACAGTTTAAGTAGGATACTGGAACCAGTATTGGACACACACATTGCTCTGTTTGCAGCTGCTTCGTCTAGATGCCGCTAGTTGTATTAAAATGAACATAATTTACCACATGGCAATTTTGACAGTCGTATTGTTAGCGTTGGTTATAAGAAAGTGAATTAGTTTCTTAACTTATACAAACTTCAAAATTGGAAATTTATTAAGTTTACTTAAGTGAATCAACAGTAAAGGTATGTAGTTTTATGTGTGTATATTGTTTTTAGCTAATTTTTATCGTTAAAAAGATTTAATTTGGGTGTCCAATACTGGATCTACAATTAAACGTATGTTCCTAAAATGGACAGGGTGTCCATTTAAGGGCAAATACGTTTTTATTTGAAATCACTGGTAAATGCATAGAAACAAAAAATGCTATCTTCTGCTATAAACAGGAAGTCTATATATATATATATATATATATATATATATATATATATATATATATATATATATATATATATATATATATATATATATATATGTTGAGTGGATCCAGTATTGAACATGGCCATTAAATGAGTGTCCAATAATGGATACGAAAATGTTCATTACTGGTTTCAAGAAATAATTTTGTTTTTTTATTTTACAGATGGTCATTTATGATGGATAGAAAGGGACATAAAAAATATACCGCCGCTCAAATGGCAGAAGCTCTATCGGCAGCAAAAATGGATATGCCAGTTGCAACTGCAGGTAAGAGATTTACAGCAGGTGTACCTCGTATTACGTTGCGCAATAAGCTAAAAGGAATAAGTCCTGAGGTATGCAACATGGGCCCTCCAACAATTCTCACTGCAGATGAGGAAGATCGCATTGTTAAGCGGATTATCGATATTACAAGAGCTAGGTTTCCTGTAACGAAACAATGCTTAGTCGACACAGTCACCAAGTTGATAAAGGAGTTAGATAGAAAACTCCATTTACCGAAGGTACTCCTGGTAAAAAGTTAAAGATGACATCCCAACATATCGTTAAAGACGTCAGAGAAATCTACCGGTTATCGTGGCCAATTAAAAGAAATCGATATACGCAATTGGTTTCAAGAAGTTTCAAATTACTTTAAAGATAATGGCTACTCTGACATTTTAGAACATGCACATCGAATTTTTAATGCTGATGAAACAGCTATTTCATTGTGCCCTAAAACTGGGAAAGTTTTGGCTCCTAAAGGAGATAAAAATATCTATAGTATCTCAAAAACGTCAGAAAAAGAAAATATCACTGTTTTACTCACGGTATCAGGATCTGGAGAAATTTGCCCTCCTATAGTATATCCATATAAGAGGGTACCTGCAGATATTGTTACCAAATTTCCCAAATCTTCGGGACTGGGCAAATCGGCCAATGGGTGGATGACAGGAGAGGTATTTTTTGAATACATGGCGAATATATTTGAGCCATGGTTGATGGCTGATGATGTTTCTGTTTTTTGCCCATTGAAAGGTCAATGGAAATCGCATATAAGAAAATGGTTGACAGAAAACGAAAACCAGCCGTTAATGAGACATAAAGTGGCTACTCTCCGAGAAAATATTCTGAATGAATCTATTTCTCCAGCTATTATTAAAAATGGATTTCACGTTTGTGGCCTCTTTCCTTTTAACGTGTATTATTCAAAGATAATTTGTAGACAGAGGGTTAATAAAGAAGAAAATCTTCCTAAAAACAATCAAAATTCGGCTAATGATATAAAAATATGTTTAAATATTTTAGAAAGTAACATTAGTCCTGAAACACTGAATGCTATGAAAGCACAAAACTCTAAAGAGGCATGGAATGGGCAAGAGTCAACATTGGATTTATACAATGTTTGGAAAAAGATACGGGACATAGTTTCAATTAAAAAGCCAAGTGAGAACGAGAATCTGTCACTAGAGAATTTAAATAATGAAAACAATGAAACACCGCATGATGAAAACGATATTCCAGAAATTCTTCTAACAAACCAGGAAAACGAAATGCAGGAAGATGCCGAAAGATCAAATACTGAACGTTTTGACATCAACACGGCGAATACTCAACGGACTCCAGATATCACCCAGACATCATCAAAAGCTAGTGGTTCAGATGAAATAAGTCTGTATTGTCAACCACCTCATCAAGAGGAGAACAATCAACAACTTAAACAAATATTGTCAAAACAAATAGTCCAACTGGTGATTCTCCGTTTAAAAAATATCTGTTTTGGCCTAAAGACGAAGTAAAATCACAGCGTCAAATTAAAGAAAGACCACACTCAGTCATTATATCAGACTATTGGTTAAATAAGCAACAACAAAAAAAAAAAGAAAACCTGTGAAGAGAAAAAGAACAACTGAAAGACAGCAGAAAACGAGCTCGGGAAGAAAAACAAAGGCAAAAAATTGAAAAAGGAAAGATTTTAAAAAAATACAGTAAAGGAAAAAATCTGCCTGGAATTAAAAAGGAAGAGTCAGATAAAAAAATTAGTTGGAAGTGCTTTAAATGTAATACAGCCTGGAAAGACCAACATTTCTTGGAAAAAAGGGAAAGTGGCTTAGTTGGGCGCATTGTGAAAATAAGGTACACAAAATTTTTGTCCCTTATGATAGATGAAGATGAGTTTGTCTGTGAAAACTGTAAAGTTACCGTGGATAGTAGTGATACATGTGAGAGTTCAGAAGGAGAAGAGGACTAGTTAATTATACTTTTTAATTAGATTCAGTTAGTTACCTATATTAGACCAGTTTAAATAAAATTGCAGCTAAATTTTGGAGAATATTAATCAATTATTTTTTTCTTTAAATTATATTGGGGGCAATTTAATTAAAGATATAATATACAGAAATCTCGAAAAATTATAATTTAAAAATAAAAATAGACCTGTCCCAGGATTTTTCTCAAAAGTGGCCTATTCTTGATCAAATGAATTTATTCTATAATTTTGAACATCTCTATTCATATATAAAAACGGTGTCCATAACTGGGTATGCAACTATCCAAATTAGGATCGATTGAAAATATCGATGTCCATTACTGAAGAAAAAACATTAATTAATAATGAATATATTATTGTTCTGAAGCTATTTTCTTGTGGCATTTTAAAGTAATTACTATTTAAATGGGAATAAGCCACAATTAAAGGTTAAAGTACGTTTATTGACGTTTGAAAATGTAACACCAAGAATAAAATGTGTTAATGGTTGGAAAATAACCATTAATGGAGTGATTCATTTGTGGAACCTACTACAGTCACATTGAAATCAGACTTGGAATCACAGACTTGGAAATCATTGACCAAAAGTTTTTAGAGGTCATACACATCTAGAATGCGATGCAGATCACGCTCGCATTGAAAGAGCAAAGAAATGAAGTGACATCAAAATTTCAATTCCACATGACTGGTTTTAGTTAGTACGGACAGTGCGTAGCAAGATACCTATTCGTGTAGTTAAGATGAAGAATAAAGACTTATTTTCTTTTTCATCGTTAATTAAAGACATTTATATTAAAAGAACATCTGACACAGTTGGAGACAAAATAAACTGGTTAAATATTAGGTGGATTCGGTATAAACAAAACTTTCAGATGTCATTTGGCACTGTTCCTTTGGCAGATAAATGGACCAGTTGGCATTAATCCACTAAAGAAGAAAGACTTACTAAGCATTAGGGTGGGTCGAAAAACAATAATGTTTCATTTTTTAATTGCTATACCGCGGAAAACTTGCCTTTGGGGTATATGAGTAAAATGCAAAGTAAAATAAAGTTATATATTGAACCCCCAGCTAGCGCATCATACTTAAAATTTAGATTTTAATATTTTTACTATCTTTAGCCAATAATATTTGAACGTGCTATAGTAAAAATTGTTTAGCTAATAGTTTTAAAAAATAAGAAATAAATTTGAAACAGACAATATCTGATAGTTACTAGGCCGACCGATGATACTAGGCTAGAAACATTGATCGTTTTACCTTAACAACAACTAAAGGTCGGTGTCGTTTGTGTCCTAAAGGACAACTACCTTTATGTGTCAGAAATGTTTTACACGACTGTGTATTGTCTCTGAAAGGAACTGTTTTATGACTTACCATAAAACTAAATTGTAATTATTTTTAATAAAGCATTTATTAGTAGTAATCTTTTATTTTTTAATCCTCTTGATGTTATATAATTCAAGCAAAGTATTTTAAACATTCAAAATTAACTAAACGTTATATCTTGATTTTTTGACAATTTATCCTATAGGATACAATCTGTAAAAAAAAGTATGAAATGGAAAACGAAAAAAAACTAGAAATTATTTCAAGGTGATTGTTTTATGCTATATATTTGAACAAATTTTAATTTTTCATTAAGTATTTATACCCTTATCAATTAAAGGGTTAAAGGCCCAACATATTTATTTTGGTAGACAAAAAAGGAAAGTGTCACTGGCTACTCAGGTATTCAGCGAAAGTGTTGCAGTAGCTTTAGACTTTTGCAATAATGAATTAGGTATGTTACAATTTTCTGGAGTTGAAGCAACTGTTAGATTTGTAACAATCATGAACAAATTGTTTGATATACTTAATTCCAACAGTTTGTTGCAGTATGGCTTTAAAAAGTTTAAACAATTATAGTAAGACAGAAGTTTTTAAATGAAGCAGACAAATATATTAGTCAATTGAAAGCAGCTCTAGGTCATGAACAACTACTTGTAGATACATTTTGTTTTACTGGATTTCTTGGATTAAAAATATGCATATCCAGTATAAAAATTCTTTTTAACCAGCTAGTTGTTCCTTCTGCCTTAAAGTATTTACCATTTTATAAGGTATCACAAGACCATTTAGAATTGTTTTTTAGTTCAGTTCGAGCACAAGGCGGTTAGAATAATAACCCAAGTGCTAGACATTTTCAGTCAGCTTATAAAAAAATTTTAGTGCATGTTGAACTGAAAAATAAATTTAGTGGTAACTGCTATCCTTTAGAAGATTTAAATATTGTAAAATGTAGTCCCACTGATCACATTAATATCACATCCAGAGAATATACATTGAGTAATAGTTGTGACACTGATGTGCCAGTAGATATAACTGATCATGATCACAGCTATATCAATCCTTATTCTCAATACTCATTTATAAAAGCCTAATTACATACATTGCTGGTTATGTTGTGTTTTACTTACAAGAAAGATTAGTCTGTAGTGAATGTTTAAGCGCCACCAGTAAGTGTCACTCGGAACAACTTTTTATTTTCATTTATTGATAAAAAAAAATAAAAAAGGATTGCAATATCCATCTAATGCTCCGTTGCACCAACAGACTGTAAATCAACTGATTTGCTTACCGTCAATTCGACGATTTAAATCAACGATCAATGGTTATTTTTCACAGCAGTTGCACCATTCTAAAAAACTATTGGTTTACAAACCGACAATTTATACGTGACAACGTTGCACGAGTACAGGCTCCCCCAAACCAACGCGGAAAATTTGCATTACCTGCGGAATTCCGTACCGCATACGATTCGCATTGAATTGTTTCCACTGTGGTAAGTATACAAGTTCAGACAAGTACGATTTTCGTCGTTCGGGCATGCGTTTTGTCTGCGTATTTATTCGTCCGGAATCTTAGTTCGCACTCGACAGCGTTTTTATCAGTTTCGCAGTGGTTTCGCATGTGAAAAAATTGAAAATGGAGAGAATTATTGAGTTGGTTCGAAAGTATCCTATTCTCTATGACCTTTCTCATGAAGATTATAAAAATGTAAGGAAAAAGGACAAGATTTGGACTAGAATAGGAGAAGAAATAGGCGAAAATGGTGAGTAGTTTTACGATTTGTATTGGTTTATTTTTCTACATCTAAGACTAAAGAAAAGCAGAGGCCTAAACAATACTATATTTACTGCAAGAAGAGTCCATTATTTTCATCGTGAACAATCTATTCATAGTCCTGAATTAAAATACGTGGCAAATTTTTCTCGAACAGAAAATGCCAGTCTTGCAGCTCTCCTTGGGTCATTGTCCAAATTTTGAAATGCTCCAAGTTCAGGCTCTGGTGGATCTAAAAGTTCTATGAATCTATCATCACATTTTTTTGTCCTTAGAAAATTATGCAAAATACATGCAGTTTTCACAATGAGAATACTAGTATCAATTTTTGTTTCCATTGGTCTGTAGAATATACGCCATTTTTGTGCCAATATTCCGAAAGCGTTTTCTACTACTCTTCTCGCTTTACAGAGCCTCACATTATAATTTTCCTTGAAAATATCTGTTCTGCTTTGACTGTATGGAAAGGGCCTCAACAAGTATGGTTTTAGTGCAAAGGCTTCGTCTCCAATTAAGACATGGGGGGAAAGTTCATTCTGGCCTGGGAGATTTTTCGGCTCAGGTACACCCATCTGATTTGTTTCAAATCTTCTTCCCATGTTGGAAGCTTCGAATATTCCACCGTCGCTGTTTTTACCAAAACCGCCAATATCAACTGAAATGAATCTATAATCTGGGCCAACAATAGCCATTAATACTGTAGAAAACTTATTCAAATAACACCAATAATTAGATCCTGTTTTGTCTTTACACTTGATAGTAACATGCTTGCCATCGATGCTACCAATACAATTTGGGAATCGCCAGGTATTTCTAAAACCTTCTTCAGATTTTTTCCATATTTCTGTAGTTGGTTCGGGCAAGTAAATATGTTGCAAATTTCTACATAAAGCTTCACAACCTTCTACAACTATGGCACTTACAGTCGAAAACCCGACTCTAAAACTATGGCCTATTGTGTAAAATGTATCTCCGGTAGCCAGATACCTAAAAAAGAGTATTTTGTTTCAGGGGATGAGATTAAAAAAAAATGGAGGAATCTGCGCGATACGTACGCTAAGTACATAAGAACTAATAAAACTAGAACTGGACAAGCGGCAAGCGATAAAAAAAAATGGATATGGGCAGATCATATGGGATCGTTCAAACCGTTCCTAAATTTTGCTAAGACTGCATCCAATGTCACAGATGTTGATACACAAGAATCTGAAGTATTCCCAAATATAGAATCACCCGAAAATATATTAACGGATGAAAATTCCGCAGTACAGAAACCAACGTGTAGTAAAAATCTACTAACAACTCAGACAGATGATTCCCAGAATAAGATTCAACCCTCCTCATCGAAACCTACTCGAAATGAAGCTCCTAGCTCCGTCCCCTCTAAAACCCCTCTTCCGTCGGAAGTATTTCGGTTGTATCCCTACCTTCACCAAATGACACTGCATTACCTAAACAATCGAATACTTCTGGGTTCTATGAAGTGAATTGTGAAAATAATTATGTTACACTACACAACTTGGCGCAGAGTTGCAACCAAGCAGCTTCTCATAATCCATCAGTTTCCAACTATGTCAATTCCTTTGACCCTTACAATACATAAAGTATATTTTAGAGTTATTTTGATCCTTATTCTCTTTTACTGTAGTAAATTAATGATATAAATAATGCCTGCATTTTTTTTTTCATTTTCTTACCTTAATGTTATGGCCAACCGTTCTTCGGGAGAAATAGCTTCTCGGTAATTCGTGTCTGATTTTCTAATATCATTTTCTACAAGGTGCAACAGTTCATCGAAACAATCTATTGTCATTCTAAAATAAATGTAGCATCTTTTATCGTCTTTTCGTAATTGAGGCATCAGCGTGTGATATTCCCCACATTTCAGTCTTTCAGAACATCATAACAGCGAGTTGCGAACTACTGATAATCCAGTTCCAGTAAAAGATACCCCAGGTGCCAGTAAAATGATAACTCAAAAAGAAAAAAGTCGGGTAATTTCATTTGACATGAGGATTATTTTTACATTTAGAATACATTCATTTTATTATTTTAGCAAGCAAACGAAAACTTTCTGATCTATATGATGACATTTAATCTCTAACAACAAAAAAAAAATAAAATAAAACAAAAAGAAGACTACATAAAGGACCAAAATAAAAATATAGAAGATATAATTAAAACCGAAAAAGAAATAAAAGACCAAAAATTGAAAAATTACAAAACATTATTTGAGCTGGACGAACAAATAAATAAAGAAGCTCTTGAAGTTATAAAATTAGAAGAGATGATTAAACAAGTTGAATTGGCAACTAAGTTGGAAGAGTATAAGCTTCGTTTTGGGAAAGAATTTAATGTTTAATTTTATAGTTATGTTTTAATTTCTACTATAATTTTTGTTTGATAAATAAATTTAACCATTTAATACCTCATTTTATTTCTTATTTGGTGGGGTTTAAGCACAATACCATACATAATTTTATTATAAAATTGATACAAGTCTTTCACAAATATCTATCTAATCTAATCTATTTAATCAGCCTTAAACGCCCATTCTTGGTCATAGTCCTCCCCTGTAATCTCCATTGGTCTTTATTGTGGGCGATCTGCATCCAGTCCTTTCCTGCTGTTTATCCTTTATCCCTTTATCTTAGCAAACCAAAAAAAAATATGAAAACTGTGTTTTCTTTCTATTAATGCCCTTCTAGAACTATTTAAAAATTTTTGGAATAGATATTTCATCTTTAATTTATCACCAGTATAGTACCAAATTTGACTTTTTTCAAATTTGTTACAAAAATGTTTCGACATTTTTTCGTAGTTTAATAAACAAAAAAACAACTAAAACGTACACTCTCTATTTATAGGACAATTGTACAAATTGAAAAAATAAGCACCAAACTAAAAAAAAAACACTATTTCTTATAAAAAATTATAAGTTTGTAAAAACAGTCAGAACAAAGAACAGAGAATCTTCTCAAAAATGCAAAAAAAATTATTTAAATCGGTGTTATTAACAAATTACAAGATTGTATTTAATTAACACGTTCGCGGACAAAGCGGCATATGCCGCACTCGCCGTCGAACTTTCGACACCAAATTGTCTTTGTACCTGGGGTAATCGAAGGGTCAAATTTTATTATAGGAAATTTCGACACCGCGGCGTAAAGCAGGTAGGTAGGTAATTAGCGGCGATGGACATTTGCACCCAAGCAGGACAAGCGGGTTTTCCCAATATTTATTGTCACGGCGAGGGGCGTAGCACTTGTGTACTTGTGACTAAATTATTTCAGTCGTAATTTATTTCTTGTTTGACGTTGACTTGTGCACGTATACGGATATTTAAAAAAATGAGTTTGATAAAAAGTTCCCGTGGGTGATTTATTGGTGGTGGAGCATCATTCGTTCTCGAAACAGAAAGTGTTAAAAAGCGGCGAGATATTTTGGCGCTGCATCCAAAGAAACACTAAGTGTTCCGCAAAAGTGTTTACAATAGGCTGTGAGGACCTCACCATCACAAGAAGTGATTTGGTACATAATCATGAAGCCGATCCAAAAAAGCTTGAAGTAAAGATGGTAACCAATGCATGTAAAAGAAAAGCCCAAGAGGACATATCGGAAAAGCCTGCAAAAATTACAAGAACTGCTGTTGCTGAGTGTGATGCCAATTTGCTGACGGTTCCTGACATAGCTAGCATAAAAAAGAACATTTACAACTGTCGTCGTAAACTGTTACCAGGTCCGTTACCAAGAAGCATATCAGAAGTCCATAACGCGGTTAGTAATTATTCTCCTAAAACCTGTCGCAATGAAAGTTTTTTGTTTTTAAATCATCCTGAATTAAATGTAATTGTATTTTCATGCGAGACAAATATTCGTTTGTTGTGTAAATTAAAAACTTTGTAAAAGGTAAAAGAAATAATAAGTTAGACTTACTCACAATCAATTTAATTTAACTAATCGGACAATGACAATCGGACAATCGGACATCATGATTTAAAAACTTTGTATATGGATGGTACATTTTCATACAATACCAAATATTTTCTACAATTATTTACTATACATGGCTTGGAAAATGGACATTATGTTCCTTTAGCATACTGTTTGTTAAAGGACAAATTCAGCTGCCCCAAGTAGAAACACTGTATATCCATTTTTTTTTAAATAGCTTTTATTGCATTTTTGGATATGGGGTGATATTATCTACCATTTGACGAAGAAAAAAAAATAAAAAAATTTGCAGAACCACAATTTATGGTTGCTATGAAACACTGTATATCACATTCCAACTTCATTTTACCAATTTAAAACACATTATATCCATATTCCCAAGTATAAACACTGTATATACGGGATATACAGTGTTTTTATTTAGTTTTGGGATTTACAGCGATTTACCGTGGGAATCATAGAGTTTACATTTGCCAAAACTCAATACTGTCGATATCATCAAAATTATATTTATGTTGTTTATATTCTCTGAGACCGTTGAAGTTGCAATCATTACACATTTTTTAGTCGTTTGTTAGTTTGTGTTAAGTGAAGTACAAATTTGTCGGCATATTATAAATATGAATAAAAATCGAAGAACTCAGTTAATACTAGATATGAGTCGAAATCTGGACAACAATGACTGGGGAGAATCATCCACAAATGATACTCAAAGGTAAACGATTTTTTTATAGATAATATAGAACTTTTTATTCTTCTTCTTCTTCTTTTGCTTCTTGGAGATCATTCGATCAGTTTATCTGCCTGTGGCAGCTTCAGAATGAAGCATCATAAATAAAACTAAAAATAAAACTAACATAAAACTACATATCATAATATATTCAAAACTTTATTCTCATTATTTTTTTGGTTTTAGGGAGGAGCAATCGATTTATACCAAAGCTGATAGCAATAATGGTTACCCTCAAGAGATTGATGAAATGCTTAGACGTGATTTGGAGGTTTCATCTTCAGAAGGGGATAGTGATGATAGCATTACCGACCCACATTACCAACCTGACTCGAATCCTGGAAACGTGAGTGATCATCCAGATTCGACATCTGAAAGCATACCTACTGAACGCCAAAGCATACCTACGGAACGAAAAGTCACTAAGAAAAGGAGACAAATGTCAGCTATAGAAAAAAGTATAGATAACAAAAATAAACATCCCATTTTGCCTAGATGCACTGCGAAGTGTAAGAAGTCTTGCTCTCAATTCAGCGAAGAATGCCGAGCAGATATTTGGAATGCATATTGGGATGCAGATTACACAACTCGAAGGATCTGGCTTGCAAAATGTGTTTCATTCAGACCTGTTTTCCGTAGAAGAGTTCCAGCAGCTGCTAATAATGTGTATAAGAAAAATGAAACAAGGGTATTTTATTTAGCTAAGAAGGATAACACCGAATTTCTGCCAGTATGCAAGCTATTTTTACTCAATACATTTGGTTATACCAGTGATTCGGTTATCAATGAATTAGCATATGCTATCAAAAAGGAGCCGCTTAACGCATATGTAAAGGAAAATCGAGGTAAGAAATCCAGTAACATCCGTAACAGGGACATAATAGTAAACCATATAAACTCTTATAATCCCTGCGTGAGTCATTACCGCCGCAAAAATGCTCCTTTCACTAGATATTTGCCTTCAAATTTAACAGTTGCTTCAATGTTTAATAACTTCAAATTAAAGCACCCAGGTATATGTCAAATTGAAACTTACAGAAAAATGATGAAGACAATGAAAATATCTTTACACATGCCCCAAATGGATTCATGCTCTGATTGTTTAGAGTACAAAAATTTTGTAGAAGCAAGCAGCACAGGCACAGAAAACTCGATCGAATCTTCTACCGAAAAAACTCAATGGGAGGCACACAAAAAGAAAGCAGATGATGCTAATAGATATTACAAAATTGATGCAGAATTACCAGAAACTAATAAAACTAAGTATTTTTCTTTTTACTTGCAAAAAGTATTACTGTTACCAGTTATGCCAGGAAACAAAGATGTCTTTTTTACAAGTCGTTTAGTTGTTTTTAATGAAGTCTTCGCTTCTTTAAAAAAGAAATCAAATTCCAACTATTCAGTGGTTTGGCATGAAGCATTTGGCGGTCGTGACGCATCTAACATCATCGATGCAATATACGCTTTAATTAAAGAAGAGCGTGATACGAACAATTTTGTTTTTTGGGCAGATAATTGCACTGCCCAAAATAAAAACTGGTATTTGTTTACTGCATTAGGATTATGGTAAATAATGATACCCATACCTCTCATGTAAACAACATAACATTCAAGTATCTTACCAAAGGTCATACACACATGACTGCAGATGGTGTTCATGGCAACATTGAGCAACAAATTAAAAAAGCACGAGATGTATTTGACTTTCAAGATTTATTGTCTGTTATAAGACAATCACGAAAAAATTTAAATGTACTTCAAGTACAAACTTCATTCCAATGGCTAAAAAAGAAACGGCAGCATCGAAAGGGAAATGAAAATGATCCTTTGAAAACATTTTTAATAAATCCCATAGTAGAAGCTAACTTTTCACGAGGCTCTAGATCCCTTAAATTCAAAACCAACTTCGAAGATGAAAACTATCAGGAGCTTGATTTCCTGCAAGTCAGGTTCGTGGTGTCAAATTTTCCACAAAGCACCAACGTACGAGGTATTCGTAAAAGCAAAAAAGATGAAATAATACAGAAACTTATTCCTTTGATGCCCGAGAACAGAAGATCCTTTTGGCTTAATTTGTCGGTCGCTGAGACAGCAGTGGACGATCTCCTCCATAACCGTGGATTGCAGCAATTAGAGGACAATGACCATTAAAATGTTTTTAAACCAATTATACCTATATTTGTTAAATTAACGTGAATAAAGTATAATTTTTAGTACTTAGTATCATTGCAAATTGGGATATTTTATTTTATATTTTTAGGTTTCCCAAATAAAAACACTGTATGTGTTCAAAACCTAGTCAGGGCATAAAATACAGACATAAAAATATTTGCTAAAAAACAAGAGTATTTTATGCTATATTAATGTGTATTCACTTTTATTTTAAACAAAATAGAAATTTGAAAAGCAGAGCCCTTCACGTTTCCTGCTCTGGTGAACAATTTTCGAATTGGCGCTTACAGTGTTTCTACTTGGGACAGCCGAATTGTCAATGACATACAAAAATTTATTTTCTTTATTAAGGTCTAAGATTTTTGAAACATTTCAATTATCATTATCCGTCTATTGCGAGGACCACAAATGCCTGTGAATCCTTTCATTCGAGATTTAATTCTTCTTTTTATTCAACACATCCTTCTATTTTTATTTTTATTGAAAAGTTAAAAGAATTTCAAATAGACACTTATGTCAAAATAAATAGTTTACATATACCAGCAAAAATCAAAGATACTACTGTTAAGGCTAAATTGGCATTTTTGGAGAAAATGATGGATAAACTACGATCCCAACAAATACGTAGGTTAGATTTTATAAAAGCTGTATCTTATCATTCCTATAATAGCAAATAAATCATTGTATACAAGTATATTAACGGTAAAATGTACAAAAATTAGGTACTAGTTGTATTATATTTAGATATTATTACAGTTATAAAGAAATAAAATGCAAATTACTTTTATTAAAATAAATAAATTAATTAATTATGGTATTTTATTTATGTCGCAGCTATATTTATTTGGTGTCGAAAATTGTCATTAAATTTTAGTCGCTACCTGCTTAGTGTCGAAATTTCCTACGCCCGCCTCACTACTTTCTGGGACAAAGCGCGATATCCCGTCTAATGTTAAGAACGGCCAAAACGCAAAGCGGCTTACCACGCACATTTTTGTACATAAATACTATTCAAGCACCTTAGGGGTCACAGCAAAAACATAAAATATTGTGAACTGTCCGTGTCGGTCAGTTTAGCTTTGAAATATTAGACGTGTGTTAGGCGGCGAGCACGTGGTACTATATCACTTCATTTTTGTTGTTTTTTGTTGGTGTTTTGTTTATTTTGACTAGATTTGTTGGAGAATAATAAAAGTAAGTAATTGTTTTATTACGATTGTGTTATTTAGTAATTTGTATGCTGCTTCTCAGTAGTAGAGACAGTAATAAAATGTTGATGTTATATTTTCGGTAAATATACTATTTTTTGTTTTTACAGAAAATGGATTCTAGAGAAGAAGCAAGGCTTCTGGGACTTATGGATGAAGTGAGCACAGATGAATTTGAAAGTTCTGAATCAGAACCTTATAGCTCTGATGATGATTTACAAGATCCATCATATCAACCCAGTAGTGGTGAAGATTCGTTGGCAAACGAGAATCTGTTTTCAAACAAAAATCACGAAGACAGAGTTGAGCCAGAAAATGACGAAACTGGTAATGATATACAAAATTTGCTAGAGGTGGGCGATATTGGAACTGATAACGAGTGGGATGTTATTGCCGCAGATATTCCAGATTTTTTGTTTGACGATTCCCAAAGTGGCCTTCATCTTAATTTTGACACAGATACTCCTAAAGCTACAGACTATTTTTTTAAATTTTGGGATCAAGAAATTATGCAGCTAATTCTTGATTTAATGAACAAATACATTGAAATATTGACTAATGTAAATAGGCCCAAGCAAAAATACATTAAGACAAGCATCCATTAGGCCATATACTATGGAGGAACTTCAATCATTTTTAGCTACATGCATATTACAATGTCAAATAAAATACCCCTCTGTAAGGAAGTTGTTTTCAATGAATCCACTTTATTATGCACCAGTTTTTCATTACACCCTATCTGGTAGAAGATTTGAAGACATTCTGCGGTGTTTTAGCTGTGCTTGTAAAGAGGAAACAACAGGAACTGATCCACTGAAAAGAGTCAATCCTCTGCTCGATAAACTATGACTCAATTTTCAAAAAGCTTATTACCCTGCAGAAGAAATGTCACTGGATGAATCATTGCTTCTCTTTCGTGGTCGTCTGAGTTTTTGGGTGTATATCAAAGGAAAAAAAGCGAAATATGGCATTAAGTTCTACGAGCTATGTACAGCAGACGGATACGTATTGAATATAAAAATTTATAAAGGAAAATCCGAAGATGTAGAAGAATTATCTAAAATTGAGTCGTTAGTACTGCAACTTATGGAACCTTATTTGGATGAAGGCCATCATTTATTCCTTGATAACTTCTATAACAGCATTTTGCTGCCAAAATCCCAAAAGAAAAACTCATTCTACAGGAACTCTTAGATGAAACAAAAAAGGAAATCCAAAAGCTCTTGTAAACACCAATCTAAAGAAAGGAGAACAAAAATGGCGAAGAGACAGTAACATCTATATTTCAAAGTGGAAGGATAAAAGGGAAGTACTCTGCATAATAACCAAATATCACCCAAAACTTATAAATGTACAGATCAGGTTTGAAAAGACAGTAATAAAACCTGAAGAAGTTGACAGGTACAATGAGTACATGTCAGGAATAGATAGGAGCGATCAAATGGTGAGTTATTATTCTTCTCCACGGAAAACTATCAGGTGGTACAAAAAAGTTATGTTTCAGTTACTGGATGTAGCTATATGGAATTCCTACTATGCAATGAAGAAGCACAAAAATGAAAAACTGACCCTTTTGGAATACAGAGAAAAGTTGGTAAGAGCATTATTGAACATTCCAGAAGATATGAATGATGGGAGAAAACTGATGCATAAGGGAGCTTTGCACGGTGGAAAACGACCTCGAATGGAAGCGAATATAGTTGTCAACCCTAACAATGAAAAACACTTTCCAGATATAATTCCACACCCTACAGACCCCCGCAAAACTCACCAGGTGCAAGTTGTGTTTACGAAACAAAAAACGCAAGGAAACCAGATACTTGTGTAAAACGTGTGCCGATAAACCACTAATGTTTTGAACTGTACGACAAAAATTAAATTTTTTAATATAAGCGTATCTCTGTATTCTATTTTCGTTCTAAGAATATTTCTTTATTACTTTTTACAGAAATAAAGATTTAGTTGCATAATCGAGAGCGGCATGTACCGCTTTGTCCAGTTGCACAACTTTTGTGACATATATGGACATAGCGGCATTTACCGCACCTTATTTTTTTTATATAAAAAACAACCTAAACATTCTAAAATATTATGAAACTACTTTTTTATGACAGAAAAATAACAAATTTTAAGATTTTTACAAGTGTGTTTTTGCAACCCCCTATAAAAACTAGGTGTCCGCAAACGTGTTAAAAATATGTTGTATTAAATGTCTTCTAACAACATTTTCTGCATTGAATCTTACAGGAATTTCATCTTCAATATTTTCTGCAAAAGGTTCTTCTTCCCATCCATCTCTTTCTGCAATAGCAATATTATGTAAAACAGATGTTGCAACAATGACTCTTCCGATGTTATTAAGTGCTATTTGCATTCCTGTAGCTAAAACTGGAAATCTTCTTTTCAAAACACCATTCAACCTTTCTATAACATTTCTGGTTTTTATGTGGGCATTTTGATAACGTTCTTCAGCTTCAGACGTAGTTTGACTAAGTGGAGTTAATAATAAATTTGTGCATGTGTAACCATTATCCCCAAGTAAATAACAATTATTAGTATATTCACCAGCTTCAAATTGGGCTCTCAATAAACTGGAGTTATATATTGTACTGTCATGTACACTGCCTGGCCATCTAGCGACTATATCCATGATATGTAACTTGGAATCACATACAATTTGTACATTAATGGAAAACCACCCCTTTCTGTTACGATATAGTTAAGAATTTTCTCCGCCAGGAGAATTAATTCGAATGTGAGTACAATCTATAGCTCCTATCACTCCTGGGAAGTTCGCCAGTGTATAAAATCCTTGCTTTGCCGTAGCTATATCTCTGGGATTTCACTTGTGTTCACTTGGTGTCGGACTCGTAGGGACAGAGGTTTCGTTAAGGGCGTATGCCGAAAGGTTAGGTAGCCCAGGGTCCTGCCAAGTTTATATTTGGAGGGCACATCATATTGCAATGTCCCTACCCACTGCCCTTAGGGCCTATGTTATCAAGTAGAGTGATAACATAGTAGAAAGCGGCGTAGGGGCAACGAGCGAATAGTCTTATTAACAAGGTTTAAAGTTTTAAAGCTTTTTAAATACCCTGAAAAGTCGTGCGAGCTGATGGATGCCTTCATTCAGCAACCCTCTCTTGTTGTCGCCCTAGACGAAGTGAATCAGCAGGCCAAACGCTTTAAGGAAGCGTGGACCAGGTTCACCGGGAAGCCGGACTACAAGTACGCAACAGCCCTGCGCATGGACACCACGGAACTCAGACATGCGCTCTATCCCGACCTTTACAAAAATTTATCGAAAGAAGGGTAAAAAAACGCTAATGTTTTACCATTTTTTGCAAAAAAATTAATAATATGCTAATTGTGCTTCATTTTATTTCGAATTTAGTTGAGTTGGATTACGTTGTGCTGAACGTTTAAAGGGGTTTCTCAAGTTTATTATGCGCTATAGACTTCAGACCGGTCTGAGCGAATGTCGCTCCACGGCGGACTTTATATTTGTATTTTATGAATTGCCAAATGACTCGTCATCCAATTAGTGACGCGCATGAATGGATTAACGAGATTCCCACTGTCCCTACCCACTCGCCCTTAGGGCCTATGTTAACAAGTAGAATGTTAACATAGTTAGAATAGCGGCCTGCGGGCAACAAGTGACATAAAAATTGTAAGTACATTTAAGATATTTTTTATATCCCCTTAGTGGGAATTGTTTTTGTTTTTGTGTGTGGTAAAAAATCGCTATTTAGTGCCATTGCGCCACCTCCACGTGGTTAGGGGCGGGCAACCACTCCTCAGCCATAAGACGGGTTCGTCCCGCAATAAGCTCTGAGGTAGGGCCAAGAGCGCATTAGACTTTATTTTCTGTGGTGAAGGGACACTTGGATATCTAGGTTAATTTATTTTTAGTTGTTAGGTAGTTAGTTTTGGTTAAGGTTTAATTATAAAATGAGTAGCATAGAAACTAGGAGGAAGGCTAACGCTGAAGGGGGCAGCGGTAGAGTATCCCCTAGCATATCAGGAACACAAGGCGGGGAGGAAGAGGAGAGCTTCTGCTCGAATCTGAATCTTCGTCTTAGTTCGAATCCGGCTGAAAGGCCATCATATGAGGAAAACCTAAGAGATTTAATAGACTTCATAGATAATGATATGGATAAAGCTAGTAGATTAAATAAAGCTGGAAGAGATGGTCTGAAGGCAAAAATAATGAATATAGCGATGGACTTAGCAAACATGGCAGGTCAATGCAAGGTATTAAAGGAGGAAGTAGAAAGGCTAAGGAATGAAAAGAAGGAGAATAAAACTACGTATGCTGGAATCACGGCGAAACCTACAGTGACCACAAGATCAGAAACCGAAAGGAAAATAGAAATGAAAAGAGAGGATAACACTCTTTTCATAACATCAGACAAAGCAACAACTGGCAGAAAGGTACAAGAGGAACTCACCAAGATCTTGAATCCAAGAACCGCAAAAATCAGAATAAACAGAATGAAAACGGCTGGAAAGGCGCTTATTATTGAAGCCGCCAGCAGAGAGGATCTAGAAAAGATAAAGAATAACGAAAATGTGAAAAAGGCTTTCAAATGCGAACTACCTAGGAAACGAAGACCTATGGTAATATTGTATGACATACCAAGTCATGAGAAAGAAGAGGATGTTGTAGAGAACATACGCGTCCAAAACTTTGAAAGCATCAACAGAAAAGACTTCGAAGATTCCTTTAAAGTCAGATTTAAAACTGGGCCAAAAGGGAAACCTACTGTACACTATGTGGCAGAGGTATCCCCGGAACTAAGGAAAACACTAATAAGGTCAAAAATTTACATTGGATTCACGGCAGTAAATGCTAAAGATTACTTGGTGGTTCCAAAATGCCTAAAGTGCCAAGACCTAGGTCATGTGGCTAAACACTGTGTCAGAGAAACAACTTGTGGGCACTGTGGTGGAGCCCACGAAAGAAAGGATTGCAACAAGACAGGGCAGCCCAAGACTTGTGTACCTTGCAAGTACAGAAACAAAGCAAACTGTAATAAGGAGGCTAAAGAATGTCCGAGTCATAAAATGCTCATGGATCGATTGATCCAGAAAACGGATTACGGGAACTAACATTCGATCAAAGTGATTGTTTAAAACAATCAACAATTACAGTAACACACTCCGAGGAACAAACGAAAACGCCGTCAAGGCGTCTTCGAGACAGGCTTAGATTGCTTTCTTTCAGACGAAAGAAAAAGAACGCGCACTCTGTTGATAGCGAAACCAAAGAGGATGCAAAACATAAAGAGGACAATGTTATGGCTCTGTATGAGAATATGGAGCTTAACATGAGATTGTCAAGATTGGAGGAATCCTCGATTCTTGTAGCAGCACTAAGACACATAGTCAGGAAAAAACATCCAAAAGGTGATAGGGTAACTTTTCCGGTTCCTGATGCGGTGGACAGAATCCAGCTTAAGTGTTCAAATATACCCACTGACGCGGACAGACTGCTCTTTCTACTGGAGAAAGTCTTCAGCAGAAGGGGAGAGGTACTTGATCTGGAAGAACTTTACAGTGATTTTGTCAAAACATATGGGAGAATCGCCACGGACTTCACACAAAAATGGCCAATGAGCCAAATACACACAAGACACCCGTGAGAATCAGAATCGGGCAAATAAACTGTATGAGAAGCACAACAGTGCTTCATGAAATAAGAAAACAGGCGGAAGAGAATAGAATAGACATACTATGTATGCAAGAAGCGTACACGAGACAGGGAAGAATACAGTTTATGCCCGTAACTGCTCAAAAAGTAAGCATTGGCGAAAATCCCATGGCAGTCACGGTATTGTTTAACAGTGACATGAGACTCCTCCTGCTGAGACAGTTCAGTGATGAGCATTGTGTCTGCGTTGAACTTTTAACAGGAATTGGCAAATTCATAATAGCAAACCTATACTGTCAATTCAACGATGACATTGAACCATATATCCAGAGGATAAGAGAAATAATTATTGCGTATAGGAATCATAGGGTTGTGGTTGTGGCGGATGCAAATGCAAAGTCTACATTATGGAACTCGATGCACACGGATGAAAAAGGCACATTAGTTGAGGACATGATCCATGAACTTCAGCTAATTGTGCATAATAAACCAGGAAATCCGCCGACCTTTCAGAACAGGGCGGGCGCTGCTAGCAACATAGATATTACGATATCGAATGTGCGAGCGGCTAACCTTGTCCGGGACTGGAGGGTTGTTGAGCATGCAACCGTCAGTGATCACAATCTTATTATTTTCGATATAGCAAAGGACACTGAAAATGTTTTCAAGTCATCCGAGAGATACATTATAGGTAAGGCAAACTGGGAACAACTAAGAGCTGGATTTATTCCACCGCGGTCTGTGCAGGTTGGATGCGATGTCCATGATGAAGCCAAAAACTTAACAAATGCGATAAAGCAAGCAATGAGGGAATCAATTCCAAAAGCAGCCTCCATAAAATTAGTAAAGAACACAGCCTGGAAGGAAAGTCTCACGAGATTGAGAAGCAGAGTTCGGTGCGCTAGGAGGCGTTACCAGCGATGCGGAATCTATCATGAGAGACAAGTACTTCTAGAACAATACAGAAGGATTAAAGCAGAGTATAAAAAGGAAATAGAAGACACAAAGGCAAAGAGTTGGGAAAACTTCGTGTCGAGCAACTTGGAGCTTGACATGTGGGGGGTCCCATATAAAATCGTATCGAATAAGATCAGAAGCCCGACAATCCTTTCAACATTATTGAAAGAAGACGGCTCGTTGACAGAGAGTTGGGAGGAGTCTGCGGATACACTATTAGATGTACTGCTGCCCCCTGACGATCTGAACAATGAGACCGAAGAGCACTCAAATATAAGAAGGGCAATGATACGAAGGTATGAGACACCTGGCATGCCGAGAACTGAGGAGTTCACAGAATTGGAAATTTTCGAACATCTACAGAACATGAAAAGGAAGAAGGCTCCTGGGCCTGATAACATACACGTAGAAGTACTACAGGCTCTAAATGAGCGAATAATACCCACTCTCACAACCCTATACAACGAGTGTCTTAGGCAGAAAAAATTTCCTAATGTATTCAAACAGGCTGATGTCATAATAATAAGCAAAGGAGAGGACAAGGATCCTACACAACCCAAATCATACAGACCCATATGTTTACTAAACACTATGGGAAAACTGTATGAGAAGCTACTATGCACAAAGCTAAATCAACTAAGAACTTCACATGGCATGCATCCTGACCAGTATGGATACAGGAGCGGAAGATCTACTGAAGATGCTATAAACAGAGTGTACGAAGTAATCGACAGCTGTGAAAAGAAATACGCTCTGGCGGTGTTTATAGACATTTCTGGAGCTTTCGACAACCTCTGGTGGCCGGCTTTCTTCGAAAGACTTCGAGGTCTGCGGTGTCCGGAGGACTTGTACGGAAGTTTCAGGAATTACTGTCAGGACAGATACGCAAGCTTGAGCTGTCCAAATGCAAAGAAGACCAGGCACATTACAAAGGGATGCCCACAAGGCTCTGTATGTGGACCCATCTTTTGGGACCTCATGCTTGAGGAATTGCTTGGCGAGATGACTGATAGTCCTGAAGTGCTAGGGTGCATTGCTTATGCGGATGACCTGTTGCTCATCATAGATGCAAACAGCAGAAACGAGTTGGAAACTAAAACAAACCAAGTATTAGGAATAATCACGATCTGGACATCAAAAGTAAAACTAACAATATCTACAAACAAGACTATATATAGTCTAGTAAAAGGTAGGCTGGAAAGAGATCCTATTATAAGGATCGATGGAAGGCCTATCCGAAGAACACGCAACACGAAATACTTGGGAATAGTTACTGATGAGTCAAGACTTTTCAGTAAACACATAACAAGTACATGTGAGAAAGCAACAAGGTTGATGCATAGCATTGCGGGCCTGGCGCAGAGGGATTACAGAATTCCGTTTCGTCAGGTAAGGGTGTACCTGAGTACAATCCTTGCGTCCATTATAGGATATGGGGCAAGCACGTGGGCACACAGACTAAGGAACATCAAAAACTGTGAAAAAGTCGATAGAGCGCAGAGAGGATTCCTTGTCAGAATGACGGGGGCTTTCGGCACTACATCGACTATAGCTCTAACTGTGCTCACGGGTGTCATGCCACTCAACCTAGAAATCAGGAAAAGAGGAAGTAACTACTGGTTAAAGAAAAACAATCAAGAAAAAATAAACGAAATTCTTGGTGTAGAAGTACACACAAGAAGGGATATAGACACAGAGGTAACAAGGAGATGGCAGACTGAGTGGGAAATGTCTACCAAAGCAAGAAGACTGCATCAAATCCTACCTAGAATAATAGATATTCCAGCATACTTCAATCCAAAACCAGGACTAGTTCACTTCCTGACAGGACATGGCCCATATCCTAGTTATTTGCACAGATTCAACCTCAAGGAGGATGATCTGTGCGAATGTGGACAGATAGGAACGCCAGAACATGCATTGTTCCAGTGTAGAAACTACGACGACATACAAGATCTACGTCAACGGCTTCATGGAAAAACCGTTCAAGAAGCTTTAATGGAAGAAGAATTATATAATTGCCTCAATGACCTAGCCGAAAGAGTCTCCAAAAAACAATTGGAACTCTACAATGAGCGAAGAAATGCTAGATAAGACCACTAGCTACGAAAGGAAAAAGACCAGATTATTATAACACCATTGTCTACTTAGATAAATTTCAAGAAAACTTTAAGTTAAGCACACAATTTCATTTTCATTATTATTATTATTTTGATGCCTCAGCTACACCTCATATGATGGTGGAGCGAGGAGGCACGATGAAAACCTCTGGACAAGGTTCTGGACTAAGGGTCTAATGGCTCACCGGAACTGCCAGAGGTGGAAATTGTGCTTCCTTTACCTCTATTTCAAGCGGATTCGAACCGCATGATTTTTAGGATAAGGTAATTAAGGAAATAGTTGTGAAAGCGGGCTGCACCTGAGGTTGAGGGTAAGCAGCTCACGTTCTTGGGTGCAGGCCGAGTTGCACAACAAATACATATTAAGTTTTTAATTAAGGTGAAGGTTTTTATTTTTAAGTTTTAGGTGTAGGTGCGGCATTAGTAGAGGCCAAATGTCATTATGAAAAGTAGTTAGACGTGAAAATAACGTAAAGAACTACAATTATTCTACAACTATAAGAATAGGGCCTATATTTTATTCAATTAGTAATAGTTTTTATAATTAGTTTAAATAATTATAAGGCAAACTAGAAAATTTTCAACTAGAAAATGTAACATAATCCGACCAGGATTAGATACTAGATGCCTGGTCTTAAAGTAATAAATAAAAGATGAAAAAAAAAAAAAAAAAAAAAAAAAAAAAAGATGTCCCTACCCACTGCCCTTAGGGCCTATGTTAACAAGTAGAATGTTAACATAGTTAGAATAGCGGCCTGCGGGCAACAAGTGACATAAAAATTGTAAGTACATTTAAGATATTTTTTATATCCCCTTAGTGGGAATTGTTTTTGTTTTTGTGTGTGGTAAAAAATCGCTATTTAGTGCCATTGCGCCACCTCCACGTGGTTAGGGGCGGGCAACCACTCCTCAGCCATAAGACGGGTTCGTCCCGCAATAAGCTCTGAGGTAGGGCCAAGAGCGCATTAGACTTTATTTTCTGTGGTGAAGGGACACTTGGATATCTAGGTTAATTTATTTTTAGTTGTTAGGTAGTTAGTTTTGGTTAAGGTTTAATTATAAAATGAGTAGCATAGAAACTAGGAGGAAGGCTAACGCTGAAGGGGGCAGCGGTAGAGTATCCCCTAGCATATCAGGAACACAAGGCGGGGAGGAAGAGGAGAGCTTCTGCTCGAATCTGAATCTTCGTCTTAGTTCGAATCCGGCTGAAAGGCCATCATATGAGGAAAACCTAAGAGATTTAATAGACTTCATAGATAATGATATGGATAAAGCTAGTAGATTAAATAAAGCTGGAAGAGATGGTCTGAAGGCAAAAATAATGAATATAGCGATGGACTTAGCAAACATGGCAGGTCAATGCAAGGTATTAAAGGAGGAAGTAGAAAGGCTAAGGAATGAAAAGAAGGAGAATAAAACTACGTATGCTGGAATCACGGCGAAACCTACAGTGACCACAAGATCAGAAACCGAAAGAAAAATAGAAATGAAAAGAGAGGATAACACTCTTTTCATAACATCAGACAAAGCAACAACTGGCAGAAAGGTACAAGAGGAACTCACCAAGATCTTGAATCCAAGAACCGCAAAAATCAGAATAAACAGAATGAAAACGGCTGGAAAGGCGCTTATTATTGAAGCCGCCAGCAGAGAGGATCTAGAAAAGATAAAGAATAACGAAAATGTGAAAAAGGCTTTCAAATGCGAACTACCTAGGAAACGAAGACCTATGGTAATGTTGTATGACATACCAAGTCATGAGAAAGAAGAGGATGTTGTAGAGAACATACGCGTCCAAAACTTTGAAAGCATCAACAGAAAAGACTTCGAAGATTCCTTTAAAGTCAGATTTAAAACTGGGCCAAAAGGGAAACCTACTGTACACTATGTGGCAGAGGTATCCCCGGAACTAAGGAAAACACTAATAAGGTCAAAAATTTACATTGGATTCACGGCAGTAAATGCTAAAGATTACTTGGTGGTTCCAAAATGCCTAAAGTGCCAAGACCTAGGTCATGTGGCTAAACACTGTGTCAGAGAAACAACTTGTGGGCACTGTGGTGGAGCCCACGAAAGAAAGGATTGCAACAAGACAGGGCAGCCCAAGACTTGTGTACCTTGCAAGTACAGAAACAAAGCAAACTGTAATAAGGAGGCTAAAGAATGTCCGAGTCATAAAATGCTCATGGATCGATTGATCCAGAAAACGGATTACGGGAACTAACATTCGATCAAAGTGATTGTTTAAAACAATCAACAATTACAGTAACACACTCCGAGGAACAAACGAAAACGCCGTCAAGGCGTCTTCGAGACAGGCTTAGATTGCTTTCTTTCAGACGAAAGAAAAAGAACGCGCACTCTGTTGATAGCGAAACCAAAGAGGATGCAAAACATAAAGAGGACAATGTTATGGCTCTGTATGAGAATATGGAGCTTAACATGAGATTGTCAAGATTGGAGGAATCCTCGATTCTTGTAGCAGCACTAAGACACATAGTCAGGAAAAAACATCCAAAAGGTGATAGGGTAACTTTTCCGGTTCCTGATGCGGTGGACAGAATCCAGCTTAAGTGTTCAAATATACCCACTGACGCGGACAGACTGCTCTTTCTACTGGAGAAAGTCTTCAGCAGAAGGGGAGAGGTACTTGATCTGGAAGAACTTTACAGTGATTTTGTCAAAACATATGGGAGAATCGCCACGGACTTCACACAAAAATGGCCAATGAGCCAAATACACACAAGACACCCGTGAGAATCAGAATCGGGCAAATAAACTGTATGAGAAGCACAACAGTGCTTCATGAAATAAGAAAACAGGCGGAAGAGAATAGAATAGACATACTATGTATGCAAGAAGCGTACACGAGACAGGGAAGAATACAGTTTATGCCCGTAACTGCTCAAAAAGTAAGCATTGGCGAAAATCCCATGGCAGTCACGGTATTGTTTAACAGTGACATGAGACTCCTCCTGCTGAGACAGTTCAGTGATGAGCATTGTGTCTGCGTTGAACTTTTAACAGGAATTGGCAAATTCATAATAGCAAACCTATACTGTCAATTCAACGATGACATTGAACCATATATCCAGAGGATAAGAGAAATAATTATTGCGTATAGGAATCATAGGGTTGTGGTTGTGGCGGATGCAAATGCAAAGTCTACATTATGGAACTCGATGCACACGGATGAAAAAGGCACATTAGTTGAGGACATGATCCATGAACTTCAGCTAATTGTGCATAATAAACCAGGAAATCCGCCGACCTTTCAGAACAGGGCGGGCGCTGCTAGCAACATAGATATTACGATATCGAATGTGCGAGCGGCTAACCTTGTCCGGGACTGGAGGGTTGTTGAGCATGCAACCGTCAGTGATCACAATCTTATTATTTTCGATATAGCAAAGGACACTGAAAATGTTTTCAAGTCATCCGAGAGATACATTATAGGTAAGGCAAACTGGGAACAACTAAGAGCTGGATTTATTCCACCGCGGTCTGTGCAGGTTGGATGCGATGTCCATGATGAAGCCAAAAACTTAACAAATGCGATAAAGCAAGCAATGAGGGAATCAATTCCAAAAGCAGCCTCCATAAAATTCCCAAAAGTCTCCAAAAAACAATTGGAACTCTACAATGAGCGAAGAAATGCTAGATAAGACCACTAGCTACGAAAGGAAAAAGACCAGATTATTATAACACCATTGTCTACTTAGATAAATTTCAAGAAAACTTTAAGTTAAGCACACAATTTCATTTTCATTATTATTATTATTTTGATGCCTCAGCTACACCTCATATGATGGTGGAGCGAGGAGGCACGATGAAAACCTCTGGACAAGGTTCTGGACTAAGGGTCTAATGGCTCACCGGAACTACCAGAGGTGGAAATTGTGCTTCCTTTACCTCTATTTCAAGCGGATTCGAACCGCATGATTTTTAGGATAAGGTAATTAAGGAAATAGTTGTGAAAGCGGGCTGCACCTGAGGTTGAGGGTAAGCAGCTCACGTTCTTGGGTGCAGGCCGAGTTGCACAACAAATACATATTAAGTTTTTAATTAAGGTGAAGGTTTTTATTTTTAAGTTTTAGGTGTAGGTGCGGCATTAGTAGAGGCCAAATGTCATTATGAAAAGTAGTTAGACGTGAAAATAACGTAAAGAACTACAATTATTCTACAACTATAAGAATAGGGCCTATATTTTATTCAATTAGTAATAGTTTTTATAATTAGTTTAAATAATTATAAGGCAAACTAGAAAATTTTCAACTAGAAAATGTAACATAATCCGACCAGGATTAGATACTAGATGCCTGGTCTTAAAGTAATAAATAAAAGATAAAAAAAAAAAAAAAAAAAAAAAAAAAAAAAAAAATGTCCCTACCCACCGACGTGTCCGGGCGAACGCTCCGAAAGCTACACGCACGAACCGTAGGAGTCGAAAGGCGCGCGCCGAGATGCGCAGTGACCTAAAAGTGCCAGTGTGAAAAAAGTGATCGAAGTGATAAGTGTCAGGCGGACGCTGCGCTGCACGTGTGGCCACGCCCACCGATATTTCGGATTGGAAAAAAAAAAGATGTCCCTACCCACTCAGTCGGGGTCCTCCCGCAATAAGCTCGGCGGTAGGGCCAAGTGTGCACGGCTACGCCGGTTAAAAATCAAATTTTGTGTGGTAGTTGGATAATCCGTAAGGTTCAGTTCGGAACCTTTTTTCCTATATATAAGACTAGTAGAGAGGTTGAGCATAAAATAGTAAGTAGTGAAAATTTGTATTAGTGGTGTCGATGGACACTCGGAAGAAGGCTCTGGCCGCGGGTGGCTCGTCCACTAGCGGTAGGGTCTCTCCGGTGTCGGAGGTTGCGGACGAGAGCTACAGCTCGAGTTTGAACCTCAGGTTAAGCGAGTCGAGGGGAGCATCAGAGAAAACCATGACTGTTGAGGAAAGATTTCAAGATCTGATGGAATACGTCGATAATGATATGGATCCATCTAAAAGGTTGGCAAAAGCAGGTAAAGAGGGATTGAAAGCTAAATTACTGACTTTAGCAATGGAATTGGCTAGCATAACGGGCCAAAATAAACTATTGAAGGAAGAAGTCGAAAGACTTAGAACCGAACAAGAAACTAATAAACGTAGAGAAATGTCATATGCAAAGGTTGCATCGCAACCAACAGTAGGTGTGGCAAAGAGCGAGGTACAAATGAAGATCGACAGAGTCAAGGACGACAATACTCTTTTCGTGACTTCTGAAAAACTCAGTAACGGTAAGAAAGTGCAAGAGGAATTTACCAAGATACTAAATCCTCGAACAAGTAAAGTAAGAATAAATAAAATGAGAACATCAGGCAAAGTTTTAATAATCGAAACGGCCTCAAAAGAGGACCTAAACAAAATTAAAACAAATAAAATTGTACAGGAGAACTTCAAATGTGAGACACCAAGAAAGCGTAAGCCTCTGGTGATCTTATATGACTTACCAAGTGCTGAGAAAGAGGAAGACATCGTCGAGAGTATAAGAGTTCAAAACTTTGACGATATGACGGAGAAAGACTTCAAAGAGTCACTAAAAATACGATTTAAGACAGGTCCAAGAGGGAAATCGACTGTCCACTATGTGGCAGAGGTTTCTCCAGACCTAAGAAAGAAAATAATTCAAGGCAAAATTTATGTTGGCTTTCATGCCATCAATGTTAGGGACTACCTGGTAGTACCAAAATGCACAAAATGCCTGGATCTCGGGCATGTTTCGAAACACTGCACAAGGGAAACCGCGTGCAATAACTGTGGAGAACAGCACGAGAGAAAGGATTGCAAAAAGGGCGACGGCCAGCAAAAAGCATGCATACCATGCAAACACAGGGGCAAAGCAAATTGCGGCAAGCAAAATGCGAAGGATTGTCCTACTTATAAGTTACTGTTGGATCGACAGATCCAGAGAACTGACTATGGCCAGTAAATTCGATAGTGAAGATAGTGATAAACTATCAACACTTGAAAGTACTGACCAAAAAGTAGGACCATCAACGCATAAAACACCATCAAAGCGTTTTCGAGATCGACTTAGATTACTTTCTTTTAGGAGAAAGAAGAAAACAACTGTGGATAGCGAAATTCAGGAAAAGCCGAAACCGAAGGATGAAGGCATATTGGCTCTGTATGAAGATATGGAGACCAATATGAGACTATCGCGACTGGAGGAACCTTCCATACTAGTCGCGGCCTTAAGGCATATAGTCAGAAATCTTCATCCTTTCGGTGATAAGGTTACATTTCCCGTTCCAAATGCGGTGGACAGGATACAGCTCAAGTGCTTAAATATACCAACAGACACATGCATACTACTGCAGTTGCTGAAAAAAGTCTTTGACAGGAGAGGCGAAAAGTTTGACCTGGAGGAACTGTACGGTGATTTTGTGAAGACTTATGGTAGGATAACGGTAGACTACTCGCAGAAATGGCCCAACAGCCAAATACACACACGACATCCTTGAGGATTCGTATTGGGCAAATTAACTGCATGCGCAGCGCAACTGTGCTGCACGAAGTCAGGAAATTTGCCCAGGAGGAATGCTTAGATATTGTATGTCTGCAGGAACCCTACACTAAGCAAGGAAAAGTGCAGTTTATGCCAATAACTGCACAAAAAGCAAGCTGTGGAGAACAACCTATGGCAATAACCGTACTTTTCAACAGTTCACTTAAGCTTTTTATGTTGAGACAGTTCAGTGACGAGTATTGTGTATGCGTAGAAGTACAAACTAAAGCTGGTAAAATAATTATTGCGAACCTGTATTGTAAATTCAGTGAGGATATCAATCAGTATATAGAGAAAATGAAAATGATTTTCAGAACCTACAGGAACGAGAGAGTTGTGGTCGTGGCGGATGCGAATGCAAAATCAGTCTTGTGGAATTCTCCACAGACAGATGAAAAAGGAGCACTAGTTGAGGACATGTTAAATGAACTACAGCTAGTGCTTCACAACAAAGCAGGAAATGCACCTACCTTCCAGAACAGAGCGGGAGCATCAAGTAACATTGATATTACAATATCAAATGTGAAAGCTGCAAATCTCGTTCAGAGATGGAAGGTAACAGAACACGCAACCACCAGCGATCACAACTTTATAACGTTCAAAATAAGTGACGAGAGAAGACCAAACACTGAAATATCCGAGCGAAGATATAATAAGGCAAAGCGAACTGGGAGCACTTGAAAACTGTTTTCAGTCTACCGCAACCGATAGGAGAAGGATGTAACGTCCATGACAGTGCAAAGCAGCTGACAGCAGCTATTCAAAAAGCTATGGATCTATCAATTCCGAAAGTTAAAATAAATAAAACCGCGAACAATGCAGCTTGGAAGGATAGTCTCACGCGATTGAGAGGCAGAGTGCGTAGCGCAAGAAAGCGATACCAACGATGCCGTATCTTTCACGAGAGACAAAGGTTATTAACAGAATATAGAAATGTAAAGGAAACATATAGGCGAGAAATCTTCGAAACCAAAGCCAAAAGCTGGGAAGTGTTTGTCTCGAAACACCTGCAACTTGACGTATGGGGTGTACCGTACAAAATCGTATCAAATAAAATCAGAAGCCCAACAATGTTATCAACATTAATGAAACCAGACGGCTCGTTGACGGAGAGTTGGGAGGAATCGGCAGATACACTGTTAGATGCACTACTTCCCCCTGACGATCTAGAAAACGAGACCGAAGAACAGCTGGAAATTCGAAGGGAAATGATACGAAGGTACGAGACACCGGGTACGAGAGTGGAGGAGTTCGAGGAAACAGAAGTCTATGAACTGTTAATGGGAATGAAAAAGAGAAAGGCTCCTGGGCCAGACAATATACATGTGGAAGTACTACAAGTACTCAAAGAACAAATAATTCCCCATTTAACAGAAATGTACAACCAATGCATCAGGCAAAGAAAGTTTCCAAACGTCTTTAAACAAGCTGATATTGTTATACTTAACAAAGGAGAAGATAAAGATCCAAAACTACCGAAGTCATACAGACCCATATGTTTATTAAACACGATGGGAAAACTGTATGAAAAACTGCTATGCAAAAGACTGAAAGAGGTCAGAAATGTCACTGGAATGCACCCTGATCAATATGGGTATAGGAATGGTAAGTCAACTGAGGACGCTATTAACAGAGTTTACGAGATAATCGACGGAAGTGATCGAAAATACGCAGTGATGATTTTCATAGATATTTCGGGAGCTTTTGACAACCTTTGGTGGCCTGCATTTTTCGAAAGACTTCGAGAGGTGCGGTGCCCTGAAGATTTGTACGGAAGCTTCAGAAATTATTGCCAAGACAGGTATGCTAGCTTGAGCTGCCCGCATGCCAAAAAGACACGGCATATCTCTAAAGGATGCCCTCAGGGTTCGGTATGTGGTCCTATATTCTGGGATCTCATGCTGGACAAACTACTTGAGGAGATGACTGTTTCACCTGAGGTGCTCGGCTGCATTGCATATGCCGATGACTTGCTGCTTGTCATAGACGCAAATACACGCAGAGAGCTCGAACAAAGAGCCAATAATATACTTACAACGGTTTCGCGGTGGACATCGAGGGTTAAGCTCTCGATATCACAGCCGAAAACGGTATATAGTTTAATTAAAGGTAGGCTGGAAAGAGATCCTTTAATTAGGATTGATGGAAGGCCTATCCGAAGAACAAATGATACTAAATATCTGGGTATTGTCACGGACGAATCCAGATTATTTAGTAAACATATCACAAGCGTCTGTGACAAGGCGGCAAGAATCATGCATGGCATAGCGAGCCTGGCCCAAAGGGAATATAGACTCTCATATCGTCAAGTACGAGTGTATCTTAATGCAGTCCTTTCGGCAATAGTTGGATATGGTGCAAGCATATGGGCTCATAGGCTTACAAACGTAAAGAACAGGGAAAGAGTTGATAGAGTGCAAAGAGGTTTCCTAGTCAGAATGACTGGAGCCTTCAGTACAACATCAACTTCGGCCCTGACCGTCCTAACAGGAGTTCTGCCACTTCATTTGGAAGTACAAAGACGAGCGTGCTGTTACTGGCTCAAGAAAAGAAACCATAATAAAGTCCAAGAAATACTTGGAGTGAATGCAAGGACATCAAGAGATATACACGACACGGTATATCAAAAGTGGCAGAATGAATGGGACGCGTCGGAGAAAGCAAGGAGATTGCATGAGTTCATACCAAGACTAAGTGAAATTCCGATGTACTTCAACCCAACACCCGGGTTAGTACATTTTCTAACAGGACACGGCCCATATCCAAACTATTTAAATAGATTCAACCTCGCAGATACTAATCTGTGTGAATGTGGACTACCAGGCACACCTGAACATGCCTTGTTTGAATGCGATACCTACGGGTCGGAATCGGAGTTTAATAACAATATTAATAATATTAATACATAACTATAGTTAGTAGTCTAGTGAACATTCGTAGAGGCCGAATGTACTTTGTAATAAAGTTTGACGTTAATAAAACGTAATACTTTACATAAAACTCTACATTAGATGATTAGGGCCTGTAGTTTTTAGGATATTAATATAGGTATATAATTAGTTAGTCTAACCACTTAATTAATTATAACAAAAATTAACTGCATGTATCAAATCTATTCCCATCAGGAAATAACGACCAGGATTAGTCTCTAGATGCCTGGTCATAAGCATGTTAAAATGCTTAAAAATGTAAAAAAAAAAAAAAAGTCCCTACCCACTCAGTTTGCATCTAGACTTCGAACAGAGCGGACGTGTCCGGGCGAACGCTCTGCAAAGTCGAAACGTACGAACCGTGGGAGTGCAAAGACGCGCGCAGAAACCGAAAAAGTTCAATGTTATAGAAGCGACCGGAAAGTGAAGTGTTAGTCGGACGCTGCGTTGCACGTGTGGCCACGCCCACCGACTTCGAAATTTCGGATTGGTCGTGCGCGTGCAAATGCGCAGTTAACGTAAACAATTCAGTTGCAAACTAAACACGGAACAGCATCTATCGCGCGGAGTGCGCGGGATATGTGCTAACGTAGAACTTTAAGGACAAAGTCCTAGAAGTTAAAACACAATCTTAAACTTTAAGATAGCTGGTTGCCGAGTATTCACTCGGAGCCAGCTTTTTTTATGCAAAAATTTAAATTACCACTACTTACTAATTAAGACCAGTGCCGGAAATAAACACAGTGAACCAGATTCGAGTTAAAACTCGGATCTGGTTTTTATTTCGAAAAATTTCCATTTTCTATAGTTACTAATTTGGTGCGGATAAGTGCGGAAAGTGAACAGTGCCAACTACAACATCATGGCAACATCACTAGATTATGACGAATACGAGCTACCCAGGGTCTCGCAAGGCCTTAGACGAACACCACCACCAACAAGGACAACATACGAGAGCACGGACGAAGAGATGGAGGAAACGACGACCAGGACAAAACAACGTAAATCTACAAACGGAACGGGAACATCAACCAGGGACATCATACTACAAAACTCAGACATTATCCAGCAGATCAAGGAAACTGTGGTAGCCACTGTGTCGCGTACAACGCCCGAGGGAAGAGGTAAGCTTCAATTTAATAATAAAGATAGGTTAACCGTTATAGACTGCACGGACAAACTTATAAATTTGTACGATAACTTGATAACCCACCTATATTTGCAAGAGAACAGAATCTCGGAACTACAAGACAAAGCCATAAATAGACTGTCGGAAAATAAAATTCAGAATCTAGCCCTAGAAGATAAACTGGAAGAGCACCTAGCTGAAGTCAAAAAACTCATTAAAACATCGTTGGACAACAAAGAGTGGGATATGCATAAAGTAACACCAGAAATAACGACAAAACAAAAACAGATAGCTACAACCCCTAATCAAACAAAACCGGAACCAACTCCCCCGCCAACTAAAACTTATGCTACTATAACAAAGGAAGCACCCACAAAACAAAAACCGGATGAACAGCCCTGGACCACACCCAAGACAAAAAGGAAATTTGATACCATGATTAAACTTAAAGAAGGAGAAAAAGGGAAGGTTATGGACGCCATGCGAACTCTAGTAAAACCCACGGACATAAACAACGTCACTATTAGGCGAACCAAAAACGAAAACACGATTATTCTAACAACCGACGACAAAAAACAACATGAGAACATAAAGCAAAAAACAGCATCATGCGGCTTATTGGAGACTAAAGACATAACTAAATCGAAAGACCCGGTCATGATGATAACCGGTCTACCGAGAGGACACGAACAAGATCAATTCATAAGAGCGCTGAGAATTGAAAACGATCTACTGAACGAAAAATACGGCGAAGAACTGGACAAAATCAAAATTGCTTATAGGAAAAATTGCAGGAGCCCCTGGAGGGAGAACATTATAGTAGAGGGCCCCACAGAAATTATTAAGGACATTCTTAAAACTGGGTACATCTATTACGATCTAGCGAAATGCTACGTCCAAGAACATGTCAGGGTCAGTATCTGCTACAAATGTTGCAGATACAATCACGTAACCAAATATTGCAAAGAGGAAAGACCGACCTGCTACAGATGCGGACAAAAACATGACGGCAGCTCCTGCAAATCAGCCCACTACAACTGCATTAATTGTCAAATACTAAACCTGAGCCCGAGAACCCATCAGGCCAGAGACCCAAACTGCCCGATCTATCTTAGAAAGATAGAAGAACAAAAGCGCCAGACGAACTACAACAACTAAACAAGACAAGACTAAAAACAAACAACACTACAAACAAAACAAAACAAAACAAGAACACAAAACACAACATACATTAGTATGGCCTCCTTCCTGCAATTCAACGCAGGTAGAGGCTTAGAGGCGACTGACAAACTGTTACACAAACTACAGGACGAAAAAATAGACATAGCTCTGATACAAGAGCCAGGAACGAATGCCTGGCAAAGTACAGACTATGCCACATTAGGGCACAAAACATCTAAGGCCCCTATACTTGCACACAGGAACTTAACAAAACGAATTACACTTATAACGGATCGCACAAACGAGAACGTTACGACTGTTCATTTTAAAGTCAACAACTACAATATCACGATAGTTAACATTTATGATAAACCAGGAGGAGACACAAACACTACACTCGACACACAAAAACCATACATAGAACAAGACACGAATAAATCCCTAGTCGTGGGTGACTTCAATGCGAAGGACCCAGGCTGGGGAGGAAACGTGTCAGACAAACGGGGACAGGACATACTTGAATGGACCACACTGAACAATATACTCATCAATAACACACACAACAGCCCTCCGACCTTTCTCTCAACAAGAGGAAGAAGCTGGGTAGACCTAACTCTCTCTAAAGACCTGGGGATAACGGACTGGAAGGTCAGCGAAGAGGAAACTCTGAGCGACCACCAGTACATTACCTTCAGGGCAACACAACAACACACACACAAAACTACAACACACAAAAAATACAATATTGCGAACATAGATATGACAAAACTTAACAGAGACATACTGAACAAAAAATGGGACACAACAGGCACGACAAACGAAAAAGCAACTCGAACTCAAAACCTAATGGTAGAAATTATCCAAGCAAACAGCAAAAACAAGAGAAAACAAAAAAGACCAAACCAAATATGGTGGACCGCAGAGCTCAACAACGAAAAAAAGAAAACAAATAACATGCGAAGGAAATATCAAAGGGAAACAGACATAGTCAATAAAAGAAGATCCGAACTAGAATACACGACACAGAGAAGACATTATAAAGACATGATAAAGAACACCAAAAGAACTGCGATCAGGGACTACTTCACAAATCATGACCCGGACAACCCATGGAATGCCGCATACAAAATCATCAAGAAATCAGACGAAAGAAACAGTACCATAAATACCATAAAAAGAACAGACGGTACATATACCCAGAATAGAGAAGAAACAATACACTACCTTCATACAAAATACTTCCCTGACGACAAGGAACAAGACGACGAAGACACCCATATAACACTAAGGAGGAAACAATACCAACAACACGCAAGGGACGACAAACACTTCACAACACATGAAATATCAGAAACACTTGCAAATATGATGAACAAGAAAGCCACAGCATCAGATGGGTTATCAAAGGAATTCGTACAAAAACTACACGAAATCGACAACACCATACTAACAAAACTGTACAACGACTGCCTAAACTCAGGGGAGTTTCCGGAGTGCTGGAAGCGGGCAGACATGGTCTGGCTACCGAAAAAAGACGGAGGCAAAAGACCAATCTGCCTTCTTCCGACACTGGGGAAGGTTCTCGATAAGCTGACGGCAAAACGACTAACCCACTACTTAGAAAACACAAACAAACTAAATGACAAACAATACGGATTCAGGCAGGGCAGATCTACTATCGACGCCATAGATCAAATAACTACAAAAATAGCTAACAATCGTAAAAATAAATACCACACATTGATCATTACATTAGATCTACAGAATGCATTCAACTCTGCCTGGATCCCATCAATCATAGACAGCCTACACAAAGTACGAACACCACACAATATCCAAAATTTATGCATAGACTTCTTAAAAAATAGACAGATAACGACAGAGGACATAACAAACAGCACAGAAAAGGGCTGCCCGCAGGGATCGAGCCTGGGACCCATATTATGGATCCTCCTAATGGAATCCTGGTTCGATGCCATCGAGCAGACCGAAGCAACAACGGAACACGACACTATACAGGCCTTTGCGGACGATCAGATCATTTTGTTAACAGGGTCATCACTTAAGACTCTAGAGACAAAGTGGTCTAGCATATGGACAGCTTGTGAAAAATGGGCAAAAACTTACAAACTGCATTACAACAGGGGTAAGACAGAAGCCATGTTTATTCCACACAAACCAACCAGGCCACCGAGAATTCGAATAGAGGAACATATTATAACACCGTCAGATAACCTGAAATACCTAGGACTGACTTTCGACACGGGCCTACTATGGTTGGATCATGTGAAAGCAAACAGGAAAAAAGCTGCCGACATTGGGCACAAGCTGTTCATTATCGCCGGCAGAGACTGGGGACGATCACCCAAGACACTAAAGGCCATCTACGAAAACGCGGTAAAACCCATGCTCCTTTACGGAGCAGAGATCTGGGGAAAGAGAGCTAAGGACACCAGAATAGCCAAACAACTGGCCGCCGCAGAGAGGCCATTTCTGCGTGCGATCACAAAAGCCTACAAAACCGCTCCAACAGCGGCCCTACACATCCTGGCCGGCACAACACCACTAAGCGTAGATGCCTTTGCGACTTACAAGACATTCGCGGACAACAAAGAAGACATAAACAAACTCAAATTAAGAACTATCGACACACCTCACCCAACAAACAGAACAATCAAGACAACACAGGACATACAAAGGCCGGACACGAAAGTATACGTGGACGCCAGCGTCAAAATAATAAACAACGGAAACAGCGCAACAATCGGAGTGTACATTGAAAATACACATAACCAAATCCGGCTAAACAAAAAAATCAACACCACCGATAACATCAACACCGCAGAAGCCCTCGCACTATCTACAAGCACGGATATAATCAAACAAAACATAATAGAATATACGAACAAAAATATCATCTTCTACACCGACTCCGCCTCAGTTCTAGCTCAGCTAGAAAACGGAAATTGCAGAAGCAAAATAATAAACATCGCAAAAAAGAATCTAGAATTTATCTCTAAATTCAACATTAAATACAATATCAACAAAATTGATAGGAAAAACCAAAACCACAAAATAGCGCATAACTTAGCTAAAGAAGCCCATAACAATCCACAAGACACAATCAATTTTATCACCAAACATGATATTAACAAAATAAAAACAAACACAAAAATAAGCACATGGCAAGAAAATTGGAACAGAGATGAGAAAGGCAGAAAAACGCACAACATCCTACAAACAGTAAAGATAGCTGAACCCGTATACACGTGGAAGGCAGTACAACTACTGACAGGACACGGGCACATGCAGGACTACTACCGCAGATTTAATCTTCGGGACACAAATAGGAACTGCGACCAATGTAATGTACCCGAAGACCAACACCATATTATAAATACCTGCATGATAGCCCAACGATTAACGGCCAGACAAACACTAACACAAAGACTAAGACAGAAACAAATGACATATCCACCGACAAACATAGACATAACGGACAAAACACTGACGCAATGGATTAACGAATGGGCAGAAATTATGATCCTGGACGACGACACCCAGGATACATAATACCTATCACCCAGAAACCATATACAAAATAAAACAAACTCTCAAATTTAACCTCAAACATATAACATTGAATAATATATAGAGAAAATTGCCTCTACCCTCGGTCGACGGCAACAAACACTCACCGAACCGCGAACAAACATACAAACCGGCGCATAAATTAAAAAACAGTGCTTGTGATACACACTCGGAACTTTTAGAGACCGAAATTAGCGGACAAATCAGTGAATCGGAGTTAAGTGGTACCCACAACTTAAACTCGATCCTAGCCAAACTTTATTAAAATAATCACCATGCGCCGCGTCAAGTATGTAAAGTGCTAACAGTGATAGGACACTACATATATTCCCTTAGCACAAAACTACCCCACAGTGAAAAAACACTAAATTCCGCGATTAAGTAAACTAGCTAGCTTAGGGCTAAATCACAAAATCTTACCCATAGGTTATATTAGGATTTTAGGACTCTAGAACTTAGCGTTTAGATATAAAGATATTAGAATTTTATTTGCTTTGCTTAACAATTCATACTTCATTTATTCCCATAATTAGATATGCATTAGACAACTAAGTGTTTAGATATAAGAATATTAGAATTTTATTTGGTTATTAACTCACATTTCATTTACTTTTAAATTAGATTTCAGTTAGAAATAATATAGGCACACATTAGACTTAGAATAACATTATGTTTATGACACTATGTAAACTTATTTGGTTTTAAATAAAGATTCGGGGGGCTCTTCTTTCGTCAAATGACACTTCTTCATGTCCCTACCCACTCTCCGTCCGGCTCGCGGAGATAAGAATACGGCCGGGGTCAGAAAGCCCTGCCTGTCGTAAGAGGCGACTAATGGGTAGGAATAGGGAGGTGGAGAGCCGTCGCTAGAGGTGTCGGGTTTGTAGAAACGCACACGGTCGCTTCGGCGACACGGTCACCGGTCTACACTCCTAGTATCCGAGACGAGACTACTCGTGGGACCACTCTACTCCCATTCCAAAAGAGCCTGGTGAGGTTGAACGAGCTGGGCCCGTAAATACCTCTCCTGACCTTGGTCAGGAGGGGTGTGGACACACCGCGCCTGACGGCGGTCAGGAGCGGTGTAGGTGCCCCGGCACGTACCCACCGGGAGATCCAAGAGTGGTAGAGGAGAGATCCTCGGCGGCGACCTGTCTACGTGTGAGGTGGAAATTCCTCCGCCTGCCAAACCTACCCGCCCGTAGTGTGGGAGTAACGGGTAGGCAAGGTACTCACAACACAGGTACTACGGGGAAGGTGGAGCCCCCGCGGGTTGCGTGTGCTAGACGTGTCGTGGTAACCCTACGGGGTACCCCCACAGGGGGACCCACGGGACGTCTTTGGTACGCGCCCCGTGGCACCTTCACTTTGGTGTCGGACTCGTAGGGGCAGAGGTTTCGCTAAGAGCGTATGCCGAAAGGCCAGGAAGCTCAGGGTCCGGCCAAGTCTTTACTTGGAGGGCACGCCATTTTAGCAATGTCCCTACCCACTCTCCACCCACTCTCCGTCCGGCTCGCGGAGATAAGAATACGGCCGGGGTCAGAAAGCCCTGCCTGTCGTAAGAGGCGACTAATGGGTAGGAATAGGGAGGTGGAGAGCCGTCGTTTGAGGTGTCGGGTTGGTAGAAACGCACACGGTCGCTTCGGCGACACGGTCACCGGTCTACATTCCTAGTATCCGAGACGAGACTACTCGTGGGACCACTCTACTCCCATTCCAAAAGAGCCTGGTGAGGTTGAACGAGCTGGGCCCGTAAATACCTCTCCTGACCTCGGTCAGGAGGGGTGTGGATATACCGCTCCTGACGGCGGTCAGGAGTGGTGTAGGTGTCCCGGCACGTACCCACCGGGAGATCCAAGAGTGGTAGAGGAGAGATCCTCGGCGGCGACCTGTCTACGTGTGAGGTGGAAATCCCTCCGCCTGCCGAACCTACCCGCCCGTAGTGTGGGAGTAACGGGTAGGCAAGGTACTCACAACACAGGTACTACGGGGAAGGTGGAGCCCCCGCGGGTTGCGTGTGCTAGACGTGTCGTGGTAACCCTACGGGGTACCCCCACGGGGGGACCCACGGGACGTCTTTGGTACGCGCCCCGTGGCACCTTCACTTTGGTGTCGGACTCGTAGGGGCAGAGGTTTCGTTAACGGGCGTATGCCGAAAGGCCAGGTAGCCCAGGGTCCTGCCAAGTTTTTTACTTGGAGGGCACGCATTTATGTCATGTCCCTACCCACTAGGAAACGCTAGGAAACGCAGGCCTATGGTAATCCTCTATGATTTACCGAGCTCGGAAAAGGAAGAAGACATCCTTGAGAGCATAAGGGAACAAAACTTTGAACAAATGTCAAAGACTGAATTCAATAAAAACATAAAGTTACGATTTAAGACTGGACCGAGAGGCAAAGCTACTGTTCACTATGTGGCAGAAGTTTCACCTCAATTAAGAAATAGTATGATAAAAAATAAAATATATGTAGGATTCCATGCCATTAACGCTAAAGACTACTTAGTAGTCGCAAAATGTATGAAATGCCAGGATCTCGGACATGTAAGCAAACATTGTACGAGAGAAACGGCATGCACACATTGTGGTGAGGGCCACGAAAGAAAGGACTGCAAGAAAGTCGAGCAGCCCAAGGTTTGCATACCTTGTAAGACAAGGGGCAAAAGTAACTGCAAAACGGAGAATGCGAAGGACTGTCCAACCTACAAGTTGCTTCTGGATCGCCAGATCCAGAAAACCGACTACGATCAGTAAATTCGATAGTGTGGATTGTGATAAACAATCAACACACGAAGATACTGCATCAAGTGTAGGACAATCCGCAACGCATAAAACTCCGTCAAAACGGTTGCGTGACCTACGACGATTAATTTCCTTTCGTAGGAAGAAAAATCGAAAACCTGTCGATAGCGAAACCAAGGAACAACCGAAGCCAAAGGATGAAGGAATATTGGCTCTGTATCAAGATATGGAGACCAATATGAGACTGTCGCGACTAGAGGAGCCATCCATACTAGTCGCGGCCTTAAGGCACACAGTCAGGCATCTCCATCCGTATGGTGATAAGGTAACATTTCCAGTTCCAAATGCGGTGGATAGAATACAGTTAAAGTGTCTAAATATACCAACTGACATGGGTGTATTGTTGCAGTTGCTGAAAACAGTATTCGATAGAAGAGGTGAGAAATTCGACTTGGAGGAGTTGTACGGTGATTTTGTAAAGACCTATGGTAGGATAGCTGTGGACTACACGCAGAAATGGCCCAACAGCCAGATACACACCAGACATCCTTAAGGATTCGTGTTGGGCAAATTAACTGCATGCGCAGTGCAACAGATATAGTTTGTCTACAGGAACCCTACACAAAACAAGGTAAAGTGCAGTATATGCCTATAACGGCACAAAAAGCGAGTTGTGGAAATCAACCAATGGCTGTCACCGTACTCTTCAACAATAGAATGAAACTCTTCATGTTGAGTCAATTCAGCGACGAACACTGCATCTGTGTCGAAGTACTAACTAAGGTTGGTAAGATTATAGTGGCAAACCTATATTGTCAGTTCAGCGAAGACATTCAAACATACATCAATAAAATGAAACAAATCTTTCGAACATACAAAGATGAGCGAGTTGTGGTTGTGGCGGACGCAAACGCGAAATCAGTCTTGTGGAATTCTCCACAAACTGACGAGAAAGGGGCACTAGTTGAGGACATGATAAATGAACTACAACTAGTGCTACACAACAGGGCTGGTAATCCACCAACCTTCCAAAACAGAGCGGGGGCAACGAGTAACATCGACATTACGATGTCGAATGTGAAAGCTGCCAACCTCGTTCAGGGATGGAAGGTCACAGAACATGCGACCATCAGCGACCACAACTTTATCACCTTCGAAATATGTGATAGAAGAAATCAAAATATTGAAGTGTCCGAGCGGAAATACAATGTAGGAAAAGCTAACTGGGATCACTTAAAAACTGTGTTCCGTCTACCGCAACCGATGGGGGAGGGATGCAATGTCCATGACATAGCCAAACAATTAACAGTTGCGATACAAAGAGCGATGGATCAATCTATACCCAAATTAGTGAAGTCTAGAGGGGTAAATAACACAGCTTGGAAGGAAAGTCTGACGAGATTGAGAGGCAGAGTACGTAACGCAAGAAAGCGTTACCAACGATGCCGAATCTTTCTCGAAAGACAACAACTTCTGAATGAATACAGAAATTTAAAAGACACATATAAAAAGGAAATTGCGGAAACAAAGGCAAAGAGTTGGGAAGTGTTTGTTACAAAACATCTTCAGCTCGACGTGTGGGGGGTCCCGTACAAAATTGTATCAAATAAAATACGAAGCCCTACAATGTTATCTACATTAATAAAGCACGACGGCTCGCTGACGGAAAGTTGGGAGGAATCAGCAGATACTCTGTTAGATGTACTGCTCCCACCCGACAATCTAGAAAACGAGACCGAAGAGCAATTAAGAATCAGGAGAGGCATGATACAAAGGTACGAGACGCCTGACAGTAGAGTTGAAGAGTTTAGTACAGCAGAAGTTTATGAACTTCTAAAGAACATGAAAAGAGGCAAGGCCCCTGGGCCGGACAATATACATGTTGAAGTGCTTCAAGCACTAAACGAGCAGATAGTTCCTTATTTAACAACTATGTACAACTATTGCGTTAAACAGAGAAGGTTTCCTAATGTGTTCAAACAAGCTGATGTTATAATACTAAATAAAGGTGAAGATAAAGATCCTAGGCAACCGAAATCATACAGGCCCATATGTTTACTAAACACAATGGGCAAACTGTATGAAAAACTACTTTGTAAAAGGCTAAGTGATATCAGAAATGTCAGTGGGATGCATCCAGCCCAGTATGGGTACAGGAGCGGAAAGTCAACCGAGGACGCTATAAACAAGGTTTACGAAATAATCGACAGTAGCGAGTGCAAATACGTTATGATGGTATTTATTGACATTTCTGGAGCGTTCGACAATCTCTGGTGGCCTGCATTTTTCGAAAGACTTCGAGAGGTGCGGTGCCCTGGAGATTTGTACGGAAGCTTCAGAAATTACTGTCAGGATAGGTATGCAAGCCTAAGCTGCCCACATGCCAAAAAGACTCGGCATATATCAAAAGGATGCCCTCAAGGTTCGGTATGTGGTCCCATTTTTTGGGATCTCATGCTGGATAAATTGCTTGTTGAAATGACTGTTGCACCTGAGGTGCTTGGATGCATTGCATATGCGGATGATTTGTTGCTGGTCATAGACGCTGATAGCAGAAGAGAACTCGAGGTAAAAGCAAATAACGTACTGGAGGCCGTGACGGCGTGGACGTCGAGAGTAAAACTCACGATTTCACAGTCGAAAACGGTCTACAGTCTAGTAAAAGGTAGGTTGGAAAGAGATCCCCTAATAAGGATCGATGGAAGACCTATCAAGAGAACGAACAACACTAAATATCTGGGTATTGTCACTGACGAATCCAGACTATTTAGTAAACACATTACCAGCGTTTGCGACAAAGCGACAAGGCTGATGCATTGCATAGCAAGCTTGGCCCAAAGGGAATACAGGTTACCGTTTCATCAAGTAAGAGTGTACCTAAATGCAGTTCTTTCTTCCATAGTAGGATACGGAGCTAGTGTATGGGCACACAGACTTTCGAACGTTAAGAACAGAGAAAAAGTTGACAGAGCGCAAAGAGGTTTTCTGGTCAGAATGACTGGAGCCTTTAGCACGACGTCAACTTCTACCTTGACGGTTCTCACAGGAGTTCTGCCACTCCATCTAGAAATAAGAAAACGAGCCAGCTCTTACTGGTTGAAAAAACAAAATCCGCAAAAAGCCCAAGAAATACTTGGTGCTAACACACAAACAATACGAGGTATCCATGATACCATAAAACAACAGTGGCAGAATGAATGGGATGAAACACCGAAAGCGAGAAGACTACACCAGTTTCTACCGAGACTGAGTGAGATTCCGGTGTACTTTAACCCGACACCAGGGTTAGTGCATTTCTTAACGGGGCACGGCCCGTATCCTGACTATCTGCATAGATTCAATCTTGCTGAGGGAAATCTATGTGAGTGTGGACAAGTTGGTACGCCTGAACATGCCTTATTCGAATGCGAGATATACGCGGATGTAAGAGAAATAAGAGAACACCTATCAAACCTAACGATAGAAGAAATGTTAAGAAGCGAACATCACTTCAATTTATTAAATCTTCTAGCTAATAAAGTATCCAAACACCAACTGGAACTTTACAACAGCAGAAGGCAAATAGCTAGATAAGCTACAACAGCCAAGAGAAAAAATCAGTCACAAATTCATTAGATTATTAATATCATTATGTTATATAAATAAATAAAAATCGAAAACCTATGACTATGAAGTCAGAGTTGGTAGATAAAAGGGATCCTCTCTGATAGTTTTGGAATAAGGGTCTGTGGCTCACCAGAACTGCAGAGAGGTGAACTGGCTCTCCGTATAGCGCTTTTTCCGACAAGCGCTTGCTCTGACAAATGCATGAAGCATGTACTTGCATGTAACGCATGCGATTGCATGTTACTAACACTAATTAGGAATAACTTAGATTAGTGCATGTGATTGCGGTTCGCACCTGAGGATGAGTAGCATGGCTCACGTTTTGGGTGCGGGCCGAAATCATGGTTATAGTAGATAAGTAGTTATAGTAGTAGTTAGTCTTAGGTAACATTCGTAGAGGCCGAATGTATGTATAAAAAGTTACGTTTAATTCGTAACACTTTTAATTCAAATAACTCTACATTAGGGGAGTAGGGCCTATAGATTTAGGATTTAACATTAGAATATAATTAGTTAGTTTAACTTAACTTAATTATAAATAATAACTGCATGTATCAAACTAATCAATCCCTTCAGGAAATTACGACCAGGATTAGACTCAAGATGCCTGGTCAATATGTATCCTAAAATAAATGAAAAAAAAAAAATGTCCCTACCCACTGTCCCTGCCCCTAGGGCCTATGATATCAAGTTGAGTGATATCATAGTAGAAAGCGGCCTTCGGGCATCAAGCGAATAAACTTGTAAAGAAGGTTCGAAGTTTAAAAGGCTATTTTGTACCTCCCTGAAAAAGGAGTAAATTTTTATATAGTTATTAACTGTAAAAAACTTATCATAAGGAAGTAGCTAGATAGACCAAGTGCACCACCTCCACGTGGTTAGGGGCGGAAACCACTCCGCCGCAATCAGACGGGGTCCTCCCGCAATAAGCTCGGCGGTAGGGCTAAGCGTGCACGCTACTCCGGTTAAATATCAGTTTTTGTGCGGTAGTTGGACGATACGTGGGAGGCAGTTCGCAACCCACTTCCCTATTTGTAAGGTCTAGTGCATAAGTGTATAAATTAGTAAGTAGGTGTAAATTACATATAAGGTGTCATGGACACCCGGAAGAAGACTCTGGCCGCGGGTGGCTCGTCCACCAGCGGGAGAGTCTCTCCGGTGTCGGAGGAGGTTGTAGACGAGAGCTTCAGCTCGAGTCTCAACCTTAGGTTAAGCGAGCATCGGAGAAGGCAATGACAATTCAAGAAAAGTACCAAGACTTGATGGACTATGTCGATAACGACATGGATCCATCAAAAAGACTAGCGAAAGCAGGCAGAGAGGGTCTAAAAAGCAGACTACTGACGCTAGCAATGGAAATGGCCAGTTTAACTGGACAGAATAAAATGCTTAGAGAGGAAGTCGAAAGACTTCGTACTGAAAATGCGAAGAAAACGCAAACATCGTATGCAAGAGTAGCAGCACAACCTGTAACAACAACTGCAAAGAGTGAGGTTCAAATGAAAATCGACAAAATAAAAGACGATAATACTCTCTTTATAACCTCTGATAAAATAGGAAATGGCAAAAAAGTTCAGGAGGAATTCACTAAACTAGTGAATCCAAGAACAACTAAAGTCAGAATCAATCGAATGAGAACGACGGGCAAAGTTTTCATAATTGAAACGGCCTCAAAGGAGGATCTGGACAAGATCAAAAATAATAAAATAGTTAAAGATAACTTTAAATGTGAAACACCGAGGAAGCGAAAGCCTCTGGTGATTCTTTACGATGTACCGAGTGCAGAAAAAGAAGAGGATATACTAGAGAGTATACGGGAACAAAACTTCGATGAAATGTCGAAAAAAGAATTTAATGAAGGCATTAAGATAAGGTTTAAGACTGGACCGAGGGGGAAGTCTACCGTTCACTACGTGGCGGAGGTTTCACCTGACATGAGGAAAAAACTTATGAAAGACAGAATATATATAGGATTTCATGCTATAAATGCAAAGGACTACCTAGTAGTCCCGAAATGCATTAAATGCTTGGACCTTGGGCATGTTGCAAAACATTGCACAAGAGAAACGGCATGCAACAACTGCGGAGATTCGCATGAAAGGAAGGACTGTAAAAAGAGTGGTGACCAGCGAAAAGTTTGCATACCATGCAAACTCAGAGGCAAGAACAATTGCAACAAAGAAAATGCGAGGGATTGTCCCACGTATAAGTTGCTCTTGGATCGTCAGATCCAGAAAACTGATTATGGCCAGTAAATTCGATAGTGTGGGTTGTGTAAAACAATCAACACTTGAAGATACTGACCCAGACGTGGGACCATCTACATCGCATAAAACACCATCTAAGCGATTTCGTGACCGACTAAGATTACTTTCTTTCAGAAGAAAGAAAAAACTAACTGTCAATAGCGAAAACCAGGAAGAACCGAAGCCAAAGGATGAAGGTATATTGGCTCTGTATGAAGATATGGAGACCAATATGAGACTATCGCGACTAGAGGAGCCATCCATACTGGTCGCGGCCTTAAGGCATATAGTCAGACATCTTCATCCATATGGTGATAAGGTTACTTTTCCAGTTCCGAATGCGGTAGATAGGATACAACTTAAGTGCCTAAACATACCAACGAACGCAAGCGTACTGCTTCAGTTGCTGAAAAAAGTTTTTGATAGGAGAGGTGAAAAGTTCGATCTTGAAGAATTATACGGTGACTTTGTAAAAACTTATGGTAGGATAACTGTAGACTACTCACAGAAATGGCCCAACAGCCAAATCCATACACGACATCCTTAAGAATTCGGATTGGGCAAATTAACTGCATGCGCAGTGCAACTGTACTGCACGAAGTCAGGAAATTTGCCCAAGAAGAATGTCTAGATATTGTATGTCTACAGGAACCCTACACTAAGCAAGGAAAAGTGCAGTTCATGCCAGTGACTGCACAAAAAGCAAGCTGTGGAGAACAACCTATGGCAATTACCGTATCTTTCAACAGTCGACTTAAACTTTTCTTGTTGAGACAGTTCAGCGATGAGCATTGCGTTTGTGTTGAAGTACAGACCAAAGTTGGTAAACTTATTATTGCAAACTTGTATTGTAAATTTAGTGAGGATATAAATCAGTATATAGATAAAATGAAGTCAATTTTAGAACATATGGAAACGAAAGAGTTGTGGTTGTGGCGGATGCAAATGCAAAATCGGTTCTGTGGAACTCTCCACAAACGGATGAACTCCAACTAGTGCTTCACAATAAGGCAGGAAACCCACCTACCTTCCAGAACAGAGCGGGAGCAACGAGTAACATCGACATTACGGTGTCGAACGTGAAAGCTGCAAATCTCGTTCAGGACTGGAAGGTAACAGAGCATGCAACCATCAGCGACCACAACTTTGTAACGTTTGAAATATGCGATAAAAGGAAACCGAACAACGAAATATCCGAACGAAGATACAATATAGGTAAAGCCAACTGGGGGCACTTGAGAAATGTGTTCAGTCTGCCGCAACCGATAGGTGAAGGATGTAATGTCCATGACATCGCAAAGCAACTTACAGCAGCCATTCAAAAGGCTATGGATCAGTCAATTCCAAAAATAACAGCAAAGCAGAATGCTAGCAATTCAGCTTGGAAAGAGAGTCTAACAAGAATGAGAGGCAGAGTACGTAACGCAAGAAAGCGTTACCAACGATGCCGAATCTTTCTTGAAAGACAACGACTACTAAATGAATACCGAAACCTCAAAGAAACATATAAAAGGGAAATTGTAGATACTAAGGCAAAAAGCTGGGAAGTGTTCGTTTCGAAACACCTTCAGCTTGATGTGTGGGGGGTCCCGTACAAAATCGTATCAAATAAGATCAGAAGTCCCACTATGTTGTCAACACTAGTGAAACCGGACGGCTCGATGACGGAGAATTGGGAGGAATCGGCAGATACATTATTAGATGTACTGCTCCCTCCCGACGATCTAGAAAACGAGACCGAGGAACAACTAGAAATCCGGAGAGGAATGATACGAAGGTACGAGACACCTGGCACACGAGTTGAGGCTTTCGAACCAACAGAAATAAATGAACTGCTCATGGAAATGAGGAGACGAAAGGCCCCAGGGCCAGATCATATACATGTTGAGGTACTACAAGCATTAAGAGAACAGATAGTCCCCTATCTGACAAATATGTACAATGAGTGCATAAAACAACGGAAATTCCCTAATGTTTTCAAGCAAGCTGATATTGTAATACTGAATAAAGGAGAAGACAAAGATCCAAAACAACCAAAGTCATACAGACCCATCTGTTTGTTAAACACGATGGGTAAACTGTATGAGAAACTGCTTTGTAAAAGACTGAAAGAAGTCAGAAATGTCATTGGGATGCACCCCGATCAATATGGGTATAGGAATGGAAAATCTACTGAAGACGCTATTAACAAAGTTTATGAAATAATCGACGGAAGCGAACGAAAATACGCTATAATGGTATTCATAGACATTTCTGGGGCCTTCGACAATCTTTGGTGGCCTGCATTTTTCGAAAGACTTCGAGAAGTGCGGTGCCCTGAGGACTTGTACGGAAGTTTCAGAAATTACTGCCAAGACAGGTATGCAAGCTTGAGCTGCCCACACGCCAAAAAGACACGGCACATCACTAAAGGATGCCCTCAGGGTTCAGTATGTGGTCCTATTTTTTGGGATCTCATGCTGGACGGATTGCTTGAGGAAATGACTGTTGCACCAGAGGTGCTTGGCTGCATTGCGTATGCGGATGACTTGCTGCTAGTCATAGATGCTAACACTAGAAGAGAGCTCGAGGAACGAGCAAATAACATATTGGAGACCGTGACGCGGTGGACATCGAGGGTTAAACTCTCGATTTCACAGCAGAAAACGGTCTATAGCTTAGTCAAAGGTAGGCTGGAATGAGATCCTTTAATTAGGATTGATGGAAGGCCTATCAGGAGAACAAATCATATTAAATACCTGGGTATCGTCACTGATGAATCCAGACTATTTAGTAAACATATTACGAGCGTCTGTGACAAAGCAGCGAGACTAATGCATAGCATAGCGAGTCTGGCCCAACGGGAATATAGATTATCATTTCAGCAAGTAAGAGTGTATCTTAATACAGTTCTTTCATCGATAGTAGGATATGGCGCAAGTGTATGGGCACACAGGCTGGTTAATATAAAAAACAGGGAAAAGGTTGATAGAGCACAAAGAGGCTTCTTAGTCAGAATGACGGGAGCCTTTAGTACGACATCAACCAACGCCCTGACGGTCATAACAGGAGTTCTGCCACTCCATCTGGAAATTAAAAGACGAGCCTGCTTTTATTGGCTTAAAAAGCAGAACCATAACAGAATCCAAGAATTACTTGGAGTGGATATTAGAACCAAGCGTGATATCCAAGATATCATAACGCAGCAGTGGCAGAATGAATGGGACACGACTGAGAAAGCCAGAAGACTACACCAGTTTTTACCAAGACTTGGTGAAATACCAGCGTACTTTAACCCTACACCTGGGTTAGTACACTTCTTAACGGGACACATCCTGACTATTTGAATAGATTCCATCTTGCGGATACGAACATGTGTGAATGTGGACTACTTGGTACGCCGGAGCATACCTTATTTTATTGCGATATCTACGACAATGTCAACATAATCAGGCAACAACTTATGAACTTCACAATTGCAGAAACGCTAAAAAATGAAGATCTTTTCAATCTATTGAACAAACTTGCAGATATAATTTCCAAAAGACAATTGGAAATATATAATAGAAGAAGAACAGCTAGATAAGCTACCTTCGAAGGAAACTTATAACTAGTCTAATAAATCACTAAATTTGAAACAATTAATGATGCTCATTACAACTAATAAACTAATAAACATGATGAATTAAAAACAGTCACTGGACAAGAGTGATCTTCTCTGATAGTTTTGGAATAAGGGTCCGTGGCTCACCAGAACTGCAGAGAGGTGAACTCAAGTCCAGGCGTACTTCTCCGATGGACGCCTTGACTCTGCATGATAGTATGCACTTGCATGTACTGCATGGAATTGCATGCTTATTAGAATAAATTAGGATAGGTAGATTAGTGCATGAAATCATGATTGCGGTTCGCACCTGAGGATGAGTAGCAGAGCTCACGTTTTGGGTGCGGGCCGAAATCAGGGTAAATGGTAGTTGTAATTATAGTTAGGTTAGTGAGCATTCGTAGAGGCCGAATGTGCATGTAAAAAAGTTTGACGCTAATAACGTAACACTTTAACACAAAAAAAAAAAAAAAAAAAAAAAAAAAAAAAAAAAAAAAAAAAAAAAAATGTCCCTACCCACCGACGTGTCCGGGCGAACGCTCCGAAAGCTACACGCACGAACCGTAGGAGTCGAAAGGCGCGCGCCGAGATGCGCAGTGACCTAAAAGTGCCAGTGTGAAAAAAGTGATCGAAGTGATAAGTGTCAGGCGGACGCTGCGCTGCACGTGTGGCCACGCCCACCGATATTTCGGATTGGTCGTGCGCGAGCAAATGCGCAGCTGAAGCAAATAAGTCATTTGCCGACTAACCGTCGAAGCAGCGAGCATCGACAAGAGCACGCCGGAGTATTTGCTCCAAAAACTTTTCTTAAAACTTTAAGACAGCTGGATGCCGAGTATTCACTCGGATCCAGCTTTTTTTATGCAAAATTTTAAATTAATAAACACGGACAAAAGTAACTTTGAACGCGTAGTTCAACAACAAACCAGATTCGAGAAATACCTCGAATCTGGTTTTTATTTGCCTAAATTTCATTTCTCCCTGTTTACCAATTGGGAAAAAGTGAAAAAAAAAAGTGAAGTGAAAACAGTGCGAACCAACGAAAAATGGCGACTTCGTTAAACTTCGCCGAAGAAGACGACCACCAGGGACAGCCCAAAATATCAATGGGGCTAAGAAGAACACCACCACCGACCACCAGACGAACGAGACACTACAGCACAGAGGAAGAAACCGACGAAGAAACCATGGACACAAACAAGACGACAACCGTGACAAAAGACAATAGACAAACCAGAGACATTATTATGCAGAATGCTGATACAATCCAAGAAATCAAGGAACTAATTCTCGCAACAGTATCCCGGACAACACCGGAAGGCCGAGGTAAGTTGCAGTTTAATAGTAAAGACCGCATGACCGTTATTGAAAATACCGATAGGCTTATTTCGATATATGATAATCTTATTGCCCATCTTTACGTTCAAGAGAATAAAATTACCGAACTGCAGGATAGACTAATCGATAGTCTATCCAGCGGCAAGACACAATTTTTAGATTTAGAGAATAAAATTTCACCAATTAATAACCAGTTGAAAGAAATAAAAAGCTTATTAAATAAACCACATTTATTAAATGTCACACCAAATGTCACACAACAACACGCACAGACAATAACACAGACACAGACACAAAATCCCACACAGGACAACACAACAGCCATAAACACACAAGGAGCCACGAAAAAAACAAAAACCTACGCCAGTATCGCAAAAGACACCGTACCGAAAAAGAAACCGGAAGAAGAACCATGGACCACACCAAAAACGAAACGAAGATACGACACTATGATTAAACTCAAGAACGGAGAAAACGGCAAGATAATGGACACAATGAGGACGGTTGTGAAGCCAACGGAACTTGAAAACGTGACAATAAGACGAACACGGAATGAAAACACCATAATTTTAACCACGGAGGACAGAAAGCAACATGAAAAATTCAAACAACGAACGACAGCCTGCGAGAAACTTGAAACGAAGGATATAACAAAATCCAAAGATCCAACCTTAATCATTACCGGAATGCCGAGAGGGCAAGAGCAGGAGCAATTCCTACAGGCTCTCAAGGCAGAAAACGACGAACTAGACGACAAGTACAAAGACGAACTAAATAACCTAAAAATAGTGCACAGAAAAACTTGCAGAAACCAATGGAGGGAAAACCTATATATAGAAGGCCCAGTAAACATAATTAAGGAGATCCTAAAAACAGGATACATTTACTATGACCTAACAAAATGTTATGTGCAGGAACACATAAGCATTAGTATGTGCTTTAGGTGCTGCCGGTATAACCATGTCACGAAGTATTGCAAGGAGGCCGACCCAACTTGCTATAAATGCGGCAACAAACATGATGTCAAAAACTGCAAGGCGACAACCTACAATTGTATTAATTGTAAAATTATGAACTTAAGCCCTCGTACACATCAAGCCAGGGACCCTAAATGCCCGATATTCATAAGGAAACTGGAAGAACAAAAGCACCAAACTAACTACTCCGACTAAAAACACACACAACAACAAAACTCAAACACTACTAAAACACACACACACAACAACTAAACCTAAACACTACTAAAACACACACACAACACAATATCACTACATGGCCTCTTTTATACAATTTAATGCCGGAAGAGGCCTTGAAGCGACAGATAAATTACTACATAAAATACAAAAGGATGACATAGACATAGCACTACTACAAGAACCGGGACGAAATGCGTGGCAGAGCACTGAGTACCTCACTCTAGGACTAGACAAATCAACGAAAGCACCCATACTCGTAAAGCGCACACTAGCCAAACAAGTAACATTAATCTCAAACAGAACCAGCGACAACTGCACAACTATACACCTTAGAACTAACAACACCGACACTACCATAATAAACATATACGACAAACCTGGAGGAGACGCAAACACCACGCTAAACACACAAAAACTAAACATAGAAAACGACAGAAACCGGACCCTGCTCGTGGGCGACTTTAATGCGAAGGACCCGAGCTGGGGAGGTGACATAACAGATAATAGAGGACAAGACATTATAGACTGGACGACATTAAACAACATATACATTAACAACACACATGACAGCCCTCCGACCTTCCTCTCAACAAGAGGAAGAAGCTGGGTAGACCTAACACTAACAAAGGATCTGAGGGTGATGGACTGGAAGGTCAATGAGGAGGAAACTCTGAGCGACCATCAGTACATCACCTTCAGCACCAAAAAACAACAAAACAACAGTAACAACACACATAGAAAATACAACATAGCAGACATAGACAAAACAAAACTAAGCAGACTAACACTAGAAAAAACATGGAACTCACCGGGAACGGCACTAGAGCAAGCAAGATACACACAAAACCAAATAACGCAAATAGTGCAAGAGACGACAAAGAGAAAAAGGAAAGGGAAAAGAACAACCCAAATCTGGTGGACAATAGAGTTGGAAACACAGCGAAAGAAAACCAATAACTTAAGGAAAAAGTTTCAAAACGAAACCGATCCAATCAACAGAAGAAGAGCAGAAATTGAATATACAACGCAGAGGAGACTCTACAAAAACAATATCCAAACCACCAAAAAAACAGCCATCAGGGACTACCTAACAAACAACGACCCAGACAACCCGTGGAATATCGGCTACAAAATCATAAAGAGAAACGAAAACAACAACCACACATTAAACACTATAAAAAAAACCCGATGGTACATACACAGAAAACAGAGGAAACAATACGGTTCCTACACACAAAATACTTCCCGGCAGACAATGAACAAGAAGACGACGAAACACACAAAGAGCTTAGACGGAAGCAATACAGACAGAACACGAACAACGACAAACATTTCACCGAAGACGAAATAAAACAGACACTCATGGACATGAAGAATAAAAAGGCAACAGCCTCAGACGGACTTTCAAAGGAAATAATACAACACTTGCACGAGACAAACCCAGCAATACTGACAAATCTATATAACAACTGCCTAGATGCCGGGGATTTTCCGGAGTGTTGGAAGGGAGCAGACATGGTCTGGCTACCGAAAAAAGACGGCGGCAAAAGACCGATCTGCCTCCTCCCAACACTTGGAAAAGTCCTCGACAAGCTGACAGCTAAAAGACTGGTACACTACCTAGAAACACATAACAAACTCCACGAAAACCAATTCGGATTTAGGCAGGGAAAATCAACCATAGATGCAATAGAGCAAATAAACACCAAAATAACAGAAAATAAGAAAAATAAATTTCACACAGTCCTGATAACCCTAGACCTCCAAAATGCATTCAACTCTGCCTGGATCCCAACAATAGTAGACAGCCTACACAAATCAGACACATCACAAAACATACGCGAACTTTGTACAAACTTTTTACAAAACAGAAAAATTACTACAGAAAACATTACGAACAAGACACAAAAAGGCTGCCCGCAGGGATCGAGCCTGGGACCCATCTTATGGATATTACTGATGGAGTCCTGGTTCGATTTCATCGAGCAGACGGAAACAACAACCGAACACGACGCTATCCAGGCCTTTGCAGACGACCAGATTATCTTACTAACGGGGAAGTCACTCCACACCCTGGAAGATAAATGGACAAAAATATGGACAGCTTGTGACAAATGGGCTAAGACGTATAAACTGAAATACAACAGTGACAAAACGGAAGTCATGTTCATTCCACACAGACCAACCAGACCCCCGAGACTTCGAATTAATAACCAAACAATAACACCGTCAGAAAATCTCAAATACTTGGGACTGACCTTCGACACGGGCCTTCTATGGTTGGACCATGTGAAAATGAACAGGCAAAAAGCAGCCGACATTGGTCACAAGTTGTTTATAATCGCCGGCAAGGACTGGGGACGGACACCAAAAATGTTGAAGGCAATCTATGAGAACGCGGTAAAACCCATGCTCCTTTACGGAGCAGAGATCTGGGGTAAAAGAGCAAAGGACACAAGAATTGCAAAACAGTTGGCCGCCGCAGAAAGACCATTTCTGCGGGCGATCACAAGAGCATATAAGACCGCTCCAACAGCGGCCCTACACGTACTGGCCGGAACAACACCGCTGAACATAGATGCCTTCGCCATTTACAAAACATACAACGAAAACAAGAACAGCATAAACAACCTAAAACTCAAAACTACAGACACACCACACCCTACAAACAGAACGATACAACTAAGACAAGACATAAACACACCGGATATCAAGGTATATACCGACGCTAGCATCAAATCTGATAACAACAGAGAAAGCAAAGCGATCGGTATATACATTGAAAACCAAACGGACACCAACAGACTAAAATACAAAGTAAAATCGAGTGAAGACATAAATAGCCTAGAGGCCAGGGCCCTAGCTAAAAGCGCTGAAATAATAACTCAGCACATCCAAGACTACGAAAACAAGACAATCACATTCCACACGGACTCGACCGCAACACTACGTCAAATACAAAACGGAAATAACAGAAACAAAATAATAAACATGGCAAAATTGCACTTGGAAAAAATGACTGAACACAACATTCACTACAATATAGTAAAAACAGACAGACAAAACGCAGGTCTAAAGATAGCACATAACCTAGCGAACACAGCACACAACAACACACAAGACGACATCACAGTAATCAGAAAACAAGACATAAAACAACTAAGACTGAACACAAGATTGGCCGCATGGCAACAATCATGGGACACGACAGACAAGGGGAGAAAGACTTACAGCATATATAAAACTGTAAGACTGACTCCTCCAACACTCACATGGAAAGCAACGCAACTAATCACAGGACACGGACACTTACAAGCATACTATCATAGATTCAACCTACGAGACACAGACGGAAACTGCGGACACTGCAACACAACCGAAGACCAACACCACGTTATCAACACATGCACGATAGCACAAAGACAAACAGCCAGACAAACTCTGACACAACAATTATTACAAAAACAACTGACATACCCACCAACCAACATCGACATTACAGACAAAGAACTAACACAATGGATCAAAGAATGGGGTGAGCAAATGATCCTCGACGACGACACACAGGACACATAACACAAAGACAATCACCACACCCGCTCGAAACACCTATACACCTAATGAGAACAAAATCAATAGGTGGGCAATAGGGAAATCATTCAAACAACATCAGAACAGCCAAATAGTCAAAGCGGTCGGCTGTTAAGCTGTAGCAACCGCAACGGACAACACGATAAAAACTTAGCCAATAATCACGCGTCACAAACATTAACAAACATAGTGAAAAAGTGAAGTGATATGCAAAACACAACAATAACCCAAGTGCTGAAAGTGATAGTGACACTACGCCCAACAGCACTTGAGCCCCGCGAGAAGTGAAAAGACACCATCCTTTAGATATAAGTTCATTAGCTAGATAAGATAGATTAGTAAACATGTTAGAAAATAGTAATAGATTAGGGTTCTAGGATACCAGATATTAGAGAGATATTGCAGACTCAATTTTGCACTTGCTGTATTACAGCACGCGTTATTTTGACAGTAGAGCATGCGCAGATGTGATATTTGGCTTACGCTGCGTTATTGAAAATACGGCCTGCCGTTATTAGGGGAGCCGTTACGCTTTGCGGTATTGGTTGCGCTATTTTCTTTCTTAGGTTATGTTTATTGTTTGTTTCATTTAAACCAAGTTTGTTTGTAAAATTTTTTTCAAAATGAGTACATCAGACAGTAGCAAACGGATCAGATTTACGTCTGATGACGATTTGTGTTTGTTAAAACAAGTTTTAGGTCAAAATCCATTGACTTATCCAGAAAATTGGAGGATAGTTCAGGAGAACATGAGGAGTACAACAGGAAAATTCTTTATTATAAGAACTCTTAAGGATCATTTGTTTCTCTTGCTCGATATTTGGAAGAAAAAAACTGAAGCAGACCAAAAAAGGTTTGTTGCGTTATTAATAAATTTTTTAACAAATAAGACTGATGACTATAAATATATGTCTCTGATCAGAAAAAAGACATTTTGAAAGAGTAGTATACATATTGTATGATATCTAGACTATTTTGTATTCAACAAAATATAACAATTAAAGTTTTGTTTTAGATCAGGAGTAGAAGAAATGTATAGTGAAAGGGACAAATGTTTGCAGGAAATAGCAGATATGTGTGCCGATTTAACTTTGGCACCTCCTCCGAAAAAGAGGAGAGCTATTTCTAAGGAAAAGCAAATTATTGAATTGGGTCGGAAAATGAGGGATAATCATTCCTCAGTATATATAGAAAGTGAGACTAGAGACGCAACACAATTAGTTGAGGTTGATCATAGTTATGGTAAATATTATGCCTTTCTTCTTCATAATAAGATTGTTTAACATAACTATTTTTCAGTTATTTTACCGGAATATCAAGCTGAAGAGGTAGTTGTAGAAAATGTGGTGGCTGAAGAAGTAGAGTCAATGCAAAATACACCATGTTAGTATTTATTTATATTAAAACATATATCTTGTCAAACAAATGTAATGTATGAAAGATACAAAAAAAAATATTCAGAAAATTTGCTTATTTCACTAACTTCTTTCATTATTTTAGATATTCCAAGAACTTTAGGTAAGGCAGAAGAGAATAAAAAACAAATAATGGGTATGTTTGTTATGTGTAATAAAATAAAGATAAGTATTTACACTTTAAATTTTTAGGACCAGTAAAAAGGAGGCAAAATAAAAGTGTGTTGTTGCGTACAAATGGTTTGGATTATTTAAACAGAAAGAATGAAAAAGACTTTAATATAAGAGCCAGGGAATTGGCAATAGAAGAAAAAAAACTGAATTAGAAGAACGAAGATTAAAGTTAGAAGAGGAAAAACTCAGATTTCAGGAAAAAAATGGGAGAATGAACATAATGAGACGAAGTTACACAGGGAATTTAAAAGACAAAAGATGAAAGCAGACCTGGCCGAAAAAAAGAGTACCTACTATAGCTCTTATTGAATCACAAACAAAAATTATAGAATCATTATTAAAAAGATTACAGAAATATGAAGAATGATGTGTTTCCTAGTTATAGATGTGTAGATTTTATAAATAAAAAGTTAAAATATTATTACATTTTTATTATTCCTCTATATGTAGATGGTTCTTATGTTTTGGGGTTGTTTTTCTTCTCCTTTTAGTTATAATTTCTCTGTTTCCAACATAAGATATAACTTTAGGTATTTATAATTAAAACACAAATTAAGAATGAACCAATATATTATATAAGTAACAAACAACTGAAAAGAACATATTGGCCAAGCAAAAAATTTAATTCTTCATTTTGTGGAAGTAATACATGTTCACCTACAATGTTATTTAAAATGATGAATTCTATATCATCATCATGAGCATTTGCTAAAATAAGTGCTTCTAAATCATAATCCATTTTCAATAATTTGCGAACAAACGACAAGAAAACAAACAACGTAAATAACGCAACAAAGTGTGCATAAGTTTAAGCACAGTTTAAGCAATATCTCTCTTTGCGATGTGTCAGCCGTATGTCAAAACTGTCAAAATAGCGCGGCGTAAATAGTGCAGCGCAGGCACTTGTCAACTTTGCAATAACTCTCTATTGTTTAGTTTATAATTTTGTAGAAATTCTGTAGTTATTTTATTCAATAAAGAAAAAGGGATCCTTCTTTCACCGCAAGTTTTTGGAGTGCGGTGCTGGGATGGGTTCTCTTGACATGGTTTCGTCAGATATTGTGTAGAAACAGGTCTTATGCCGTAAGGTGGGTGGACCAGGGCCACGATTGGCTTGCACACTCTTCGGAGTAGGCAAATCAATCGGAGGTACAAATTGCTCCTTTCATGTCCCTACCCACTGCCCCTAGGGCCTATGATATCAAGTAGAGTGATATCATAGTAGAAAGCGGCCTACGGGCATCAAGTGATTAACCTTAAAAGAAGGTTCGAAGCAGTCAGAAAATATTTTTGTACCTCCCTGAAAAGGGAGAAGTTTTTAGTTTTTCACCTAGTTATTAATTACAAACGCATCAAGGTAGTAGCTAGATAGACCTGTGCACCACCTCCACGTGGTTAGGGGCGGGCAACCACTCCACCGCGATAAGACGGGGTCCTCTCGCAATAAGATCGGTGGTAGGGCTAAGAGTGCACAGCTACACCGATAAAAAACGATTTTTGTGTGGTAGTTGGACATTTCGTCAGGTGCAGTTCAGCACCTTTTTCCCGTATATAAGTAATAGTGCTTAGCGTAAGACAGTATAGTAAGTAGGTAGTAGATTTAAGTGAGAGGTGTCATGGACACCCGGAAGAAGGCTCTGGCCGCGAGTGGTTCGTCCACCAGCGGTAGAGTCTCTCCGGTGTATGAGGAGGAGGACACGAGCTTTAGCTCGAGTCTGAATCTTAAGTTAAGCGAAAGCAGGCGCGTGTCGGAGAAAGAGAGCACTATGGAAGAGAAATTTCAGGATCTCATGGACTTCGTTGAGAATTACATGGATCCGTCGAAAAGACTGAACAAGGCTGGCAAAGAGGGTCTAAAGACGAGATTATTAACATTAGCGATGGAAATGGCCAATCTAACAGGCCAGAACAAAATTCTGAAACAAGAAGTCGAAAGACTTAGAACTGAAAATAATAAACAGGGAAACATGACATGGCTAAAATTGCATCAGTACCTGTAGCAGGCGTACCAAAAAGCGATGTGCAAGTTAAGATCGAAAAGCGCAAAGAAGACAACACATTATTTATAACATCGGATAAAATGGCATCAGGCAAGAAAGTTCAGGAACAGTTCACAAAATTGATAAACCCGAGAGTGCACAAAGTTCGCATAAACAAAATGCGAACTACAGGTAAAGCGTTAATTATAGAAATGACGACAAAGGAAGACCTAAACAAAATCAAACAAAATAAAACAGTTACAGATAATTTCAAATGCGAGGAGCCTAGGAAACGCAGGCCTATGGTAATCCTCTATGATTTACCGAGCTCGGAAAAGGAAGAAGACATCCTTGAGAGCATAAGGGAACAAAACTTTGAACATATGTCAAAGAGCGAATTCAATAAAAACATAAAGTTACGATTTAAGACTGGACCGAGAGGCAAAGCTACTGTTCACTATGTGGCAGAAGTTTCACCTCAATTAAGAAATAATATGATTAAAAATAAAATTTACGTAGGATTCCATGCCATCAACGCCAAAGACTACTTAGTAGTCGCAAAATGCATGAAATGCCAGGATCTCGGACATGTAAGCAAACATTGTACGAGAGAAACGGCATGCACACATTGTGGTGAGGGCCACGAAAGAAAGGACTGCAAGAAAGTCGAGCAGCCCAAGGTTTGCATACCTTGTAAGACAAGGGGCAAAAGTAATTGCAAAACGGAGAATGCGAAGGACTGTCCGACCTACAAGTTGCTTCTGGATCGCCAGATCCAGAAAACCGACTACGATCAGTAAATTCGATAGTGTGGATTGTGATAAACAATCAACACACGAAGATACTGCATCAAGTGTAGGACAATCCGCAACGCATAAAACTCCGTCAAAACGGTTGCGTGACCTACGACGATTAATTTCCTTTCGTAGGAAGAAAAATCATAAACCTGTCAATAGCGAAACCAAGGAACAACCGAAGCCAAAGGATGAAGGAATATTGGCTCTGTATCAAGATATGGAGACCAATATGAGACTGTCGCGACTAGAGGAGCCATCCATACTAGTCGCGGCCTTAAGGCACACAGTCAGGCATCTTCATCCGTATGGTGATAAGGTAACATTTCCAGTTCCAAATGCGGTGGATAGAATACAGTTAAAGTGTCTAAATATACCAACTGACATGGGGGTATTGTTGCAGTTGCTGAAAACAGTATTCGATAGAAGAGGTGAGAAATTCGACTTGGAGGAGTTGTACGGTGATTTTGTAAAGACCTATGGTAGGATAGCTGTGGACTACACGCAGAAATGGCCCAACAGCCAGATACACACCAGACATCCTTAAGGATTCGTGTTGGGCAAATTAACTGCATGCGCAGTGCAACAGTACTGCACGAAGTCAGGAAATTTGCCCAGGAGGAATGTTTAGATATAGTTTGTCTACAGGAACCCTACACTAAACAAGGTAAAGTGCAGTATATGCCTATAACGGCACAAAAAGCGAGTTGTGGAGATCAACCAATGGCAGTCACCGTACTCTTCAACAATAGAATGAAACTCTTCATGTTGAGTCAATTCAGTGACGAACACTGCATCTGTGTCGAAGTACTAACAAAGGTTGGTAAGATTATCGTAGCAAACCTATATTGTCAGTTCAGCGAAGACATTCAAACATACATTAATAAAATGAAACACATCTTTCGAACATACAAGGATGAGCGAGTTGTGGTTGTGGCGGACGCAAACGCAAAATCAGTCTTGTGGAATTCTCCACAAACTGACGAGAAAGGGGCACTAGTTGAGGACATGATAAATGAACTACAACTAGTGCTACACAACAAGGCTGGAAATCCACCAACCTTCCAAAACAGAGCGGGGGCAACGAGTAACATTGACATCACGATGTCGAATGTGAAAGCTGCTAACCTCGTTCAGGGATGGAAGGTCACAGAACACGCGACCATCAGCGACCACAACTTTATCACCTTCGAAATATGTGATAGAAGAACTCAAAATATCGAAGTGTCCGAGTGGAAATACAATGTAGGAAAAGCTAACTGGGAACACTTAAAAACTGTGTTCCGTCTACCGCAACCGGTGGGGGAGGGATGCAATGTCCATGACATAGCCAAACAAATAACAGTTGCGATACAAAGAGCGATGGATCAATCTATACCCAAAATAGCGAAGTCTAGAGGGGTTAATAACACAGCCTGGAAAGAAAGTCTGACGAGATTGAGAGGCAGAGTACGTAGGGCAAGAAAGCGTTACCAACGATGCCGAATCTTTCTCGAAAGACAACGACTTCTAAATGAATACAGAAATATAAAAGACACATATAAAAAGGAAATTGCGGAAACAAAGGCAAAGAGTTGGGAAGTGTTTGTTACAAAACATCTTCAGCTCGACGTGTGGGGGGTCCCGTACAAAATTGTATCAAATAAAATACGAAGCCCTACAATGTTATCTACATTAATAAAGCACGACGGCTCGCTGACGGAAAGTTGGGAGGAATCAGCAGATACTCTGTTAGATGTACTGCTCCCACCCGACAATCTAGAAAACGAGACCGAAGAGCAATTAAGAATCAGGAGAGGCATGATACAAAGGTACGAGACGCCTGACAGTAGAGTTGAAGAGTTTAGTACAGCAGAAGTTTATGAACTTCTAAAGAACATGAAAAGAGGCAAGGCCCCTGGGCCGGACAATATACATGTTGAAGTGCTTCAAGCACTAAACGAGCAGATAGTTCCTTACTTAACAACTATGTATAACCAATGCGTTAAACAGAGAAGGTTTCCTAATGTGTTCAAACAAGCTGATGTTATAATACTAAATAAAGGCGAAGATAAAGATCCTAGGCAACCGAAATCATACAGGCCCATATGTTTACTAAACACAATGGGCAAACTGTATGAAAAGCTACTTTGTAAAAGGCTAAGTGATATTAGAAATGTCAGTGGGATGCATCCAGCCCAGTATGGGTACAGGAGCGGAAAGTCAACCGAAGACGCTATAAATAAGTTTTACGAAATAATCGACAGTAGCGATTGCAAATACGTTATGATGGTATTCATTGACATTTCTGGAGCGTTCGACAATCTCTGGTGGCCTGCATTTTTCGAAAGACTTCGAGAGGTGCGGTGCCCTGGAGATTTGTACGGAAGCTTCAGAAATTACTGTCAGGATAGGTATGCAAGCCTAAGCTGCCCACATGCCAAAAAGACTCGGCATATATCAAAAGGATGCCCTCAAGGTTCGGTATGTGGTCCCATTTTTTGGGATCTCATGCTGGATAAATTGCTTGCTGAAATGACTGTCGCACCTGAGGTGCTTGGATGCATTGCATATGCGGATGACTTGTTGCTGGTCATAGACGCTGATAGTAGAAGACAACTCGAGGTAAAAGCAAATAACGTACTGGAGGCCGTGACGGCGTGGACGTCGAGAGTTAAACTCACGATTTCACAGTCGAAAACGGTCTACAGTCTAGTAAAAGGTAGGTTGGAAAGAGATCCCCTGATAAGGATCGATGGAAGACCTATCAAAAGAACGAACAACACTAAATATCTGGGTATTGTCACTGACGAATCCAGATTATTTAGTAAACACATTACCAGCGTTTGTGACAAAGCGACAAGGCTGATGCATTGCATAGCAAGCTTGGCCCAGAGGGAGTACAGGTTACCGTTTCATCAAGTAAGAGTGTACCTAAATGCAGTTCTTTCTTCCATAGTAGGATACGGAGCCAGTGTATGGGCACACAGACTTTCGAACGTTAAGAACAGAGAAAAAGTTGACAGAGCGCAAAGAGGTTTTCTGGTCAGAATGACTGGAGCCTTTAGCACGACGTCAACTTCTGCCTTGACGGTTCTCACAGGAGTTCTGCCACTCCATCTAGAAATAACAAACGAGCCAGCTCTTACTGGTTGAAAAAACAAAATCCGCAAAAAGCCCAAGAAATACTTGGTGCTAACACACAAACAATACGAGGTATTCATGATACCATAAAACAACAGTGGCAGAATGAATGGGATGAAACACAGAAAGCGAGAAGACTACACCAGTTTCTACCGAGACTGAGTGAGATTCCGGTGTACTTTAACCCGACACCAGGGTTAGTGCATTTCTTAACGGGGCACGGCCCGTATCCTGACTATCTGCATAGATTCAATCTTGCTGAGGGAAATCTATGTGAGTGTGGACAAGTTGGTACGCCTGAACATGCCTTATTCGAATGCGAGATATACGCGGATGTAAGAGAAATAAGACAACACCTATCAAACCTAACGATAGAAGAAATGTTAAGAAGCGAACATCACTTCAATTCATTAAATCTTCTAGCTAATAAAGTATCCAAACACCAGCTGGAACTTTACAACAGCAGAAGGCAAATAGCTAGATAAGCTACAAAGCCATGAGAAAATTCAGTCACAAATTCATCAAATTATTAATATCATTTATGTCATATATAAATAAATAAAAACGAAGACCTATGACTATGAAGTCAGAGTTGGTAGATAAAAGGGATCCTCTCTGATAGTTTTGGAGTAAGGGTCTGTGGCTCACCAGAACTGCAGAGAGGTGAACTGGCTCTCCGTATAGCCGTAAAAAATGTCCCTACCCACTCTCCGTCCGGCTCGCGGAGATAAGAATACGGCCGGGGTCAGAAAGCCCTGCCTGTCGTAAGAGGCGACTAATGGGTAGGAATAGGGAGGTGGAGAGCCGTCGCCTGAGGTGTCGGGTTTGTAGAAACGCACACGGTCGCTTCGGCGACACGGTCACCGGTCTACACTCCTAGTATCCGAGACGAGACTACTCGTGGGACCACTCTACTCCCATTCCAAAAGAGCCTGGTGAGGTTGAACGAGCTGGGCCCGTAAATACCTCTCCTGACCTTGGTCAGGAGGGGTGTGGACACACCGCTCCTGACGATGGTCAGGGGCGGTGTAGGTGCCCCGGCACGTACCCACCGGGAGATCCAAGAGTGGTAGAGGAGAGATCCTCGGCGGCGACCTGTCTACGTGTGAGGTGGAAATTCCTCCGCCTGCCGAACCTACCCGCCCGTGGTGTGGGAGTAACGGGTAGGCAAGGTACTCACAACACAGGTACTACGGGGAAGGTGGAGCCCCCGCGGGTTGCGTGTGCTAGACGTGTCGTGGTAACCCTACGGGGTACCCCCACAGGGGGACCCACGGGACGTCTTTGGTACGCGCCCCGTGGCACCTTCACTTTGGTGTCGGACTCGTAGGGGCAGAGGTTTCGCTATGGGCGTATGTCGAAAGATAGGTAGCCCAGGGTCCTGCCAGGTCATAGTATTTGGAGGGCACGCACACATTGCAATGTCCCTACCCACTCAGTTTGCATCTAGACTTCGAACAGAGCGGACGTGTCCGGGCGAACGCTCTGCAGAGTCGACACGTACGAACCGTGAGAGTTGAAAACGCGCGCAGTGATGCGCAGAGACCAAAAAGTGCATTGTGGTAAAAGTGACGAGAGAGTGAAGTGCTAGTCGGACGTTACGCTGCGCGTGTGGCCACGCCCACCGATATTTCGGATTGGTCGTGCGCGTGCAAATGCGCAGTCGACACTAAAGACTCATTTGCAAACGGACCTTACCGACGAGAACTATCAACCGGAGCACGCCGGAGTGTTTGCATAAAAATCTTAAAACATTTTAAGACAGCTGGATGCCGAGTATTCACTCGGATCCAGCTTTGTTTATGAAAAAATTTTAATTTCCTATAGTTACGAATTAGAGCCAGTGCGAGACAAAAACAGAACAAACCAGATTCGAGACCATAACTCGGATCTGGTTTTTATTTGCCAAAAATTCAATTCTCTATACTTACGAATTGAACAAGTGACAAGTGAAAAGTGAAACACGTAAAAGTGATGGCGACGTCACTGAATTTTGAAGAGGAAGAACAGACGCCTAGAATATCGATGGGCCACAGAAGGACACCACCACCGACAAGACAAAGATACGACAGTACGGAATACGAGACCGAAGAAGAGGAGACAAGAAATAGAAGAAAAACGACAATAACATAATCGACACAAAAAATGACGAAACAAGACAAACCAGTGACGGAAAAATCAACAAGGGACGTAATTATGCAGAACGCGGAGACAATCCAGCAGATCAAAGAAATCATCCTAGCCACGGTGTCGCGAACCACTCCGGAGGGCAAAGGTAAGATACAATTCAATAGCAAAGATAGAATAACGGTAATAGAACATACGGACAAATTAATCTCTTTATATGACAATTTAATAACGCATTTATACACGCAGGAGAGCAGAATAACCGAGCTCCAAAACACAATAATAAATAATTTGTCCATATGTAAAACTCAGAGCTTAGATTTTGATAATAAATTAAAAAACCACTTCTTAGAGATCAAAAATTTATTGAAAAACTCACAATCCATAAACACAACACCAAACACACAACACCAGACACAAACACCGACACCAACACCGACACCAACACAAAAACAACTGACACAAAACCCTACACAATCATCAAACACAACAGGGACAATTCCAAAAACCAAAACCTATGCCACAATAACCAAAGACACGACTACAAAACAAAAACCGGAAGAGACTCCATGGACAACACCAAAAACAAAAAGAAGATACGACACAATGATCAAACTAAAGAACAGCGACAACGGAAAAATAATGGATACCATGCGAACAGTAGTAAAGCCCACTGAACTAAACAACATCACAGTTAGACGAACAAGAAATGAAAATACGATAATACTCACCACAGAAGACAAGAAGCAACACGACAGAATTAAACAAAGGACAACGGCATGCGAAAAACTGGAAACCAAGGATATCACGAAAACAAAGGACCCTACACTACTAATCACCGGCATGCCAAAAGGACAGGAACAGGAACAGTTTATAAAAGCACTAAAACTAGAAAACGAATCCCTAAATGACAAATACAATGACGACTTAGACAAACTAAAAATTGTACATAAAAAACAATGCAGGATCCCCTGGAAGGAAAACCTGATAGTTACAGGACCAACCGAAATAATTAAAGATATCCTAAAGAACGGATACATCTACTATGACTTATCGAAGTGTTATGTGGAAGAGTACGTGAGGGTCAGCATATGTTACAGATGCTGCAGGTACAACCATGTAACTAAATACTGCAAAGAGGCCCAACCGACGTGCTATAAATGTGGACAAAAACATAAAGCGGGCACATGTAACACCACCAACTATAACTGCATCAATTGCCAAATCATGGGATTACACCCAAGAAATCATCAAGCAAGGGATATGAAATGCCCCATATTCATAAAAAAAACGGAAGAGACGAAACAGCAGACAAACTACTCGAACTAAACAAAACACAACTTAACACACACAACAACACACAACTAACTAACTAACAACACACACAACACAACACGAAGCAACATGGCCTCTTTTATCCAATTCAATGCGGGAAGAGGCCTTGAAGCAACAGACAAACTTTTACATAAACTATACCTAGAAAACATTGACATAGCACTATTACAAGAGCCAGGATACAATGCCTGGCAAAGCACGGACTACATAATACTAGGACAAGACAAGACGTCAAAAGCACCAATACTGGTACGCAAATCACTTACAAAACAAGTCACACTCATTACAAACCGCACAAACGAAAATACCACGACAATACACCTCAGAACAAACGACACAAACACGACAATAACGAACATATATGATAAACCAAGAGGCGACATAAACACCACACTCGACTCACAAAAATTACACATAGAAACAGACAAAAACAAATCCCTAATTGCGGGTGACTTCAACGCGAAGGACCCCAGTTGGGGAGGAAACATCACAGACAAACGTGGACAGGACATCATTGAGTGGACAACATTAAATAACATATACATAAATAACACACACAACAGCCCTCCTACCTTCCTCTCGACAAGAGGAAGAAGCTGGGTTGATCTCACGTTGTCAAAAGACCTGAGGGTGATGGACTGGAAGGTCAGCGAAGAGGAAACTCTGAGTGACCACCAGTACATCATCTTCAGTACGAAAAGACAACAAAAACACAAGAACAACATAATACACAGAAAATACAATATTACAGACATAGACAAAACAAAACTAAACAGGACCACACTAGAGGAAACTTGGAACACAACAGGTACAATACACGAAAAAGCTGTACAAACACAAAACCAAATTATAACCTTAGTACAAAACACCACGAAAAAGAGGAACAAATGTCATAAAACAAATCAAATATGGTGGAACAACGATTTGGAAAACCAAAAGAAGAGAACAAACAAACTGAGAAGAGCGTATCAAAAGGAAACAGACATTATAAACAGAAGAAGAGCGGAAATCGAATATACCACACAAAGAAGACTTTACAAAGACCAAATTAAAAACACAAAGAAAATGGCTATCAGGGAATACCTGACCAACCATGATCCAGACAATCCGTGGAACATCGGATATAAAATCATCCGCAAAAACGGCGAAACCAACAGTACAATAAACACTATAAAAAAACCAGACGGCACCTACACTCAAGACAGGGAAGAAACTATACGATATTTACATACGAAATATTTCCCAGACGACAAAGAACAAGAAGACGAAAACATACACAAGGAAATCAGACATAAACAATACCAACAACACACAATGAACGACAAACACTTCACGACAGACGAAATCAAACACACAATAGCTGACATGAAAAACAAAAAGGCAACAGCCTCAGATGGTTTATCAAAAGAAATCACACAAATAATACACGACATAAACCCAAACATACTGACGAATCTATACAATGACTGTCTAAACACGGGAGAGTTTCCTGAGTGTTGGAAGGGAGCGGACATGGTCTGGTTACCAAAGAAAGACGGTGGCAAAAGACCAATCTGCCTCCTCCCGACACTCGGAAAAGTCCTCGACAAATTAACAGCCAGACGACTAACACACCACCTAGAACAACACAAAAAATTACATGACAACCAATACGGATTCAGGCAGGGCAGATCCACAATAGATGCAATAGACCAGATAAACAATAAAATAGTATACAATAAAAAGCATAAATATCATACAGCCATCATCACACTAGATTTACAAAACGCCTTCAACTCTGCCTGGATACCGAACATAATAGACAATTTACACAAAGCAAACACCCCACATAACATACAAGAGTTGTGCGTCGATTTCTTACGAAATAGACGCATAACAACAGAAAACATCACGGACAAAACACAAAAAGGCTGCCCGCAGGGATCGAGCCTGGGACCCATATTATGGATACTCCTAATGGAATCCTGGTTCGATGCCATCGAGCAGACCGAAACACCAACGGAATACGACGTCATCCAGGCCTTTGCTGATGATCAAATCATCCTACTAACAGGAAAGTCTCTGAACAACATAGAGACGAAATGGGACCAAATATGAACAGCTTGTGAACAATGGGCTAAAACTTATAAACTAAACTACAATAGAGATAAGACAGAAGTCATGTTTATACCGCACAAGCCAACCAGACCACCCAGAATCAGAATAAACAACAAAATAATAACACCGTCAGATAACCTCAAATACCTGGGGCTGACTTTTGACACGGGACTGCTTTGGTTGGACCATGTAAAGATAAACAGACAAAAAGCAGCCGACATTGGGCACAAGTTGTTCATTATTGCCGGCAAAGACTGGGGACGAACACCGACAATACTGAAGGCAATATACGAAAGAGCGATAAAACCCATGCTCCTTTACGGAGCAGAGATCTGGGGAAGTAGGGCGAAAGACACTCGTATCGCCAAACAGTTGGCCGCCGCAGAAAGACCGTTTCTGCGAGCGATCACCAGAGCATACAAAACCGCTCCAACATCGGCCCTGCATATACTGGCCGGAACCACACCGCTCAGCGTAGATGCCTTCGCAATACACAAGACATACACAGACAACAAAGACACAATAACAGGACTAAAACTCAAAACTGCAGACATACCACACCCGACAAACAAAATAATTAAGACAACACAAGACATAGAATCACCGGACATGAAGATATACACAGATGATAGCATCAAAACACACAATAATACAACAAGCAAAACAATTGGTATCTACATAGAAAAACCTATAAACACAATCAGAATAAACCGCAAAATAGACACAACAGAGAACATAAACAACTTAGAAGCCATAGCACTAGAAACAGGAACAGACATAATCACACAAAACATACACGAACACACAAACAAAAACATCATTTTTTACACAGATTCTACCACACTGTTAATGCAGTTAGAAAACGGCAACAACCGAAACAAAACAATAAACAAAATAAAAAAGAACCTTGAAAAAATGACTGATCACCACATACATTATAACATTATAAAAATTAACAGAAACGATACAAGTCACAAAATCGCACATAATCTAGCCAAAACGGCTCACACAAATCCACAAGATACAATACACATCACCACCAAACAAGACATAAAAGCAACAAGACAAAACATACAACTTAACACATGGCAACAACACTGGGACAGTACGGACAAGGGCAGGAAAACATATAATATAATAAAAAACGTGAAACTCACAGAACCCACATACACCTGGAAAACAATACAACTGCTCACAGGACACGGACACATGCAGGACTACTACCATAGATTCAATCTTCGGGACACAGATGGCAATTGCCAACACTGTAAAGTACCCGAAGACCAACATCATATAATTAACGCCTGCGAAATCACACAAAGACAAACAGCCAGACAAACTTTAACACAAAGACTAATACAAAAACAGATGACATATCCACCTACCAACATTGACATCACGGACAAAGAAATCACCTCATGGATAAATGAATGGGGTGAAGACATGATCCTCGACGACGAAGACACACAAGACACCTAAATAAACACACACACACCTACACCAACACACCTCTCTCTCTCTTGTCGTTTCCTCATTGCTGAGGATCGTGATTTCCAACACACCTAGATATACATTAAAACCAAAAATCGACAATACCTTTGCCCGAAGGAAAACATAAACTCACAGCGAAAAGTGAACACCGTAAAATTCGGCGCAATAAACACAAAATCTCCAGAACAAAAGTTAATATGAACTAACAGTGCAAAGTGCGTCGCGATAAGCAAACTGAAAAGCGCTGAAAGCGAAAACACTAGAACAAGCGGCACGTTAACAGTGAAAAGACACTACCTTAGCTTAGATTAACTTAGAATTAGATATATTATACAATAGAGTAGAATAGGATTTTAGAATAGGTTTTCATAACAGTTTTCTACATACTTATTAATTATAGGGACATTTATTAACTTAATACGAATTCATAACTATTTTCTATATATTTACTAATGTAAGGACACTTGTTAATTTTAAGAATTTGTACATCTTATTTTTATTTTCAATAAAGATATCGGGGGGTCTTCTTTTCGCCGCAATTTTTGGAGTGCGGTGATGGGATGGGTTCCCTTGACAGAGCTTCGTTAGATATTGAGTAGTTACAGGTCGTATGTCGTAAGATAGGTAGACCAGGACCGCGATTGGTTTCCACGCTCTTCGGAGCGGGCAAACAAATCGGAGGTCCGAAGAACTCACTTTCATGTCCCTACCCACTCTCCGTCCGGCTCGCGGAGATAAGAATACGGCCGGGGTCAGAAAGCCCTGCCTGTCGTAAGAGGCGACTAATGGGTAGGAATAGGGAGGTGGAGAGCCGTCGTTTGAGGTGTCGGGTTGGTAGAAACGCACACGGTTGCTTCGGCGACACGGTCACCGGTCTACATTCCTAGTATCCGAGACGAGACTACTCGTGGGACCACTCTACTCCCATTCCAAAAGAGCCTGGTGAGGTTGAACGAGCTGGGCCCGTAAACACCTCTCCTGACCTCGGTCAGGAGGGGTGTGGATATACCGCTCCTGACGGCGGTCAGGAGTGGTGTAGGTGTCCCGGCACGTACCCACCGGGAGATCCAAGAGTGGTAGAGGAGAGATCCTCGGCGGCGACCTGTCTACGTGTGAGGTGGAAATTCCTCCGCCTGCCGAACCTACCCGCCCGTAGTGTGGGAGTAACGGGTAGGCAAGGTACTCACAACACAGGTACTACGGGGAAGGTGGAGCCCCCGCGGGTCGCGTGTACTAGACGTGTCGTGGTAACCCTACGGGGTCCCCCCGTGGGGACGTCTTTGGTACGCGCCCCGTGGCACCTTCACTTTGGTGTCGGACTCGTAGGGGCAGAGGTTTCACTAACGGGCGTATGCCGAAAGGCCAGGTAGCCCAGGGTCCTGCCAGGTTTTTAATTGGAGGGCACGCACTTAAGTCATGTCCCTACCCACTCAGTTTGCATCGAGACTTCAACCAGAGCGGACGTGTCCGGGCGAACGCTCTGCAAAGTCGACAGCACGAACCGTGGGAGTTAAGACGCGCGCCGTGATGCGCAGAAACCAAAAAAGTTCAGTGTGATAAAAGTGACCGGAGTGTAAAGTGCTAGTCGGACGTTGCGCTGCACGTGTGACCAAGCCCACCGTTAAATTTCGGATTGGACGTGCGCGTGCAAATGCGCAGCTGAAGCAAAAAGCCCATTTGCAAACGAACCTTACCGACATTAACTACCGTTCGGATCACGCCGGAGTGTTTGCATAAATAAAACCCTTAAAACATTTCAATATAGCTGGATGCCGAGTATTCACTCGGATCCAGCTTTTTTGATGAAAAAATTTCGTTTCCCCCTATATACAAATTAGGACCAGTGCGGGATAAAAACAAAGTAAACCAGATTCGAGATCATAACTCGGATCTGGTTTTTTATTTGGCAAAATTCAATTTGTCTATACTTACAAATTGCATATCGAGTGATAAGTGAAAAGTGAACCACAGAAAAGCGATGGCGACATCGCTAAATTTTGAAGAAGACGAGATGCCCAGAGTATCGATGTGCCTCAGAAGGACACCCCCACCTACGACAAAGACAAGGTACGATAGTACGGAATACGAGACCGAAGAGGACGAGACAAGGAATAGACGAAGAACAACAACAACATCGACACAAAAACTGACGAAACACGAAAAACCAACGACAGAAAAATCAACAAGGGACGCTATCATGCAGAATGCAGAGACAATTCAACAGATCAAGGAAATTATCCTAGCCACAGTGTCGCGAACTACTCCGGAGGGCAAAGGTAAGATCCAATTTAATAGTAAAGACAGAATCACGGTTATAGAACATACGGACAAATTAATCTCTTTGTACGATAACTTAATAACTCATCTTTACACGCAGGAGAGCAGAATAACTGAGCTCCAAAATACAATAATAAATAATTTGTCCGTAAGTAAATCACAGAATTTAGATTTCGACAATAAATTGAATAATCATTTCTTAGAGATCAAAAATTTATTTAAAAACACACAACCCATACACACAACACCAAACACACAACACCAGACACCAACACAAAAACAACCGACACAAAACCCTACACAATCATCAAACACAACAGGGACAATTCCAAAAGCTAAAACCTATGCCACAATAACCAAAGACACGACCCCAAAACAAAAACCGGAAGAGACTCCATGGACAACACCAAAAACGAAAAGAAGGTATGATACAATGATCAAACTAAAAAACAGTGACAATGGTAAAATCATGGATACCATGAGAATGGTCGTAAAGCCAACGGAATTAAGCAATATCACAGTTAGACGAACAAGAAATGAAAATACGATAATACTTACCACAGAGGACAAGAAACAGCATGACAGAATTAAACAAAGGACAACAGCATGCGAGAAACTGGAAACGAAAGATATTACGAAAACAAAGGACCCTACACTACTCATTACCGGCATGCCAAAAGGACAGGATCAAGATCAGTTTATAAAAGCGCTAAAGCTAGAAAACGAATCTCTAAACGAAAAATACAACGACGAACTAGACAAATTAAAAATTGTGCACAAAAAGCAATGTAGGAGCCCGTGGAAGGAAAACCTAATAGTTACAGGAGCAACTGACATAGTCAAGGATATCCTAAAGAACGGATATATCTATTACGACCTATCGAAATGTTACGTGGAAGAATACGTGCGGATCAGCATATGCTATAGGTGCTGTAGGTATAACCACGTAACCAAGTATTGTAAAGAGGCTCAACCGACGTGCTATAAATGTGGACAAAAACACGAAGCGGGCGCATGCAAGACCACTAACTATAATTGTACAACTGTCAGATCATGGGACTCCACCCTAGGAACCATCAAGCAAGGGACATGAAATGCCCTATATACATAAAAAAAACAGAAGAGACGAAACAACAGACAAATTACTCAAACTAAACAAAACACAACAAAAACACACACAACAACACACAACTAACTAACTAACAACACACACAACACAACACAAAGCAACATGGCCTCTTTTATCCAATTCAATGCGGGAAGAGGCCTTGAAGCGACAGACAAACTTCTACATAAACTATACTTAGAAAACATTGACATAGCATTACTACAGGAGCCAGGATACAACGCCTGGCAAAGCACGGACTACATAATACTAGGACAAAACAAGACATCAAAAGCACCAATACTGATACGTAAATCACTTACAAAACAAGTCACACTCATTACAAACCGCACAAACGAAAATACCACGACAATACACCTCAGAACAAACGACACAAACACGACAATAACGAACATATATGATAAACCAAGAGGCGACATAAACACCACACTCGACTCACAAAAATTACACATAGAAACAGACAAAAACAAATCCCTAATTGCGGGTGACTTCAACGCGAAGGACCCCAGTTGGGGAGGAAACATCACAGACAAACGTGGACAGGACATCATTGAGTGGACAACATTAAATAACATATACATAAATAACACACACAACAGCCCTCCTACCTTCCTCTCGACAAGAGGAAGAAGCTGGGTTGATCTCACGTTGTCAAAAGACCTGAGGGTGATGGACTGGAAGGTCAGCGAAGAGGAAACTCTGAGTGACCACCAGTACATCATCTTCAGTACGAAAAGACAACAAAAACACAAGAACAACATAATACACAGAAAATACAATATTACAGACATAGACAAAACAAAACTAAACAGGACCACACTAGAGGAAACTTGGAACACAACAGGTACAATACACGAAAAATCTGTACAAACACAAAACCAAATTATAACCTTAGTACAAAACACCACGAAAAAGAGGAATAAAGAAAAAAAGTCAAATCAAATATGGTGGAACAACGATTTGGAAAACCAAAAGAAGAAAACAAATAAAATGAGAAGAGCGTACCAAAAGGAAACATATTATAAACAGAAGAAGAGCGGAAATCGAGTACATCACACAAAGAAGACAGTACAAGGACCAAATTAAAAACACGAAGAAAATGGCTATCAGGGAATCCCTGACTAACCATGATCCAGACAATCCGTGGAATATCGGATATAAAATTATCCGCAAAAACGGCGAAAACAACAACACAATAAACACCATAAAAAAACCAGACGGCACCTACACTCAAGACAGGGAAGAAACAATACGATATCTGCATACGAAATACTTCCCAGATGACAAAGAACAAGAAGACGAAAACATACACAAAGAAATCAGGTATAAACAATATCAACATCACACAACGAACGACAAACACTTCACTACAGAGGAAATCAAACACACAATAGCAGAAATGAAAAACAAAGAAGCAACAGCCTCTGACGGGTTATCAAAAGAAATCATACAAATAATACACGAAATAAACCCAAATATACTAACGAACTTATACAATGACTGTCTAAACACGGGAGAGTTTCCTGAGTGTTGGAAGGGAGCGGACATGGTTTGGTTACCGAAGAAAGACGGTGGCAAAAGACCAATCTGCCTCCTCCCAACGCTCGGAAAAGTCCTCGACAAACTAACAGCTAGACGACTAACACATCACCTCGAACAACACGAAAAACTACACGACAACCAATACGGTTTCAGGCAGGGCAGATCCACAATAGATGCAATAGACCAGATAAACAGTAAAATAATATACAATAAAAAACATAAATATCACACAGCAATCATAACATTAGACCTACAAAATGCCTTCAACTCTGCCTGGATACCGAACATAATAGACAATTTACACAAAGCCAACACCCCACATAACATACAAGCGTTGTGCGTCGATTTCCTACGAAATAGACGCATAACAACAGAAAACATCACGGACAAAACACAAAAAGGCTGCCCGCAGGGATCGAGCCTGAGACCCATATTATGGACACTCCTAATGGAATCCTGGTTCCATCAGTGGTAAATATCTGAACAGCATAGAGACGAAATGGAACAAAATATGGACAGCTTGTGAACAATGGGCTAAAACTTATAAACTAAACTACAATAGAGATAAGACAGAAGTCATGTTTATACCGCACAAGCCAACCAGACCACCCAGAATCCGAATAAACGACAAAATAATACCGTCAGACAACCTCAAGTACTTGGGGCTGACTTTTGACACGGGATTGCTCTGGTTGGACCATGTAAAGATAAACAGACAAAAAGCAGCCGACATTGGGCACAAGTTGTTCATTATTGCCGGCAAAGACTGGGGACGAACACCGAAAATACTGAAGGCAATATACGAAAGAGCGATAAAACCCATGCTCCTCTACGGAGCAGAGATCTGGGGAAATAGGGCGAAAGACACTCGCATCGCCAAACAGCTGGCCGCCGCAGAAAGACCATTTCTGCGAGCGATCACCAGAGCATACAAAACCGCTCCAACATCGGCCCTGCATATACTGGCCGGAACCACACCGCTCAGCGTAGATGCCTTCGCAATACACAAGACATACACAGACAACAAAGACACAATAACAGGACTAAAACTCAAAACTGCAGACATACCTCACCCGACAAATAAAATAATCAAGACAGCACAAGACATAGAATCACCGGACATAAAGATATACACTGATGCTAGCATCAAAACACACAACAACACAACAAGTAAAACAATCGGTATTTACATAGAAAAACCCATAAACACAATCAGAATAAACCGCAAGATAGACACAACAGAGAACATAAATAACTTAGAAGCCATAGCACTAGAAACAGGAACAGACATAATCATACAAAACATACACGAACACACAAATAAAAACATCATATTTCACACAGACTCTACCGCACTGTTAATGCAGCTAGAAAACGGAAACAACCGTAACAAAACAATAAACAAAATAAAAAAGAACCTCGAAAAAATGACCGATCACCACATAAAATACAACATCACAAAAATAAACAGAAATGATACAGGGCACAAAATTGCACATAACCTAGCCAAAACGGCACACACAAACCCACAAGATACAATACACATCACCACTAAACAAGACATAAAAGCAACAAGACAAAACATACAACTAAACACATGGCAACAACACTGGGACAGCACAGACAAGGGCAGGAAAACATACAATATAATAAAAAACGTGAAGCTTGCAGAACCGACATACACCTGGAAAACAATAAAACTACTCACAGGACACGGACACATGCAAGGCTATTATCATAGATTCAATCTTCGGGACACAGATGGCAATTGCCAACACTGTAAAGTACCCGAAGACCAACATCATATAATCAACACCTGCACAATCACACAAAGACAAACAGCCAGACAAACTTTAACACAAAGACTAACACAAAAACAGATGACATATCCACCTACCAACATAGACATCACGGACAAATAAATCACCCTATGGATTAACGAATGGGGAGAAGACATGATCCTCTACGACGAAGACACACAAGACACCTAAAATAAAATAACACACACACCTACACCAACACACCTATATAAAAATAAAAATCAAAAACCGACAATACCTTTGCCCGAAGGAAAACACTAACTCATAGTGACAAAGTGTATTCCGTAAAATACTCAGCGCAATAAACGCAAAATCCTCCGAATATAAGACAAAACGGAGTAAATGTGAACCAATAGTAAACAAACGTGCAAAGCGCGCCGCGAAAAGCAAACCTTAAAGTGCTGAAAGCGAAAAACACTAATAAACGGCACGAAAACAGTGAAAAGACACTACCTTAGTTAGATAGATTAGCTTTAGAACTAGATATATTATACTTAGAGCAGAATAGGATTTTTTAGATTAGGAACTTAGAACAAACAGTTTTTTATACACTTACTAATTATAAGGACATTTATTAATTTCAATAGGATTTTAGAACAAACAGTTTTTTATACACTTATTAATTTTAAGGATATTTACTAATTATAAGAATGTATACTTTTATTTTATTTTCAAGAAAGATATCGGGGGGTCTTCTTTTTATCGCAATTTTTGGAGTGCGGTGTTGGGATGGGTTCCCTTGACAGAGTTTCGTTAAGTATTGAGTAGTTACAGGTCGTATGTCGCAAGATAGGCAGACCAGGACCACGATGGGTTTGCACACTCCTCGGAGCGGGCAAACAAATCGGAGGTCCGAAGAACTCACTTTCATGTCCCTACCCACTTTTCTTTCAGAAGAAAGAAAAAACTAACTGTCAATAGCGAAAACCAGGAAGAACCGAAGCCAAAGGATGAAGGTATATTGGCTCTGTATGAAGATATGGAGACCAATATGAGGCCATCGCGACTAGAGGAGCCATCCATACTAGTCGCGGCCTTAAGGCACATAGTCAGACATCTTCATCCATATGGTGATAAGGTTACTTTTCCAATTCCGAATGCGGTAGATAGGATACAACTTAAGTGCCTAAACATACCAACGAACGCAAACGTACTGCTTCAGTTGCTGAAAAAAGTTTTTGATAGGAGAGGTGAAAAGTTCGATCTTGAAGAATTATACGGTGACTTTGTAAAAACTTATGGTAGGATAACGGTAGACTACTCACAGAAATGGCCCAACAGCCAAATCCATACACGACATCCTTAAGAATTCGGATTGGGCAAATTAACTGCATGCGCAGTGCAACTGTACTGCACGAAGTCAGGAAATTTGCCCAAGAAGAATGTCTAGATATTGTATGTCTACAAGAACCCTACACTAAGCAAGGAAAAGTGCAGTTCATGCCAGTGACTGCACAAAAAGCAAGCTGTGGAGAGCAACCTATGGCAATTACCGTATCTTTCAACAGTCGACTTAAGCTTTTCTTGTTGAGACAGTTCAGCGATGAGCATTGCGTTTGTGTTGAAGTGCAGACCAAAGTTGGTAAACTTGCGAACCTGTATTGTAAATTTAGTGAGGATATAAATTTCTTAGTCAGAATGACGAGAGCCTTTAGTACGACATCAACCTACGCCCTGACAGTCCTAACAGGAGTTCTGACACTCCATCTAGAAATTAAAAGACGAGCCTGCTTTTATTGGCTTAAAAAGCAGAACCACAACAAGATCCAAGAACTACTTGGAGTGGATATGAGAACTAAGCGTGATATCCAAGATATCATAACGCAGCAGTGGCAGAATGAATGGGAAATGACTGAAAAAGCAAGAAGATTACACCAGTTTTTACCGAGACTTGGTGAAATACCAGCGTACTTCAACCCTACACCTGGGTTAGTACACTTTTTAACGGGATACGGCCCATATCCTAACTATTTGAATAGATTCAATCTTGCGGATACCGACATGTGTGAATGTGGACTACCTGGTACACCGGAACATACCTTATTTTATTGCGATACCTACGACAACGTCAACATAATCAGACAACAACTTAGAAATCTCACAATTGTAGAAATGCTACAAAACGAAGACCATTTTAATCTTCTAAATAAACTTGCAGATACAATTTCCAAAAAACAGCTGGAAATATATAATAGAAGACGAACAGCTAGATAAGCTACCTTCGAAGAAATTAATAACTAGTCTATAAAATCATTATAATTGGAACCAATAATGATGCTCATTAATAAACTATTATTGAATTAAAAACAGAGTCACTGGACAAGAGGGATCTTCTCTGATAGTTTTGGAATAAGGGTCTGTGGCTCACCAGAACTGCAGAGAGGTGAACTTAAGTCGGCATGATAGTATGCACTTGCATGTACTGCATGGAATTGCATGCTTGTTAGAATAAACTAGGATAGGTAGAGTAGTGCATGAAACCGTGATTGCGGTTTGCACCTGAGGATGAGTAGCAGAGCTCACGTTTTGGGTGCGGGCCGAAATCAGGGTAAATGGTAATTGTAGTTATAGTTAGGAATTAACACTAGTTTTATAGTTAGTTAGTTTTTAACTTAATTAATTATACTAAAAATAACTGCATGTATCAAATACTATCCCTTCAGGAAAATACGACCAGGATTAGATTCAAGATATGATGAATCCTTGTCATATGTATATTAAAAAAAAAAAGTCCCTACCCTCTGCCCCTAGGGCCTATGTTAACAAGCAGAGTGTTAACATAGTAGAAAGCGGCCTACGGGCAACGAGTGAATAGCCTTAGTAAGAAGGTTAATTGTAAAAAGTGTTTTTACTTATGCAGCACCCAGATGAATGGAAATGCAGCAGTAACAACAAACCCCAGTACTGTCGCGATTGCATAAGCTCCAATCTCTACTACCCATTGTCTTCAGTACAACCCCATGAAGATAACCCCAAGAAAACGAATTCAATTCCAAAAAGGACGATCTCAGAACTGTACTACGCAAGAATTGATGAAATTGCACTTATTGTCATCAATCTTACCTATCTTGCTGCTGTAGTAACAATGCTAAGATGGCGAAAGAAAAAAGTTCTTACTGACCCCAGGTTACCGATTTTATTTTGTGCCATATTGTCCATTATAAATACCACACTAAGCTTTGTTGATATAGCAATAGGTTTACTTTAAAGAGAAGCACCTTGCATTTTTCATTAGTGTAAGTTTGTTTAGATTGTTGGCTGGTGAGAACGGTTAAGTTGAGTATAAAAAAAAAATGTAAAAAGTGTCTTTTTAACTCCCTGAAAAAGGGAAAGATTTTTCTGTATAGTTATTAATTAAAAAACAATCGAATTGGTAGTAGCTAGATAGATATGTCGATAATGACATGGATCCGTCCAAAAGACTAAATAAGGCTGGTAAAGAAGGACTAAAGGCAAGACTACTGACTTTAGCCATGGAAATGGCAAATATAAACGGGCAAAATAAAATCTTAAAACAAGAAGTTGAAAGACTGAGGTCTGAAGTAATACTAGTAAGCGTAGCGAAATGTCTTACGCAAAAATGGCGGCAACTCCAGTAATTGGCTTACCAAAAAGTGATGTCCAAATAAAAATTGAAAAACGCAAAGAGGATAACACGCTCTTTATAACGGCAGAGAATTTACCAACCGGAAAGAAAGTGCAAGAGCACTTTACAAAACTTATAACTCCAAGGGTGCATAAGGTCAAGATAAACAAAATGCGAACATCTGGCAAGGCATTGATAATTGAAACAGCTTCGAAGGAAAATCTAACTAAATTACAGAACAACAGAACTGTAATTGAAAATTTCAAATGCGAGACACCTAGGAAACGCAGGCCTATGGTGATCTTATATGACCTACCAAGCACAGAAAAGGAGGAGGAAATTCTCGAAAGTATTAGAGAGCAAAACTTCGACTACATGAATAAAAACGAATTCAATGAAAATATTAAGTTGCGTTTTAAGACAGGACCGCGAGGGAAATCAACCGTTCACTATGTGGCGGAGGTTTCACCTCAACTAGGAAATAAAATTGTGAATAGTAAAATATACGTAGGCTTTCATGCCGTAAATGCTAAGGACTATCTCGTAGTGGCTAAATGCATCAAGTGCCAGGATCTCGGGCATGTTAGTAAACATTGCACGAGAGAAACGGCATGCAACCATTGCGGTGATAGTCATGAGAGAAAGGATTGTAAGAAAGGTGAGCAGCAAAAGGTCTGCATACCTTGCAAATTAAGAGGTAAAAATAACTGTAATAAAGACAATGCGAAGGATTGTCCAACTTACAAGTTGCTTCTGGATCGTCAGATTCAGAAAACCGACTATGGACAGTAAATTCGATAGTGACGATTGTGATAAACAATCAGCACTAGAAGATACTGTACCAAACGTAGGACAATCCACTTCGCACAAAACTCCGTCAAAACGTTTCCGAGATAGATTAATTTCTTTTAGAAGAAAGAAAAACCATAAACCAGTAAACAGTGTCAATCAAGAACAACCGAAACCAAAGGATGAAGGCGTATTGGCTCTATATGAAGATATGGAGACCAATATGAGACTATCGCGACTAGAGGAGCCATCCATACTAGTCGCGGCCTTAAGGCATATAGTCAGACATCTTCATCCGTATGGTGATAAGGTTACATTTCCAGTTCCGAATGCGGTAGATAGAATACAACTTAGGTGTCTAAATATACCAACGAACACGGATGTATTGTTATTATTGCTGAAAAAAGTCTTCGATAGGAGAGGTGAAAGATTCGACCTGGAAGAGCTATACGGTGACTTTGTAAAAACTTATGGCAGGATAGCTGTAGACTACACTCAAAAATGGCCCAACAGCCAAATACACACGCGCCATCCCTAAAAATTCGAATTGAGCAAATTAACTGCATGCGCAGTGCAACTGTACTGCACGAAGTCAGGAAATTTTCCCAAGAAGAAAGTTTAGATATAGTATGTCTACAAGAACCCTATACCAAGCAAGGCAAAGTGCAGTTTATGTCAATAACTGCACAAAAAGCAAGTTGTGGAAATCATCCCATGGCAGTTACCGTATCGTTCAACAGTGGAATCAAACTTTTCATGTTGAGACAATTCAGCGATGAGCACTGCGTCTGTGTTGAACTATCAACCAAAGTTGGTAAAATTATTATAGCTAATCTATATTGTCAATTCAGTGAGGATATTCAAACATACATTGATAAAATAAAAAACATTTTTAGAACATATAGAAACGAAAGAGTTGTGGTCGTGGCGGACGCAAATGCAAAATCAGTGCTGTGGAATTCTCCACAAACCGATGAAAAGGGAGCACTAGTTGAGGACATGATACATGAACTACAGCTAGTGCTTCACAACAGATTAGGAAACCCACCAACCTTCCAGAACAGAGCGGGGGCAACAAGTAACATAGACATCACGGTGTCTAATGTGAAAGCTGCGAACCTCGTTCAGGGATGGAAGGTTACTGAACATGCGACCGTTAGTGACCACAATTTTATAACGTTTCAAATATGTGACACAAGGCCGTCAAATAATGAAATATCCGAACGGAAATACAATATAGGCAAAGCCAACTGGGAACACCTGAAGGCTGTGTTCAGTCTGCCGCAACCGATACGAGAAGGATGTAATGTCCATGACAGTGCAAAGCTAATAACAGCTGCAATTAGAAAGGCGATGGATCAGTCCATACCTAAAACAGCGAAATCTAGATTAGTAGGAAACACGGCTTGGAAAGAAAGTCTGACAAGATTGAGAGGCAGAGTACGTAATGCTAGAAAGCGTTACCAACGATGCCGAATCTTTCTTGAAAGACAAAAACTACTTGAAGAGTATAGGAACATAAAGGAAACCTATAAAAGGGAAATGGCGGAAACCAAGGCGAAAAGTTGGGAAGTATTTGTCTCTAAACATCTTCAGCTCGATGTGTGGGGCGTACCATACAAAATCGTGTCAAACAAGATTCGAAGTCCAACAATGTTATCAACATTAGTAAAACCGGACGGCTCGTTGACAGAGAGTTGGGAGGAATCAGCAGATACTATATTAGATGTACTGCTGCCACCTGACAATCTGGAAAACGAGACCGAAGAACAACAGGAAATCCGGAGGGAAATGACACGAAGGTATGAGACGCCTGGCACGCGAGTTGAAGAATTCAACTCAGAGGAGGTTCATGAACTTCTGATGAGTATGAAAAGAGGAAAGCCCCAGGGCCAGACAATATTCACGTAGAAGTACTCCAAGTACTGAAAGAGCAGATAATTCCCTACTTGACATCAATGTATAACCAATGAGTTACACCAAGGAAATTTCCCAATGTTTTCAAAGAAGCCGATGTTGTGATACTAAATAAAGGTAAGGATAAAGATCCCAGGGAACCGAAATCATACAGACCCATTTGTTTACTAAACACAATGGGTAAACTGTATGAAAAATTGCTTTGCAAACGACTGAGTGAAGTCAGGAATGTCATTGGAATGCACCCGGATCAATATGGGTACAGAAGTGGAAAATCTACTGAAGACGCTGTAAACAAAGTTTATGAAATAATCGATAGTAGTCAACGAAAATACGTTATGATGGTTTTTATTGACATTTCTGTGGCTTTCGACAATCTGTGGTGACCTGCATTTTTCGAAAGACTTCGAGAGGTGCGGTGCCCTGGAGATCTGTACGGAAGTTTCAGAAATTATTGTCAGCATAGGTATGTAAACCTTAGCTGACAGAAAACAACATGAAAAATTTAAACAAAGAACGACTGCGTGCGAAAAATTGGAAACAAAAGACATAACAAAATCAAAAGACCCAACCCTAATTATTACAGGAATGCCAAGGGGCCAGAAGCAGGAGCAATTCCTACAAGCACTAAGGACAGAAAACGAAGAACTAGAAGACAAACACAACGACGAACTAAACAACCTCAAAATAATACACAGAAAAACATGCAGAAACCAATGGAGGGAAAACCTATACGTAGAAGGCCCCGTAAATATTATCAAAGATATCCTAAAAAAAGAATACATTTATTATGACCTTACGAAATGCTACGTGCAGGAGCACGTAAGCATAAGCATGTGTTTCAAATGTTGCCGTTACAACCATGTAACGAAATACTGCAAGGAGACGGACCCGACTTGCTACAAATGTGGCAATAAACACGATGTAAAAAATTGCAAAGCAACAGCCTACAATTGTATAAATTGTAAGATAATGAACCTAAGCCCAAGAACACATCAAGCTAGGGACCCTAAATGCCCGATATACGTTAGGAAATTAGAAGAGCAAAAGCACCAGACCAACTACTCCGACTAAAAACACACACACCAACAAAACTCAAACACTACTAAAACACACACACACAACAACAAAACTCAAACACACACACAACACAATATCACTAAATGGCCTCTTTCATACAATTTAATGCCGGAAGAGGCCTAGAAGCGACAGATAAACTATTACACAAATTACAAAAAGACGACATAGACATAGCACTACTACAAGAACCGGGACGAAACGTGTGGCAGAGTACTGAATACACCACTCTAGGGCTAGACAAAACAACGAAAGCGCCCATACTTATAAAACGCACACTAGCCAAACAAGTGACAATAATTACAAATCGAACCAGCGAAAATTGTACAACTATACACCTTAGGACAAACAACACTGACACTACAATAATAAACATATACGACAAACCTGGAGGAGACGTAAACACCACGCTAAACACACAAAAATTAAACATAGAAAACGACAAAAACCAGACCCTACTAGTGGGCGACTTCAACGCTAAGGACCCGAGTTTGGGGGAGATATAACAGACAACAGAGGACAAGACATTATAGACTGGGCGACACTAAACAACATCTACATTAATAACACACACGACAGCCCTCCGACCTTCCTCTCAACAAGAGGAAGAAGCTGGGTGGATTTAACACTAACAAAGGATCTGAGGGTGATATACTGGAAAGTCAGTGAAGAGGAAACTCTGAGTGACCACCGTATATCACCTTCAGCACCAAAAAACAGCAAAACAACAGGGTCAACTCACACAAAAAATACAACATAGCAGACGTAGACAAAACAAAACTAAGCAGACTCACACTAGAGAAAACATGGGACACAACAGGGACAGCACTCGAACAAGCAATATACACACAAAACCAGATAACACAAATATTGCAAGAGACAACAAAGAAAAAAAGGAAAAGGAAAATACCAACCCAAATCTGGTGGACAGTAGAGCTAGAAACACAACGGAAAAGAACTAATAACCTTAGGAAAAAATTCCAAAGTGAAACAGACCCAGTTAATAGAAGAAGAGCAGAAATCGAGTATACAACACAGAGGAGACTCTACAAAAATAATATCAAGACCACCAAAAAAACAGCCGTCAGAGAATACCTAACGAACAATGATCCAAACAACCCGTGCAACATCGGCTACAAAATCATAAAGAAAAACGAAAACAACAACTGCACACTAAATACCATAAAAAACCCGATGAAACACACACGGAAAATAGAGAGGAAACAATACGATACTTGCACACAAAATACTTCCCGGCAGACAACGAACAAGAAGACGACGAAACACACAAAGAACTTAGACAAAAACAATACAGACAGAACACAAACAACGACAAACACTTCACCGAAGACGAAATAAAACAGACACTCACAGACATGAAGAATAAAAAGGCAACAGCCTCAGACGGACTTTCAAAGGAAATTATACAACACTTACACGAGACAAACCCAGTAATACTCACAAATTTATATAATAATTGCTTAAATACCGGGGAATTTCCGGAGTGTTGGAAGGGAGCAGACATGGTCTAGCTACCGAAAAAAGTCCTCGATAAGCTGACAGCTAAAAGACTGGTATACCACTTAGAAACACATAACAAACTTCACGAAAACCAATTTGGATTCAGGCAGGGAAGATCAACCATACATGCAATAGAACAAATAAACACAAAAATAACAGAAAACAAGAAAAATAAATTTCATACAGTCCTGATAACCTTAGACCTCCAAAATGCATTCAACTCTGCCTGGATCCCAACAATAGTAGACAACCTACATAAATCAGACACACCACAAAACATACGTGAACTATGCACAAACTTTTTACAAGACAGAAAAATAACTACGGAAAACATTACGAACAAGACACAAAAAGGCTGCCCGCAGGGATCGAGCCTGGGACCCATCTTATGGATATTACTGATGGAGTCCTGGTTCGATTTCATCGAGCAGACGGAAACAACGACTGAACACGACGTTATCCAGGCCTTTGCAGACGACCAAATTATTTTATTAACGGGAAAGTCACTCCACACCCTGGAAAATAAATGGACAAAAATATGGACAGCTTGTGACAAATGGGCTAAAACGTATAAACTGAAATACAACAGTGACAAAACGGAAGTCATGTTCATTCCACACAGACCAACCAGACCCCCGAGACTACGAATTAATAACCAAATAATAACACCGTCAGAAAATCTCAAATACTTGGGACTGACCTTCGACACGGGCCTTTTATGGTTGGACCATGTGAAAATGAACAGGCAAAAAGCAGCCGACATTTGTCACAAGTTGTTTATAATCGCCGGCAAGGACTGGGGACGGACACCAAAAATGCTGAAGGCAATCTATGAAAACGCGATAAAACCCATGCTCCTTTATGGAGCAGAGATCTGGGGCAAAAGAGCAAAGGACACAAGAATTGCAAAACAGTTGGCCGCCGCAGAAAGACCATTTCTGCGGGCGATCACAAGAGCTTATAAGACCGCTCCAACAGCGGCCCTACACGTACTGGCCGGAACAACACCGCTGAACATAGATGCCTTCGCCATTTACAAAACATATAACGAAAACAAGAACAGCATAAACAACCTAAAACTCAAAACTCCAGACACACCACACCCTACAAACAGAACGATAAAACTAAGACAAGACATAAACACACCGGATATCAAGGTATATACCGACGCTAGCATAAAATCTGATAACAACAGAGAAAGCAAAGCGATCGGTATATACATTGAAAACCAAACGGACACAAACAGACTAAAATACAAAATAAAATCGAGTGAAGACATAAATAGCCTAGAGGCCAGGGCCCTAGCTAAAAGCGCTGAAATAATAACTCAGCACATCCAAGACTACGAAAACAAGACAATCACATTCCACACGGACTCGACCGCAACACTACGTCAAATACAAAACGGAAATAACAGAAACAAAATAATAAACATGGCAAAATTGCACTTGGAAAAAATGACTGAACACAACATTCACTACAATATAGTAAAAACAGACAGACAAAACGCAGGACTAAAGATAGCACATAACCTAGCGAACACAGCACACAACAACACACAAGACGACATCACAGTAATCAGAAAACAAGACATAAAACAACTAAGACTGAACACAAGACTGGCCGCATGGCAACAATCATGGGACACGACAGACAAGGGGAGAAAGACTTACAGCATATATAAAACTGTAAGATTGACTCCTCCAACACTCACGTGGAAAGCAACACAACTAATCACAGGACACGGACACTTACAAGCATACTATCATATGTTCAACCTACGAGACACAGACGGAAACTGCGGACACTGCAACACAACCGAAGACCAACACCACGTTATCAACACATGCACGATAGCACAAAGACAAACAGCCAGACAAACTCTGACACAACAATTATTACAAAAACAACTGACATACCCACCAACCAACATCGACATCACAGACAAAGAACTAACACAATGGATCAACGAATGGGGTGAGCAAATGATCCTCGACGACGACACACAGGACACATAACATATCAGAACAGCCAAATCGTCAAAGCGGTCGGCTGTTAAGCTGTAGCAACCGCAACGGACAACACGATAAATAACTTAGCCAATAATTACGCGTCACAAACTTTAATAAACATAGTGAAAAAGTGAAGTGATATGCAACAACGCAACAATAACCCAAGTGCTGAAAGTGATAGTGACACTACGCCCAACAGCACTTGAGCCCCGCGAGAAGTGAAAAGACACCATCCTTTAGATATAAGTTCATTAGCTAGATAAGATAGATTAGTAAACATGTTAGAAAATAGTAATAGATTAGGGTTCTAGGATACCAGATATTGTTTAGTTTATAATTTTGTAGAAATTTTGTAGTTATTTTATTCAATAAAGAAAAAGGGATCCTTCTTTCACCGCAAGTTTTTGGAGTGCGGTGCTGGGATGGGTTCTCTTGACATGGTTTCGTCAGATATTGTGTAGAAACAGGTCTTATGCCGTAAGGTGGGTGGACCAGGGCCACGATTGATTTGCACACTCCTCGGAGTCGGCAAATCAATCGGAGGTACAAATTGCTCCTTTCATGTCCCTACCCACTCAGTTGCTCTCCGACCTCCGAAGCGATCAGACGTGTTACGCTCCGCACATCTGACCCGTATACCCGCACGAAATAGAATGCGCGTACGGTACAAATTTTAGTTACACAGTGACCACCGCGAGGTAGTGTTGGTGAAAAAGTAACTATTCGTTAAAAAGTAATCGTTACTTTCGAATACCCGAAGTAACGATTACAAATTTTGGAACCAAATCGTTACATTCGTTACTTCGTTACTTATGAGTATTTTCTACCGAGTACAATATACCAGTACCGATTATAAAAGTAACCAAAGCGACTAAGGTACAGTAATCATACGCTCTGAATATACGTGAAAAATATACCGATACCGGCAGATGATAGATACATTCGGTGTTGCCTTGTACTTAGGCAAATAGAAATTCTGAAATTCTAATGAAAATGATTTAATATTGTCAAAGTAAACAAATTTATACATTAAAAATTTATGAAATAAAAGAATTCAATTTTTTCACTCTAGCCATAAAATAAATGTATAACCAGATGGTTATCTCTTTAAGGGCGACGATATTTTAAGATAAAAAAAATTTATGAAGAATAGGTATTAGTCAAGTTTCATATTATTTCTGTTTATACAACGAGTATTATAAATATAGACAAGGCAATAACTTTTATTATCTGCATACCTCTTCAAAAGAAGGGTACCAATTAAGATAAAGAAAACTCTTTAGATTATGATTTATTTGTTGGGGCTGGAATAAAAGGTTCTTTATGGGAAAGGTTTTTTTTAACAGATAATTAACTTGTGTAAAATAATGATCACAATACTGTTAAAAAATATATTTGGAGAACGAATATTCATAATTTATCCAAAGAAAGCAACTAAGGGTAATCATTATCACTTATCCCAAAAATGTCTTTGGTATGAATGTTTATAGAAAGCAATACAAATCTAAACATTCTAATGCTTAAATTGTTAATGCCATCACTAGCCCTTCATGTGGTAATAGATTGATAATGATGAAAAGGGTTTCTTTATATTTTAACTTGAACCTCTTACACTCGTTTTGTTAGTTGTGCTCGAGCTGTTTAGTAGCTAATACTGTAGAGACTTTTTTTGCGTAAATACCCCAAAGTGTATTTGTTACGTTTAGAAGTTTTGTTGTACAAGAAAGTATTTTGGTTCCTGTTTTTTCTCTTAACAAAGGTAAGAGCTAATATATTGAATAATGCTACTGGTATTTTTAATTCAACTGATGAAAGACAAATTTTTGTTAAAGTTTATTTTCAATAAAATCTAATTTTATATTACATACTATGGAAGGAAAATATAAAAGAAGCGACATCTGGTTACATTTTTCTGTCTTGAGCAATGGCAAGGCAAAATGTAACATATGTGGAAATAGCTATTCCTATAAAGGAGGATCGACTTCCAATTTAAAAAAACATTTGGAAACAAAACATCATACCTTTGTTTTTAAAAATGTTCAAAGTCAGCCTTCTACATCAACAGCGACTATTGAAGGTAACTATACTATATCTTATAACATATTGAAGTGCTAATCATATGAAATAATTTTAGAAAGAAACATGCAAATACAACACCGCCCAGACGAACAGTCAGAGTCATGTTTAGCTTCTGTTTCTGGTGTATCAGTACAAGGCAGTAACACTAGTAAAGTAAGAACCATTAATTATCCATTTCAAACATCTATAGCTAGTCATTTTCTAAAACCGATTTCTTTGTTGAAAAAGCAAAAAATCAATGATTTAATAATAAATATGATTGTAAAAGATTTACAACCATTATCCGTAATTGAAAATCCGGGATTCAAGGAATTAATTGCCGGCCTTGAACCATCTTACTCGATTCCCAGTCGATTTACCTTCTCCAATTCTTTCTTGCCACAACAATTTCAACAAAAACAGGATAAATTAAAGGCATTGCTCTCTAAGACTTCAGCTATAACTATAACTACAGATTCATGGACAGCTCAACATTCACAGACTAGTTACATTAGTTACACCGCTCACTTTATCGATAATGATTGGGGTCTATATTCTTGTCTCCTAACGTGCCATCAGTATGAACAAAGTCATACTGCTGAAAACTTAAAGGATGATTTATATAACGTTTTAAAAGAGTGGAACATTTTCGATAAAGTGTTTGCTGTAACAACCGATAATGCGGCTAACATGAAGGCTGCAATTAAGTTAACTGGATGAGGCCATATAGGTTGTTTTGCTCATACAGTTAATTTAGTTGTACAAAGTGGTATCGAAATCACCGAAATCGCTCCACTGAAGAGAAAAGTAAAATCAATTGTTGAACATTTTCATCGCAGCACTAAAGCAAATAATAAATTAATAGATCTACAGAAACAAATTAATGCCGGTCAACCTCCATTAAAATTAAAAAACGATGTAATTACTAGATGGAATTCGACTTATTTCATGTTCGAAAGATTTTTAAAAATTAAAGAACCTCTTAATGCTGCGATGGGAGTGTTACAAATTGGTGTGGAACTTTTAACGGAATTGGAGTGGTTAGAATTAAAATAAATTTGTTTGGTACTAAAGCCATTTGAGCAAATTTCGACAGAAATGTCCGCCGAAAAAAATGTGAATTTATCCAAAATTATCGTTATAGTAAAGGGATTAGAATCAGCAATGCAAAAAATTAAACAGAAGATTACCACAACAAATGCAGCAGCGTTAATAAATCATTTCGGAAAGAAATAGTTTTAAGATTTGGTTCTGTTGAATCTAATGGTCTAATGGCAAAATGTACGCTATTAGACCCTAGATTTAAGACAAAACTTTTCTGTTCGGAAGCAAATCTTAAAATGGCAAGGGAGCGATTGGAGAATGAAGTCGCCAACTTAATTGGTACACAGCAAAGAACTGCAGAACTCACCCCACCTGAAAATGAAATGGAAACCGAGATAAATAAAGAAGAGGAAAATTTAATATGGGAAGATTTTGACAAAATTGTTCATACTCCAAAACAGACAGACTCAAAAATCAAAGCAATAATTGAAATTAAATCATATTTAAATAAAAATTTAATGTATAGAAAAGAAAATCCTCTTGATTGGTGGAAATCTAGGATTTCAATATACCCGCATTTGGCAGAACTCGCTAAAAAATATTTAAGTATAATGTCAACGTCTGTGCCATCGGAACGAGTATTTTCAAAAGCGGGTATATTGATATCGGAAAGAAGGAATCGGTTGAAGGGAAAAAATGTTGAAATGATTATGTTTTTGCATTGTAATCAACAACTATAGATGTTTTAAATAAGATACTTTTTTATATTTGAGTTTTTCTGTATTTTTTTTAAGTTTACATTGAATGTACCTATATATGTACATATTCAAAAGATATATTCTTCATTATTTTAATATTTTATTCTTAGTTATTTGTTTTTTACACTAAAGAAATCTATATAGTTCCCTTAAATATCCCGTATATACATTTTTTTATATTTAGCAGTTTTAAAAATTTTTTTTTATTCCTAAAAGTCCTATGTTCATTTTGTTGTTGCGGGTCTCCGATTTCTTTGTCGTTATCAAGGATGATTTCTATTAATTGAGAGCTGTCGATTTGATCACGCAATCTCTCATCAATTGCCCTTTGATACTGATCTAAGTTTTCTTTTGGATTATTAATATTTATACCGCTTATTGATGGTTTTACGATTAATTTTATTCTCTCTAGTTTTAGATCTAAAACAATTTTTGCTCTGATTAGTCTATGGTCGCTGTCTGTTTGAAATTTATTTATTACACAATAAGTCTGATATCTTTTATTGTAGCAATCTTGTTGGTTAGAATGAAGTCAATTTCGTTCTTAGTGATTCCATTTGGTGCTACTCAAGTCCATTTTCTGTTGAATTTTTTCATAAAGAATGTATTTGCAATATGCATGTTTTGGTAGTGAGCCAACTGAACCAGTCTCTCTCCCCTTTCATTTCTCTCGCCGACTCCATACTTTCCCATGACTTGTTCCTGCTTGTCGTTTCTTTTTCCCACTTTGGCATTAAAGTCACCAATTAAATACTTGGGAAGATATATTCTTCATTATTTTAAAATTTTATTGTTAGTTATTTGTTATTTTTATAGTAAATAATAATTAAAGAATGTGTTAAAACATTATATTTTTTCTTAACTGTATAGATTTTTGTTTATTTTGCTATATTTATTAGTTAAGAAACTTTGTATTTATTTGTAATCTGATTTAACATGCTTAATCACAATATATTCTTAATTTTACTTTATTCTTCATTATTTTAAATGTTTATTGTTAGTTATTTGTTGTTTATATAGTAAATAATAATTAAAGAATGTGTTAAAACATTATATTTTTTCTTAGTTGTATAGATTTTTGGTTATTTTGTTATATTTTTATTAGTTAAGAAATTTTTTATTTATTTGTAATCTAATTTAAAATGCTTAATCACAATATATTCTTAATTTTTTTTACTAAGTTTATTTATTTCTTGTGCTCTACCCCTACTCTTATTCCATACTGCTATGAACGTGACCAAGATTTATAAACTAACGCAAAACATCAACGATAATTATATAGTACTCATTTCATTTGTAATCTATATTCTAACATAACAACTAGTAATCAAAGTAATCAAAGTAACGAATAGTTACTTTGATTATTCGATACAAAAGTAACGAATTGTAACGAGTACTCGAAAGTAACGATATTCACCAACACTACCGCGAGGAGAGGTTATCGGGAGCAGCCGCCCGCTCGCACGTGCGATCGTCCGCGCATCCAGTTGCGCGGCGGCGATGCGCGTTCGGTACCTAGCCGGCGGACCGACTCTGCAGCTCCTTTCTGAACGGGAAGCGCGTGATTAATAAATTAAATACGTCATAACATGAATAGACAAGTATAAACTTGAAAATTCGAGCGAAAATAAAAATTTTAAATTTAGTTAATAAAAATTGTAGTTTAGTGACAATGATAAATAAGTTTTAGTGATAGTGATAGTAATAATAATAATTATACAAAATGAACTTACGTAAGTTATTTAAAAACATTTTATAAATACTTGAACAATATACTAAAATTATCGAACTTTATCATATTAACATTTGCATATATTTTAATAATATACAGTGAATAAAACTTTTTATTTTTGAAACTATTTTAAAACTTTTCTCAAACTTTCTAAAAATAAACACAAACTTTTACACTGACTCCATACAAGTGAAAATACACATACTAGGGATGCGCGATGTTCACCGATGATTGAAAAACATCGATGTTGAACGCTCGATGGTCGATGTTTTGCCATCGATATTAAGGTATTCGTTCACATCGATGGTAATATCGATGTTTAATCACATGTTAAAAGTACAAAAAATATGACACTCGAAGTACTTCTTCACTTTTAGAAATATCAACATCATCATCTTCTTTTATACAACAGCCTAGCACAAGTGGCTATTATTCTCACACTTCTTACAAAAGACAAAAAACAATAGTAGAGTCTGTTAAAATATTAAAATCTTATAGTGAAAGTGGTACAAAATATTTAAAAATCACAAATTCCATTCTTTATATGATTTGTCGGGATTACCAGCCGATATCCATTGTCGATAATGAGGGTTTTCAAAACCTAATGAAGCAGCTCTCTGGTGGCCACAACAAAATACCTACCAGGAAACGATTAATGCTCTTTTAGATAAAAAGTACATCGCTGTGACAAATTTGTTCCGCGAAAAAATACAATCTTTAACATCGTATACTATTTAGACGATATTGATAAGCATTATTGGGATAAGTTAATATATTACTTATTTGGTTGTGTTTAAGAAATCTATCAAGCCACGTTTTTCAGCAATTAAAACATGTTTATGTAATACTTATTTAATTTATTCTTTTCACATTACTCAACATTTGTAAAAACATCGATGTTTCTATAACATCGATGTTTTCTTTTCGATATATCGTTAATATCGATGTTCAGATTTGATGTTACCATCAATGCTCAACATCGATGTTTGTTACCGATGTCGCATCCCTAACACATACACAAATAAAATACAAGTGATACGGCAAATATGAACGAAGACGCGCCACGCGTCTCCATGGCGCCCACAAAGACATCCAGAAGCAGGAGTCACAGCAGAGACTCGGCTTCAGGAAACAAACAAGAATTTTTGACTACGAACAGAGAGCAAAACTCTGAAATCAGATATAACTTCGACCGACCAACAAGGGAAATCATTATTGAAAACGCCACAAGGATCCAGATAATTAAAGAAAATATGATCGCCTCTGTCTCTCGGACAACACCAGAGGGCAAAGGTAAAATTTCATTCAATACAAAAGATAGAATAAACGTTTTGGACAACACTAACAAACTTATTGAAATGTATGATGCACTCATAACATATCTGTACCTGCAAGAGAATAAAATCACCGAACTGCAGGACAGCCTAATCGACCTCCTAAACAAAAAAAAAACACTACCGAATTTGAAACAACAAATCAACAAACACAAAAATATTTGGCAAAAGAACTAAATGAAATTAAAAATTCAATCATAAATGCACAAAAAACACAAACACCGACCACCCTACACGCAGCAACTAACGACTAGGAGTATTTGCGATCACTGTATAGTGAAAGTGGAAAAGTGAAAATGTGAAGACTTCGGTCTTAAAACGAAAGTACAGCTAGACGCCGAATAAGTTCGGGTCTAGCTTTTTTTATATAAAAATTTCCGTTCACCCTACTTACTAATAAGGACCAGTGCCGGTTAAAAACAAAGTGAACCAGATTCGAGAATAAACTCGGATCTGGTTTGTATTTCAAAAAATTCGAATTACATACAGTTATTAGTTTCAAAACAAGTGAACCAAGACAAAAGTGATGGCTACATCACTTAACTTCGAAGAGGACGAACAGACGCACAGAGTATCGATGGGTCTCAGACGGACACCACCACCCATGACAAGAACAAGATATGACAGCACTGAATACGAGACAGAAGAGGACGAAACAAGGACCAGAAGAAGGACGACCATAATATCGACACAAAAACCGAAAAATCGACAACAGAAAAGACAACGAGGGACATCATCATGCAGAATGCCGAGACAATACAGCAGATAAAAGAAACCGTATTAGCCACAGTGTCGCGAACCACTCCGGAAGGCAGAGGTAAGCTACAGTTTAATAGCAAAGATATAATTGCAGTTATTGAATCCACTGACAAATTAATTTCTTTATATGATAATTTGATTACACACCTTTACACTCAGGAGAACAGAATTACTGAACTCCAAAACACCTTAATTAACAATATGTCCGAAAATAAAGCTCAAAATTTAGATTTAGACAATAAATTAAATAACATTTTCTTGAAAGTAAAAATTTATTAAAACACACACAACCTATGAACACAGTAACAAATACACAACACCAGACACAAGCTGTAACAGTCGTTACTTTTACTACTATTTATATTAAAGTAATTTCAGAGATGTAGTATGGCTTGCCTAACTTTAAGTGTTCATTTGCTCATTAAGTGTGTATTTTTAATAATTTAAGTTGTCACTCTGATCTCAATTTGGTACCATTGCGAACCATTGAGATGACAGGAGATTAGGGGGGAGTGGAAACTGGCTCTTGGTTAACAAACTGTGAATTAAAATTCACTTTTGATCGAGAGTTTGAAGTGGTACAAAGGTGGTAGTTAGCGAAAGAAAATCCAATTAATGCATAGAATTTCCTTCACTTCAAGAAGTTAAATGTTTTAAGTATAACCGTAACCATTTAATTGACGGTGTTTTCGGAAACTCGGGAGGCTGAAGTGAAATTTCTAACACGGAATTGAGTAGCTATCTGGTAACTATTTTTTTTATATTATAAAAACTAACTTTTTGTTCCCACATCCTTAAGGTATTCAGAATGACCTTGGGTCACGAATTCAAGCATAGTATGGCCGCTTACAATCATTCTGGCATGAATCTAATTAAAATTCTGAATTTTCCGTAAATCTCTAACATCTATTACAATTTCCACAGATATTTTTAATGAACATTAGAGTATTTTATCCATATCCTATTATTCAGATTCATTATTTCATATTTTAATATAGTATTTTGTTCAAGGCCATTATATTTTTACTCTATGTGAAGCAAGGTCACGCTACATCCGATTGGATGTGTTTTTTTTTTCATCTACTATAATTATCTTTTTGCTCCGGTTTCTTATGCTGAAAGAAACTTTCCTCACTTCTTCTTTGATTTCTTTTTATCAATGTTGAGACTAGAAGTAACGGAGAATTGTTTTCAGCCACCTCCCATGGAATTATAAACTTCCCTCAGAACATCCGAGGGAGAGTACCACTTCAACTCTATAAGAATCAGGGTTATTGGGACAAGCCAGCGGGTATTGTCTACTCCACCCTCATTTTTTTCTCCAGCCTGCACCTAGAGGTAGGGCAGGACAGTAACCATCGGAACTGAGCCAATTAGCACCAGCTCCGTGCTAATTTCGGACCTCAAGGAGGACTTCGCTGGGACACCGAAGCCATTCGGGAGTATCCTTCCAGACAACTGTTTCACCTAGGAGGACAGTTGGTTTTTGCTTCAGAACTATATATATATATATATATATATATATATATAACAAAACGCCGAACAAACGCCGAAACAAACAGCGAAACCGCCAGACAAGGCCCCGCCCACTCGCACACAGGCAGGACCAATCACAAGAGCCCGCGCGCCGCCGAGAGAGTATTTAAACGAGCGCCGAAATGCCCAGTCGACCAGTACTAATCGAGTAACGACGAGAAGTAGTTCCACCAGGCTTGAGAATGGCAAGTGAGACCTTGCCGAAACGTCGCCAAAACAATGGTTTTCAAGAAAACCAGCATTTTACAACGCGGAGTCAAACCCGGAAAAATAGTGACAGCATATATATATATATATATATATATATATATATATATATATATATCTTGTTTCACCAGTTATAGGTTTTTTTTATAAACACACACATATAATATATATATATATATATATATATATATATATATATATATATATATATATATATATATATATATATATATATATATTATCTTCCATTGTTTTTTTGTATTAACCATTTATTTCATTATTAACTTTAATTATTTCATTATTAACTTTAATTATTTCATTATTTGTTTACTTAACTAATTTTTTTTTATATTTCATCTTGCGTTATTAACTCTGGTTATTATCCCTTCAGGATAATAGACCGTTTCAATTGTTTAACTTGGCTTGTTCCCATTTATATATTACTTTGTTTATATTTGAATTTAGAGGTGTTTAACAATATTGTTGGTCATATTGTAGGTTAGTATAATATATTTACTTGGCTATACGTTCTTCCAACGTTAGCATTATTTTGTTTAGGGTTGTTTTTTTAACCTAGATGTAGGTTGTACACTCTATATCAGAGTTATTCTGTGTAGTTTTCAACTTTTTGTTATAGTTGTTTTCAACATTTCTGTTAAAATATTATATTGTGAAACTTTCATATACTTTTTGGTAACTTAGGGATTGTCAAAATCTAAGAAGTTATATTTAATAAACTTGAATTTGTTTTGCATATAATTGTTTATTAATATTTCCTTACCTTTTTACATTTACAGCATTTTTGTTTATTACATCAACTTTAATTAATATTAGCAGTATACGATACCTGGAAGAGTGACCGTTACTCTTTTTAGAGTAGTATCCCTCTTCTGGCGCCCTCAATTTTTCTTTGTTAATTTTCATTATATCTATTCATTTTTCACATCTTCTTTTCTATCCATCATAGATATTTTCCTGATTTACTGTCTTTAAAAGGCATGCAAATTGGCCGTATCCATCCTTGAGTTTCTAGTGGTCATTCTCTTGACTACATTGCTAGCCTAGCCACATTCCGTTCAATATTTTTTTCATACTTCTTTACTTAATTGTTATCTATTTTACTTCTATCAATTTTATCCCATATATTTAGACCACTATTCTTATACATCTCTCCTCCTACACACCACAGTTTTTTTTGCTACAAAGCACCGACACCAGCACAAAAACGCCACACAAACCTCAAATACAACAGGGACAATACCAAAAGCCAAGGCATATGCTACGATAACAAAAGACACGGCTCCGAAACAAAAACCTGAAGAGACACCATGGACAACACCGAAAACAAAGAGGAGATATGACACGATGATTAAGTTGCAAAACAGTGACAACGGAAAAATAATGGACTCCATGAGAACAGTTGTAAAACCCACAGAGTTATAGCAATTTATAAAACCACTAAGACTAGAAAACGAAAAATACAATGATGACTTAAATAAACTAAAAATTGTCCATAAAAAACAATGTAGAAGCCCATGGAAAGAAAACCTCATAGTAGAAGGACCAACCGACATAATCAAAGACATACTAAAAAACGGGTATATATACTACGATCTATCCAAGTGTTATGTGGAAGAATACGTAAGAATTAGCATATGTTACAGGTGTTGTAGATACAACCACGTGACCAAATATTGTAAGGCGGCCAACCGACATGTTACAAGTGTGGTCAAAAACATGACGCTGGCACATGCAAGACCACGATCTACAATTGCATAAATTGCCAGATTATGGGCCTTCACCCGAGAAACCATCAGGCAAGAGATGTGAAATGCCCCATATACATCAAAAATACAGAAGAGACGAAACAGCAGACAAACTACACAAACTAAACAAAACACAACCAAAACACACACAACAACACACAACTAACAAACACTACACACAACAACAACACAAAACAACATGTCATCTTTCATTTAATTCAATGTAGGAAGAGGCTTAGAGGCGACAGACAAACTTCTACACAAACTACACATCGAAAACATAGACATTGCACTAATACAGGAGCCAGCATACAACGCCTGGCAAAGCACGGACTACATAGTACTAGGACACAACAAACATCAAAAGCACTGATACTAATACGAAGATCACTTACAAAACAAGTTACACTTATTACAAACCGCACAAATGAAAACACCACAACGATACACCTCAAAATAAATGACACCAACACCACAATAACAAACATTTATGACAAGCCGGGAGGCGACACAAACACCACACTTGATACACAAAAATTACACATACTGTCATCGCCAGCTAACTTGGCGGCGCGCACAAACCCAAAATTGCTTAGTGTCTTAGGTGGTGGTCTTAAGTCTCCTCCCAGTTACCAGGTGCGTAACACTTAAGTGATTTGCGGCTATTATTTTTCAGACTTCTTATTATTTCGGATAGTTAAGTGTATTTGTGACAATTTCTAACGGTGGCGTTGAAAAATAGTAGAAAGAATAATTCTGTTATTAGTGGACAATGTCGGGAGATTATATTTAATGTGTTTAATTATTTCAAAAATATTAAACTCGAAGCAGAGACCCTAAAAACTGTGAAAGAAAAGACAGCTAAAGCAACAGGTAAGTTTGTACTTACAATAAATTAATTTTAATAAGACGACTTCTAAATAATAACAAAACCGCACTACGGTGGTCTATTTGGACCAAAAATAACTCTATATTTTTATTTCATTTTAATTATCTATTATTTTTAAAACACAATATTTTGTTTGTTTATGTCTACCTTGTATTAAATTAAAATAGATCAAAAATAGGTGAATATTTGACTTAATAATGTTGACAGCTTACCACACTTACAAAAAATTTAAATTATTCGTTATTTTACAAAAAATGGTCCAGAGTTCAGCAAAATTCTATTACACATAAAATACAGAAAAATTAATCACATGGATAGTTTCTTAGGTTTTTTGCTGGATACACACCTCACAGCAAGCTGCAATATGATACATGTATATTTGCAAAATTTCGGGTTTCCCTTTTCGTACAGTAGTTTCAATGCCCTCTTTTACCTATGAAAAAAAAAACCTATGACAAACAAACAAACCTATGATTTGTTGACAAACCTATGGCTTATTTTTAAACCAGGAGGAGTAATTCAAATTTACCTTTTATTTTTTTTTACCTTTAATAATTTTATAATGCTATAATATTTATGGATTACCGTCGAAGGCCGTCATGATCAACCCAAAAAGAAGATATAATTTATATTTGCTGAATTTTCTAGCGACTTTCTTGGCTGTGAAACTTTTTAGTTTACTCCTCCTGGTTTAAAAACAAAATATAGTTGAGGATTAGGTTGATTTTGTGTCGGCATTCCAGATTACTGCATAACAGTTTGTCGAATATGCGAAAGCAAATATTATCCTCGACGGGTGTAATTTCCTCAACAAAATAATTGTTTGCCTACGTTTGGAAGAGTATGTCATAATCCCACAGGTATTTCCCTCACTAAAGTCGAAGTTGTTATTTCACGTAGATTTTACTAAAAGACATTCGAGACATTATAATATTTACTTATTTAGTGTAAAAACATGTAAAATGTAAATAATAATTTTGAAATAATACCTAGAGTTAATGGATTTTGGGAACAGCTATGACCTTGAAAATGCCACAAAGAATATAACTAAATATTTCTTTTCTTACTCAGACTCTTTAAAGTATTTTACAATATTTTAGAATCGAAGATATGTAATTATATTATTAATGTATTGGATTTTGACAAGAGCTATGCATTATGCCTATTTAGTACACAAGTTTATGTGAAATGTTCAAGGTCATAGCTGTTCCCAAAATCCATTACCTCTACCTGTATAATTTGTTTACGATTAAAAAGACATTAATAGATTACGTCAAATTCAAAAAAATATTTCTTGCTAATGACATAAGTATTTGTATAATACAGTTAAATAGCAAAACAGGTCAAATATTTCTCAGTATTTAAAATTTGGTATTTAAAACCCATTAAATTCATGACTTTCTCCTAATGACTGATTATGAAACCGGGCGTTAAATTAGTTAGGACTAGTGTAATATATTGTGTACTGTCTTTCGATATGGCAGTAAATATAGACATTTTTATATACCTACATCCTAGATAAAATAAATCACTATAGTTACTAATTCTTTTACAGGCATTTCCATCAGAACAATCGAAAGAATAACAAGCGAGGCAAAATGTTCTTTGAAAAATACCGACAGAGTCCATTTTTCCAGTCCAGGCAAAAAACGAGTCAGTAGATCAATCATAGATTTGCCGGAATACCAAATAAGCGACATTCGCAGAATAATTTACGATTTTTATAAAACAGAAAAATGTCGGGTTACGGTAAAAAAATTAAAACAAAAAATTCACAACGATTTGGATATCACAATTTCACAAACATCTTTAAGGCGACTTCTACGCAAAGTGCAATTTCGTTGGAGGAAAACCGAAAACAACCGAAAAGTGCTTGTAGAAAAAAGTACAATAAGAGCTTTGAGAATAAAATATCTCAGGCAAATCAAATATTTTCAGAGTCAAAATAGGCCAATCGTGTATGTTGACGAGACCTACTTACACAGCGGTCATACTTCTTCAAAGAACTGGACTGACGAATCAACCAAGGGGTTATTTTCAAATATTTCCAAAGGTCAACGACTAATAATAGTGCATGCCGGTGGGGATATGGGATTCATAAAAAATGGCTTATTAATCTTTAAATCAGGTTTAAAATCAGGGGATTACCACTCTGAAATGAATTCAGACAACTATGGAAAGTGGTTACAAGAACATTTATTACCTAATTTACCTGCTAACTCGGTATTAGTTTTGATAACGCACCTTATCACAGCATTCAGTTGAAGCGGGCGCCTACATCAAAGTCAAACAAAAATCAAATGATAGAATAGTTAATGCAGAAAAATATTTCATTTACACCTAGTGCTTTAAAACCTGAACTGTATGAAATAATTAAATATCATAAACCGCATCATGTAAAATACAAATTCGACGAAATTCTACGTGCGCATGGCCATATTCCTTTACGTTTACCTCCTTACCATCCTGACCTAAACCCTATTGAACTAATATGGGCTACAGTCAAAAATAATATAAGGCAGAAAAACGTTACATTTAAGCTAGCTGACGTACAAAAACTCGCCGAGGAAGAATTCACTAATATTGATGCAAATGAGTGGAGAAAACGATGTTACCGTGTCATTAAGAAGGAAGATGAGTATATGGACAGCGAGATAGTTGCTAATAACGCCACGCAAATAGCTCCAATTATTATAAATCTTGACAGTGACTCTTCCAGTACAGAGTTTTCTTCTTCCGAAGATGAAGATGAAGAAAATTATTAACAATCAATTTATTTTCAAATAGATACCACTTTTCAACACGGGTACTTGTTTTAGTGTTATAATAAAACCAAAATATTAAAATTAAATAATTACTGTGTCGCATTTATTTATACAATATCCTCCATTTAATTTGAAACACAATATCAACGTAGATTTGTGAATTAAAATTCAATCATTATTGTATAATTTGTTTACTAAGTTAAATAAATATTATAAACCAATGGCTTACTATTTAAATTGAATAAAACAAAATTACAATTTCATCTCTCTAATAATATATTAAAGCTTGCGAAAACTATTTCTTTTTTAATTGTGCAATAATTATTTGACCTATACCGCTACGCTACTGAATATACTTATCAGAAATAGTAAACCAATAGGATGAATCATAGGGCGTAAACATAATTTATTTCTCTGTGACGTTGTATCTGGGTATCGTCACAGACGAATCCAGATTATTTAGTAAGCGAGACTGTGACAAGGCAGCAAGAATTATGCATGGCATAGCAAGCCTCGCCCAATGGGAATACAGATTATCATATCATCAAGTACGAGTGTATCTGAATACAGTCCTTTCGGCAATAGTTGGATACGGTGCAAGCATATGGGCGCATAAACTTGCAAACGTGAAAAACAGAGAGAAAGTTGATAGGGTACAAAGAGGTTTCTTAGTCAGAATGACTGGAGCCTTTAGTACAACATCAACCTCAGCCCTGACTGTCCTAACAGGAGTTCTGCCACTACTACATTTAGAAGTAAAAAGACGTGCGAGCTGTTATTGGCTCAAAAAGGGAAATCATAACAAAGTCCAAGAAGTGGACATAAGAACAATACGTGATATATATATATATATATATATATATAGTATATTTGAAGAATAAGCTGGAGTAAATTCTCAAAAAAAAACTAAATTGTTAAGCATATTTTAGTACGTGTGCTTTTCGTACAACGTCAATATTTTAGCTTATTTTACGTTGGGTTTGACTACTTAAATAGAAATTTTTCCATGTCACATGGACTATCGTAAAATTTAAATACCTGCTATTGTTAGAACTGTGTAGGCTAGGGATGATTCAGCTGGACATAGACGTACTTTAAGGGTATTACATTATTCGTTTCGGTTTGTTAGATATTTAAACCATTTTCAAAGTATATTATATTTATATAAATCTGTTTATTTTAGTAACGTTATTTATGGTTATTTTTGTCGTTATGATAATGACCCATTAAATAACAAGAAAAGAAAGAAACTCTTAAAATACATAGGTATTTAGTTAATGGTCTTTTGATAGTTTAGATAGAAAAAGTCGATTAGCGAAAGATGGTTTCTGATAAATGTGAACGCTATCTTAAATAGTATAAATTTCGATTTTGTTTGGAAAACCAATGATTAATAAAATGGTTAATGGTCTTTAAATAGTCATTCATTAATATCAGAAAATTTTTGTTCAGTCGATTATAAGCGAGTGAAGAGATCTAACACAGTTGTTTTTTGCAAGAGTGAATACTGAGTTTATATACGTGTGATCATACACCAGTTAAAAAATGTTGAATTATTTATCACTTAACGAAAAGAGTGTTATCCTTAATGTCTACAATTATTTTAAGTAACACAATCCTTCCAATACTGTTGATTGTATAGTTGAAATTTCGTCTAAAGTAATAGGATAATTCAAAATCAACTGTATATAACATTTTAAAAGAGGAAAAATCAGCTCTTATACCGCCACCCAAACCGAGACCTGGAAGACCAAAATTGTCGAAAGTGAATGTGGATGAATTTTTCAAAAATGCAATTTTAGATAAAGTTTTACAAGCCATTAGCGACGATCCCGATTTACCCACAATAAGTAGAGACAAACTTTGGAAAGTTTTGCATTTGTAGGGAGAGTTTGGAAAGACAAAACTATAAAAAAATGTCGACAAGCATTTCTGGAAGGATATTGAACTGGTTTCAAGGAACCAACAGGTAAAGGTCGACGATTAATTGTTACCCATAGAGGTAGTATGAATGGATTTCTTAAGGAGGGTTTACTTTTGTTTTAATCAAAAAAGACCTATGAATATCACAAAGAGATGAACGGAGACGTGTTTGAAGAATATTTCGAACAGATGATTGAATTCATACCTAAAAATTCAGTTATTGTGATGGACAATGCAAGTTACCACTCTAGATTAGTTGAACGTTTACCAACTACTCAATGGAGGAAAGATGAAATTGCAATGTGGTTAACTTCAAAAATTTAATCTTTGACGATACAATGACAAAAGCAGAATTATTAGAGATTGCTAAAATTGAGGAGATTGAGCCAAAAAACGAGGAATTGAAATACTTCACCTACCACCGTATCATTGCGAGCTAAATCCGATTGAATTAGTATGGGCCGAAGTTAAAGGTAATGTTGCTCGAAATAATACAACTTTTAAATTGTCAGATGTAACTATTCTTTTTCATAAATCAATATCCGAAGTAACGACTGAACATTGGCAAAAATGTATTAATCACGTTATAAATATTGAGAAAAATATGTGGGAGCTTGATCATATAATAGATAGCAGTATAGAACCTATAATAATTCATCCCGGATCGGATAACACTTCGTCTGAAACAGAATATGAGGAAGCTTAACTTTAAACAGTAGCTCAGAAGTTTATTTTACATTTGAACTAATTACCGTCAACTTCATTGTTTATTTTTTATTTATTTTTTATCGCTAATATAATTTTCATTCTTATTTCCAATATTATTAGTACTAAGAATATTATTATTTATTAATAGGAATATAAAAAAAACTTACAGTTTTTGTGTATGTATTTTACGTTTCAGTATAATTTATTGTATTTTATTATTTTATATTAACTGTATGTTTCACAAATAATAGAATTTTTATTCTTTTTATGTGTATCTTTTTATTTTAAACCAGTATTGGATTGGATTAATTTCTTTGTTCTAAATATCCAAATAAATTTAACACAAACTTTTCTTTTAAGATTACGTTTTAGTTAGAAGATGTGCACGCCTATGTATTTTGAGGTTCGAAGATGAGTATTCTGAGAATTTACTCCAGCTTATTCTTCAAATATACTATATATATATATATATATATATATATATATATATATATATATATATATATATATATATATATATCACACATCAGCAGTGGCAGAATGAATGGGATATGTCGCAGAAAGCAAGGCGGCTGCACCAGTTTTTGCCAAGACTAGGTGAAATCCCAGTGTATTTCAACCCAACACCTGGGTTAGTACACTTTCTCACGGGACACGGCCTATATCCTAACTATTTGAACAGATTCAACCTCGTAGATAACAATCTGTATGAATGTGGACTACCAGGCATGCCTGAACATGCCTTATTCGATTGCGATACCTACCAGATTGTCAGAATAATAAGAGAACAACTTAGGAATCTAACGATAACGGAAATACTTCAATACGAAGATAAATATAACCTCCTCAACAAATTAGCAGATAAAATTTCCAAACATCAACTGGAAATATATAATAGAAGACGTATAGCTAGATAAGCTACCTGCAAACAAAACCATGATCTTACATTAAAATAAAATTATAACACCATATGTGAAAAAAAAAAGGAAAAATAATAATGTTCATTAGACAACTCATATATTATAAATAAATAAGAGTCAGTGGATAAGAGGGATCTTCTCTGATAGTTTTGGAATAAGGGTCTGTGGCTCACCATAACTGCAGAGAGGTGAACTCGAATCCATGACGTTCTTCTCCGATGGACGTCTTGACTCAACGCATGTCAACATGTAACTGCATGTCTTTGCATGACCTTAGAAATAGTTTAGTTTTAGTGCATAAAAACTGTGATTGCGGTTCGCACCTGAGGATGAGTTGCAGATGCTCACGTTTTGGGTGCGGGCAGAAATCGGAGTTAATAACAATAATAATAATAAATAATAATAATTGTAGTTTAGTAGTCTAGGGAACATTCGTAGAGGCCGAATGTATTTGTAATAAAGTTAGACGTTCAAAACGTAATACTTTAGATAAAAAACTCTGCATTAGAGGATTAGGGCCTATAGTTTTTAAGATATTAACATTAGTTTTATAATTAGTTAGTTTAACATACTTAATTAATTATAACAAAAATAACCGCATGTATCAACTATATTCCCTTCACGAAATAACGACCAGGATTAGTCTCAAGATGCCTGGTCATAAGTATATTAAAAAAAAATTCTTTACCCACTGCCCTTAGGGCCTATGGTAACAAGTAGAATGTTAACATAGTAGAATAGCGGCCTACGGGCAACAAGTGACACAGAAAATTTTAAGTACATATAAGCTATCTTTTCATTCCCTTAGTGGGAATTATTTTTTGTTTTTGTGTGGTAGAAAAAAATCGCTATTTAGTGCCATTGCGCCACCTCCACGTGGTAAGGGGCGGGCAACCACTCCTCATCCATAAGACGGGTTCGTCCCGCAAGAAACTCTGAGGTAGGACCAAGAGGGCATTAGACATTATATATTGTGGTGAAGGGACACTTGGATATCTGGTTTATTTTACTTTTAGTTTTAGTTAGTTAGTTTGGTTAAGGTTAATATATAAGGATGAGTGGCATAGAAACTAGGAGGAAGGCTAACGCTGATGGTGGCAGCGGTAGAGTATCCCCTAGCATATCAGGGACACAAGGCGGGGAAGAAGAGAGAGCTTTTGCTCGAATCTAAACCTCCGTCTTAGTTCGAATCCGGCTGAAAGGCCGTCATATGAGGATAATTTAAAAGATTTAATAGATTTCATAGATTTAATAGATCCATCATAGCGATGGATCTAGCGAACATGGCAGGTCAATGTAAGGTGTTAAAAGAAGAAGTGGAAAGGCTAAGAAATGAAAATAAATAAAATAAGATAACGTATGCTGGAATCACGGCAAAACCCACAGTGACCACAAGGTCGGAAACTGAAAGAAAAATTGAAATGAAAAGAGAGGATGATACTCTCTTCATTACATCAGATAAAGCAGCAACTGGCAGAAAGGTACAAGAGGAACTTACTACGATCCTGAATCCTAGAACAGCGAAAATTAGGATAAATAGGATGAAAACAGCTGGAAAGGCGCTCATTATTGAAGCCGCCAGCAAAGAAGACTTGGAAAAGATAAAAAATAATGAAAATGTAAAGAAGGCGTTCAAATGCGAACTGCCAAGGAAAAGAAGACCCATGATAATACATATTATAGAACATACCAAGTCATGAAAAAGAAGAGGACGTAGTAGAGAATAGACGCGCCCAAAACTTTGAAAATATGGATAAAAAAGACTTTGAAGACTCCTTCAAAGTCAGGTTCAAAACTGGACCGAAAGGGAAACCTACTGTGCATTATGTAGCGGAGGTATCCCCAGAATTAAGAAAAACTCTAATCAGGTCAAAGATCTACATAGGATTCACGGCAGTAAATGCCATGGATTATATACTAGTTCCAAAATGCCTAAAATGCCAAGACCTTGGCCACGTTGCAAAACACTGTGACAGAGAAACGACTTTTTGGCACTGTGGTGGAGCCCATGAAAGAAAAGACTGCAATAAGACAGGACAGCCCAAGACTTGCATACCCTGCAAGAATAGGAACAAATCAAACTGGATCGGTTGATCCAGAAAACAGATTACGGGAATTAACATTCGATAGAAATGATTGTTCAAAACAATCAATACCTATAGAAACAACACACTCCGAGGAACAAACGAAAACGCCGTCAAAGTGTCTTCGAGACAGACTTAGATTACTTTCTTTCAGAAGAAAGAAAAAGAAAGTGCACTCTGCTGATAGCGAAGCCAAAGAAAAGGCGAAACAGAAAGATGACGATGTTATGGCTCTGTATGAAAATATGGAGCTAAACATGAGATTGTCACGGCTGGAGGAATCCTCGATTCTCGTTGCAGCACTGAGACATATAGTCAGAAAAAGACATCCAAAAGGTGATAGGGTGACCTTTCCGGTTCCTGGCGCGGTGGATAGAATCCAGCTTAAGTGCTCAAATATACCTACCGACGCGGATAGACTGTTCTTCTTGCTGGAGAAAGTTTTCAGCAGAAGAGGAGAGGTACTAGATCTGGAAGAACTATACTGTGATTTTGTCAAAACCTATGGGAGAATCGCCACAGATTTTATACAGAAATGGCCACTGAGCCAAATACACACAAGACACCCGTGAGAATCAGAATCGGGCAGATAAATTGTATGAGAAGCACAACAGTGCTTCATGAAATAAGGAAATATGCAGAAGAAAATAAAATTGACATAATTTGTATGCAAGAAGCATACACGAAACACGGAAAAATACAGTTTATGCCCGTAACTGCCCAAGAAGCGAGTATAGGCGATAATCCCATGGCGGTCACGGTGTTGCTCAACAGTGACATGAGACTCCTCCTGCTGAGAAAGTTCAGTGATGAGCATTGTGTCTGCGTTGAATTCAGTGACGAAAAAGAAGCAAAAGCTAAATCTACGTCTATTTTCACGTCGACTGAAAGAAGCCAAGTGTAAAATCAGCTTGTGGGCGGGGCCTACAATAGCTGGTAGCCTTGGCGACGCTCAGTCGGCGCGTCCTGACGAATTTAGCGGGAAATCTACCACGTGTAGATAATTCCGCAGTTTAACCGAGTTTTTTAACTAGTAATATTTGATTCTGGTTAAATAACAAGGCAATTGCGGATAGTTTACACGTGCAACTGGGCGTAAAGCCCTCGGGACACTGCACAGAGCGTCAGGGAGACACTGCTCTGCCCTTCTAGGAGGGTAACCAGAAACAGATACTGATCTGTGCAGTTGTGAACTCAAGAGGAACCCTCTTATTGCACTAAAAAGAGTGATCATCCGAGTAGGGCCTGGGGAGACACCCAGAAGTGTGCTGGCAGCGGCCAGCAGACAAAAAAAAACAGAGTCTTTAAAGTAAAAATCCTCAAAATGTCGTCTGAACGCATCCTGCGTTCCCACAGCCGTCAGACACTCGACGTCGACTCAATGATCGAATTCCCACCCATATCCCCTGCTACATCGATAGCATCCCTCCCTATTAGACCACCCTCCAGTGCCTCTTCGGCAGCGACAGAGTACCACTCTACTGCCGACGAGCTAAACTCCCTACTAGACGAACTAGAAAACGTTAACCAGCTCCAGTTTTTCTGTTCGCAAATCCAAAGAAAAATTAACCTGCTTAATAATAAGCAAAAATCCAAAAAATCCACTGAAAAAAACCCTAAAAAAGTAACAAAATCCAAGAAAAATCCCGATTCCCGTCCCACAACCCCCCAAAATCACTCACAATCCACCGTTACAGGAAGTAGGAGACCTGTACAACGCGCCAGAAGCGCCTCTCCTACCCCTGGAACCTCGAAAAACACCATAACAAACCATAAACCCACAAATAAACCCTCAAACCTACCTACAAACCCTCCTAGACCGGCATCGCCGGTTCAGAATGCCCCAAAAACGCAAAAAAATGCGCCGATAAACACTACCACCGACCCAAATGTGAAGAAAATCTTCACATATCGAATCGAAAATATTTCAGATGACCTAAACTCACAATCTATCCTCTTTAGAGTACTTAACTCTAACGGGCTACTCCGAAATTATGACTCTTTTGTAGTCAAGCCCCATCTTAAAACGGCTTTCCTCAACAGTCTCTCAGCTTTAAACGCAGCTGAACTACAAACTAAAATACGTACCGTCACTGGCAGAGACCTAACGGTTTCTTCCTCTGTCAGACGGAACAGAAACTCACGAAAACCCACACAACCTGCCACCCAGGCTAGTTTCCATCTAGTCATACGAGTGGTGGACAAAAACTTATCAAACGAAGAGATTGAAGAGCAACTTACAATCTCTAAGTTTCCCTTCTCCAAAGTGGCGAGAATTATATCGAAAGCCACAAACTCGCCCACTGCTCTAGTTAGAGTATTCACAGACTCCGAAACTCACTATGCTGAGGCTCTCAGAGATAAAATCTGAATCAACGGAGAGAGACTCACCTGTGAGATGCCATTATCAGCCACTGTTGCTCCCATCCGCCCAAAATATTGTAGCAAATGCTGCAAAAGTGGACATCTCGCGTCTTCTTGCCAAGCGAGAACTCCACGATGCCCTAACTGTGGACAAGAACACAGTGCAAACCAATGCCCAAATCCACAAAATCCGAAATGCCCTAATTGTGGTGGTGACCATCCGGCGCATTCTCCGAGATGCCCGGCTAGGAGAGCGATCCCTGAGAATCCTGACCACATACAACCCATCTTTCCCTATAGACAAGATCCTCCATATCCTCTCTCACAGGATTTGAAATATCTAATATACTATAGCAATCTTGTACTAATGAACTTGTTCCCTGCTCGACGGGGAGACATAATGCAAGCGTCGAACAATGTTGTACAGGCATTGTTCGGACATGTAGTCAACCCGCTGCAGCACGGGAACAATGTTGCATTCCGATTTGTTCCAGTATACTAAAGCAACTAGTTTATGAATAACAGTGTTTTAGGGACAGTTAACTGCCAGGGTGCCAGTAGAAAACACCACCTAATTAAACACCTCCTATATACCTATAATATCCAAATCCTATCACTTACTGACACCCTACTTAACCACACTCCCTCATTCACCAGCTATAATGTTTTCCATCGCCCGAAGGACTTTGTATCTAGAGGGAATGGCATTCTAGTTAAAAACAATATTCCATGCACACCTCATATTATCCCTCCTAATGCCAATGTCCCAGATACTGACTTCCTGGCAGTTGATATACACCTAAAAAATGATGAAAAAATCACGATAATCTAGTATTATAGACATCTACATATGCCACTATCTGATGAGCTTTTTGAGTACTTCTCCTCACTCAATAAGGCCATCCTATTAGGCGATCTCAATTCACGTCACACACAATTCGGAGACACTTCAAATAATCAGGATGGTATTCACCTGACTGATTTATTATTAGAACTCCCCATAATTAGAATTGAGAATTCTAACCAAACCTATTTTAATCACAATGGAATGTCCATCATCGATCATATACTATGTACTGAAAATATGATAGGGAGATTCGATGATGAATGTTTCATAGGTGACTCAATCACGTCAGATCATTTACCACTGTTGGTAAACACAAATCTGACGGAACCACAAATAGATATCCCGATAAAAAGACGAGATTATCGAAGAGCCAATTGGGACCTTTTCAAAAACTTCATAAATAACAATCTACCTGAGTTAGGCAACATAACAAATACTAATCAAATAGACACAGCTATAATTCAAGTAGATAGCCTCATAACAGAGGCTATCGAAATAGCAATCCCACAAACCACGTACAACAAATATTCCCCGGCACTCCCGGCACGTATCGTAGCCAAAATAAAACAAAAACGCCGACTCCTGAGGGAATATAAAAGGTACAGAGACCCACTAACAAAAACAGAATATAACAGGCTCTCTGCGAGTATCAGACTAGAAGTAAATGCGCTAAAAAACCAACAATGGAGAAGCATTACTTCGACGCTGGACTCTAAAGAGGGCTCTAAATTCTGGAATTTGTTTAAAGTCCTAACAAAACAAAAATCTCTCCCAATCTCATCTAAAAATTGGAAATAACATTATTTCTACCACTAAAAACAAAGCGGAAGCGTTTAAAAACGTTCTCCAAAACACATTCCGTTCTCCGGATAACCCTAACTTTTGCGCTAACTTTAAAATTCAAACCGATCTACAAGTCCGTGAAATACTCAACACTCCAATCCGTCTCGAGGACATCATCAACAGTCCGATGATGGCCCCCACAGACGAAGAAACAATTAAAGAGCTGTGTTTGGTCAGTAAAAACACAGCTCCTGGCCCTAATAGCATACACAACAAATGCTTAAAACAATTACCTCCGAGTATTTTCACAGTTATAAGGACTATAGTTAATGCATCCATTAAGTTTTTTGCTATTTTCCAACCTCATGGAAAATTTCAAACACAATAATGATTCCAAAACCAGGCAAATCCCGGACAAACCCTGAATCATATAGACCTATCTCACTACTAAATACACTAGGTAAGGTTTACGAGAGACTCCTTAAAAACAGACTCGTAAACTTCCTAGAAGAAAACAATATCATCCCTAATTTTCAATTTGGATTCAGGCCGGGACACTCAACCCAAAACGCATTAACTGAAGTAGTCTCTCATATCTCACAGTGCATTAATTTCAGAAATCATCTTGTTGTAGGCACGTTCCTCGACATCCAAAAAGCATTCGATTAGGTCTGGCACACAGGCCTGATAAGAAAGCTACAATCAATTTGATTGCCACATCCCTTTATAATATTAATGCACTCTTATCTAACAAACAGAACGGTCAGAGTAAAAGTAGCGAACGAAGTTAGCGAACCATTCACTCCTGAAGCGGGAGTTCCTCAGGGTTCCGTATTGGCTCCCATTTTATACAATATATACACTTCAGATATACCTCAAGATCCGAGAGAATCCGTAAAAACTCTTCTGTATGCGGACGATACGGCTCTTCTCTCCATAGGCAGGAGGCCAACGGTATTCAATAGGGCACAAGAACAGCTTAATTACATTAATAACTGGTGTGCAAAGTGGCGAATAACAATAAACGCGGACAAAACACAAAATATCGTGTTTAGACATCCGACGTACAGAAAATCCGACTTTCCGCCCTTATACCTAAACCAGACGAGGCTCGAACACAAATCCTCTGTGACCTACCTTGGAGTTACAATATCTAAAACTCTAAGCTGGGACGCGGAGGTTTGTAATGTACTTAAGCAAGTAGGACGACGAGCAGCGTTACTGGGCGGTATAAACGGAAAATTCGGTGCCACAAATAAATCGACACTATTGCACACATATAAAACTTTCATAAGGCCAATTATTGAATACCGTGCTCCTTTGTTTACGACATTAAAACGTAGACAAAGGAACAAAATCCTAGCATGCGAGAGAAAGATCCTTCGTAAAATATGCAGAAAGGTTAACTTCTATCCTTCAGAACTAATACACCTAGTTGCCAATAACATTGACAAAATTACAACCCGCATCCTATCCCTAGGCAAGAGATACACCTTGCGGACTATCCAGGGTCGCAATACCAGGGCCCAGAGAGTTCTCAAGATGCCTTGCCATCCTAGAGGGCACATAGCAGTCAGAAAACCTAAAAATAAAGTTCCACATCTCCCATCCGTCCTACTTAACATCGTAGGCACCGATCTCCCTGATGACTACTATGATGTCCTCGAATCAACTCCTTATGAGTACCGCGTAAATAACTAAAAGGACAGGGCGAGTTGGTTTCTGTTGTTCCCAACTCATTGCACAATAATACCTGATCCTAGGTGAGGTTGTAGCCACAGCTATCCTCCACGTTTGAAAAAAAGGCCAAAACAATCTGCTAAAGAATTGTTAATCGTTTTAAAGAGTTGAGGTATTGAAATTAACCGCCAAACCGTTGAAGAAGATGTCCAAATAAAAAACAGCATCGAGCCGTCCCCACCCAGGCGACAAACACCAACCGAAGCAGAGATACGTAAGCCCCTCCTAATCCGCCGACCGCATACGCTAATACCGCGACAACCAACCCCGTGAAAGCGTCGCTTAGCTCATTTGCATAATCCTCCGGACGACGAATTACAGTGCAATACACTGGTTCAGACGCTGGAGGGGACGTAGATGGGTCAATGAGCGACAACGGCGAATAACGGAGAGGTTGACGGCAGGTATTAGCATAATAACACCAACCACCGGCGACTGCTGAAAATCCGATAACCGGTGCTTGCCCCTGGCGTGCTCAGCCGTTGTCGAAATTTCAGTGCAATACACTGGTTTTTACTTCGGCTATAAGCGCGCTAGAGAATTAAAAGCAAACGGATAGTTGGATTAAAGTGGTCAAAGAAATAAAATAAAGTTACATACGCCTAACATGCAAAGACAAGCGGCAATACCAATTCTCAGCCTTAAAACCGATTCTAGTCCTGACATAAACGGTAAAATAAGACCCAAATAAACAAAAATTCCATTCCCTGAAGAGGCAAAGGCCTAAAACAGGGGCTCTCGCAAGAGAGAAAGTTACGTGACTAGCTAGCGTTGAATTATTAACTAAAATTGGCAAATTTATAATAGGAAACCTATACTGTCAGTTCAATGATGACATTGAACCATACATCCAGAGGATAAGGGAGATAATGATTGCATATCGGGATCATAGGGTTGTGGTTGTAGCGGATGCAAACGCGAAGTCTACACTATGGAACTCAATGCACACGGACGAAAAAGGCCCATTAGTTGAGGACATGATTCATGAGCTTCAACTAATTGTGCATAATAGACCAGGAAATCCGCCGACCTTCCAGAACAGAGCGGGCGCTGCCAACAACATATATATCACGGTATCAAACGTGCGGGCAGCAAACCTTGTTCGGAACTGGAAGGTTTTGAACATGCAACCGTCAGTGACCACAATCTTATTGTTTTTGATCTTGCAAAAGATGCTGAAAGTGTTTTCAGGTCATCTGAGAAATACATTATAGGTAAAGCAAACTGGGAGCAACTAAGAGCTGGATTCATTCCACCGCAATCTGTGCTGAGAGGATGTAATGTTCATGATGAAGCCAAAAACTTGACTAATGCTATAAAAATAGCAATGAATAACTCAATACCAAAAGCAGCCTCGACGAAATCAGTGACTGAGAAGCAGAGTTCGGTACGCTAGGAAGCGCTACCAGCGATGCGGAATCTATCACGAGAGACAAGTACTTCTAGAACAATACAGGAGGATCAAAGCAGAATATAAAAGGGAAATAGAAGACACAAAAGCAAAGAGTTGGGAAAACTTTGTGTCATATAACTTGGAGCTTGACATGTGGGGTGTCCCATACAAAATCGTGTCGAATAAGATTAGAAGCCCGACAATTCTTTCAACACTGTTGAAGGAAGACGGCTCGATGACAGAGAGTTGGGAGGAGTCTGCAGATACACTGTTAGATGTACTGCTGCCTCCTGACAATCTGGAAAACGAGACCGAAGAGCATTCGAATATAAGAAGGGCAATGATACGAAGATATGAGACACCTGGCATGCCGGGAACTGAGGAGTTCACAGAACAGGAAATACTTGAACATCTACGAAACATGAAAAGGAAGAAGGCTCCTGGGCCTGACAACATACACGTAGAAGTACTACAAGCTCTTAATGAGCAAATAATACCCACATGCATCTTTTCGTTTTCGTTTCGCGTTTGTCCGATTTATTAGCAATTATTTATAGGTAAATGTTCGCGTGCGATATTCCGTCTTTCTTTGCTTTTTTATAAATTAATTTACGAATTAATTCTAACCTTGATATCGTCTTTTATGTCTTTTGTTTAGTATATTGTTTAAAACTAAGTCTAACTTTCCACGGTACCATCGATTCATCTAGTGATAATTCTTTTACTAGATAATGCAGAGCAGTCATTTTATTATTAAAAAGTCTATAACTGTTCTTATTCTATAAAACCGATCTTCAGGAATAACATTCGGTATCATTGGATTATGGATGAAGATTAAGCACCTTAAAATTATAAGAAAAAGATCTCTTCTGATGTTCTGCAAAAAAGATTTTAAGTTGAATAGTGGATCTGTTTTCCAATAACCCTCCAATCTTGAAATCCGTATGTGTCAGTGTGGAAGATAATTCCCATAAATACTAGAGATTCAAATAAGGAAAGTAGTTTACATCTTTAAATGCTAGAATTTACACAAACACCAACTTCACCAACTTTTTTACATGCTAAACATTGCAATATTGTTGCTTTGTACATTGGCTATTTTTTAACAAAATTTTACAACTTAAAAAGGGATCATTCCCGTGAGTTGGCCGTATATCATATAGGTAAAAAACTCGAACATTGAAGTAAAACACTGTTGTAATTGGTATATTTAATTAAATTTTAAAAATCCTAAAGGATTAAGTTCAACACGTTTTCGGACTTATCAGTCCATCTTCAGTGAACTTTGTAGTACTTTTAGTAAGTAATTAATAAGTAATGGGTAAGTAGTAATTTTTAATTAAATATACCAATTATTACAACAGAAGTGTTTTTCACACACATACACACTCGCACACACACACACACACACCGTGTAAATGTATTGAAGTATTTTTGAAAAAACAAATTTATTTAATTTTTGTTAAAGGGTAGTAAGGGGTGAAAAAATACTAAAGTTGTAATAAATTCGTAAAAACCTAGCAAAACACTGTGGTATATCATAAATATTTTTTTTAATTCTGCTAGCTTGAACCGTAAGCCAGCAGAATCGCTCCCCTTAAGGGTGGTTTGATGGTGAAAAAATATTAGGGTGGTAATAAATTAATGAAAAATGGGTGAAAAAAATGCCATCAACAAAAAGGTTTTTTTTTTTAATTCTGCTAGCTTAAACCTTAAGCCAGCAGAATCGCTCCCATTAAGGGTGGTGTGGTGGTGAAAAATTATTAGGGTGGTAATAAATTAGTGAAAAATGGGTGAAAAAATATTACGTAGGTTAAATTGGATTCCGCTCATGTGTCCCCGCTAGCTTAAGGGTCCTAAAAACCTACACAAAATCACACACAAACCCCAAATACAACAGGAACAATACCAAAAACCAAAACATACGCCACGATAACAAAAGACACGGCTCCGAAGCAAAAACCAGAAGACACACCATGGACAACACCGAAGACAAAGAGGAAATACGACACAATGATCAAGCTGAAAAATAGCGATAACGGGAAAATAATGGACACCATGAGAACGGTAGTAAAACCCACAGAACTAAACAGCATGACAATAAGACGGACAAGAAACGAAAACACAATAATATTGACAACAGAAGACAAAAAGCAACACGACAGGATCAAACAGAGAACAACAGCATGCGATAAATTAGAAACTAAGGACATTACGAAGACTAAAGATCCCATACTACTAATAACTGGCATGCCAAAAGGACAAGAACAAGAACAATTCATAAGAGCACTACGACTGGAAAACGAAAACCTAATGAAAAATACAACGAAGACGAATTAAAAATCATTCACAAAAAACCGTGCAGAAGTTCGTGGAAAGAAAATGTGATAGTAGAGGGACCGATGGAATTAGTCAAAGACATATTGAAAAGTGGATACATATATTACGACCTGTCTAAATGCTATGTACAGGAATACACACGAGTCAGTATCTGTTACAGATGCTGCAGATACAACCATGTAACAAAATATTGCAAAGAAGCGCAATCAACATGTCATAAATGTGGACAAAAACACGACGCTAGTACATGCAGGACCACAAACTACAACTGCGTAAACTACCATATTATGAACCTGTATCCAAGAAATCATCAAGCACGGGAGGTAAAATGCCCCATCTATATTAAAAAGGTGGAAGAAATAAAACAACAGACGAACTACACAAACTAAAAAAACACAACTAAAACACCCACAACAGCACACCACACACAACAACAACACAACACAAAACAACATGTCCTCTTTCATTTAATTCAATGCAGGAAGAGGCGACAGACAAACTTCTACACAAACTACACATCGAAAACATAGACATTGCACTAATACAGGAGCCAGGATACAACGCCTGGCAAAGCACGGACTACACAGTACTAGGACACAACAAAACATCAAAAGCACCGATACTAATACGAAGATCACTTACAAAACAAGTTACACTTATTACAAACCGCACAAATGAAAACACCACAACAATACACCTCAAAATAAATGACACCGACACCACAATAACAAACATTTATGACAAGCCGGGAGGCGACACAAACACCACACTTGATGCACAAAAATTACACATAGAGACAGACAAAAACAAATCCCTAATTGCAGGCGACTTCAATGCGAAGGACCCGAGTTGGGGAGGAAACATCACAGACAAACGAGGACAAGACATAATCGAATGGACTACATTAAACAATGGCTGTGAAATGCCTATGATCAAGTAGCTGACGTGGTGCCTCTAAAACGTTGATCAGAATCTCAGAAGAAACATTCATTTCGCAAACAATGAAGATGATTAGGACACCGATAAGTACTTTAAAGTCCGTCCATTGTTGGAACATGTACGCCAAAACTGCTTAGCGATTCCATAAGAACAGCGTTTTTCGATAGATGAAATGATGGTCCCATATAAGGGAACACGAGCAGGAACTAGACGACAATATATACAAAACAAGCCGAAAAAATGGGGGTTTAAATTATTTGTTAGATGAGGAGTGAGCGGTATCGTATATGATTTTTTCCCTATGCTGGTGAAAATACCTTTTTAAATCACATTTTTACAAATTACGAGGACAAATACTTTGGAATACCGCAGAAAGTGGTAGTAGCCTTATGTAGAAGTATTCATGAGAAATCATATAAAATTGTCTATTTTGATAATTGGTTTACTTCCCTTGAATTAGTTACATATATAAGAAGTGAGTTAGGCATATTCAGCCTAGGGACAGTTCAAAAAAATAGAATGAGAAATTGTACTATGGTTTCTGACAAGGTGTTACTTAAAAGAGGACGAGGTAGCTTCGAAAGTGTTAGCGACAATGAAATGAAAATTAGTATTACCAAATGGGCAGATAATAGATGTGTCAATTTAGTTTCATCATTTTCTGATACTACATCTCATGTTCAAAGATACTGTAAGGAACAAAAGAAAAAAATTAACGTATTATGTTCCCAGGTAGTTTTAGAATATAATAAGCATATGGGAGGCGTAGACCTTGCTGACATGCTTGTGTCTTAATATCGAACTGGACTAGTCACATCGATGGTACCTGAAGTTGCTAGCCCAAATGCTAGATTTAAGTGTAATAATGGATGGCTGCTTTATAGAAGACATTGCAATGCACTGAACAAATACGAAGTGCGGTAGTTACTAGGCCGACCGATGATACTAGGCTAGAACATTGATCATTTTACCTTAACAACAACTAAAGGTCGGTGTCGTTTGTGTCCTAAAGGACAAACTACCTATATGTGTCAGAAATGTTATACACGACTGTATTGTCTCTGAAAGGAACTGTTTTATCTCTTTTACTTTTATGTTTAGTTTATCACTTTTTTTTAGAGCTGAATTATGGCTGAAAGCGGCCAATTAGGTATGATCTGCTTTCCAAGCATGCTGAATTGCATACTAATTGAAGGGGTTAGAAGTAAAACCGCCTAAGTCCAATTTTCACCAAAACGACTTTAGTGATTTTTCACGTTCTGAATACCTTATATTGTTTGGTAGTAAAATCGACTACGCTCTAACCCTACTTTATCGCCATCTTTTGATGAATAGAAAAAACAACCAAAATGAAATTCACCAACCGTTAAGAGCAGAAATCGCCTTAGTGCACCTAGGCTGTTTTACTTCTAAACAAGCGACTGGAAATAAATATATTTTTATTACTTATGTTGTTTGGGTTCCACTCAACGGTTTATATTTGTTTATGGTGTGAAGGTTATACTTCTTTATTGGATTAATAGCAGTGTTTTAAGTAATACTATTGTTTGCAGAAATTATATATTTTGTCATTAAAATATTTCGATGTTTTTTGAGTCAGGTAAGTTATAATGATTTTTGGGAAAAAAAAATAAAATAAGAATCTATTAGTTAAATAATTTTAAGGTTATATTATTTTTAGAGTCAGATAGTGATCCATACGCTACAGATGGAAAATCTGATTTTATTCCAAGTGAATATGAAGAAGATAACGACAGCGATAATTCCATAATATCTGCCGAGGAAGCAACTACAAGCACACATGTGGAGTATATTATTTGAGTAGTAAAAGTGTGTGTTTTAGCTTGTTAGTTTCAATTTAAGCGTGATATCCCTAAGAAAAATTAATTTATTATGTAAATATTAAACTTGTAGATACCGGTAAATTTAGTACCTATTACAGTTATGTACTTTTAGATATTTCGAAGTTAAGTTCAACTTAAGGGGTTAACATTTCTTCTTTTCAGTTACTCCTAAAACTACCCGAAAAAGGAAGCGTAACATACATGCATGGAAGAGGAATAAAATCACAAATAAGAGGTTCGCTGGAAAGGAATATGAAAGCAGAGAAAAATGAAGAGAACGAAATGTGTTCAGAAGTATGTGCATACGTGTAGATAGCAATGTGGAATATTTAACGAGGTTGAAAGACAAGGACTCTTCTCTAAGTTGTACAGTTTACCAACCTGTAAACAGCTATTTTAGCTTCATACATCAGAAAAACTGAACCTAAAAAAAACTGGCTAATGGCAAAAAGAATTACAGTACAGAAATTAAACTTCTTGACCGCTCTGTATGCAGAGTTTTTCCTAAAAACTTATGATATGAGCGATAGTCGCTTTAAGGTCATGTGTAAAAAAGTTGACAAAAACAATTTTGTGGAGCCTGATAAATATGGCCCAACCAACAAGTATCAGAGAACGCAAGAAAGAGAGTAATTGAACATATCAGATGATTTCCACGTTATAAGAGTCATTACTCTTATAATCAATATCCAAATACGAAATACCTTTCATCCGATTTAAACATTCGTAAAATGTATTGTCTCTACAAAGATAATAATTGCACTGATAACGATGAACCCCCAGTGGAGGAATTATATCACCGTCATATTTTCAACAAAATTTAAAATTTCACCATCCTCATTCATACACTTGTAATAAATGCGATCGATTGGTAAAGTTAATCTCATCATCAACTGAAGACGAAAAAAAGAAGTACGAGACAAGTTAAGTATCAAAAATGGGAAAATTTACAACAGCTGCTAGAGTTCATACACCCCATTTACCATCAATTTTATAATGATTTGCAGCATGAGTCAAAGCAGCAAAAAAACAAGGAAGAAAGGATGCACTGCTGTTAAGTCTTCCAAAGAAGATGCCAACGACGAACAAGACGACTCCATAGATTTTTTCACAGATTATGAGTAAATCTAGTGTTCTAAAACAGTAACATTTTTTAACAGTAACTCCACTCATTTTTTTTAACAAAGAATTTCCAACATTGAACAAAATCCAAACATTAATTAGAGAAAACGAGAGTTACCAATTATAAGCAACAAGAAATTATGGGGACTATTGAGAGAGATGGGATTTCGTTGGCAAAAGAATAGAAGAAAATCCGTTTTAATTGAAAAAGATTACATTGTATGTTGGAGACGAGATTATCTAAGAACTATTAAAAAGTACCGAGAAGAATGGAAAACAATTTTTTATTTGGACGAGACTTGGCTAAATGAAGATCATACTGTACCATATCTATGGGTTGATACAAATGTGAAAAGTTCCCGTCAGGCATTCATCGAAGGTGTATCAACTGGAATAAACAATATTCCCGTTGGAAAAGGACGCAGACTCATAATAACCCATATTGGAAACGAATACTGTTTTGTCAATGGTGGATTATTAAGTTTTGCCTCAAAATCAACTAAAGATTACCACGAGGAAGTGACTGCTGACGTTTTTGAAGAATATTTTGAGCAAATGTTGGATTTAATTCCAAAAAATTCTGTCATAGTCATGGATAATGCTAGTTCCCATTCAAAACTAGCAAAAAAATTGCCAACAAGGGCATGAAAAAAAGGAGAGATAATCGAATGGTTGGATAAACACGCAATTGAGTACAAGAAGAATTCGACAAAAAAGGAATTATTGCTTATTGTAAGGCAGCTTATAAAAAATATATAATTGATGAAATGGCATTAAACCGTGATGTAATTATTTTATGTTTACCCCCATACCACTGTGATCTGAATCCGATAGAAAATATATGGTCTCAAGTAAAGGGTGAAGTCGGACGCAACAACAAAACTTTTAAATTAGAAGACTTACAACAATTATTGGAACATTCCTTATCAAAAGTAACTCCAGAAAATTGAAAAAATTCTGTTAGTCATGCTCACAAGGAAGAAAATAAAATGTGGAATTTGGATAATATGACTGATGCAATGCTGGAACCAGTAATAATTAACATTGGAGTTGAAGATTCCTTAGATTCTGAAGAAAGCAGTGAATCTGAAATGGAATTTGATTAAAATAATATTCATTTTTTTACAAATCGGCCCCTGTTACGGCCACAAATTATTTTATATATAACCAATAAAATAAACATCCTACATTTCTTGCAAATTCATTAGTACCTGTTAATCTCCATCACTCCGACACTGGCAACTTTATTTAGGGATTAGTAACCCTCAAAACTATTGTATTCTATTCTGCTTCAACCTTTATACCTGGTGGTCATACTCAATTTAAAATTGTTTTCCTATATACTTCTGTAAACTTGTTGACAAATATCTATTGTTCATTGAGTCACCAGTATCAACAGTTTAGGGATTTGCATACATAATGTGCTATCAATATGATGGAAATGGACTATAGATGATAATAAAATACAAGATAGGTTTACAAATGATTTATTTACAAAAAATGGTAATAAATAAATTTTACAAAACATAAACAAAAATTTAAAAACCATTTTAAGGATTTTAATGCTTTTTGATATTTGTAAGATGAATTACATTTTAAAAGAAATGTAAAGGAATTACATTGAAATTATATAAAAACAGGAGTAAATTGGTTTATAAAAATTTAACAAATCTTTATAACAGTGCCTAATATTTTATCCATAGAAACAACTGATTTGGTTTGATAATCTTTAGGGTTTTCGTTCTTTTCTACCATTATGCGTTACTCTTTTGTCTGAATTAATTTCTTATCTTATATAAAGTTTTTATTATTCTCGCTCATTCTGACTTTATAACATTGCTGATGGATACATTTATGAATCATACAATCAGTGCATTTCACAGTATCCTAATCTAAGTTTTTTTACGATACACATTTGGAAGTTCCCGCTAAGCAATATTTTTGAAACCAAATTACATAGCATAAAATTAGCAGAGATTCTTCTGGTGTCTATTCTTTACCAAAAACAAGTCCTCAAATTCCTTTATTCGGTTTCTCCCAACGCTTTTCTTACAATGCTCTTTGCAGAATAAATATTCCAATTTAATTTTTTCCCTGTTTTTCTTGGCTTAAGTGAAGTTTTTGAAGTACTTTATAATTTAGTATTGTATCCCTATATATTATTTTCAAAATTCTTCGAAGTTTTCATCTTATAGTTTTAAATATCCATTTGGATGAATTTAATTCTGGTTTTTCAGAAGTTTTCAGGTATGTCAAACTGTGTATATGTTAAGAAGCGTTCCACTGCTACTTCAACGCTGTTCAAGGCCCCCGCAAACCTGCTGAGCCAAAACAAAAACCACCCAAGAAACCAGCACCAGCGGCCCCCCCCAGGCCATCTCAGTGCTGCCCCCCCCCCCCCCCCAAGAAGGACGAGCTTATCAAGACTCCTACTGCTATCGAGCAATCTGCATTCCAGAAGAATCAGGTCGTTCAAGAGGTTAACATCAATGTAACCTTCTTCCCCTCGTCGTCTTGCTACCTTGATATCGTGCGAAAGGTCTATCAGGAAATGAAAGTAGACTTGCCAAACATGGAAAAACAGTGGACATACGAGTATTTTGAATACTACTGTGTCGCGCACTACTGGTTCCGAGCCCTGGTACTAAAGTCGAAATTCCAACAGGATCTGACCGCGATCGAGCTTGAGGTCATCAGAAAATATGAAGACATGAGCTTCAATCTCCCTGAACCGATTAGGTTATACCTAAACGCGATCGGAAAAACACAAATGCGTGGAGGCCAAACTCTTTATCCGGCATTCCCACCGCTTCCGACCCAAGCCATCGGCGTTGTCCCCGCCACATGGGGCGTCGTTACTGACGCTAACCACAATTTGTATGAGGAGCTTCCGCATCTAGGAATATCTATCATTCAAATCAGCTAGCTAGCTAGCTAGCTAATGATAAGCTGTATTACCTAAACTTTATGTGTTATAGGGTTTCTTGGAAAAATGCTTTTCATGAAACTTTTGAATAAATATTGCACATGAGAACTGATAATTTAAATCCTTTCGTAATCAGTTTCGTCAGTAATTCCACTATTTTACAAGATGTCCATTCTTTTGTTTTATTTGACTTTGTCATATCTTTTAATTGGATAATCTATCAAACAACTATATAATAAAATTTATACACTTGTACACTTGTGTGTGTGTATGTGAGAGAGAGAGAGAGAGATGGCATTAGACAAAAAATCTTTTTGCCACAGAAAAAAATTATATTCTTAAAAAGTTGTTTTTTTTATGTCTTTTAGCTCTGATAGCAGTCGTTCAAAAATCTATTACACCAGTGTTGTATATCAATGGTTTTGATTAAAGTATCGCTTCGCTTCTTAATTATTTCAAAATAATTTCGTGTTTTATATCCAGTTATTTCTTTTCGGTTGATATTCAGTCTTCTTCCTGACTGTTTCTGCTATTTTTTGTATATGCTATGTATGACAGCAACGTAATTTATTAAACATCTGTAGCCCTTTTCTCAGATATCTGAAGTAACAAGCAAAAAAAATAACTGGTTAATGTTATATTTATGTATGTTATTGTTTTGTAACTCTTCCAAACCGTAAGCAGTTTAAATCCTATTGCATTTTCAGTAATAACCAATTATTAATAAACAATTCTTACACTTTTGTATGGTTTTATCAAGCGCATTGAACATTAATTTTTATTAAAGTAAATACTTCCTATCGCTAGGTATGATGTTTTTGCACGGGCCCAGAATAATATTTTGCGTGACGCGAAATATCGAGACACGTGTAGTAACCTTGCGGTATACATTAATATCAACAAAAATGACATTAACATAGTGAGAAAACTCTATTGGAATCAACAGGCTGTGGTAACATTAGATGGAAATAGCACGGATGCGCAACAGATAAGTAAAGGAGTGAGACAGGACTGTGTACTTTCACCATTACTATTTAATATATATTCCAAAGAGTTATTTACGCAAGCACTTGAAAATTGTACAGAAGGGATCAAGATAAATTGTGAAAATATAAAGAAGATTCGTTATGCTGACAATACAGTCACTATCGCTGAAAGTGAGACAGACCTGCAGACGTTGCTAAACACAATTTGTAAAACTGGATAATGGGGAACAGTTTGGTTTAACAATAAACTTAAAGAAAACAAAAACCACGGTTATCAGTAAGAGGGGCAAAGTCATTACAAGGATCCAGATAAAAAATGAAGATATTGAGCAAGTGGACAAAATTAAACTTAGGAGTCTGGATTACGGAAGATTTGATTCAGAAATTCGCTCAAGAATAGAGCAATCAATAGCAACCTCTTTTAAGGATGAGGAAATTTCTGAGTAAAGAAAGACTCAATCTGCAAATCCGATATCGGATGGTAAAATATTATATCCACTTTATTCTTCTTTATGATGTCAAAGCCTGGACTGTTAATGTTCACTTAATGAGAAAACTAGAAGCTTTTGAGATGTGGCTTTTTAGGAGAATTTAAAGATACAATGGACCGGTCATATTACGAACGAAATAAATGGTGTTGCACAGAATGGGAAGAGACAGAGAACTTTTGATCATCATTAAAAGGCGAAAGGCAGCATATTTGGTGCACATACTTAGAAATGATAAGTACGAGTTGTTGCAGCTGATTATGAAGGGTAAAATCGAAGGAAAAAGGGGTCCTCATAGACGACAATAAGCCTGGCTGAAAAACATTCGCGACTGGACCGGGTTAAACACACAGACGCTCTTAAGAAGAGCAGAAGATAGAGACGAATTTGCAATGGTTATAGCCAACCTTCATTAGTGAAGACGGCACTAGAAGAAGAAGATATAGTAATATACATAATATAAATATATGTACACTTATTATAAAAATAAAATGACGTTTAACAAACTTCAATTTATTTTTTTAGAACTTTTTTGTAACAACTCAAGAACAATACAAAATTTTGTTCCATAGATCTTGTTTCTCTTTCTTATAGATGCCGCAGCCCGAGCGCCCGTCCTGTCATAAGCACTTCATTATCGATTACAAGTTTTAAATTGTTTATGGCTCGAAAACGATCAAGTTTACAAAAAAAAATATAAAGACCTGTTCAGAATAGTCTAAAAAATTCAAAAAAAATTTTTTCGGAAATGTAGAGTACAAGTGTGTATGTACAAGTAGAAAATTGTTTGTTTTCAAAGCAACTGAATCCTATATCTCTTGTATAATTTCGTGTAATTTCCAATAATCTTTTTTTAGGTATCGTAGTATCTTCCTTACTTTTTTTAATATATTTTTTTTTTACGCATGACATTGTGCTCGATTTCTAACAGTTTATTTCTTAACAGCAGACCATTCTATTAGATTAAGATAATCTCTCTCCTTATTTTTGGAGCCCTTGTCAGGACATGGTGACCCTCTAAATATTGTTAGCTTGCTGTCTCCTTTGATTGCTATCTTGTGCCATATGAACGGCTTCATGTAGGGATTTTCGCACCATAGTCTTCATTTGGTCTGCTCATCGTGTTGAGATCCTCTTAGTTTGCCGTTTTCTACCCTTTCTTCTACTACCAATAGTTTCATGGTCCGCGTTCTTTTAGCTAAGTGTCCAAAGTGATTAATTTTGGTATGCACGGTTTACTGTGTTTAATAGTCGGTCTTATATGAAGCTCTTCCAGAACTGTCAGGTTGGTTCTATGTTCTGTCTAGGACACGCGTAGAATTCTGTTATAGACTTTCATTTTGAAGGCTTTCTTCCAGACAATAAGGGCATTAACCAAGCTGAGCTTAGTATTCTTTGTTATTGTTCGGTCTTTCCATATTTTAATTAATTTAGATGTTCCTGTTCGGGCCATTGCTAGTCTATGCTTGATTTTTAAGGAGCAATCGCCATTTTTGGTTATCAGGGAGCCCAAATATACAAAGCTGTCTACCATTTCGAAATTCGACAATTGGTGTGTTCTGGCCAACAAAGGGGGAAGTGAGTCTCCCTTATGTAACAGTAAAGCCAACAGAGAGGAAAGTGGTCAGGCCAACAGAGAGGGAAGTGTTCTGGCCAACAGAGGGGGAAGTGAGTCTCCCTTATGTAACAGTAAAGCAAACAGAGAGGAAAGTGGTCAGGCCAACAGAGAGGGAAGTGTTCTGGCCAACAGAGGGGGAAGTGAGTCTCCCTTATGTAACAGTAAAGCCAACAGAGAGGAAAGTGGTCAGGCCAACAGAGAGGGAAGTGTTCTGGCCAACAGAGGGGGAAGTGACTCGCCCTTATGTAACAGTAAAGCCAACAGAGAGGAAAGTGGTCAGGCCAACAGAGAGGGAAGTGTTCTGGCAACAGAGAGGGTAGTGACTCGCCCTTATGTAACAGTAAAGCCAACAGAGAGGAAATAGGTCAGGCCAACAGAGAGGGAAGTGTTCTGGCCAACAGAGGGGGAAGTGAGTCTCCCTTATGTAACAGTAAAGCCAACAGAGAGGAAAGTGGTCAGGCCAACAGAGAGGGAAGTGTTCTGGCCAACAGAGGGGGAAGTGACTCGCCCTTATGTAACAGTAAAGCCAACAGAGAGGAAAGTGGTCAGGCCAACAGAGAGGGAAGTGTTCTGGCCAACAGAGAGGGTAGTGACTCGCCCTTATGTAACAGTAAAGCCAACAGAGAGGAAAGTGGTCAGGCCAACAGAGAGGGAAGTGTTCTGGCCAACAGAGGGGGAAGTGAGTCTCCCTTATGTAACAGTAAAGCCAACAGAGAGGAAAGTGGTCAGGCCAACAGAGAGGGAAGTGTTCTGACCAACAGAGGGGGAAGTGAGTCTCCCTTATGTAATTGTAAAGCCAACAGAGAATGAAGTGGTCAGGCCAACAGATGGGGAAGTGTTCTGGCCAACAGAGAGGGTAGTGACTCGCCCTTATGTAACAGTAAAGCCAACAGAGAGGAAAGTGGTCAGGCCAACAGAGAGGGAAGTGTTCTGGCCAACAGAGGGGGAAGTGAGTCTCCCTTATGTAACAGTAAAGCCAACAGAGAGGAAAGTGGTCAGGCCAACAGAGAGGGAAGTGTTCTGGCCAACAGAGGGGGAAGTGACTCGCCCTTATGTAACAGTAAAGCCAACAGAGAGGAAAGTGGCCAGGCCAACAGAGAGGGAAGTGTTCTGGCCAACAGAGAGGGTAGTGACTCGCCCTTATGTAACAGTAAAGCCAACAGAGAGGAAAGTGGTCAGGCCAACAGAGAGGGAAGTGTTCTGGCCAACAGAGGGGGAAGTGAGTCTCCCTTATGTAACAGTAAAGCCAACAGAGAGGAAAGTGGTCAGGCCAACAGAGAGAGAAGTGTTCTGGCCAACAGAGAGGGTAGTGACTCGCCCTTATTTAACAGTAAAGCCAACAGAGAGGAAAGTGGTCAGGCCAACAGAGAGGGAAGTGTTCTGGCCAACAGAGGGGGAAGAGAGTCTCCCTTATGTAATAGTAAAGCCAACAGAGAGGGAAGTGGTCAAGCCAACAGAGAGGGAAGTGTTCTGGCCAACAGAGAGGGAAGTGGTCAGGCCAACAGAGAGGGAAGTGTTCTGGCCAACAGAGAGGGTAGTGACTCGCCCTTATGTAACAGTAGAGCCAACAAAATGGGAAGCTGCCGTAGGATAAAAACGACGTCACCAATGAATGAGCTGTAAATTCTATAAGGGAAACACTCACTCATAAATGTTTATTTAGGTGCTGGTATAAATTTTGTAGGAACAAAATCCTATTTAGAAGACATTAAGTCACATTTTGATAAAAATGACGTCATTACATGGCATTTAAATCCTCCGGCAGCTTCCCATTTTGTTGGCTCTACTGTTACATAAGAGCGAGTCACTACCCTCTCTGTTGGCCAGAACACTTCCCTCTCTGTTGGCCTGACCACTTCCCTCTCTGTTGGCCTGACCACTTCCCTCTCTGTTGGCCTTACCACTTCCCTCTCTGTTGGCTTTACTGTTACATAAAGGACTCACTTCCCCCTCTGTTGGCCAGAACACTTCCCTCTCTGTTGGCCTGACCACTTTCCTCTCTGTTGGCTTTACTGTTACATAAGGGCGAGTCACTACCCTCTCTGTTGGCCAGAACACTTCCCTCTCTGTTGGCCTGACCACTTCCCTCTCTGTTGGCTTTACAATTACATAAGGGAGACCCACTTCCCCCTCTGTTGGCCAGAACACTTCCCTCTCTGTTGGCCTGTCCACTTTCCTCTCTGTTGGCTTTACTGTTACATAAGGGAGACTCACTTCCCCCTCTGTTGGCCAGAACACTTCCCTCTCTTGGCCTGACCACTTTCCTCTCTGTTGGCTTTACTGTTACATAAGCGAGACTCACTTCCCCTCTGTTGGCCAGAACACTTCCCTCTCAGTTGGCCTGACCACTTTCCTCTCTGTTGGCTTTACTGTTACATAAGGGCGAGTCACTACCCTCTCTGTTGGCCAGAACACTTCCCTCTCTGTTGGCCTGACCACTTCCCTCTCTGTTGGCTTTACAATTACATAAGGGAGACTCACTTCCCCCTATGTTGGCCAGAACACTGCCCTCTCTGTCGGCATGACCACTTCCCTCTCTGTTGGCTTTACTGTTACACAGGGGAGACTCACTTCCCCCTCTGTTGGCCAGACAATTCCCTCTCTGTTGGCCTGACCACTTTCCTCTCTGTTGGCTTTACTGTTACATAAGGGAGACTCACTTCCCACTCTGTTGGCCAGAACACTTCCCTCTCTGATGGCCTGACCACTTCCCTCTCTGTTGGCCTGACCACTTTCCTCTCTGTTGGTTTAACTGTTACATAAGGGAGACTCACTTCCCCCACTGTTGGCCAGAACACTTCCTTCTCTGTTGGCCTGACCACGGCCCTCTCTGTTGGCTTTACTGTTACATAAGGGAGACTCACTTCCCCCTCTGTTGGCCAGAACACTTCCCTCTCTGTTGGCCTGGCCACTTTCTTCTCTGTTGGCTTTACTGTTACATAAGGGAGACTCACTTCCCCCACTGTTGGCCAGAACACTTCCCTCTCTGTTGGCCTGACCACTTTCCTCTCGGTTGGCTTTACTGTTACATAAGGGCGAGTCACTACCCTCTCTGTTGGCCAGAACACTTCCCTCTCTGTTGGCCTGACCACTTTCCTCTCTGTTGGCTTTACTGTTACATAAGGGCGAGTCACTTCCCCCTCTGTTGGCCAGAACACTTCCCTCTCTGTTGGCCTGACCACTTTCCTCTCTGTTGGCTTTACTGTTACATAAGGGAGACTCACTTCCCCCTCTGTTGGCCAGAACACTTCCCTCTCTGTTGGCCTGACCACTTTCCTCTCTGTTGGCTTTACTGTTACATAAGGGCGAGTCACTACCCTCTCTGATGGCCAGAACACTTCCCTCTCTGTTGGCCTGACCACTTTCCTCTCTGTTGGCTTTACTGTTACATAAGGGCGAGTCACTTCCCCCTCTGTTGGCCAGAACACTTCCCTCTCTGTTGGCCTGACCACTTTCCTCTCTGTTGGCTTTACTGTTACATAAGGGAGACTCACTTCCCCCTCTGTTGGCCAGAACACTTCCCTCTCTGTTGGCCTGACCACTTTCCTCTCTGTTTGCTTTACTGTTACATAAGGGAGACTCACTTCCCCCTCTGTTGGCCAGAACACTTCCCTCTCTGTTGGCCTGACCACTTTCCTCTCTGTTGGCTTTACTGTTACATAAGGGAGACTCACTTCCCCCTTTGTTGGCCAGACACTTCCCTCTCTGTTGGCCTGGCCACTTTCCTCTCTGTTGGCTTTACTGTTACATAAGGGAGACTCACTTCCCACTCTGTTGGCCAGAACACTTCCCTCTCTGTCGGCCTGACCACTTCCCTCTCTGTTGGCTTTACTGTTACATAGGGGAGACTCACTTCCCCCTTTGTTGGCCAGACACTTCCCTCTCTGTTGGCCTGGCCACTTTCCTCTCTGTTGGCTTTACTGTTACATAAGGGAGACTCACTTCCCACTCTGTTGGCCAGAACACTTCCCTCTCTGTCGGCCTGACCACTTCCCTCTCTGTTGGCTTTACTGTTACATAGGGGAGACTCATTTCCCCCACTGTTGGCCAGAACACTTCCTTCTCTGTTGGCCTGACCACTGCCCTCTCTGTTGGCTTTACTGTTAGATAAGGGAGACTCACTTCCCCCACTGTTGGCCAGAACACTTCCCTCTCTGTTGGCCTGACCACTTTCCTCTCTGTTGGCTTTACTGTTACACAAGGGAGACTCACTTCCCTCTCTGTTGGCCAGATCACTTCCCCTTTCTGTTGGCTAGAACATTTCTCTCTCTGTTGGCCTGACCACTTCCCTCTGTTGGCCAGAAAACTTCCCTCTCTGTTGGCTTTACTGTTACATAAGGGAGACTCACTTCCCCCTCTGTTGGCCAGAACACTTCCCTCTCTGTTGGCCTGGCCACTTTCTTCTCTGTTGGCTTTACTGTTACATAAGGGAGACTCACTTCCCCCACTGTTGGCCAGAACACTTCCCTCTCTGTTGGCCTGACCACTTTCCTCTCTGTTGGCTTTACTGTTACATAAGGGAGACTCACTTCCCCCAATGTTGGCCAGAACACTTCCCTCTCTGTTGGCCTGACCACTTTCCTCTCTGTTGGCTTTACTGTTACATAAGGGAGACTCACTTCCCTCTCTGTTGGCCTGACCACTTTCCTCTCTGTTGGCTTTACTGTTACATAAGGGAGACTCACTTCCCTCTCTGTTGGCCAGAACACTTCCCTCTCTGTTGGCCTGACCACTTCCCTCTGTTGGCCAGAAAACTTCCCTCTCTGTTGGCTTTACTGTTACATAAGGGAGACTCACTTCCCCCTCTGTTGGCCAGAACACTTCCCTCTCTGTTGGCCTGACCACTTTCCTCTCTGTTGGCTTTACTGTTACATAAGGGAGACTCACTTCCCCTCTGTTGGCCAGAACACTTCCCTCTCTGTTGCCTGACCACTTTCCTCTCTGTTGGCTTTACAATTACATAAGGGAGACTCACTTCCCCCGCTGTTGGCCAGAACACTTCCCTCTCTGTTGGCCTGACCACTTTCCTCTCTGTTGTCTTTACTGTTACATAAGGGAGACTCACTTCCCACTCTGTTGGCCAGAACACTTCCCTCTCTGTCGGCCTGACCACTTCCCTCTCTGTTGGCTTTACTGTTACATAGGGGAGACTCACTTCCCCCTCTGTTGGCCAGACACTTCCCTCTCTGTTGGCCTGACCACTTTCCTCTCTGTTGGCTTTACTGTTACATAAGGGAGACTCACTTCCCACTCTGTTGGCCAGAACACTTCCCTCTCTGATGGCCTGACCACTTCCCTCTCAGTTGGCCTGACCACTTTCCTCTCTGTTGGCCTGACCACTTTCCTCTCTGTTGGCTAAACGGTTACATAAGGGAGACTCACTTCCCCCACTGTTGGCCAGAACACTTCCTTCTCTGTTGGCCTGACCACTGCCCTCTCTGTTGGCTTTACTGTTAGATAAGGGAGACTCACTTCCCCCACTGTTGGTCAGAACACTTCCCTCTCTGTTGGCCTGACCACTTCCCTCTCTGTTGGCTTTACTATTACATAAGGGAAACTCACTTCCCCCTCTGTTGGCCAGAACACTTCCCTCTCTGTTGGCTTTACTGTTACATAAGGGACTCACTTCCCCTTTCTGTTGGCTAGAACACTTCTCTCTCTGTTGGCCTGACCACTTCACTCTCTGTTGGCTTTACTGTTACATAAGGGAGACTCACTTCCCCCTCTGTTGGCCAGAACATGGTGTATGTACGGTAGATTAATATTTGCTCTGTCTACAATCATTATTTTTATTTTTTGGTGTTGATCTGATGTCCGAATTCTTCGCTTATCCGGCTTAGTCGTACGTGAAGGTAATCATTTCGGCTTTATTCGCTGCTAGTACAAGTGTGCCATCTAAGTAACGCGGGTTACTGATTTTTCCTTCTCCTTTAGTGATTCTCTTATCTCATTTGTCTTGTACTTTTCTTATTCAGAATATAAGTTGTATATTATTAATGATAGTACGGAGCACTGTCTAGTTACTTTTTTTTTAACTAATTTAAATATATTCCCCGTATTTTAAATTTTTTCTGAGTTTTTTTCATACGTATTTTTTATTAGATTAACTAGGTGGTTAGGTGGTCCTATATTTTTAATTATACTCCAGAGGGGATTTCATTTTACTAAATCTAAAGCCTTTGTGTAATCTATGAAACAGAGCAGCATTGATATTTTGTGTTCTCTCGCTGTTTCTGTTATCTGTCTGATGTTCATTATCTGCTCCCGCGTTCCTTTTCATGGTAAGAATCGGCATTATTATTCGGCTATCTCTGGAAGTAAAGTCTGGAAGTTCTTTAGTCGTTCATTGATTATACATATAGCAGGATTTTGCTTGCATGAGAAATACAAGCAATGGTACTGTAATTGCAGCATACGGTTAGTGTTCCTTTTTATTGATATGGATAAAGGCATGCCATAGATCCCTGGATTTTTTGTTTCCTAGTTGGTTCAGAGATTTCTTCAATTCTGCTCGTAAAATAATTGGTTCTGCCTCTCTGATTAAGATAATAGTCTTATTGAATTGCCACCTCTATTTTCTTAGCGTCTCTTTTACTTTCAAACATGTCTTTACAGTTTTTCCAAGTTTTTCCTTATAAATATAGTTTGTTTTTTTCTTTATTTAAGATGTTTGTAGCGTGCAAATCCGCTACTTTTTAGAATCAATTTTCAAATACCCACATTGCATTAGAGGTCCTCTCATTTAGCCGTGTTTATTTTCATTTTAGAAAATATTTGTTAGTTGGTCCATCTACATTTTGTGTCCGCCCGGTATAATACATATTCAATTTTATAATGCACATAGTGAGACCCGATTCGGATTTCAAAAGGTATTTCCATTATCCCGAATAGTATTTATTGAGAAAATACTATTGCCATTTTCATTTTGAATCCCTACATTATTTCCCGTAAAATAGTCATTCTTATACGATATTTTATTCCGAAGCAAAATTATTATCAAGTCGTTAATTTTTTGTAATTTTAAAACATTCAAAGTTTGGCAGTCTCAATAGAAATTTCTGCTTCCTTATCAGCTAATACTGACCTTCAGGTAATTTCTTTTGCTGTTATAAATACCACGCTGGTCCCATTGAGTGTGATTTTCTATCGATTCCAGTCGCCCAGTAGGTGTAACGAAAATACGTTCCTAGTTGACACCCAGAAGAAGGGCGTGGCCCTGATATTACGATGTTTCGTTCCCAGTAATAATATATAGTAACAGTTCCCCAGAAATAAAGGAAATAATATATAGTAGCAGTTGCCCAAAAATAAAGGAAATATGTAATAGGTACCAGTTCCCAGAAATAAAGGAAATATAATATATGTAATAGCAGTTCTCCAGATGGATCCATCCTTTTAAAACCCAGCAGTTTCACAAACAACAGTTCCAGAGACAACATATGAAAACTACCAACTGACGCCTCACGAAGAAGATCTTGAGCTGTAAATAACCCAGGACAGCACCGGAAGAAGCCCGCAGACCACAAGCTAAGTTTTTTTTAAATAGAATTTCGTACTTGCCTGTCAACAAGGACAGATTATTTTGTATACAGTAACTTCAATGAATACTAAAATGTAGATCCTTATTGTTACTAATAAAATGAGAGAATAAAGCATTTATACCGAAGTTCATTTCTTTTACTGATAGTGTACCGTATGGATAGGGAATGCAGAGGAGTGGAATAAAAGGACCCACAAAAGTCTCATGCTCGCCGCGTTGATGTTGGCGATGTTATCTTGAATTTGTTTCTTGGTCAGTGTTGGCATTATGAAATAAGTTCAATATTTCATCATCAACCTGAATACGACATGTTCTTCGTGTTTTAATATTTTGCTCCATTTAACATTGGTATTTTCAATTTATTTTATTTTCAATTAGTAGTTTGAAGATGACCGTACTTTTTTATTCCATTTTGTTATACTTTGTTCCTTTTGTTACAGAATGTCCTTTATCAATAATCTACTCTAATTTGAAAGCCAAAATAATTTTAAAATATCTGCGATTTCCATTTCTTACTAGGTACCTGTTTTTTACCTTATAGAATTGAATTTTTATAATTTTTTGAGCTCTCCTTTGTATAGCATATTTTTGTCTTGTAAATGTGGATATGATGAAATTTGAGTTTATTTTTCTAACAATGTTCTTTTCTTCTGAATAAAAATCTCTAAACCACAATCTAATTAATTTTCTTTGCCATTTATTCCTTCATTGATTATTTCCGTTTCAGATTCTTCATCTTCCATATTCAAGCTTTCGCAATTTCATGTAATAATATTAGAATCTTTCTTTATTTGCATCATTTGTATACATTACTTAGTGATTATGAAATGAAAATAATGACATTACACTGAGTTTGAGAAGGCTTCAATTCTATAAACAACAAAATTGTTCATATTAATATGTAAATGCTCATATTTTAAAATATTTATGAAAAAGTATTTTTGCGATACTTCAGTATAAGGTCATAATTTTTTATTTCCTATGTTATAAATATAGATTTACGAATTAGGTATCAACCACAAAGTATTTACCATTATAATGTATTACTCCAGTCATCAGTCTGTCGTCATTATACCCCTAAAAAATGCCTTAAACGTTGACATTGCAAACGATTTAAAAACGTTTAAAACTGCTTCTTTTCGATCATATAAGTACTTTTTCACGATTACATAATTTCAGCTACAAATTTCATCCAATACCATATTGGTAGAGGTATTTCCCGTAGCGCGCTAACATTTATAATGTGAAAGAAACATAATTCAAATGCCAAAAATATTTGTTGCCAAAACTCAAAATCGAAATTCTATGTTATAGATTCTAAATATTACGGAAATGAAACAATAACAATGGAAATTCCACTACGACTAATCAATGGAAGTGATAAATTTTATTGATCTTCAATTTCCACTTCGGAAATCTTTTAGAATGATTTCCTAAGTGAAAATTGAAACATCGATAAGCTTATTTTAAACTTCAATTGTGGCATATTCTTAATTAAAATAGTAATTGCTTTAAGATGCCACAAGAAAATAGCTTCAGAACAATACGTTTGTGTCTGCGGCAGCATTGTGGACCATCACTGGATGTGTTCCGTTTCATGTTTTGGCGGTGGAAAGAAAAGAGCTCTATGAGAGAAGAGGCCCAAACCTTACCGTGGCCGAGAGAAGACAGGAAAGGGAAAGGTCAATTGAAAGATGGCAAGAAGAATAGAAAGACACGGAGGATGTGGCACAGTAGACGAAGATGTTGATCCCGAACATAAGAGATTGGGTGGACTGTGGCCACAGGCGACTGGATTATTTCCTGACGCAGGTGCTGACACAGGACACGGGTGTTTTAGGGACTACCTCTTTAGGTTCGGAAAGGCTGACACAGATGAATGCCTGTACTGTATATACTCGGACACTGTGACACATACGATGTTAGATTGCAGCAAATTTATAGTAGAAAGGAACAGAATGGAGAGAGAGACAGGTGTAAATTTTGTTAAAGTGAGAGAATGATTGAAAATAAATCAGGTTGGACTAACATACACAGCTATATCCGTGCAGTGATCAAGAAAAAAGAAGAGGAAGAAAGACAGCTGGACCAACGGCAAAGGTAAGAGTGAAAGATGCTGCAAGTTGAAGCTAGAGAAGTGGGTCACACTGTATGAGTTAGATAGGCGTGAGTCAGACTGTGGGGAAGGAAATGCCTGTCTGAGAATGATGCCGAACTAGGAGCGATGAGAATCTTCTACGTGCTACCTGGAACGAGACAGGGAGCTTCTTGCTGATGAATGGAGTGTGGATGTGTATGAATGGAGAATGAATGAATGAAGGTAGTGCTTCGGAAGTGATGCCGGCCTTACAGCGGCCATTCTGCTTCCGGATCGCTGGATGACCGAGGAGGGTCTGGTTTAGCAAGTAGGCGTATTGCTAGGAGTACGAAGAACGAATGCTGCACTAAGGTCAGTCAGGCGGCGTCCTGGACTGAGATGTCTTTTGAAGATTCTAGACCCCCCCTCTACAAAGACGAAAAAAAAGTTTGATTTTGAGTGACTTTTAGTGGTCACGACTATAATGTTAATTTAAAAAAAGTAAAATTTGTTTAATTTACTAATGTTTGTATTTTGAGAACGATTTCCGAAGTGGAAACTGAAACGTCAATAAATTTACTTTAACCTTTAATTGTGGCTTATTCCCATTTAAATAGTAATTAATAAAAAAAGTAAATTTAAACACGTAGCTTATCAGTCTCATTAGAAGCGTTACTAAAAAGATTAAAATTCATTTATATAGGAGCTTCTTAAGTTTTTATGTTTATTTAGGATCCAATATTAGTTAGTATCAAGAATAAAATAAACATATCTTAAGAGTCTGAATAAGTATGTCAATAAAAAACAATTATATAAATTTTCTAATATAAAAATCATAGAAAAAGACAATAAAAAAGTGAAGTTGTTTCGCACCTTCACATTGTTTTGTGTTAATCGTTCACACTGCGTCATAGATTATATAACCGTTATTAATATCTCGTCAAAAAGTTCCAACATAACTGACAAAAAGCTTATCTACTTTCATAATATCAGCGAATTCTTTATACTTGTGTTCCTAATAAAAGAAAACTGTTTTAAGATTTCTGGTAAATGTTTCCCATCATTTTAAAGCAATTTGTGAAGGTATATTATTTACTTGTGCAAAATTTTAACATAAATGTTAACTTTTTTATTTAAATTTTAATTTTTTGTGTAAAACAAAATATTGTCTGTTATTTTAAGTAAAAATTATTAAATAAATGTAAAAATGACACTTGGTTAAGTTTAATTTTTTATTCCTTAACAATTATCTTAGCTTTTGTTTATTTTTCACGTTCTTAAATATCTATCTACTATTGTAAATGTTATACAATTAAATTTTTTCAGCAATAACTGTTTAAATCCCTTTTTCGTGGACATTGAGGGAGCGCACTGGATATTCAACTTTTTACCTCTTTGCCGTAAAAGGATAATTTACGACACACAAACAAGATCTTCCTCGAGGATATGTTCTGAGCATCTTAGTTTTTACCCAGTATACATATATAATACAGATATTGAGACAGCACTTTTGTTTTTTTTTTGAGCTTATCTCCACGGCCAACAATTTTTTGGATTATGGATGTATATTTTATTACTACTGTAATACTACTGTTAGTCATTTTTTACTTAATAATATAGATAAATGTATTTTAAATTACTTCTCTCTTTTTGTCTGGCCTCACACTCCGGATGAGTCTTATCCGCCATCACCCATCATTTTCTACGATCTTGTGCTTCAATTTCCCATCGTTGTACCCCGATCTTAGACAAATGTGCTTTGACATGGTCCTTCCATCTGTTCCTGGTCTACCACCTGGTCTTTCAAAAAATGTTGTTTTTAATACTCTGTTGTCCTCTGATCTTACCACACGACGTACCTGTATTATCAGGTTATGTTTTATGTCTCATTATGATTTCACCACCATACAGTCTTGTTATTTCGTCTACTTGAAGGCCAAACATCATTCTAATAACCTTTCTTTAAAATAGCAGCAGCTTGCAGCAACTTTAAAAATAATTGACTTGTACAGTGTTAGTTAAAATTGTCTTTTAAACAGCGTAAATCTTAATGTTGAAAGAAAGTATATTGCTCTTTTCCCAGCAGATATTCTTGCTGTGATCTCTTTTTTCTTCTTGGTAGTAATTTATGATTACTACCCCAGATATTTAAACTCCGTTACTACTTCGAAGTCGTAATCATTAATAGCTGTGTCTGTGATGTTCTGCCTAATTCTAGCCCTTCGAGTTTTGGTTACTACCATGTATTTCGTATTTTTTTCATTTACTTGGTGACCCAGAATACCTGCTTCCTCCTCAAGTCGTGAAAACAGCTTTCGCACGTCTTTTGTAGAATTAATACATTGTATCTATATTATCACCAAAGTCACACATCGGTTTTAAATTTTGGTTGGCAATTGGCATCTGTCAGCTCTGACGATATTTTACTTATTGTGTGTTTCAAGACAAAATTGTACAGCGATGGTGGCAAGTGGTCTCCTTGGGCGAAATTCGATTTTTATGGGCAAAGGTATACCTTTACCATGACCTTTGGTTAAAACTGTGAAACAATGACTGGAGAGAGTTTTCATTGACTAATCAGTTAAAATATACAGTGCTTCAAACAAGTGTTCCAAAGTCATATTCGCGCGCTGATTTTAACTTTATGTGTAAATATGGTGTGAGTAATTATTAGTCGACTAAAGTTTAGATACATAACGAATATAACGAAATAGTATAACGTATGCTGTAACGAAAACGGAATATGGAGATCCAGGTAAAACCATAAACTCTGCCAACTGTTCAACGAAGCACCGATCTCAGAATTCGTTAAACTTCCGAAACTTCAATGGACTGGTCATTTAGTGAGAATGGAGACCAAAAGGTTGCTAAAAAGAGCCCTAGATAGTGAAATGCAGGGTGCAAGACCAAAAGAAAGGCCATGTAAAAGGTGGGAGGATGAAGTGGCAGTGGACGCGCAAAATTTGATGGACATTAGAACCTGTAGAAGATCGGCGCGGGATCGGCAAGTTAGACACATAGTTTGGAGAAGACCAAGGCTCGATTTGGCTGTAGCGCCATTGGAGGGAAAGATAGAGAAAATTTGGATATGATTGTGAGTCTCAACATTGCAGAACAAGCCGAATAAAGATCACATTTTGTGAACTGGATCACATTTTTTTAAATGTTCAAAGTATAACAATTTTTTAATAGAGCTTCATTTTATGCTAACTGTCGAGGTATGCTAAGTATCCAAGCCAAAAACTATCGTGCTTTATCGGTGTGTGTTACTAAGCATTATCTAGTACTTTTTTCTGCTTCTTATAGTGCTGTACGCCTATAGTGTATTGTCTGATTGTCTATCCTTCTTGGCATGACATAGCTCGCTTGTGTTATATATGCCTGTCCAGTTCTTTATATTCCGTAGCCACACCTTGCCCTTAATCTTTCCTTGGATAATTAGTTGAGAGATTGCATATCTTTTCCTTCTCAGGATGTGGCCCAGGTATTACATTTTTCAGGTAGGTACATGATCAAGTTGTTCAATTAATTCTCCTTAAATAATTGTCCTCTTTAAGACTTCCTCCTTTCTCACCCTATCCGTCCATGGTATGCGCAACATTCTTCGCAGGGTCCATATTTCAAAAACCTTTTAAAACTTATTAATGTAGAATATTTTTCAACGTCTATGTCTCTAAACCGTACAACAATATGGACCACACATAGTATTTAATCAACCTGTAGCGGAGATGAAAATAAAGATAACGGTTACAATTTAATAAAATCTTATCTTGTTTGTTCGGTGCGGCATTTTATTTTATGTTCATGTTCATTGACCATTATTCCTAAGTATTTGAATAGTCTCACTTGCTCGCTTGGAGCATTATCTATTGGCAGCTGTGCTTTTAAAAGTGTGTTTTTTCTTATTGTAATGTATTTAGTTTTCCTGCATTTATTTGTAAGCCATATGTTTTTCCTACATTATTTATTTTATTTAGCAGCAACTGCATATCATGTTGGTTATTTGTGATTAGTCTGGTGTCGTCGGCGTAGGAAATGTTGTATATCGGGTACTCCTTGAATTTTCTCCACATAGAGGTTGAACAGCGCAGGAGACAAAATACAGCCCTTTCGTACCCCTCTTAAAATTTTAAATTCTTCTGTGTTTGTTCAATTGTTCAGCCTCAATCATGCTTTGTTCCAATAGAGATTGGTAAATGTTATATATTTTCGTTAATGTTGACGTTTTTATCATTTTTATCGCATTTTTATCATTGCGTCGGGACTTTCGTTAGTCCGTGTAGTTTTGTATAAGCGTATACAAGCAGAAAGCTGCTTTACGTGTACTCATTCCGCTCTTAAACCCAAATTGTGCCTCGCCCCTTAGTTCCTCCAGTTTTCTGAATATTCTTGTGTCGAGCATGTGAATACTTTAAGCACATGCAACTCTATAAGCTGACCAGTCGGTGGTCAGCTTAGAAATGTTGAATAAGATAAAATCGATTTAATATGGCCGGTGTTATATATGTCATTAAAAATTATTACGATGTTGTCATCTTCCAACAGTTTTATGGCTTTCGTAGTAATGGCATCTGGTCCAGGAGCCTTGAGCAAATTTGCTACTTTTATAGCGTAATCTACCTTGGCACAAATAATGAGATTTTCGGATAAATTTTTCGTGGGTAAGGTAGTATAGTTGGGAAATTCGATTTATTATCCTTAAAGAGAGATGAAACGTAGTCTGGTCAGATTTTAGCTAGTTTTTTCTGGTTATGTATGGCTAGTCTCCTTGATTATTTTTAAGGCTAGAATTATGATGTTTTCTGTATAAACTGGAAATTGCTTTAGCTTTCTTATGTAGCTCAAAGCTGTCTACCTTTTCTTGTAGTGATTCCAAGGCTTCACAACGTTCTTTCATCCAGCTTTATTTTGCAGTTTTTTATCTTATCTTACATTGGTTTTTTTTGTATTTATGTTGGTTCTGAAGTATTTTGTACTGTCTGCGTTGCTCCATTAGATCAAGTATTTCTTTCGTCATCCACTCGTTTTTGTGATTTCTTTTTATTTGATTGGCGATTGCTTCGTCAGCCTTGGCTATAGCCATCATTATTTTCTCAAAGCATTCCTCTATGCAATTTTCAATTGACGTCATTACGTATGTGGTTCTAAGCTATTCATTTCTCATTATTTCTCTCGTTTTTATGTATTTATTGTTAGCTGGATTTTTAATCTTTGCCAATCGAAGCCTTACATTTACGATTAGGAGATTGTGATCCGATTGGACTTTTTCTTCTTCTTCTTTTTTTAGCTTTCTATTGTTCATTCTTTGACACAGCACCACTCATTTTTACTTTTTCCTACTTTGTGCTGATTACTAATTGATGGCTCGTTTTATAAGAACCTTGTCTCTAACAAAACTAATTACACAAAAAAATGTCGGAAGAAAGCCAAAAACAAGACGGACCATCGGAACAAAACCAACACTAATTAGATTGTGATTTCCATACTCATACAGCCAATAAACACAACGACTCACCAAGAAACTTGACAAATCTTAGCAACGCATATGTAAGACTAAATAACTAACACTAAAAAAGCTATCGTACCAGGTAATCTCCGTACTATGTCCACTGCTGGATATAGGTCTCCAGTTATCTCCGGCATGCATCCAGTTATTCTAACACGCTTCAGATCGTCAGTCCATCTAGTTGGTGGGCGTCCGCTGCTCCGTTATGTTTCTTATCTTGGTCTCCACTCGAAAGTACGTTTTGTCCATCGGTTGTCTGATAATCTGGCGACCTGTCCTGCCCAATTACATTTTAGAGACGCGATTTTTTCGATGACTGTTGTTTTTGTTCTACGACGTATTCCTTCGTTTGGGATTCGGTCTCTCAGAGAGTATTAGTAGTACAATGTGTGTTACCAGGTAACACACATTGGTCAAAGATTTGCCTTTAGGCATATGGGTAGATCCGATTTAAATACATAGTTTTATTTACCAAACGCTTGAGGTTGGACCAAAACGTTCACCTCAGTCTGAAGCCGCAGATAGGGATGGACAGCAATGTTCACCTCTAATCTCGGCCCAACCGGAGGCTGGACCAAAACGTTCACCTCAGTCTGAAGCCGGAGCTAAGGATGAACAGCAATGTTCACCTCAAGCTTCGGCCCAAGCGGAGGATGGACAAGGACCACCTCGGGAAAACCGGCCAAAACGCCACAGAATTAGCGGCGCCGAGGCAAAAAGAAGGAAGAAGGCCAATGAGGCGATGGGAAAAGCACCCACGGGAGCAGCTCATCCCTCTCCAGCCCCTCCCAAAACAAAGGCGAAGATGCCCACATCGGAGGCTGACAACGGTTCCACCTCCAAAAGAAGACAGAAACCAACAGCCCCCGGTGTGAAGCGCCTTCGCCCAAGTACCTCCACAGAGGGCACGCCGAGGAAGCACAAGAAGTCTCGCGGTGGTGGAAACACCGCTGCGCCTTCCCAAAGCTTCGCGGAAGCTACCTTGAGACATCTCAAGGTTGCTATTATAGATAAGGTAAACCCGTATGGAAAGGTCACGCCGACCGGGCAAACCTTATTAAACACAGCCTAATCGAGGAGTTGGACAGAACAATCTTGTCACCCTCGAGCAGCCAGATAAAAGCACCCACGTTCAAGTCGTGGACTTACTCGGGTGAGATCATCAAAGTAGTCTGTGATGACGATGAGGCGCTTGCATGGCTGGAAAAGGCTACATCTGACCTCAAACCGTGGGAGGAAGCATCACTGTCTGTTGTCAGTCAGGATAAGCTTCCAAAACTTACCAAAGCCTCTCTATGGATCTCGGAGGATGCTATTAGCACCTCTGATGGCCCAGAAAGAGTGCTGCGGAGGTTAGCGGCGCAAAATCCAGACATGGCAGTTGCGAGATGGTGCACCTTCCACCATGAGGTAAAAAAGGATCCTAAAGGACACCTGTTTGTCTTCGGAATCGGAGACGATGACATGGTTGTCCTTAGGAAAAGGGCAATGAGGCTGAGCTGCACGTTCACCTCATTGTATCTAAAAACAAGCACAAGCAAAGTGCAGGATACCTCTACGGAACCAGGAACCTCAGACATGCGCTAACCGACTACGGTTGCTGAGACTGAGACACCCCTGGTCCCACAGCAGGGACAAGATCATCAGATATATATATCATAAAGACATGTTGACTATAATGGTTTAAGCAGAGTTTTTACTCTGCTTAACCCATTTTCGGCCAATGGTGCGTATACGCACCATTACCTTTTAGATTTTTTTTTTATTAAAGCATTTCAACAGAAAACCTCATTGCGGTAGTTTAATATACAACCTTTAAACATTTAATTCAATATATTATCTTTCTATTTTTATTGTTTCCTTGCTTTCTGTGAATTTTTTAATATAGTTCATGTTTACCATTTTAAAAATGCCTAGCCATAACTTTAAAAATAAACTATATGATACATTTTTGTTTGGACGCTTTTTATTTATTACTGTTCTAAAAAGATAAACAAATCTATGTATAAGTCATTTTTGGTGATAAGATATTTATTTTTCTAAGAAACAGATTGTCATTATATAGTGGTGCGTTAGCGCACCGTTGGCGGAATCTGTGAATAAGTACGCAGCAACTCGACAGATCTTGTCGGCTCATTCTTTAGTAGTTATAGTGGTTAGTTATGCGGTAGATTTCGTATCGACAAGAACTAAGTATACACGTGCTGTTTATTACTGAATTTAGCTATGCCAAAAAGACATATTTTGACCCATAGGGAGCTAGAAAGTGCGTTAGAAGAAATTGTTAATGATTTAGAAATAGAACGAGGTATGTTGATATAATTTTTTATTTTTCGTGTATAAATAACATCATAAATTTTGATAGGATTTGTGGATGCTGTCTATATACCACCTAATGTAGACGAGTTGACTGATGAAGAGGATATTGACGAGAATTTACTTATGAATGACGAATCAATTGATAAAGAAATAGCTGGTACCTTGGAAATTGAGGTTGATATCGATAATGACATTTGCGATGAGCCTGAAGAACCTGTGCCAGGAAAGAAAAGACGATTTTCTGGTAAAAAAGAGAGGGAAAATATAGAGTGGGAAAAAAAGAAGTTGTTTATACCCATTTACCTACCTCAAATGAACATAATAGTCTACAACAAATAAAAGACGCACTGGAGGGCAAAACACCATTGGAAATTTTCTTAATGTTTTTTGACGAAGAACTTTTGACCATGATAGTTGAGTTTTCAGTAAAATATGCTCGTGATAATAATCGTCAGGATTTTAAATTTTGCATAAAAGACTTAAAAAAAATTTCTTGGTATTTTGATACTATCGGGTTACCACATATTACCGCAAACAGATTTATACTGGAGTTTGGACGAAGATAAGGGTTTGCCTATTGTAAGAAAATGTATGAGTAGAAACATGTTCAGGAATATCAAAAGAAATATCCATCTATCAAACAATGCAAATCTCAATCAAAATGATAAATTCGCAAAACTTCAACCATTTTTTGAAGCCATAAACGCTAGGAATAAACAGTTTGGAATATTCGCCCACAATCTATCGATCGACGAACAAATGGTACCCTATTTTGGTCGCCATTCCTGTAAGATGTTTATAAAAGGAAAGCCGGTAAGATTTGGTTTCAAGTTGTGGTGTTTGTGTTCATCAGATGGGTACTTGTTTACTTTTATACCGTACGCTGGAGCAAACACGGAAAAAGAAAAATCTCCACTTGGACTTGGTGGCCAAATAGTGATTGACCTTTTATCTGCACTTGAAAATCCATTGCACCACAGAGTTTTTTTTGATAATTATTTTTCGTCGTATAAGCTTTTCGAAAAATTACAACAGATGAATTATTTTGCTACGGGTACCATTCGAGAAAATCGAACAAATAAAGCTCCTTTAGATGGGGTCAAAATATTAACAAAAAAAGACAGAGGAGCATATGACTATGCTTACAGTGAAAAATCCAAAGTTACTCTGGTTAGGTGGAATGATAATTCAGTTGTTACAGTCGCTAGTAATAATTTTGCTGTTCAACCACTTACAACTGCTAAAAGATACAACCGAAAAGAACGTAAAGATATCCAAATCCCACAACCTGACCTCATAAAACAATATAATAAATACATGGGCGGAGTAGATCTTCACGACAACGCCATTGCTAATTACAGAACAAATATACGAGGTAAAAAATGGTGGTGGCCTCTTTTCATCAATACATTAGATAGCGTCATAACTAATTCGTGGAAATTATGTAGAATAGCAAATAGTTCAAATATGTCTCAATTAGAATTCAAATCTTATTTAGCAGTCTGTCTGATGAAATGTGAAGGCGACGCTACAAAAAGTACCAGCATTGGGAGGCCACCAAGAGAACCCGTTCCATCAGAAGTAAGATTTGATAAAATGGGACATACAATAACAAAACATGCCGATAAGACTCGAAAAAGGTGCAAAGAGTGTAAAAATCATACTATTTACCTTTGTATAAAGTGTAATGTACATTTACATGCAGATTGTTTTGAAAAATTTCACAATAGAAATTAAATTAGTTTTTTTTGTTTGTACAAATTATGTTCTTGGATTTGGCCAATGGTGCGTATACGCACCATGTCATAATTCAAACATTTTTGAAAAAATTCCAAATTTTTTATACTTCTGTTACAAATAGCTCTCATTAACATAGAAAAATAAAACTTTACTAAAAATTAACGATTTTTTCTTATTTTGGCCAAAAATGGGTTAAACCTTGTAATATTTTAAAGTAACATATTTTACTCTTGCAAATACCGCACTGTCTAGTCCAACGTTTTATTCAAAATAATAAATTTTACCTGTTGTTAATTCTGCTGTTTTTTTTTTTATTTTTTGTTTCACTCTTGCGAATACCGCACTGTTTAGTCCAACGTTTTATTTAAAATAATAAATTTTTCTAATTATTTTCTGTAAGTAATTATTATTTATTAATTGCAGAATGGATCTTTCAGCTATTAATTCAACCACAAGTGTCTCGAACAAAATCACCAAGCGGTTGGTTGACTTGTCTTTTGGTGAGAGCTACCTTGTGTTAAAACTAAAACTAGTCAAAACCAGGTATGGAAATCGAATTGTCGCATAAACACCCGAATTTCGTGTTTTTCTACCATAGAGATGCACGGAGGTCATCCAGTCTAATCTAGAAAACTTTGAACAGAAAAGTATTGTTTAACACTGCTGGGAGTGGAGAAATTTGGAAGCGGATGCCAAACAACACCTAATTTTACGCTTAACAAAATATAAGAAGCACCTAGGTGAGTTTTTCATTTATTTTTAACATTATTACTATTTTATCGTTCAAAAATCATGAGTGACATTGGTGACCTGAGTAGTGACATTGTATAACAATTAGTTAAGACCCTAAATATTTTGTTTAAACACTATACACCGCGAGAAGCCGATAATTGGTTAAAACATACAAATGCATGTATCAATATTAAAAATGCAGATGAAGCATGCTTTTTTTGGAGCATAGTTTCAGCGTTTTATCCGCCCGAAGGTAATATCAGTCGTACTGCTTCATATCCACATTATGCAACAGTTTTAAATGTTGACGGTTTGGATACACCAATGACTATGGGGGGTATTTCAAAATTTGATTGATTTCAACAGCTTGTGATCTTGAACAGGATGTCTCTGTAGATGGTAGTTTGGTATGGAGTCATACAGGCTTTGCGAGGCAAGTTCGGGGTATGTTTATAAAATACTTATGTATACCGGAAATGATACGGATCTGCTCTCAGAAATTCACGGACGTGATATATCACGTTCGACAAAACCCACAAAAATTGTGTTGTCTTTGGCCAATGATTTACTAGGAAAAGGTCACAGGATCGTTACTGACAATTATTGTTCCTCACCAGAGTTATTTGACATTTTGTGCGATTTCAACATCGATGCCCTAGGAACTGTACGCATAAATAGAAAAAATCTTCCAGTACAAGTAACAAAAAAGAAGCCTAAAAAAGGTGAAACTGTTGCTGCATATAGAAAAAAAACTTCTGTATCTTAAAAGGAGAGATAAGAAAGATATAACCATGCTAAGTACAACCCATGACGCTAATATGATACAAGTACAAAATAAAAGAGGGCAATTATTGCAAAAACCAGAGGTCATAGTAGACTACAATAAAGGAATGGAAGGGGGAGTCGATCTATCAGATCAATATTTAGTCACATATAGCATGGCAAGAAAAAGGTTAAAAAAAAATACTATCAAAAAATATTCAGGCATTTAGTAGATGTAGCAATGTTCAATGCCTTTGTTTTATACAAAAAACTAGGTGGGCAATTGTCACATATGTATTTTAGACTTGATGTTATAGAGTTTTTGAGAAATATGGTTCATCGACAGCAATTTCCACCAGCAGAAGGTTAAATCCTGACACGCCCGCTCGACTTACTGGACGACATTTTCCAGAATTCTGTGATAGATGGCCGAGGAAATGCTGGATGTCACAACAAATTAAATGATGCTAAAATCGAAGAAATTGTCAATCATATTTCTAAATTATTATCAATCATATATCAAACAATAAATTATTTATTGTTTGGATGTTATTTTCTAATGAATTAGTTAGCTTAAAATGTGTTTAGAAGCTTAAATTGTTTTAAAAATTCTGTATTCTATCTTTTTGCAAACAAGATCTTATGGTTTTGAATGTTATTTTTTAACTCATTACCTCCCTTAAAATACGTTTAGGAGCTATATTAAATTGTTTAAACATTCTATATTAGTGGAATTTTTTTAATAAATTATTATTATTATTATTATTCTGATATACTTCTTTGTTTTAGATTGACCTAACATTAGATGATGAAAAGTCTATTTATTGAATTATTTAACACAATGGATATACCGATGCCAAACCCTCCAGTTTCTACAAGTACCAGGAGTGTTAATTTAAATAATATTAATATTGACTCCTTTACAAAAATACTGGAGGAAAAATATACCAACATATCTAGCCAATTCAAATCCTGGAGTATTTTAAAAGAAAAGGTAAAGGCTAGTGAAATAGAAATACATGAATTGGAAAAAAAAAAGAAAAAAATTGGAGGAAGAATTAAAAGTTCTTAATTCAAAAAAAACAAGAACATATTCTAACCTTTACAAATGCAAAACAGGATATGTTAAAAATTTATAGTTGTTATAATAAATAATTAAAATTGATACTTTTATTTATGTATATATTAGTAATAGATATGTTTATAATAGTAGTGTGTATCTTAGTTTATAAGTTTTATAAAATAAATTTATATTTCTACGTATTACTTTTGTTTGGGAAAGTATATACTATTTGTTTTCATATTTTTACATTTAATATTTTTCTGTTACGGTACTGTAATGTGATCCTAATTCAATGCTATGTATTCTAACGACTTTGGTAAAATATATTGCTTCCTGTAAAATTGCTAAACTGGTTCTCATTTATTATGTTTTAAGTACGGAGAATTTGACTTCCTTTGTTATTTTTGTCTTGTGTCGCCAATGCACACAAGTGTACGGTCACAATTAACTTAAATTTTCGCCACTCAAAATCGCAATACAATAGAGTGATTTATGGGTTTGCCCTCTTGCTACCGACCATCTCGAAGCGTGGTCAGAGGGTGGTTTCTGAAGATTTCAAGACGACACTTCATCCCCAGACAGCGAACCAAACGGACCTAGCGTGTTATAGGTTCTCGCCATCGAGCGTCGGCGGGCGCCCCGACGCGGTATCAACGAGATTTCCCTGGCTAAGAACACATCAATATTTCAAGGGGTAAGTCTATATTATTTGTACAAACATCAATAATGAGTAATACCAGTTAATTTCTTAATTTACTTACAGTTGTGTTTGCTATTTGTCGCTAATTTATTTACAAACCCAATATTACATTTTTACTTTATAATTATTTATCTAATACCATAACCAGCTACCTCTTAAGTTTTATACAAAACAACTTTTATTTTATGGATTAAGGAGTAATAACGAAAAATAGGTTTAAATGATTAAAATGTTAATTGCATAAATCTTCTACAAAATTGCATTTATTTCAAAAGAATTTATTATTTGTGTTTATAAATATCGGTAGTTACTGAATGTCGAGACTTAAACAGGTATAATAATACCGTAAACATGGCCTACTTTGCCCAGTGGGTTCAACTTTGCCCACTGTAAAGGTTACAAAATTTGTAAAAAAAAATACTTTGCAACATAGCAAAGTACCACAGTCGTTTACGCGCGCACTAAGAAACATGTAGAAATCAAGACAGTGTGAACTAAACTTCGAGACTGAAGTGTAACGCTGCACTAAGGGGTATTTGAGGCTAAAAACCGGTCATAAGTAGTTTTTCTAAAATTCACCAAATGAGACAAGTCATGAATTTTATAAAGTTCATTAACCGCTTCATACAGGGCGCACCCCACTTCCCCCATTTGATCAGAGCTCGCGCCTGGAAATTAGTCAAAACACTGCACTTGTGTGTATGCATGTCTTTGTTGACAGCGCTCTCGATTATTTTATATATTTGTCTTTGTTAGTATGTCGTCGTGTGGTGGATTATTCCAAAATTTCTTACTGAATATGGAAGTTGAAGGTATGTACTTTGTTTTATTATATATTACACTTAATTTCTCCTTAAGTTTCAGCATTTAAACTTATGTTTTAAATTTACATTTAAATAATGTTGTATTTTGACTAAAATTTTAAAACATTAGTGTTTTTGTTTATGTGTCGCACTACATTTAAGTTATTGTAATGAAGTTTGAATATTTGCCTAACCGAAACAGTAATAAAATCTCACCCCAAGGCACCCCATCTTTTTATTTTATTTTTACAGTTTATAGGTGCAATTAAAAAAATATATTTTTATAATAAATATTTATAATTTTTTTTGTAGATACTCCGGAAAAGGTAAAAACTATCACCAAACGAGAACTATATGGAATTCAAAGGAAATAAAATTGTTTTCTCTTTTGTTGAAATTGTTGAAACAAAAAAAAAATTCAACTTCACCAACTTCAATTTTTGAATAAGATCTACACCGAAAAAGAAACGGTAGACAGCTTCAACCCAGAAATTGTACCAGGAACACTCGAAGAAGATGAAGAGCCTGAAGTTTCTACCAACGTAAACCTGCCATCCAAGTCCGTAGGAACAAGGAAACGAAAGAAACTAGATGAGGTTGAGGTGAAAATGCTCAAAGCTCTGGAACATAAAACGCCCTGCAGTAAAATGTCCTTCCTTCAGAGTTTAATGCCTCATTTGACAAACTATTCCAACAGTGAATTCCTTCAATTTCAAGTGGGAGTGTTAAACGTAATAGAAAACATAAACAAACTAAAGGAAACTCCTCATCTTCAATCAAACAACCCCTCTTCTGTGCCCTCTTATCAACCACAACCTCAGTACATGCTTCAGCCATCTCCCGTTAACCAACCGCAAGCATTTGTCCATGTTCAACAACCTCCATTTAAACCTCAACAATATGCAAATCCTAGTTTTTCGGGCTACGTTAAAAATAGCGCACAACAGCTTCACTTTTCTCAATATGTACGTGAACAGCAAAATCAATCAAGGCCAACGCAGCAATCAACGCCTAAACAATCAGATTCACAATCCGAACTGGATAAAGCATCCGCATCTCAGTACCTACAGGGATTTAGTTACAGCGACTCTTCAACAACTGAAACTGAGCATAGTCCGTCTATTTCGGCTTCACGAGATTCCTCGATGTCTGATCTATTTTGAGTGATTAAAATTAAATAAAGTATATTTGCTTATTCAAAAGGTTTTATTATATTACCTACTACTGTAATATTATGCTTACCTTAAACATATTGCCAGCATTTCAACAGGTTGTATACAGTTTCTGAACTGCGTGTTTTGTCGTTTGTAGAACACTCTTCAGTTTCCCATGTAACTCATCAAAGGAGCGAACTGACATACGAAAGTAGTTGAAAAACTTTTGGTCATCGTTTCTAAGATCTTCAAATAATGTGTGGAACATCCCGACTTCCTCTCGTCTCTGATTAATTGGGTGAATCCAGTGAAGGCGATTGCGCCTTTGTCTTTTCCGACGCCGATACAGTATCCATAACGCAATAACTTGTTCGCGATCCATAATTTTCATCCAGACCAGACCAAATGTTCCGATGAACTGATAAAAATGTACGATTTTTATCGTTCAATGTGAAGTAGCAAAACCACGATTAAAAATCGGGCGATTTTTTCCCGCACGAGCGAAATCGTGTAATATGAAAGGAGCGTTAGCGTGAGCGACCGATAACAGAATTATAGTGCAATACACTAGTTCTGAAGTCGATTGCAAACGCAAAAACGGCTGCAGGAACAATGGTTACTACAGAACACGGTTCCGGTTTCTGTCGATTCAGACTCGCACACATGCATACTAAGCACAAATTCACATAACACACACACACACACACACACACACACACAAATCTAACAGTGAAAGGGGAACTCTTTATGCTACCGAAACATCCTCATCACCGGGACCTCCGACCATCTGCAGCCTCCGTTACTTTACACGGAGTTTGTGGGTGACCGGAGAAAATCTAGGTGATTCGACGGAGTAACATCGAAATGGTAGCGGCCGTCACTGTTTGATTTACACACACATTCACACAGAGCGAAATGCGACAGGTCAACTCTCGAAAGCCGAGGGCGATTCCACTCACGAGCACACTCGGTTACAAAATTACAGTGCAATACACTGGTTTTGGGGCCGAGTTAAGCTCGAGACTGCACAGGACCAATGGTCACTAAAGACCTGGCCTAGTCGCATCTAGCTCGAAAACCAACACATTCAATCTGGAAAGAACATCAATCCAGACAAACCCTTTCGCCCCTGGCTCACTGGCTGACAATACCGACTGACAAACCCCACAGAAGAAGAAAAGTGCTAAAACACCGGCGGTTTTTGGGACTGTTTGCTGAGTACACTTTTAAAAATCAAATTCAAACTCTAGCCTGAGGAGGGTCAACCGACCCTAAACGGGTACAACAAACATTCTCTCCTATCGAAATAAAGCTCCCTATCCTATCCTATCGAGAATAAACATTGTATGATGATACCGTCACTCATTCAGTCGCCAACCAGTCGCTAATTTGAAAACTAGGAAGCAAAATGAGTTTTGATACAGAAAGATTTATTGTAGAAATCGAAAATCGACCATGTTTGTGAAACAGTGCGTCAAATGATTACTCAGATCGCAACTTAAAAATTACATGTTGGGAGGAATTAGTTTATATTTTTCAAGATAAAGAAGAAATGAGCAACCGAGAGAAAAAACAACTATGTAAGTACAATGATTTATTACCAGTTTATAACATAAAATATATGTTAATTATTTATAATATATGTTAATTAAAATGTAATAACCCAAGAAAAAAATTTCCTAACCTAAGAATCCGTGCTCTAATTATATATTTCGTATTATTACAGATTTATCATGCATTATTATATTAGGTATAATCTGTAATAATAAAAAATATAATATAATTAGAGGACGGATTCGTAAGTTATTAAATATTTTCCTAGCCAGATATTAGAAAAATTCAAAAAAGTTAATAGGTAGTTATTCGTTTATGAGTCCTATATACCTATTATACATTTCTTTCTTGCTGTGGTAGTGGGTGATTAACAAAATATTCTGCCGGTTTGTCTCGAAATGTAAGTGCTGTTCTACCTCCTCCATTTCGTTCTTGATCTGGACCAGTTTGGAACCCCGGTATCGTCAAAGTATCGTCGTATGAATAGCCATCTCTTGACCGTACAAAATTGTGCAAAATGCAACATGTCTTTACTATTTTTTTTGCTAATTCTATATGTACATTCAACGGTCTGTGAAATATTCTCCACTTATTGGATAATATACCAAATGTGCATTCAATGAAACGGCGCGCCCTGGATAAACGATAGTTGAAAATTTTTTGCTTGTAACTAAGATTGTGTCCTCCATATGGTCTCATAAGGTTTTCGTGTTAACCAAAGGCTTCATCTCCTACTACCGTATATGGAATGTAGACACCATTTCCTAGTGGTTTGGCTTCAGGAATATTTAGAAAATTGCTAACAAGTTTCTGGTAAAAAGAAGTTTCTTTGAAAATTCCCGAATCACTTCTTTTTCCATACGCTCCGATATCTACATATGTGCAATTATAATAAGCATCACATATTGCAAGTAAAACAATGGAAAGGTAATGTTTATAGTTATAGTACAGCGATCCGGAATTTATCGGTTGAATTAGTCTGATATGTTTTCGTCGATAGCACCGATGCAATGTGGAAAATTCGAGTTTTTTTCAAATCCATTTGCAATTGTTTCCCAATCGTTTTTTGTGTTTGGCATAATTATAAATTTTTCTTAATGTTGGCATATTATGTCGCACACTTCTCGAATTATAGTACAAATCGTTGTATAACCAAGTCTGTAGTTGTAATAGAGTTCTTTGAACGTACCTCCTGATGCAAGATACCTAGAATAAAAAAAATAATTAAATTATCTCGTCAATTTATTTTTATCTATTATGTATATTATAAATATATTATCATCTATATTTATTATATATAAATTTTTATTTGTTTCAGGTGTTGCTTTACAGAAAAAGTGGAAAAGTATACGAGGGTGTTATACAAGGGAAGTTAGTCGACAAAAAAATTTAAAGTCTGGATCCGGTGGTGGATCACGAAAAAGTCAATATGTATTCTTACAGCAGCTGCAATTTTTAAAACCTGTGGTAGCTATTAAGGAACCAGAGCACGTTGCTTGTGACGAATCTGTGGAGAATATTGATACAGACAGGGGGGTGGTACGATGTCCCAAAAGGAAAAAAAAACAAAAGATACCACTACAGAACCTGAGAAGGATAAATTCCTTGAAACACTTAACAGAAGTATTCAAATGAGAGAAAAACATAAGGCCAATAGTGAGGACGAAGATAGACTATTTTTGCTATCTTTGTTAGGTACCCTATTAAAAGTACATCAAGAAAAAAAATGGTTACGAGGCTTCAAATGATGATTTGAATGATTTTCACGTAAATTTCAAAATATGGCCTCCATGACAGGATGCGCACGTAGATTGAGCGCATTTCATTGCACAATGTTGCCTCATTTAAAAAATATAATTATTTTTTATGGAAATAGAGACCTTGTTATTTCAGTTATGATTATTTGTTGTATTTACTTAATATTTATTTCTAATATATAATTAATGAAACATATTGCTTATTTTTGTCTGATTTCTTTCTTTTTTTTTCATTCAATGTGCTAAGCCTTGGCTGGCATGCCTTAGTTGTAAAAGTCTTACATTGTTGGAAAATAAGGAATTTGTTAATTAAATATAAATATTGTTTATTAAGTGGTTAGGTTGGGTTAGGTTTGTTGTGTTTTAAAGTTATTAAGTGATTTGGTTGGCATAATTTATATTGGACAATTTCAGAAAATTATAATATAATTATTATTGTGTAGCTAACTTCAATTTGCTCTTCGCGCTGTTGCCATGTAAATCATCAAACAATCATAAATAAGGAAATACCAATATTTTTTTTATTAATATGTATCAAATATATTAGCGAAAATTGATTTATGGTTGGATTTTGAACTGAAATTAATGTAAATGTTTTGTTTTTAACATGTTTATAGATTTGTACGTAAATATATGTCTAAACAAATTATATGGTATGGAAATATTTCTGCGAACATCGAAACTTGGCAATCATGTTTCCACCCTTAACTAAGGGATGCGCAAAAGTAGCATTTCTTTAAAAATTGTCGTTGCGAAAACGTGAAAGGCATTAAAAAAATGGCGTGTGTTGGTTGTAGCGTGGGAATCTTTGAAAGTGGTTTTGTGGCTAAAAATGAAGGCAGAAGGTCAATGGTTGACGTCGAGGCTCGGAAACCTCGAGTTACTATTGGCTAAGCAAGCTCTAAGACTTCTTAAAGCGTCACAAAACCAGTTTGTTCTGAACTAGGTTGCATCCGGAGGAAATTTATTCCCGCAAGATGGCAGCCAATAGTCAAGAACATAATGAGGGATGTGGGGGGGAACTGACACTGCAAGACATGGCGGATATCCGTCGTGCTGCAGAGTCAATGAACCCTGGGGTGAGCACCCGTGTCACCGCTGCTGACTGGGAAAGTATCCTGGTCGCAGCAAGCAACGTTCTGGGTCGCCCAATTACCAGACGTGTTGGTTACACGCCCCCGGCGTCTATGACCCTGGATCTGTCACGTACGATCGGCACCCTTTCGAGGGCTGTTGCCGACCTGTCCGTGTCACCTGTGCGTGCGGCGCCTGCAGTGCAGACGGCCCGTGCGCCCAGACCTCCAGTACGGGAAAGTGCCCAGCCAGTTAATACTGGCAGAGCGGCTCCCGCGAGCTACGCAGCGGCTGCAAAGTCGCCAAAGGCCCCCGGCTCCTCGAGCAGCGCCCGCAGCGGCCGCGCCTCCCAAAACCCGGACTGAGCCACAACGGCGTCGGGAGAAACTCTTAAGCAGGTGCTTAAGAGCAATCCCCGCCTGGCGGAAGGTTCTTGATTATGTCAAGATCTCCGAGGCCCAGATCCGAGCTCGTGTCGCAGAGTTAACGGACACAGAGGTGTTACAGGGAGACCCTGGAATACCTCCCCTGGTGCGGATAGGCATCATCAATGATGATGTCCTAACCCGTGTTCACGGGGACTGGATGGAGGAGATGGACGCCGAGGAGGCGCTCCGCAACCGTGTTGCGGCAGCGCGTGCCATCACAGCCAAGATGGCTGCTGGTGGCTCCTCCTCGGCACCCACCGCCCGCCCACCTGGGGAACAGCCAGTGGCAGTTCTCCCGGGTGTTCCCGTGTCACCAAGTCCTGAGGTCGGTTACCAGTACAGTAACTGGTCAACCGCCACAGTGTCCGAGGGCGAGAGTTGGCGATTGCCAATATTCTTCGACCCTCTCTGCAACGAGGATGTCTTGGCAGGAATAGCCTCCGAGGTCCAGTTGGACCCCCCGACTATCCCCGAGAAACTCCGGGCCCGTGGCAAACATAGCCACGATCCCAGTCGTCAAGGAAAGGCTCTAGCCTTTCGAGTTGACGCCTCCATGGTCGGTCCGGTGGCCTGGAAGAAGAAATTCTTCATCCAGGTCCTCACCTCGACGACGGGTGCCATCTTGGCATTACCGTTCGTCGATAAGACTAAGACCCTCCCTGTGGGCCACACTGTGGTCCGACGGGTAGGAGAGGGAGTCTCGGCAGTGGATATTACATTCACTGTGCCTGATGACATCATCCCTTGCTGCGCTTTGTCCACTGGTCCTCGCGGAAGCAGTGTACAGCGGATTTTTACTTCAAACACGGTGTTTTGAAGGAGGTGATAGTGTGTCAGTGCGGAAATACCTTAAAAATGGACAGCAAAATGACTTTTAGATGCAATAAAAAAGTCATAATGAAGAAAAAAGCTCCTAAAAAGTGTGGATTTTGTATCTCGGCAAGAAAAGGTACGTTTTTTGAACATGCTAGATTGCCGTTGGACAAAATTTTTCTTCTGGTGTCGGCTTTATTGCATCTTAAGGCTCCACGGCAATCTCTTGTGGAGAGTGAATTAGGGATATCTTCTTCTACAATGGTAAATTGGTACAGTTATTGTAGAGAAGTGTTTATTAGTTTCGCTAAAAACAACTCTACAAAGCTGGGCGGAAATAATACTGTTGTAGAGATTGACGACGTAAAATTTGGAAGGAGGAAGTACAATAGAGGACGTCTGTACACTGGCCAATCGATATTTGGAGGATACGAGCAAAACACTGGGAACTTTTTCGTTATTCCTGTTGATAGGAGGGATCCCGATACTTTGCTCGGAATAATTCGCGAATGGATTCTTCCTGGGACAACCATTTATAGCGATTGTTGGAAGAGAGATTAAGCGGAGAATAGGAGTGCAATCAGACATAATCGACTATATAGAGAAGAGACTATCCTGGTACGGCCACGTCAGAAGAGCGGACAGAGGACGCTGGATAAACAAAATCACAGAATGGAGCCCGATTGGAAGAAGAAAGAGAGGAAGACCCCGAAGGTCATTCAGAGATGAAATCGACGAGGCTATGGAGAAAAGAACCCTGCGAGATGGAGACTGGAATGACAGGGAAAATTGGAGAAAACGGTTGAGTGAAGGAAGACAGTGAAAACTGTGGAAATCCTTAGTAGTAGTAGTGGAAATCATATAATTGTTTGGCCCATGAAGGATTTAAACATCAAACTGTGAATCATTCCAAGCATTTTGTCGACCCTGATACTGGCACACACACCAACAACATTGAGAGGTTGTGGCGGGAAGTTCGCAGTAGTATTCCCAGATATGGCGTCAGGCAGGAACATTTTATTGGATACCTCGCCGAATTTTACTTCAAGAGGAGATATCCTGACCGCATGGAGAGGCTGTACCATTTTTTTAAAGCTGCGGCAGAATTATATCCACCAGCATACTAAGGTAGGTTAATATACATATATATTTGACTTCTTTTGATTTAACAATATATATCTTTGTTTGTTCCGTAAAAATAAATTTTAAATATGGCAACAATGTGCAGGTCTACAAAAACTCAACTAGTGCGCATAACGGTAATTTTGATGTGCAACTTAAATGAATTTGGACTATTTAACAATATTAATATGCATTTTTACCTGATTTAACATCAAAATCCTGTTGATAATTACAATTGTTTTATTACATGTCATATTATTATGATAATTTACTATTTTATTAGTTGTTTGTACTGTCCATTTTTAATGATCTACCGCCTTTTATTCCACTTTTATTTTTTTTTATCTTAATTCATACTTTTATTAACTTTCTGCATTGCAATTATTGAAATTTGGCCTTTTTTCGCATTTTTAGGCGAATTAAAAAAAAACCGCGATTTTTGGCAAATCCGTTTAATGTAAATATTTACCAATTTAAATTTTCTACTTAATTTTATTTAATGTGTAATAGTTTAAATGTAACAATACTAGAAATAAATGTTTACTAACCTCAATGTTACAAAGAGTTTTTCTTCTGGACTCACGGATTTTCTTAACACAGTATCTTGTTAAGTCAGATCATCCCAACATAAGCTCAATAATTCATTAAATGATGCCACTGACATTCTCACGTAATTGAAAAATTTGTGAAGTGTAAACACATATTAATGAATTAATGAAATATTTTAAATAAATTTCACATTTTTAAGGTTTTTCTTCAGTGTGAATTTTCGAATGGCTAGCCAAAGATTTTTTTAAGTAAACTGTTTAAAACAAACTTTTACACTTTCAATGTTTTTTCCAGTGTGCAATCTCCAATGTGTAATCAAATCACCAATCTAACATTTGGAATTATTACCTCTAAATTTCCCATAGCACTTCCAACTTATTTTTCTCTAAGTGCTTTCTGTTGTTAATCATAGGGAAAAAGTTTTTGGCCATATCGTTAAACATGTGGTCTGACAGTAAAAACTGCTTAAAACAAATTTTACGATTTTAATTGTTTTCTCTTGACTAAGTCCATTATTAAAATTAAATCTTGGGACTCCGAATTTAAGATCTCATACCAGCATTTATGTAAAAGGCTGTTTCAATTTTCTTTCGATCAAGGCAATTTTCATGATGATGTTGTAGGCATGGTTCTTCTATCATATGGTATCATAAAGTCACATCAAACCAATTTGATGTCTAGATTCGTCTTCTCGCACTTTACCAGATGCGAATTAAATAGTTTTCTTCGTATTAGATGAGCACTGTCATAAGGACACATTATTTATTCTTCAGGGTCGAGATAATGTTCCATTATTATCCAACTACTTTTTCTACAACCTTAAACAAAACTTGATATGTAGTATATAACTTTGATATGTACTATATACTCTATTCACTAGTAACTAAACTCGCTCCCAACTCTGCGCGCTTCACAACGCCCAATAGAGATGTGCTGTGATTTTACAGGAAGTTTAACAATTGTATAAAACCAACGTCAAAAAAAACAAAGCATTATTTAGATTCACCCTATAGTGAGTCTTATGGAGGCTGCCACGGCAATATGTACTTTAACTCAAATAACCTACATTGCTTTGTGATTTCTAATACTAACTTTACTACTCATCAGACTAATTATTCTATATTGTGTAGACTATAATATACTATTTCGTCCCGTTTCTGCGTCAACCTCGTATGTACACTTTTTTCATTTTTGTCGTTGAATTAATAATATTGTTGTAAACGATAATCTGCGTGCCTAGAAATAACTCGTAACTGCTATTATTAGCCTTTAATGGTATAAAATCTATTATGCCAACCTCGTAACTGCACTGCTTGTATTAAGTTTCTGCTCCAAACTCGTAACTACTGATAATAAGTTTCCCTCCTTTATTTTGCCAACACTTTTATTTACGATAAACGTTGCGCATATTATTATTAAATGCGAAAATATTATTAATAGTTATGGTAAATCTTCAGATAATTGTGGTAGTGATTCGTCAACGTCATATCATCCTGAAGCCTCAGATTATGCAAATGAAGATTCAAGTAGTTCTGAAGATATGAACTGCAGATTAAACTTCTGGCTTGGTTATGAGGAAGAGAAGAAATAAAGAACAAGGCTATGAGGAAAACTGGTTAAAAAACAAAAAGAAAAATGCTAGACAAACAGGTAAAGAATATTATAGTTGTAAAAGGGTCAAAGGTAAAAGAACTGGATTAGAGAAAAGAGAAAAACGGAGACTTACCGGCATGTGACTAACAAATGCAAAAAGAGTAAATATTTTAAATGTGATGAAATATCAGAAGCACACGAAAATATTTATTTCATGTGTTTTGGAACAATTTGATTTGGGAACAACGTAAAGTGATGAAAATAAATCTTATCAAAAGATGCCCAGTAGCAAGACGCACAAAAATGACACTGACTCTAGGCGTGGAATGTCTCTAAAACATAATTTAAAGATTTATAATGAACTGTTTAAAATTATTTCAAACTATTTTATTCTATGTATATGTAAATTCCTAGCCCTAAGTTTTAATTGTCTAGACGGCAACCCTGTCAGTGTTCTCTGGAGCGTTCATTAACGCACCAATTAGCGAACGAGGAACATCTGACATGGGAAAAATTGTTCATTGGTTGGAATAAGGGTTATTCCAACTTTTGAGCAATTCAAAATTTCCCATTGGCCGATTCTACGGGAAGTCCACTTTCCTACGTCATAATCCCTCCGAACAAAGGATTTTCGGATATAAAAGAAGGTGGATTTTCTGTAGTCGCCAGTTCGAGTTCACCTCGTATTATAAGACTCTAGGTACGGTGCTAGTTCATCCACCTAGAATCTGACTTTTATTTTACCTATTTTCTGCTATATTTTATTATTGATTTTTGTGTGCATTTAATATATATATATATATATATATATATATATATATATATATATATATATATATATATATATATATATATATATATATATATATAGGCTCGTGAATATGCTCTAGCATTTGTTACAAAATATTCTGGTTCATTTCTGTCACCTCCTACTATACTAAATCCTGTAGTATCCTGTATATATAGCTAATCTATGGATCCAACAGATTTTTGGGGCCGTAAATGAAAATGGGCTATGGCGTCGAAGATACAACTTTGAACTGTATCAGTTATACACCGATCCAGATATTGTGAAATTCGTTAAAGTGCAGAGACTTAGATGGGCTGGACACATTGCTAGGATGTCAGATCACGAATACACGAAGAGATTAACATTTTCACAACCAGAGCGCACAAGAAGCAGAGGACGACCACGAATGAGATGGATTGATGATGTGGAAGAAGACCTACAGATTCTGGGGGTTAGAAGATGGAGGGAAGTTGCCAGGAATCGACAGGAGTGGCGACTTCTTTGTGAGCAGGCCAAGATCCACAACGGATTGTCGAGCCACTTATGATGATGATGATGGATCCAACTCTCCAATACAACAAAAAAAAACAGATGTTGTGGATGGCTTTCAAGACAATGGTGGTGAAGAAGGAAGGCAGCCAGTTATTGCTGATAAAGTAATGGTTTTTATGGCACGAGGAATTTGCAGGAAGTGGAAACAACCATTAGCATATTATTTTAATGAAGGAACGATGAAAACTGATATGCTTGTGAAAACAATCAAAGAGGTCGTCATTTCATGTCAGAATGCTGATTTAATTGTAAAATCTATAATTTGTGACCAAGGTGCTGCTAATGTTGCAGCCATTAATAAGTTGTATGCCCAAACTAACGAGTATTTTATCCGAAAAGGGGAAGAAAATCGATTATTTGGCATCACTATTGGAGGTAAAGAGGTGGTCCCTCTTTATGATCCTCCACATTTACTAAAAGGCGTGAGAAATAATTTTTTTAAATATTTCTTAAGGTTTAAGTGGCGAAAAGTTGGTGCTGAAACAGCAAAATGGAAACATCTCACAAAATTATTTGAAATTGAAAACTCTGAAGATGACGATTACAAGCTGTGTAAAAAATTAACGGCACCACATACAGAATACAAAAAAAAATGAAGGTGTCAGTAGCTGCCCAAGTTTTCAGTAACAATGTAGCAGCTGTAATGAAGAGAATGGCCATAGGTAATAAAAATAATGACCAGGACATGCCAAGAGAGGCAGAAAGCACTGCTGAATTTTTATTATTTATGGATAAAGTTTTTGACAGTGTAAGTGGGACGGGTTTTAAACATCCAGAAAATTTAAAATGTGCTGTTTCGTCAAAATCAGCCCATCGAAAATTTTGGGTTGAAGCCATAAAAGTGCTTCCAACTATGGAGTTTTTTACTACCACGAAAGGTAAAATTGTTCCTCCTACTTTAAAAAATTGGGTACACACACTAAAAGGATTTTTGTACCTTTGGGATCAACTTCAAAAAGATGGTGTTTCCTTTTTATGCACTCGACACATGAACCAAGGATCCCCTTGAAAAATTTTTTGAATCCATTAGAAGTCATGGTCTTCGAGTTATAAATCCCAATGCAGCTTCCTTTGTAAACTCATTTAAATCATTAATTGTGAATAATTTTTTGTCTAGCCATTCTTACATTGGACAATTTAAAACGTATGTTAACTTCCCTAGTTCCATTGCAAACAATCTTTTTTGGATGCAGGTGGCCAAAAATGGCGCTTAAGGTGTTAACAGTTTGACTGCCGAACACACCTATAGGTGTGTTCTGGTGTCATGCTGCGATGCCGAACGCACCTATACGTGTATTATGTATCGATCATTTTTATCAGTTGTTGCAAAGCTGGCAGCGTGTGTAGAGGTGTATTTTTGTTGCTCAGTTTATATCAGTTTCTCGTGTTGGTTGTCAAATTTTTTTTATAAGTAGAGGTGTACAGTGGTTGTAACTGTCATCAGTTATTATCAAGTGTCTATACTACTGCATTATTTATATAAGCTTCTTTACAAACATTTTAATGTTGTTTTTTTGAACTTGTTGTAAAAAGTTGGTGTTAATTTTTTTTACATCAATATGGACGATCAAGCTGGGACGCTTACAAAAACGGCCTACTTATGGGAAAAGTGTAGCAGAAAAAAGAACAATTATGTCTAAAGAAGAACTTTATCAACATTTAACGAACAACTGTAGTAGTGATGAGGACTATTTAAGTGAAGATACATTAGGCTCCAGTTCAGATGACGAAAAAGAAACAATAGAGGCAATACTGTCTGAGATGCAAGGGAGAAGCCAAACATCGTTACCAGATAATAATCTACAAGAGACAGAAAGAAAATGGTGTATTGAAGGTATCATAGAAAATATTGAGTTCGCTAAACGTCAAGAATTACTAGTACCAGTACCAGGGGAAGGCAAACCAATAGATTTCTTCAATATGCTGATTACAAATGATTTCTTGCAAACTATTATAGATTAAAGTAATAATTATGCTGTGGAAGTTTTAGTTTGTCCAGGCACACGTGTGAAATCTCGCATTACAGAGTGGAAAACCCTGAGTTTAGATGAATTTAAAGTATTTTTAGGTTTATTTCTCCATACTGGTACAATATCACTTTCGCGACTAAGCGATTATTGGAAAACTGACCCCTTATTTAACTTACCATTGTTTAGAAGATACATGTCAAAAAATTGATTTCTCATCATCTTGAGATATCTTCCTTGTACTTCCCCTCCTAATCGAAATACAAGCGATCGTCTTCATAAAATAAGACCAGTGGTCGACTATTTCAATAAAAAAATGTGTGAAGTGTACTATCCAAACAGAGAACTTTCTTTAGACGAAGCTATGGTTTTGTGGCGAGGCAGATTACAATTTAAACAGTACATAAAGAATAAACGTTATAAATATGGCATTAAATTGTACATGCTAACTGAACCTACTGGGTTAATTTTGAAATTTTGCATTTATGAAGGTGTCACCGATATTTATGGCGGATCCGGACATACAGAGAAGATGATCTTATTTTTGTTGGAGGAGAAATTAGGCAATGGGCATGCTGTTTACTTAGACAATTTTTATAATAGTGTACAGTTGGCGAGAAAACTATTAGACAATAAAACGTATTGTACTGGAACCTTGAGAATAGACAGACAAAATAATCCTAAAGAAGTAGTAACCGCCAAGCTGAAATAAATCGATGTTCAAAGATGGAGTACACTGTGGAAAATGGCGAGATAAGAGAGACGTTACCTACATTCCCACAGAGTTTGGAAATATAATGGGAGAATTTAAAAATAAAAGAGGAGCAGTAAGTAACAAGCCTAAAAGTATTATTGCGTACAATACCTTTATGAGTGGAATTGACAGGCAGGATCAAATGTTGGCTTACTATCCCTGCAATCGAAAAACCATCAGATTATATAAAAAAAATATTTTTTCATATACTGCAAATGAGTTTACTAAATGCCCATCATCTCTATAACAAGTACTCTGGAAGAGAAAGGTTGTCATTGTATGATTTTCGTTTAGAGACTATAAAAAGCTTGTTGGATACATGTGGCAGTAAATAAAAATCAGTATCTTTACAAAAGATCTATAAAATTAGTAAAATAGAGAAAACGATACAACAAATGTCAGGAGCCAAAGAATTTACCAGAATTGCTCGAAAAGAATGCAGATTCTGTAGAAGGAGCAAGAGGAGAAAGATGACTAGTTTTGAATGTAAAGCATTCCCGGAATATCCTGGTCTGTGTGTAGAATGTTTTGATGAGTTTCACAAAAACTGATGATTTTACTGTTCATTTTTTATTGTTTTACCTTTTCATAACTTGGAAAATAATTTTGTTAGTTTTTATTGTAACCACTTATGACTTTTGCAAATAAATAAATGTCTGTATTTTACCACTACAATAGAATATTCTAACACACCTTATAGGTGCATTCTAGCAACTGATTTCCGTATCCGATGCCAATCACACCTATAGGTGTTTTAGTTTTTTTTGTGTAATTCTTATCACCAAACCTTCATATAACTTTATTTATATATTTATGTATACAAAATACACACATATCTTTAAAAAAAATTAGTCGGCACCGGACACAAATGTTATAATTTTTATCGGCAGTTAACCTGCTAAGCAATATGTTACCTCAGCTTTGTCACTTTTCAAGCATTACCTCTGTAATGAAATTATTGCTAAAAAATGAATTTAAAGGAAATATTTTTCTTTGTGAGGATCATAATTTACGAGATCTATTTCTAAATTATGTTTCCAAATTTCATTTATTTACCGTCTTATGTTTTACCACACAGATCAACATTTAGCAAATCTTTAAGGCCAGCTAAATATGAAAGAAAAGTTCTCGAAGTTAAAGCTCTCCTCAAAACTGCTGAATATGTCACATTAAGTACCGACAGTTGGACTTCTATTAATACAGAAGGATATGTAGCAGTTACAGCAGATTTTATAGCAACTGATTGGCAGTACTATGGGTGTTTACTGTCATGTTTTAAATATGATGGGAGGCATACTGCTGAAAATATAGCTCGTGAATTACGGCGAGTTGCAGATGAATGGAGTATTTCTGACAAAGTATACGCTATAACTACCGACAATGCGACAAATATTATAGCGGCAGTAAAAATATCTGGTTGGGTGCATATTCCTTGTTTTGCACACACTGATCGTTAGGAATGGATTGGTGCACATAGAGGAGCTGCAAAAAAAAGTCTGAACTTTTCAAACACAAAGTTTATATCAGTGTGCTTAGCAAATGAGTTAAATTTTGCGCCGTGCGTCAAAATACTGGATAATAAAGGACATTATATTTTCTTTAGTGAAACAGAATGAAGTGAGTTTTTATCATATCAAGATTTAATCAATAAATTTATAGTGAATGGTGAAAATCAAGACTTGATCGATGTCAAAAATTTTTGGATTAGTTTTGAAATGTTTCAAGACATTAAGGCCTTAAAAATATTAAGTGGTCACGCTACTGTATGGTTAGGCGGCAATTCCATTTCAGAGCTGTGGAGATTACTTTCAATAATTAACCACAATCTACAATCACTGAAGGAGCAGCACTTTTTCGGTACCTTCAAAATAATTCAACTTGGAGATAAAAATGTAGAAGATGTAATTACTGCAGCGCTTAGTATTATGGAACCTATAAAGTTTGTTAATCCTATTACCTATAGTTGAGCGTTGGAACTAATATACAAGTATCCCAATCTACTAAAGAATGAAGAAGGTAACATTTAGGGAAAGCAAAAATTATTTGGAGGAGGAAAAAGAGAATTTAATTTCAATAATAGAAAAGACCATGCATACTATTGAAAACAAAAAAAACGACAGTGTTTGGTCTAAACAAAAGCATATAACATGGGAGAAAATTGCTAGTGAATATAACAGCACATGTAAAACTGGCATTCGAAGTGGAACGCAGTTAAAACTGTTATATGAGGGATTGAAAAAGAAGCTTAAAAAACAAAAAGCTGATGATAAGGTAGGTAGTATAAAATTATTTGTTGTTTATATATGATAATAAATTGCAATTTTTACATGTTCAGACATATATCACAGGAGGTGGTACGAATGTACCACTTATAAAACCGCAAGATGAACGCATTCTTGCCATTATCTTTCTGTTTCTGCAATTACAAATTGATTTTAATAATATAAATGCATTGATCCTTATTTTGCTTACAGGTGATATAAGCAACTGCGAAGAAGATAGTGTCTCAGCAATACCACTATCCAGTATTGAGGAGATTGCCTGCACTTCCACCTGCAGTGTCTTACCCAATATCGTAATGAGAGGTAATAATATAATTTTAAGCACTATAAACGCCAGTCTAATAATTTTTACTTATAATGTGTCAACCCCAAAAATAAGGGATTGGGCAACAGCTAATACTACCCCTTCTGATTGTATCCAAGGTAAGATTTAGTATCATTTTACCTCAATACTATAGTTGCTAAAATCTAATAGTGTTCAATGTATGTCGAACTAAACATTTGAGTAATTACAATAAGCTGGTTGTTTCTATATTTAAAAAAGTAGAGCATGGCATAGGAGATAAGGCGTTTCTAGTTCTGTTAGAACTCCAGGTTGGTCAGAATGATATTAAACTATCAATATATATTGTCTTATATACAAACTAGGAGCATTATTTTTCAAAGTAAAACAAAAATAACTTAGGAATTGTTTTAATTCAGTTGTCAAATTTAGTAAAAACACATTTGAAATACCGTTATTAAAATCCACAAGGAACAATTAATTTCCTGTAATAGACTATATACTATATATCCCAAACAATTTGTAGTGAAAATCTTTTATATGAGTTTTACTATTTAAAAAATGTTTTGGGCTAAATTACAGAACATTTTTTAAATAAATATTCTATGTTCAGTGTTACTACAAGTTATACATGTTTAAAACCACAAAATAGATTTAAATGTTATTAAATTGGTTTTAGATTACATAATTGCTGATAATTTTATAGGATCTTAATAATAAGGATAAGTTTTAAGTAAATTCACTTCATGGCAACGTAAACTCCCACATGAATTACTAGTCTAGAGATGTGTTCTCCATTCGGATCTTGGGTAGCTACTTTAAACATCCTATAAAATTAGCAGCAAATATATAATCTAATACCAATTTAAAGTATTTGCTGCCATGAATTTAGTGGCTTTAAACATTTATACCTTGTAGCAGCAATTAAGATAGAATATTTATTCTGAAAACGTTCTGTACTTTAGCTTGACAGGGTTTTTAAATCAATATATCTTTTATAAAGGATTTTTTACTAAAATTTTATTTACATTTATTACCTACTATTCTATATAATATACAAATGATACAAATTTAAGAAAGCAATTAAATCACTGATCTTATATTCGAATAACTGTGGTGGGCAAAACAGAAACTTTTTAAGTGTTATCTTATGCAGCTGTCTATTTCCAAGTTAGTATTATTCATAGATTTTTAAAAAAGGATCATACCCAAAATGAGGGAGACAGCATGCATGCTGTAATTGAAAACGGCGAAAAAACGTCAGTCGGTCTTGTATGTTCCTGAACAATGGATTACTTTCATAAGAATGGCCAAAACTGTCGGAAAAGTATATAATGTAACAGAAATGTCACAAGAAGACTTCCTAGATTTCAAAAGCCTTGTTGGCAACAAAAATTGGAAAACTAACAATGGAAAGGGAATGATCAAAATAAGTCAAATAAAGGAAATCAGTACTTCGTATAACACACATGTTATTTTTTTTTAAGTATGATTTAAGTTCCGATTCTATCAGGTGTGATCTAACAAAAACAAAAAGGGGACCGTCCATCTCGTATTGATCAATATACACAGTAAAATTTACTGAGTTAATAACCCCACGCCGCGAGGGGGCGCCGTCACGTCTAGTTTGCATTAAGCTCCGCCTATTTTGATGGCCAGCGATCTTTCGGCGGCCGCGACGCGAGTCAAACAGTGAGAAAGCTATCGAGCGTCCGCACGCACGTCCAACCAGCTAGCATTCGTCAAATTACCTATCTAATTTGTTTTAAGTCAAGTTTAATATATTTGAATTAACATGGATAAGTGGCTTAGTAGTGTAAAAAGACCTTGTGCTCAAAATAATGTACCACCAACTTCATCTCAAGAATTAAATTGTGCAGTGATTCAAGATGATATTAAAAATTATTTACCATCGAGTTCCACTTCGGAGCCAGATTGTGCGGTAATTCAAGAAGATAAAATACCTATTACTATTACTAAAATTCGAAAAATTACTAGAAAAGATGACCCAGAATACATAAATATTGGATTTACGGTGACGGATATAAATAATGAGCCAATGAGGATGAAATTTTATCAAATCAAAGTATGAACCCCTCATTACTGAATCGTCATTTTAACACAAAACATTCTACATTAATTAGTAAGCAAACCGAAGGATTTTTTTCACCCGAAAATTAACAGAAATGAAAAGCACTAAGAAAGTCATGTCTTCATTTACTGGTAGTAAGTACCGAATAATCAGTAGAGGCATCATTCTTAGTTAGCCTAAGAATTGCAAAGTCAGGAAAAGCTCACACAATTGGCGAATAGTTGTTGTTACCTGCAGCAAAAGATATGGTTAACTGTATGTTGGGTGAGGCGTCAGCTAAAACGCTAGAACTGATATCACTGTCCAATAATACCGTTCAACGTAGGATCGACAGTATGGCATCAAATGTTAAAAATAAAGTCATCAATCATGTAAAAAGTAGCGATTTCTTTTTGATACAACTTGATCAGAGTACAGGGCCCTGATTCTATTTCATTTCGATGTCGAAATTTAAAAGCGACTACGCCATGACAGTCAGAATCGCTAGCGATTCTCATTCGTTTCGATTGTAGTTAAAACTGGGGATATTTACTTTATCATTTTGACACTGCTGAAAATTTGGGTTGGCCCTCTTGTTTATTGGCTGTACGCTGCACTACGCTTGTTGAATGTTTGTTTTGTTTACGTTACGTGAACGTATTTTTTTTTTCTTGTTTGAGTTGTTAAATCATAAATAGTGGACATTCGCAAATATATTTTGAATTGAAAGAAAAGATGGCAAGGAAAGAAAAAAGGCGATGTGGGAGATCCTTAACCCATTAGGTACTAGTGTGCCATATATGATACACTAAAGAACGATCTTTTCATTGTGACTTACAGCGCTTAACGAGTGACCTTCAAAACCCTAGTAGATGTTTTTAGGTCTGTTAGTATGTAGTTTAGTTGCAGGCGAAAGCAAAATATATTTGACAATTATTTGTTGTTGTGATTATAAGCTGAGAGTTCGTCTTTGTTTTGACTACGTACGAAATGTGTTCTAATAAAAGGTAAGTTATTTTTTTTTACCAGTACGTATTAAAAATTTTATATCTGTGTACAAATTTAGTTCATGTGATAAGTTGATAACATTTATGTATGTAAAAAAGGAGCATTAGATATACCCAGTGTTCATAAATTATGTGTTTTTGTCCATGTAACTTATATGGCACGCTAGTCTTTTACGGTACGCAATTGTTAAATCTACAAAAATGTTTTTATTTTTTGTTACAGATTGACAGTCAAGAGATTGCAGATCTCTTTGACTCAGAACAATTTTGGGAGGATTTTGACAATGAAACAGTTGATCGGGTTTATATAGAACCCCCGGAAAACCGAGAAGAATCAGACGAAGATTCCGGAGATGAATCTGGTGGTGGACTAGACAATTTATCAGGCAAACAACTTCAAGCGTCTGCAGAAATAGTATTCAATAGTGGAGAACGAATTGGTACTGACGATTATGGAAATACTGAAGATATTGCACATAAAGACTCCAATGAAGGTAATACCATACTCCATACTAAATCTGGTAAAAATTAAAAAAATAAAAAAATAGTAAACTGGTTGAAAAATCGTGACTTACCCGGGGACAGGGACAGTTAGAGAAAATAGACTAACAAGGAATTGTCCACTCCGTACAGTAAAAGAGTTAAAAAAGACACCTAGAGGTACTTATGACTATGCTGTAACCACAGATCAACAAGTAATGGTGACACGCTGGATGGATAATTCTGTAGTTACTGTAGCATCAACTGTTCATGGAGTTTCTCCAGTATCGAATGCAAGCCGATACTCATCGACTGAAAAAAAGAAAATAGGGATTCCTATTGGAAAATACAATGCTTTTATGGGGGGTACCGATCAAATGGATGCGAATACAAATGTTTATAGAGTTAGAATTAGAGGCAAGAATTGGTGGTGGCCCATCTTTACTTGGCTACTAGACACATCTATCCAAAATGGATAATATATAGAAAACATCACCCAGGTGCACCCCAACTGAATTTTCGAAGAGAAATAGCACAAGTGTATTTAACACTTACACTGCCACCATAGTGAGAAAAAGAGGGTCCTTCTGGCCGTAAATATTTTCCCCTCTATATACACACACAATTAAAAACTAAGCATATATTTACACGTTTCTTTTCAAAAAAACGTTAATTTGCGTTTGTTAGAGATGAGAATCACCATATGATTCACGCGGCCTTGTTGGCTGATATCGTTTATTACAGCCGTGTGCATCATATACCGATTCACACAAAAACAAGTCCATATAATTCACGCGGTCTTGTTATCTAATATCGTTTATTACAATTTTATGCCCATTCCCACAAGATGAGTCATTTCTTGCAAAAATGCAATTTCGCAAATTTCGCTATAAATGGATATTATTCATTTCCAAGCGTTAGCCCGTAGGTGTTAGTCGATTTCTCTGAGTATTTTGTGTAAATCTTTATACTGTGAAAATGAATTACGAAAAAGAACAAGAAAAATTAAATCGTCTGTGGCAGGAATATCTTTCAGATAAAGATAATGAACCATTTGAAGATTCTGATGATGAGTTTCTCCCTAGTAATTCTGATAGTTCTTTAGATAATGAACCAATTTAAAAAAAAGTAAAATTAATAAATCAACCAAGTACTTCTGGCACATCAAGAAATATATCTGATAGTGTAATGGAAACAATAAATAATGTTATTAAAAACAATTTAGAAGAAAGTGAAGATGAGGATAAAGAAAGTGAACACATTGATAATAGTGCGAATTTATCGTGGAAAGACGTGAGTGGACAGTATATGAAATTATTTGATTTCACTGAAATAGATGTTGGTGTAAAAGCAGACCTACACGGTGAATATTTTGATAAAGGTCCTTTAAATTTGTATGAGTTATTTCTTACTGACGAGGTATTGGAATTAATGGTGACGGAAACAAACAGGTATGCAAATCAGCTAAAAAGTACTGTAAAATTACCCCATGCCAGAATTTCTGAATGGCGTGATACAAATGTTGAGGAAATAAAATGTTTTATTGGGATCTTGATTTGGATGGGCTTATGTCGTTTTCCTACAATTGAAAGTTATCGGTCTAAAAGTAGTCTGTACGATAATAAAATGAAAAATTTGATGCCTTTCAACCGTTTCCAATTATTACTCAAGACATGGCATTTTCATAACAACGAAATAGTAACAGATGATAGATTACAAAAAATTTCTCCGTTGACAAACCTGTTGATAAAAAATTTTCAAAAACATGTTGTTCCCAAAGAGAATATATGTATAGACGAATCATTAATACCATTTAGAGGACGGTTGAGTTTTCGGCAATATATTAGTAATAAAAGACATAAATTTGGTATAAAACTGTACAAATTATGCATTGAAAAAGGATACACCTATAACTTCCAAATTTATTGTGGCAAGGATAAACTACCAAATCAATCGTCCTCTGAAAATGTAGTACTGACTTTGTCTAATAACCTACTGGAGAAGGGACGTACAATTTATACAGATAATTATTACACCAGTATTTCTCTAGCCCATAAATTACAGAACAGAAACACTCATTTAGTTGGAACTCTGAGAATCAACCGAAAATTAAATCCCAAACATATAATTGATACAAAATTGCAAAAAGGACAAACAGTTGCAGCTGAAAGTAATACAGGAGTGGTGATTCAAAAATGGAAAGACAAACGCGATGTTTATACTCTAAGTACAAAACACACTGCCGAACTCACAGAAGACAGCCAAAAGCCAAAAGTTGTAACTGACTACAATAAACATAAAATATACATCGATATGTTTGACCAAATGAAAACATACACCACCTCATTGAGAAAGGGAGTAAAGTGGTATAGAAAGTTAACAATTGAACTGCTTGTGGGTACTACGGTAGTAAATTCGTATATATTACACCAAGAAGTTTCAAATGAGAAAATGACTATAACAAAATTCAAAGAGAACCTTGTAGTAAGCCTAGTAAAGTCCATTCAACAAAACCCTAATCCTAACGACAGTCATTTGTTGGAAGACGTAGGTTCCAGTAATCGTCGAAGGTGTGTTGTTTGTTATGAAAATATTGCTAAAACTGGACGAAAAAACGCTCAATTGAAAACTCCTCAGTCAAGATATCTTTGTACACAATGTAATAAGCATTATTGTTTGAGTTGTTTTTTTGAAATACACAAATGTACAAAATAAACATAACTTTTAAAATTTTGCAATTTTTATTAATAAATAAAATTTTTGTTAATTTCTTATTAAAATAACAATGTATGAAAATGATAATTTTCGTTAACAAATAAATAAATAATAGTTGACTTGAGTATACAGTTTTTATCAGTAACCCACTTTTCAGGCTGTGAGAATCAAACATTGGTTAACATATTTCAGAGGCCAAATAGAGTTTCTGTTGCTTACAGCCGTCTATTTTCATTATATATCAACGATACATTGATATGAGAGACCAAAACTGCTTCTCGCAGCTTTTATAATTTGTGATGCGTGAGAATCGATATTTGATTCTCGTGGCTGTAAAGTCATATTACCCGTGCATCACGTTATGCTTCTCATGGCAGTGAAAGTGTTAAAAAGGTTTCAAAATCTACCTAAAGCTGTTGGACGACCAGCTACATATTCACCTGAAAGCAGGATTGCTGTCGATATTAGGTACGATCACAGTGATCACTATGTTGAATATGTTCCGAATGATAAAAGAAGACGTTGTGCTGGCAGTCACGCACAATCGAGCGCTGGGAGAACACAATGCGGCAAATGCAATGTAGGGCTGTGTATTCAGTGCTTTAGTGACTTTCACAAACAAAATTGAAGCTTTGTAAGCGATTTTCATATTTTCATAATTTTTGTAAACTTAACAATAAAAATACATCTTTCCAAATATTTGTTTACTTTAGTAGTATAGGGGACTACTGTGTCATATATGGCACATGCTGTAATATTGTTATTACCAGACGGGTATTTAAAATATTAGTTATATACAATATTTGGACACCCCTATTATAGAAAATATGAAAAATTACAGCAAATTCCAAAATTATAAAATTCAGTACTTAATGGGTTAAGTTATAACCACAAAGGTTAATATAGCCACTAAAATTTGACTTAGTGGTTATATTCTAATATATTTTTAAATTTACCGCAGCTTAGTAATATACTTGCCCTAAACTTTTTGGGTATCCTAGAGGCATAAACACCCTCTTCCAAATATGGTTCTAATACCCTTATCAAATAATTTGCAGCTTGTTTATTAAGCCGGAATTGCTGCCTAAATTGAACATCACTTAGTGAAAAAGGATTTTGAGTATCCCGTAACATTCTTCTTATCCTCCGTTGTGAGCGTCGGATATCTATCCTCTCTAATTCCTCCAAAACCAGCAAATGTCCGTAAAACACAGCCATATTAATACTTTTTGCCTCTAAACTGAACCTAAGTTCACTTCTCCCAGTCCAGCCAGTCATGTCAGATTAATTTCGACTCGAAATGAAATTTCAACCACTTTCTTGAAGTTGAAATTCATTTCGATAAATCGAAAATTAGTGACGTCATTTGGTTAGTTCAGCTGAAATCCACAAGATTCGCAAAGTCGCATTTCGATGTCGCCATATTAATTTCGACATGTTTTGAGTCGAAATCTTAATTAGAATCAGGGCCCAGATGTAACGAACTATGCTCAACTTATGGTTTACGTGCGGTATATACATGAAAATAAAACAATTAATGAAGATTATTTATTCTGTGAGCCGTTATCAACACGAACTACAGCGGATGAAATTGTCAACAAACTGGATGAATTCTTTGCTGAAAATGGACTTGACTGGATGAATTGCGTTGGCTTCTGCTCTGATGGCGCTCGAGCTATGACAGGTAGATTCGGAGGTGTAGCCACAAAAGTAAAATCTGTTGCTAAGAATTGTACTTTTATGCACTGCAGTATACACAGACAAGCGTTAGCAGTAAAACGAATGCCCGAACAATTTAAAAATGTTCTCCAAGATGCAATCAAGGAGGTAAATTTTATTAAATCTCGGGCACTTAACTCTCGTTTATTTTCAAACTTGTGTTCCGAAATGGGCAGTAACCATATTCAGTTGCTGCTACATACAGAGGTTAGATGGCTTTCGCGAGGCAAAATGCTGAACAGATTATTCCAGTTACGTTCTGAGGTGCAGCTGTTCCTGATGGGGACTGATTTTGAATTACGCAATCGACTGACAGACGAACACTGGCTTATATCATTGGCTTACTTATCAGACATTTTCAATCGCATCAACGACTTAAATCTAAGTTTGCAAGGTAGATCTACAAATAGATTTTTAGTAAATGACAAAATAAAAGCATTTATCAAAAAATTTCAAATGATTGAAAAGAGCTTGTCGAATGAGAACCTAGCATCTTTTCCTAATTTAGAAAATTTTATAACTAAAAATGAACTTACAGTGAGTGAAATTGTTATCAATAACATCAAAAATCACAGCCAAATGATCGTTGAAATATTTGAAGAATACTTTAAAGAAGATTATTCGGAGTTCAATTGGATAAGGAACCCATTCGTTTCGGATCTGGATAGTGTTCGTGAAAATTTAAGTGTAACTGAAAAGGAATCTCTGATAGAGTTATATTGCGATGGAGCTTTGCAAGTGGAATTCAACAAAGAAGAGCAGTGTGAATTTTGGCTAAAAGTTAAAAATGAATATCCATCGCTGTCCAGAAAAGCATTACTGTTTCTAATTCCATTTACAACCACATATCTCTGTGAGAGCGGATTTTCTGCTATGTTGATAATAAAAAATAAATATCGTAACAAGCTTAACATAGACACTAATTTGCGCCTGAAATTAAGTACAACTGAGCCAGATATTTCCTCTCTTATCTCGAACATGCAGCATCATTTTTCGCACTGAGTATATTGTATTTTTTCCTATAATTAATAAATAATAATGTTGTCATAAACAGTTGTTGCAGTTTTTATTACTTTACCATTTTCAAGGTTTTTTAAAGATTACCACAGTTCAGTGGTACGCTACTACTTTATAATTTCGTGTGTGGTACGCGAGATTAAAAGTTTGGGAACCACTGATCTAAAGTATACACAAATATTTTGCCAATAGATAAGAAGTTAACTGGCTTATTATGGCGTTGTGATACTGGAAAAATCCTACTATGTATCAGGGCTTCTATAGAAGTCTACATTCTAATACATCAGAAAAGTATGAAATCACTGCTAGCAGTGACGGCGATGAACTGTAATAACGTTTGTTTATAATATTTTGTAATTTAACTTCGATGTAGACTTTAATCATAAATACAATTTCACAGAACGATGGTATGTATTATTTATATTCCCGATTTTTTTCCAGCGAATACTGTACAAACTCATTCAAAATCAAAATAAAGAAACAAAATTGACATGTTTAAAAGCACAAATGGAACAATACGGTAAACACAATGGATAAATATAAAAGAATTTAATAAATAAGAACCCTTGATTTTCTGCGCTAATCAAGACTGACTATAAAGTCAGTTGAAACATTTTATTTGGATGCCATTTATAAGGGGAGTTCAATATCACATTTATCGGTAATCAAATCAAGTTATAAATAACACGTGTCAATGTTTCGAACGTATTTGAACAATCCCTGTACTCCGTATAAGAGAGATGGAAAAAACAGCATGAAAGTTACATCCCATCAAATAAATATTGGACATTGACATGTTATCAAAAATCACCAATATTTTACATACTGCTTGGACGTTCGCTACCGGTTGCTACCGCCGGCAATGATGCAGGTAGATAAGAAACAGCTATTGAATTATGCCAGTGCTGTGCAACTAAATGTTAGTTTAGTATTTTACGACGCGACCTGTTATTTTTATAAGTGTTAAATAATTATTATACTGTAAACTGCCTTTTGGCGACCATTTGAAAATGCGGAAAATATTAACCCAGAATCGAATTGTGTTGAAAATAGTTCAGAATTTAAGAACAAAGAACTACATATGCAGTGTCAACGTATTGTTTTGAACATATATGAGTGTTTAAAAAAAGAAAATGAACAAAACTCTGACACAACTGTTATAAATAGAATACGTGAACTTACCAAACTATCACCATCAACAATTTATAATATTGTGAGGGAAGGAAACGTAATAAATCACTGTCTAAAACGAAAACGAACGAATCAAAAATTCAGAAAAATAGACGATATGGATAAGAATGTTATTCGAAAGATTGTATAATTTCTACAAGGAAAACAAGGTACCTACACTGCATATGATCCAGGATGCTCTAAGAGAATACCCTGATTATGACTACCGATGTTTAGCGACATTGCGAAATATTTTGATAGACTGTGGGTTTAGATATAAGAAAATAAATAATAAAATGGTAATAATGGAGTCGCAGCGAATAGTTAAACTTAGGCAGAAGTATTTACATAAAATCAAAGAATATCGACAGTCCAATAGATTAATAATATATCTAGACGAGACGTGGTTTGACACACACGACGTCGTTAAGTATGGTTGGGTAGATAACTCTCAGAGCCGCAGTTTAAATACGTCATGTTCAAGGGGAAAGCGCATAATAATCTTGCATGCAGGTAGTGAACAAGGAATTGTACAAAATGCATTGTTACTGTCTGTCAAAAACATCAACGAATCATCTGCTGATGATCATGAAGACATGACCGCTCATTTATTTGAAAAATGATTTAAGGAACAACTTCTACCTAATATTCCGCCCATTTCTGTAATTGTCATAGACTCTTCACGACTCTTAAGAAAAATACCCAACAGTAGTACTAAGAAAGATGATATTGTAACTTTTTTGAGCGATAAGAAAATACGCCTTCCTAATAGAGTCCTTTTAAAGAAAGATTTATTAAGTATTGTAAAGTCCCACAGTTTTAACAAAGAATACGTACTTGACGAACTATGTAAGATACAAGGACATACGATTTTACGCTTGCCACCTTATTACTGCATTTTTAATCCCATACAAATAATTTGGGGAATATTAAAGAGGCGCTTAAGGAAACGCAATGAGTCACCGACATTGAACGCAATGCAACTAGACAACATACGCCAAGCAGTCAGCGAGTTCGATAGTGAGATTTTGAAGAACTGTATTTGCTATGTTATCGACATAGAAAATGAATACCCCATAGTGGATCAGTACCACCGTCCCAATTGTTATTCAGCCTTGTTTTATTCCACTTTGTTCATGATATTGGTCATAGGTGAAATACCCTATGCATTTTGAGAATGAGAATGAGAATGCGATTGCTTTCTCTGTTAACATTTTACTATAGTTGAGTCATAAATATTCTATGCGTATTGCTTCGTTTTGTTTTGAAATCTTTGATCTTGCATGTTTTGTGAATGAAGGATTTTTCGAGTCTGGATTGTAGTAACATTTGCCCATTCGTACGTTTGTCGTACCTCTCCGTATATCCATTTCCACTTTTGAAGGTTAGTGCCACCATGCCTAGCCCGATTCCACGCTGGTAGCCAGTTGAAATCGTGGGGAGGGCAGTGTAACCGTTATCAGATATGGCGATGCAAACTATGAAGAAAATTTGCTGAAATGGGCGGATGAGGTCGATGAAAACGAGAGCGATGCTGATTCAGATTCCGAATTTATTTATAGCGGTCATGAAAGCGATTAGGAGCAAGAAATGGAGGATAATTGTGAAAGACTTTCTAGTGAAGATGAAGATGTAATAGAAAAAGGTGAGCCATCGCATGAAGTTTCTGTAGAAAACTATTTTTACGGAAAAAACCGTTTCAAATGGTCCAAGATATCCCAAGGGGAGGGGCCATCAAATACGTAGACACAGAAAAAAACACATGGCGGTGTATTACCAAAAGGACACTAAGCTTGTAACGCCGAAACGGCTTGACGTACAATAACGTGCAAGGTATCGATGGAAAGGGGAGCATCCATCAAATACGTAGACACAGAAACAAAGACAAAGACATTGCCAAAAGGACACTAAGCTTGTAACGTCTAAACGGCTCAACGTTCAACAATGTGCAAGGTATCCATGGAAAGTGGAGGTGATAACGAATATGTAAGGACAAAATAAAGTTATTATACGGAGTAGAGGCCTGGATACTTTCCGAAGCTTCTTTAAGAAAACTCGAGACATTCGATATGTGGTGTTACAGAATTTTAAGAATTTCATTAGTGGATCGTGTGACTAATGTTGAGGTCCTACGTAGAATAGGCAAGGAATGCGAGAAGAGCGCAAACTATAATATCTTGGCCATGTTATGAGGAATGAACAGAGATACGCCTTGTTGCAACTCATTCTTCAGGGCAAGTTATTTGGAAAGAGAGGACCAGGAAGAAGAAGAATATCTTGGCTTCAAAACCTGAGAAAGTGGTTTAATACATCGACAACCTGACTATTCAGCACCAAGCAAAGTTAGGATAGCCATGTTGATCGCCAACAACCGGAACAGATAGGCACCGTAAGAAGAAGAAGAATGAGACATATAGAGAGGTATAACCTTCTACACTTCATAATACAGGGTAAAATCGCCGGAAGGAGAAGCCCAGGTCGACGAAAAACATCCTGGCTCTGAGAATGCTATCAAAAGACCAACGCTAATTTATTTAGAGCCGCCGTAAACAAAGTTATTATTGTCAATATGATAGCCAACGTTCGATAATCGGACCAGGGTACTGAAAGAAAAAGAATTATCTAACATATAGATACGGTTGCAAACTTTAATTTTATCTACAACAAGTAGAGTAATATTATGTTTTGTAGGTTGATATTCAACATAGATCTCCGATAAGAATCAGAATTATATGCTGAAACCGTAACGCGTTGCACGTCATATTTTATTTACAACGCGCAAGTAATTTATTGTTTTTAAAGTGGATAATGAACATAGGTTTGCAATTTTATGTAAACCCCCCCCCCCCCACCAATCGATAAAGATACAATAAACATACAGGTGAGAGATGTTGCAGATATGACAAACGACCAAGACTCAAATTTTCGATTATATTCAACTCCTATCATTGCAAGAAACCAACAATACCATTCTAAGATTCTTTTTAATGGATAGAAAGCATATATTTTTGAGAAAAAAAAAACGTATAACTTTTTAAAGTGTACCTCGTAACATGCATTTGAATAGTAATGCACTAACTTGGTATTCTCCAATTTGGCTAAGCGGATATGCACCTTATACTCTCTCTGCAATTATGCAGGAAATCGTTTGTTATCAAGTAATGACTCAGATATTCAATAACAAGCTTTTGCGAGCATTTGCTATTTACAGGGGTAAGATTTCATGTTTCTACATATTATATTCTCTACTGTTAGCAGTTTTTTTATTACAGCTCAAGCTTATAAATATAGATAAGCGTTATTTTTTATCATACTGCTTTTTAAGATGCTTAAATGTACATATACTCCTTTTTGTGCTCCACTTGTGAGAGTACAATATTACTGTAGTACATGTACGCATTATTTTGCTAAGGATGTAGCATCAGCGGAGTTTGATGCATACATCCAGCATAACTTAACCCTACACCCTAGGTGTCGGAGGCTGGCAGTAATATCCTCATACACATTTACCTGTAACGAACGGAGGCATAGTGTCGGCGTTGCAACAATTCTTGTTGCAAATGCCGACAATGAGTCCGACACTGATTCGCAAATAGAAGATAGTGATGACGATATTTCGGAGGATTCATATTAGATTTCTAAAAAATATCACTATTATTTGCTATAGAAAATTGAGTTTAGAGAGTATAATGTTATTGATCTATATAACGTTAAAAATCTAAATAGCTCAGACAATATATTTTTTTTAAGTGCAATTTTTAAAATTTATGTACAGTTTATAAATATTGCTTTTGCAGAGATACTGATATATGATTCTCCGAACGGAGACTAGTACGTATGGCAGTAAAATAAACGTGTTTATAAAACTTTTTTAATTCCTTCTGACATCAGTAAATTTACAGAGTAAAATGTATGGTCGTTACATTTTATTTTGTAAATGAATTGATAGTAAACAGATATATATGGACAAGGTTGGATGAGGTTCAAGCCTGCATCCGAGGTGACTTTCGATGATGTATGGAACAAGATAAATTCTATATATAAGAGTAATAGCACCGGACTCAATACCGAAACGTTCTGTCTCGGTATTACAACCGTAAAGAGGGCCACACCATTTCTTGCCTCAAATTCGAACTCTATAAACACTTGTATTAGCCGCTTACATTCGATACTTGAGAAACTCCATGAACAGTTGGTGCTGCAGTAACATATGTGTTACGCCATAATTGCATGTGTTCTATTTTCTAAGGCTTTGGCTTAGCTAATGCTAAGGTGAACAAAAAGTTATATGTCACAGAAAGCGTATACATAGTCATATTTTTCAGTAAATAGAAGTTTTTCAAACATATTATTTACAGGAAATGTTTTTTCGTCTCCCACACGGTACTCTATAAATTATAAAATTCATATGGAAGATATGTTCTATTATATATATACGAAACCGTGTATACGAGGGACCCCCTATAAATTCTATCTCGGACAGATGTCTTCTTTTTATTATAAATATCAAAGCGTCTCAACCGTTTTTTTTTTTTTTTTTTTTTTTTTTTTTTTTTTTTTTTTTTTTTTTTTTTTTTTTTTTTTTTTTTTTTTTTTGATGAAAATACCGTCGCAGGTGATGTTTCCGCTATGAAGACTCTAAATTATCACTGTTGACAATGCGGGCGGCGCATAAATTCTATTGTTGCATTATTAAGCAATCCATCCACTGGCTAATTATACTTTTCTTGTAAAGTAATTAGTAACGTTCAGAGATCTGTTTTATTATCGATACTTTGTTCATATTTATGTAGATAAAAAATAGAATCTTTTTCAGAGAAATCATTGCAAAGCATGCATGTGAACGTTAGCATGAAAAATAATACGTGTACTCCCTTCAACATATTTACTGAGAATGATTTTAAACATATAGGTGTTGAGAATATAACACTCTTTAAGTAGTAGATATCAATTATTTATAAGTAGAAAGGTCTTTTTCATGAATATTCAAGTATTTTACGATTTCGTTATATATACGGAATAGTTCGGATCAAAATATTCATTCTCACAAAAGATTACGTCAGCCCATCTGGAACCTTTAATATTACAATTAAAATACGTTAAAATATGTAAGCATTCACCCTGTGTCTTAGCGGATGTGCATTTCCTTTTAAGATTGCTCACACGGCCGCCGGAAACACGTGCAACAATTTTTTAAGAATCAGCTTTTTAGTCATATACAGTATTGTGGAAATGAAAGGAATAAAATTCGTAAACCGGAGACTTTAAAGAAAAATCCTGAAACCCGTCGATTTTTATTTTTAAATAAGCTATTCGTAAGAATACATTTTTATTTTTGACGTCATCTATGTGAGCGTGATGACGTCATTGCTAAAATTTTTAAATAGAAAGGGGGGTATTGTAATACATCATTTGAAAGGTCTTTTAAATACCTATTCAGCCATATAAATATGTCTGAGTATTTGATGTTTGTAATTGTTTAAAAAAATTGTTAAATATTTATTATTACAAGAAATATCTATCAAGTATTGATATGATGTATTATTGACACCCAAAAATAAATTTTATAAAGGCCATCACTGGTAATGAAAATGTCTTTTTTATCTACTTTTTACCTTTTTAAAAAAAACTAGTTACCTTATCAATATGAACATTGATAGTTGGACATTCAAACTTAATTATCTTTCTGTCAAGTGATTAATAGTATTATTGTAGTAAACGTATTCAAAAAGTCTTTGTATCTTTGAACATGAAGCTAACTGAAACGCAAAGAATTAAAATGCAAAATTGAGAAACGATTTAGAGAAATGGGTCATGTTAAAGACCTTCCTAAAGGTAGTAGAAAACCAATATCTGAAAACCAACAAGTAGACGTTCAAAGTAAGTTTAGTACAAGAACTTATGGAGGATGATTTTGATATACGAATTGAATTTTGTGACATTATAATGGAACGAAATAACAGATCCGATGTTTTTAAAAAAGATTATTTTCTCTGATGAAGCTACATTTCTACTAAACGGTCATGTCAATCGTCAAACTTATCGGTACTGGGCTACGGAAAATCCACACTGGATGCAAGAGTACCGTACTCAATACCCAGAGAAAATTAATGTTTGGGTGGGAATAATAGATAATAGGTGTATTGGAACATACTTTTTCGAAGAAAACTTAACAGGTCATAGATATTTAGAATTTCTTCAAAATTTCTTGCTTCCAGAATTGAACCGGTTGTTTCCAAACAGAAATGATTTATGGCTACAGCAAGATGGTGCGCCTCCACACTATGCTGTCTTGGTACGCAACTACTTAAACAACGTCTTTCCAAATCGGTGGATAGGTCGAAGAGGAACAATAGAATGGCCGCCTAGGTCACCTGATTTGACTCATCTTGATTTCTTTTTATGGGGATATTTAAAAAGTAAGGTGTATCAAAATAGACCACAAAATATTAATTAACTGAAAGAAAGAATACGTAATGAGGTTGTTCAAATAACTCCGGAAGTTTTAGAGAATGTTAGAGAAGAGTTCGCGGCACGCCTTTCTCATTGTATTTTAGTTGAAGGTAAACAATTTAGCACTTAATTTAGGTTTGGTTGTATTTATTAAATAATACTTAATAAATATTTATAGTAATAATAAAAATTAAATTATTTTTTTAAACAATTACAAACTTTAATTACTTAGACATATTGATATAGCTGAATAGGCATTTAAAAGACCTTTCAAATGATGTATTACAATACCCTCTTTTCTATTCAAAAATTTTAGTAATGACGTCATCACGCTCACATAGATGACGTCAAAAATAAAAATGTATTCTTACGAATAGCTTATTTAAAAATAAAAATCAACGCGTTTCAGCATTTTTCCTTAAAGTCTCCGGTTTACGAAATAACGAATTTATTCCTTTCATTTCCACCATACTGTAGAATGATACGGCTGGACGTAATATGACGCGAAATATTGCTAACGAGAACGTCACACTTCGGCGTTTTCACAGTCGAGAATATCCGGTGCACGTGTAACACGAATCAGCTTATTATTAATAGTATGCAGTCCTTAGTAATTTCCGGTCGAGTTACGTCATATCAGCCTGCCTATTTAATGAACGACTACATTCTGTTATACTCAGTCTACAGTTAACCTTTGTGATAGCGTGTTCGTTTTGTGTTACAAGAGAAATTTGTGCTACAAATAAAAAATTTAAAAAAGTAAGTACTATTTTATAAAGTGATGAGTGCCTTAAGAACCGGCAAAATTACGCAAAAGATAGAAAACATAATACGTTGTGAAATAAAAAGAGATGAAAGTAGTAGAGGTGGGAAACTATCGATAGAAACCTCTTATTTACATTACATTATATTAGGACTATCGATAGTTTCCCACCTTTAGACGTTAGCTTATGAGCTAGTTGACTTCAGTCATAATATTACAAGTATGACGTCGAATATTAACATTTTTAAATTTCGGATAAAGTAAAAACTAATTGCAAATGTTAATAAACAGTTTAATTAGTAGTAATTTGATAATTAATTCTGTGTTGACGAATATAGAATAACAAGCTATGATAATTCTGTACTGAGAAGAGTGTATGCGACGTCTCAAATCATAGTTTATTATTGATCAATACTTTAATTTTGGATAAAAAAATACTAAAAAAAAACTGGAACTGGAAAAACTCTCCGGACACTGGAACTCACTTAAAGCATGGGTGTATGTTACCTGAAGTAAAATTTAATTAAAATATTAAACATCAAATAATATTAACAACATCATGTACAATCTTTGGTAACATTATATATTTTAAAGGGTTTTTACTGAATAGTTTTCAATGCCGTGTTTATTCATCATATGTCGATATATATATATATATATATATATATATATATATATATATATATATATATATATATATATATATATATATATATATATATATATATATATTAATAAGATCCCCAAATTTGTAGATAAAATTAAAATTAGAAAGACCATTAAAAAATTCGAGAACACCCTGTATATAGAAATAGTTTAGTTGTACATGAGTGGTTTCTGAATAAGTGAATAAGTGATTTGGACAGTTTTCTCCAATAAAAAAGACAATACGGTTTGGACATAAGCAGTTAGATTTAGTACACAACTATTTGAAATTTGCAGTTATAATAGATTAGAAAGTAATAAGTAAGGATTATTGGTTATTGAGTTTTCTCCTTTATAAAAGTTAAAAAAGAATTCAAGGTCCTTTGAAAGAAAGTATTTTAACGTCAAGTAATTTTTGGAAAAACAAAAAAAAAATTTATGAACTAAGAATCCGATGATGCGTTGGATGAGAGGGAACTGTCAAAAGAACTGTCAAAATAACTGTCAAAATAACTGTCAAACTAGAAGGCGAATTTTGAGATGCTCCTAAAAAAAAAAATATTAATTTTTGGTGGTTTTCTGATATTGTAGAAAAGATATTGTAATTGAGAATTTATAAGAAGTAGTGTTTAGTGTTTTGTGTGGAAAATTAAGCAGCCATTGTGGTAAGCAGAGACGAATGCCAGTAGAAATAGAGGCATTACTGTGTAAGTACACACAGATATATTTTCGTTGTGTCTGAGAGGAAGCAGTTTGTTTATCTTGGAGTTTGGAGATTGTGCTAAAATCCAAGCAAAGGAACCAATAATTCTTTCTTAAAATTTTTATATTAAGAGATAGTTGATTTAGAAATATGTGTAGTTAAACCTTATTGATTATTAAGGGATGTGTGATTTGATGGATGATTGATTAAATTTTTTTTATTATTCTATTTATAGTGTATGGTGTAGGATTTATCCTCAACGGAATTTTCAATTAATTTGATATATTTTAAAATAAAGGACCATTGTTATAATATCAGAATTGATTGTCTAGTATTTTTTTTTTCTTTTTGTTTATCTTTCTTAAATGGAACTAGCAGAAGATACTTTGAAGCCACGTTTTAATTAAAAAAATTATATATAATAATTATTTTCAGCCCTGAGATATTTTTTGATTTTGATTTGTTTGATAAAGATAAACTTATTACTTTTCAGACTATATAAGTAGATTTACAATTATAAGCAAATCACAACAATTGGCGCCCAGAACGTGAGGGCTGGTAAAAAAGTATTACTGGTTACATTTGGAAAGAGATACAATTTGAAAAATAAAAACAACAGGTAGTTATAGTTTTTTTTTTGGTCAAGTGAATAATAATTTGGTACATTTTGTTTATGACATTTAAAATTTTATCTAAATTTATATTTTCTAACAATTTATTTTTAATTTTTTTTTGATTGACGTTTGATAACATTTGAAAATTTTTGACAAATATTTATATTTGGGTGAACGGAGGATTTGCCGTATTTGCAACAATTCGAGGAAATTTAAAGTTGGCATTTGGCGGGGACAATATTTCAAGAGATAAACAAATGGCTGCAACGAGAAGCAAAAGTAAAGAAAACAAAAAACAAGAAGAACATTTAGAACAAGAAGAACATTTAGAACAAGAAGACATTTTCGAAACAACAATTATGGAGAGAGAGAGTCAGGAATTATCAGGATTAGAGAAAATATTACAACTGATGCAAATACAATCACAAAAAATGGATAGAAATCAACAAGAAACCTCAAAGAAAATAGAGGAATCACAACAACAAATGAAACAAACAATGGAAGAAACAAAACAAACAATAAATAAAAATCAACAGGAAACAAAACAAGCCATAGAGGAGAACAACAAAAAAATGGAGGAACGCATAGAAAAATATGAAAAGGAAATAAAAGGATGTTTGACAATGATGAAGAACGAAATGGGACAGCAAGAAATGAGAATTAAAGATCAAATGAAAGAACAAGAAACAATTATTCAAAATACAATGAAGGAGATAAAGAACGATCATAAAAAGGAGCTAGAGAAATTGGAAATCAAATTTAAAAATGCGTTACAAGAAGACAAGCGAGAAATAGAAGAAAAAGTTAAGCAGAACGAAAGACAAATTGCGGAAATCAAGACGCAACAAAATTTTGGAGAAAAAAGGGAAATGCTTATCCATAGTACAGATGATGTGAAAATAAGGTTTGGCGGGGACGTAAAAAAATTACACCCAGTAATTTTCATAAATAATTTAAAGAAGAAAGTGCGGTACATCGGTAACTTCGAAACAGCCAAAGAAACGATAAGGAACCATCTTAAAGATGAGGCGAGTTTATGGTTTGACAGTAAAGAAGAGGAATTTACCAATTGGGAAAACTTTGAGAAAAGATTTTTGAACTATTTCTGGGGAAAAATACAGCAATTGGAGATCAACAAAGAACTGCAGAACGGAAAATATAACGAAAAGTTGGGAGTATCAGAAAAAGTCTATGCTTTACAAATCTACAACAACGCCAAACATTTAGAGTACAATTATTCATCGGAACAATTGGTAGAATTGATTGCCAGACAGTTTGAGGAAACATTAGAAGACCACATTACTTTGCAAAATTACAAAGACATTGATAGTATCTGTCAATTTTTACAAATAAGAGAATCACATTTACGAGACAGAAAAACTAGAAGACCACAAGAAATGCAGGAAAACAGAGATAGGAGACAAAATTATCGTCAAGACCGACCTAAAAGATAATTTATTCCGAGAAGAGAATACGAAAATAGAGAAAACAGGAGAGAGAGATACGAATCCAGGAACCAGCAAGGAAACCGAGACAGATACAGAGAAAACCACAATAGAAATACATACACAGACTATAAAGAAAATAACAATTACAGGAGGACAAATGAACAAGGATATAGGGACAACAGATACGAATCCGAAAGGCCAGGAGGAGTGAGAAGAGAGGTAAATAACACACAAATAGAAGAATACGGGGAAGAGAGACAATGCGAGGACAGAAGAAGTACAGAAAGACAACAGGAGGATTTTCGCGAAGGCGCTCACTAAAAACAAAGAAAAACACCGGAATTTTTTGTCACCCAAAGGAATTTATAAAACTCGCAGGACATAAGGACAAAGAAAATGGATCAAATTTAAAATATATAAACGGATTTATAAATGAGACACCCATAAAAATTTTGATAGATTCGGGTTCTGAAATTTCGCTGGTAAATAGAAAGTTGATAGAAGAAGTTAATTTGACAAATTTAATTTATAAAATACCTAGGGTAAATTTAGTGGGCGCGAATAAACGAACGTTAGCAACGATAAATGAAGGGATACGAATTAGGATACGATTGGGAAAGAAATTTTTTTCACTACAATGTGTGATAATGCCAAATATGTCGCATGATATGATAGTAGGAGTAGACGAATTATCGGAAAAGCATATAGTGTTGGATTTTAATAAGAAAACCATGAACATCGAGAATGAACTGATAGAATTGGAAGAAAAATTAGATAAGGACAAGGACAATGAAACAAGGAATATAGATGAAGCGGATGAAAAAAGAATAGTAGAAATGAATTTGGCAACGAAACAAGGACAAAGAAACATGAGAAGATACAAGCAGAGAAGTATAAAAGAAGTTAATGCCTGGAATTCCTCAAAAGAGACGAGTCCAGAAGAAGAAGAAAAGGAAAAGATAGAAGAATTTAAAGAATGGCATTCCTCATATGAGACGAGCCCAGAAAAGGAAAGGATAGAAGAAATTAAAGAATGGATTTCCTCAAAAGAGAGAAGTTTAGAAGAAGAAAAAGAAAAGAGAAAGGAAGAAAAGGAAAGAAAGTTAAAAGAAGACAGTCATACATGGGATGTATGGAATCCAGGGAGCATAAACGAAAAGCGAGATGATAAGTTAGAAACAACTGTATTTGAAGAAGAAGTGTATGCAAACGAGGACACCGAATACGCGGTAAATATATGTAAACAAGATAAGGAGAACGAAGGAGAACTAATTTGCGGAGAAGGACAAGAAAAGGAGATGCGTTTGATGTTAAAAAACTACGAAAATTTAATAAACGAAGAAAATAGAGTGGCCAGAAATTACGAGCATACATTTGAGGTGAAAAATTTGGGAAGTTTTCGTTCAAAAACATACCCCATCCCATATAAATATCGACAAGACGTGAAAAGAGAAATCGAGAAAATGTTGGAAGATCAGATTATAGAGAGATGTGATTCACCCTATGTCAATCCAATAGTGATAGTGAAGAAAAGCAGTGGAGATTTAAGGCTATGTTTAGATGCGAGAAACATCAACCAGCATACAGTATCCCAATATGAATCACCATTAAATATTGAGGCTATTTTTGGAAGAATAACTGGATCACATATTTTTTCCAAAATTGATTTAAAACATAGCTTTTGGTTGATTCCATTAGCAGAAAAATGCCGAAATTATACAGCTTTTTCAATTGATGGGATAGTATATCGTTTCAAGGTAGTTCCTTTTGGATTGCAAAGTGCATGCGCAGCACTGGTGAGAGCTCTGCACACCATTCTCAACCGTCATGAAGATTTTATTGTCCACTATATAGACGATTTATTGATTTTTTCTCCGGATACGCAAAGTCATTTGAAACACATTAAATTGGTGCTGGAAGAATTGGATCAGGCTGGTTTGAAACTAAACATAGAAAAATGCCAATTTTTTTAAAAGGAAGTAGTGTATTTGGGGTTTAAACTGGACACGAGCGGAATTACTTTAGCGGAAGACCGAGTAAATTTAATAAATGATTATCCGAGACCGAAAAATTTGAAAACTTTGAGAGGTTTTCTCGGAATGGTGAATTACTTTAAAAAACTAATCCCAGATATAAGCGAGAAACAAATACCGCTAATAAAATTACTAAAAAAAGGAGTTAGATGGAATTGGAAGGAAGAACAAGAAAAAGCTTTCTTAAGATTAAAAGAAGAGTTCTCAAAAGAAATCAAGGTGTATCATCCTATTTACCACCAACCATTTATTCTGAGAACCGATGCTTCAATTCAAAAATTTGCTGGGGTTTTATCACAAATACAGAATGAACAGGAAGTTCCGATATGTTTTATTTCTCGAGTAACGAAAACGCATGAAAGAAAATATAGCGTTACTGAACTCGAATTCGCGAGTGTATTATTTTGTGTTGAGAAGCTACGATTCTACCTATTAGGAGCGAAATTTACAATCGAGACGGATCATGCCGCTTTAGTCCACATCATGAAGAATCGATTAGTAAATAACAGAATACATCGAGGAATTTTGTTACTACAAGAGTACGATTTTGAATTCAAGTACATCAGAGGAAAGGACAATATCATAGCCGATGCTTTAACCCGGGATGAAGAAACAGGAAAAAAGGATACGATTGAATTGCATGTAGGTTTAAACCGATTGGCACAAGAAGACGGTATTTTCTCGCTTAATGAAATAAGAAGGAATCAAGAAGGTTTGGAGGAAAAGGATAAAAGAAGAGCAGAAAGAAAAGACGATATTTTCTTTAAAAGAATTGAAGGAAAAGAATTATATTTGGTGACACCAACACTGGCCGAGAAACTGATGGAAAACCTACATGTAAATAACGGACATATTGGAGCCCGGAAAGTATGGTTAGTTTTCCGTGAAAATTATATTTGTCGACAAGATTATTGTATAGCTAAGAAGATGACCCAAAAGTGCAGTAAATGTCAAAGATATAAAAGTAAGAATTACAAAAATGAAAATGTCGCCAAAAACATCGTATCCCGAAACAAATTGGACATCGTAGCAATCGATATGTTGAGTGATTTAATCATAACAAATCAACGAAATAAACACATCCTGGTAATGGTAGATGTATTTTCAAAATATGTGAAATTGTATAGTTGTCGCACGACAAAAGGAGTCGAAATATTGAGAAAAATTGACGATTTCATAGATTCCGTAGGAACGCCAAGGAGGATTGTATTGGACAACGCGACGTATTTTGGAAACGATCGTTTAAAAGGACAGCTGAGGGAAAGAGGAATAGAGACAAATTTTGTCAGCATTCGTCACCCTCAGAGCAATCCATCGGAAAGATTTATCCAAGAGGTAACAAAATTTCTTCGTATTGCTACAGATGGACAACATAATCGATGGGACAGAAAAATAACAGAAATAGAAAAATATTTAAATACGATCCCGAGCACGGTGACAAAAGAAACCCCGGAATATGTTATGAAAGGAATAATGCCAGAGAGGCCGTGGGAAGATACAAACATCCGAGAATATCAACAAGTTTTGGAATTGGTGCGGAGAAGACTGCAAAGAAGTAATGAGAAATACGTCCAAAGACAGGACCGTAACAGAAAAAGAAGGCCTGTCACTTTTCAGGTTGGCGAAAAGGTGCTGGTGAGAGCTCTGAGAGTATCCAACATCACCAACAATGTTTGTGCTAAGCTAATGCCGGTGTTTGAGGGTCCATATATCGTAAATAATGAAAACGGTGTAAATAGTTATGTCCTGAGACATATGGATTCTGAAAGAATCAGAGGAATTTTCAATATTCACGATGTATACAAATATCATGAATAGAAAACGAAAAGGTTTTTTTTTTTTTAAGTAGAAATAAAATTTTTGATTTAAGGAATTTGGGTAATCTCATTAGTTTGAAATTAAGTGTTGACGCGAGAAAATTTGTTGCATATGCGGAAAATTTTCATCTTTTCACCAGGCGGGGAGTTAATAAGATCCCCAAATTTGTAGATAAAATTAAAATTAGAAAGACCATTAAAAAATTCGAGAACACCCTGTATATAGAAATAGTTTAGTTGTACATGAGTGGTTTCTGAATAAGTGAATAAGTGATTTGGACAGTTTTCTCCAATAAAAAAGACAATACGGTTTGGACATAAGCAGTTAGATTTAGTACACAACTATTTGAAATTTGCAGTTATAATAGATTAGAAAGTAATAAGTAAGGATTATTGGTTATTGAGTTTTCTCCTTTATAAAAGTTAAAAAAGAATTCAAGGTCCTTTGAAAGAAAGTATTTTAACGTCAAGTAATTTTTGGAAAAACAAAAAAAAAATTTATGAACTAAGAATCCGATGATGCGTTGGATAAGAGGGAACTGTCAAAAGAACTGTCAAAATAACTGTCAAACTAGAAGGCGAATTTTGAGATGCTCCTAAAAAAAAAATATTAATTTTTGGTGGTTTTCTGATATTGTAGAAAAGATATTGTAATTGAGAATTTATAAGAAGTAGTGTTTAGTGTTTTGTGTGGAAAATTAAGCAGCCATTGTGGTAAGCAGAGACGAATGCCAGTAGAAATAGAGGCATTACTGTGTAAGTACACACAGATATATTTTCGTTGTGTCTGAGAGGAAGCAGTTTGTTTATCTTGGAGTTTGGAGATTGTGCTAAAATCCAAGCAAAGGAACCAATAATTCTTTCTTAAAATTTTTATATTAAGAGATAGTTGATTTAGAAATATGTGTAGTTAAACCTTATTGATTATTAAGGGATGTGTGATTTGATGGATGATTGATTAATTTTTTTTTATTATTCTATTTATAGTGTATGGTGTAGGATTTATCCTCAACGGAATTTTCAATTAATTTGATATATTTTAAAATAAAGGACCATTGTTATAATATCAGAATTGATTGTCTAGTATTTTTTTTTTCTTTTTGTTTATCTTTCTTAAATGGAACTAGCAGAAGATACTTTGAAGCCACGTTTTAATTAAAAAAATTATATATAATAATTATTTTCAGCCCTGAGATATTTTTTGATTTTGATTTGTTTGATAAAGATAAACTTATTACTTTTCAGACTATATAAGTAGATTTACAATTATAAGCAAATCACAACAATATATATATATATATATATATATATATATATATTAAACTTAGAGCTAAGATTAATATTATTATAAAAATTAATATTAAACTCACCAGTCTTCCGGGTTGAACCGCGTCGATATCCATTTTGCCGAGCTTTCGACATCCTCTCTGATGTCTTCTTCAGGGCTTCCGAGGTCTCAGTCTCCCGAGCCCCCAGACACTACTACACTCACTAGTCACTTCTAGTTCACTCACTAGTTCACTACTACGACTGGGACCAGGGGACGGTTCATTTATACCGTCGATGGTGACATGGCCTAGGTGGGGGTTAGGGTGGGGATTGGCGCGAGAGTTGGCGCGAACATTTCCGACAGTGGGATTTTGATTCGAAGATGGAGGGGGCGATATTTTGTTTATGAGAGGTCTCCATGTAGAAGGTAACCGTATGGCGTCATCTCTTTTATTAAGGCAATTTGGTCTTTTTTCTATTTCTATGGCTTCTCGGATAATTCTTGGTTTATAAAAGCGGATGGGGGCTATGGTTCTGGAGTTTTCGAAATCAATTTTGTGACCTGTATGAAGATGGTGTTGACCGAGAGCTGAAATTGAATCGGAATTGCGAACAGAAATGGAATGTTCATAAATCCTATTTTGAATTCTACGATTTGTTTGGCCTATATAGGATCGGGGACAGTCTGCACAAGGAATTTCATAAACTCCGTGCTGTTCGTTTGGAATATTGTCTTTGATTGATCGAACAAGAGATGAAAGTTTTTGTTGGGGGGTAAATATTGTTTTTATTCCTCTTGGTTTAAGAATTTTGTCGATTTTGTCAGTGACACCTTTGATGTAAGGAAGAAACGCTTTCGTATGATAAGGGTCTGAGTCTTTGGATTGAGATTGAGTGGGAGATTGATGTCTGTGGATGCTCCTATTGATGTGATTTTCGCGGTAGCCATTTTGGATGAGGGCTTGTTTTAAACAAGAAAGCTCAGCGGATCTGCTTGCATCATCGGAAAGGCGTATTGATCTGGATACAAGAGTATTAATGACTGAATTAATTTGTGAAGGTGGGTGGTGAGAGTTGGCATGCAAGTAACGATTGGTATGTGTGGGTTTTCGATAGACAGAGTAATGAAAACCTTGGGATTGGTGTTTCTTTATGAAAACATCGAGAAACGGTAGGGATGAATCAGTTTCTACCTCCATCGTGAACTGGATACTAGGATGTATACCATTCAGATGGGTTTGGAAAGACACCAAAGCATCCCTGCCATGGGGCCAAATGACGAATGTATCGTCAACATATCGTAGCCAACATGTGGGTTTGAGCATTGATGTGGATAGTGCTCGGGTCTCGAAGGCTTCCATAAAGATATTGGCAATCACTGGAGATAGAGGGGAGCCCATTGGGGCACCATTTATTTGTCTGTAGAATTGTTATATTGAATTAGATTGATTGATATAGAACTGTATATATATATATATATATATATATATATATATATATATATATATATATATATATATATATATATATATATATATATAAATATATAAATATAAAATTTTAAATGTCATAAACAAAATGTACCAAATTATTATTCACTTGACCAAAAAAAAAACTATAACTACCTGTTGTTTTTATTTTTCAAATTGTATCTCTTTCCAAATGTAACCAGTAATACTTTTTTATCAGCCCTCACGTTCTGGGCGCCAATTGTTGTGATTTGCTTATAATTGTAAATCTACTTATATAGTCTGAAAAGTAATAAGTTTATCTTTATCAAACAAATCAAAATCAAAAAATATCTCAGGGCTGAAAATAATTATTATATATAATTTTTTTAATTAAAACGTGGCTTCAAAGTATCTTCTGCTAGTTCCATTTAAGAAAGATAAACAAAAAGAAAAAAAAAATACTAGACAATCAATTCTGATATTATAACAATGGTCCTTTATTTTAAAATATATCAAATTAATTGAAAATTCCGTTGAGGATAAATCCTACACCATACACTATAAATAGAATAATAAAAAAAATTTAATCAATCATCCATCAAAACACACATCCCTTAATAATCAATAAGGTTTAACTACACATATTTCTAAATCAACTATCTCTTAATATAAAAATTTTAAGAAAGAATTATTGGTTCCTTTGCTTGGATTTTAGCACAATCTCCAAACTCCAAGATAAACAAACTGCTTCCTCTCAGACACAACGAAAATATATCTGTGTGTACTTACACAGTAATGCCTCTATTTCTACTGGCATTCGTCTCTGCTTACCACAATGGCTGCTTAATTTTCCACACAAAACACTAAACACTACTTCTTATAAATTCTCAATTACAATATCTTTTCTACAATATCAGAAAACCACCAAAAATTAATATTTTTTTTTTTAGGAGCATCTCAAAATTCGCCTTCTAGTTTGACAGTTATTTTGACAGTTATTTTGACAGTTCTTTTGACAGTTCCCTCTCATCCAACGCATCATCGGATTCTTAGTTCATAAATTTTTTTTTGTTTTTCCAAAAATTACTTGACGTTAAAATACTTTCTTTCAAAGGACCTTGAATTCTTTTTTAACTTTTATAAAGGAGAAAACTCAATAACCAATAATCCTTACTTATTACTTTCTAATCTATTATAACTGCAAATTTCAAATAGTTGTGTACTAAATCTAACTGCTTATGTCCAAACCGTATTGTCTTTTTTATTGGAGAAAACTGTCCAAATCACTTATTCACTTATTCAGAAACCACTCATGTACAACTAAACTATTTCTATATACAGGGTGTTCTCGAATTTTTTAATGGTCTTTCTAATTTTAATTTTATCTACAAATTTGGGGATCTTATTAACTCCCCGCCTGGTGAAAAGATGAAAATTTTCCGCATATGCAACAAATTTTCTCGCGTCAACACTTAATTTCAAACTAATGAGATTACCCAAATTCCTTAAATCAAAAATTTTATTTCTACTTAAAAAAAAAAAAAAACCTTTTCGTTTTCTATTCATGATATTTGTATACATCGTGAATATTGAAAATTCCTCTGATTCTTTCAGAATCCATATGTCTCAGGACATAACTATTTACACCGTTTTCATTATATCATTCATCATATATATATATATATATATATATATATATATATATATATATATATATATATATATATATATATATATATATATATATATATATATATATATATATATATATATATATATATATATATATATATATATATATATATATATATATATATATATATATATATATATATATATATATATATATATATATATATATATATATATATATATATATATATATATATATATATATATATATATATATATATATATATCGGTTCTATTCATACATTTTCCACATCTTTCGCAAAGTAGCTGACGTCTATCATAATCAAATTGCCATTTTTTGAAATCTTCAGGAAGAAAAATTATATGGAACCCACTTTCCATTATTTAAACCTCCTTTAACCTCCTTTACCAACCTCCTTTACCAAGTGGTATCGTTGTGAAGCTACCGCTAAACAAATTTTTACTGAACATCCCAGTGGTTCCACGGTGAATCTACGTGTGTATTGTGTTGCCTATAACGATTCTCTCTATACACAAAATTTAACCCTTTGACTGCCAAGCAAAATTATTACAGGTTACGTTTACGCCAAAATTTTTTATAATGAAAATCCACATTTTTTATAATTAAGAAACGTATGGGAGGTCAGTTTAATTTATTTTTCCAAATTTAGTGTCATTTTAGACAAAAAAAAATTGTGTGATAAAATGACGCACGCGGCGTAGACTAGAACAAAATGGTTTGTACGCCGTGTGCGCTTATGTGACGCACACATTTTGGAGTGGGGAAGCGTACTAAACTTCGCACGGTAAGACAGGTTTATGCAAGTCAGTACGTTTTGAGTTATGGTTACGTTTAGTTGTATTTCGTAGTTTTATTGTTTACGAGGTTATCATAATTTGGTTGTATTTTTTATGCTGTTAGTGTATTAGTTATATTAGTTGGTATATTGTTAGTGTATCAGGACAATAAAATGTCTTGGGAAAATGTGAAAAGCAACAAAAACAGCTAGAAATATGGGCAGCAGATACTGACGAAATTGAGCTGGATATGAGCATTGAGAGCGGCATGAGCGATGAAATTGACGATTCTGACGACTCGTTGGCGGATAAAAATTATTCCCCGGATATAACAGAAACGTCAGAAGATGAAGCTCGTCCGTCGACTTCTAAACAAAAAAGAAAAGGTAACGGCTAGAAATAATAATAACAATTATAAGTAAATTTTATTATAAATATTTTGTTTTAGGAAACAAAATTGACCAAACAAATTTAACGAAAATTCGTAAGAAGTACACCAGTGCTTTTGAATCTGAAGTCGAAAATATAGGTAAATTGGTATATTATCTTAGTAGTTATAAGTAGATGAGGGTAAGGATCAGGACTTCCGGTCCTGATCCTCACCCCCATCTACATATACAGGATAAGAACTTCCTGATCCTCATCCCCATCTACATATACAAAATTAAGACTTCCAGTCCTGATCCTCACCCCCATCTACATATACAGGATAAGAACTTCCTGATTCTCACCCCCATCTACATATACAGGTTAAGAACTTCCGGTCCTGATCCCCATCTACATATACAGGATAAGAACTTCCGGTCTTGATCCTCACCCCCATTTACATGGGGGTGAGGATTACAGGAACGATCATCGATAAAAACGGTAAGATCGGAAGTCTAAGAATCCGTTAGATAAGAGAAACCGTTAGATAAGTTGTCAGATAAGAAAAACGTTAGATAAGGAGGAAGTCCACAAATAAATCGGTAGCATAAGATTAGATAAGAAAAAATATAATATAATAAATATCCGTTGGTATGATCGGAAGTCTAAAAATAAAGAATCCGTTAGATAAGAAAAACGTTAGATAAGAAGAAAGTCAAAAAATAAACAAATCGGTAGTATAAGATAAGATATAAAAAACAGCTAATTAAGATTGGAAAACTTATCAATAACAAGAAATGATAGGTTATCTTATCACTGTAAACATTATTATAAATAAGGGAATATTACAGCAGTATTTATTTGTATTCAATACTTTCTCAAGATGAAGTGTGATCAGTGTCAACGAGATTTTGCTAACAAAAGCAATTTAGTTAGACATAAAAGAAAAATAAATTGCGTTAGGCTTTCACGGCCATCGTCTAACTTATTAAACTGTTTATTCGGGCTGTTGGGCCGTTGTCTTCTGTTGAGATTTGTTCTCGACGTTTCGCCAACACTAGGGGTTGGCATCTTCTGGAGATGTTGATGCTTCGCTTGTAAGCAGAAACTGACGACGCGTTGTACTACGGAGGCAATATTTATAATTCCCACTCGCCTCCCCTCCACTGGTTTCGGCTTGAGGGGGCGTGTCGTTGTTTATAGTAGCTTTTCTATCTCCGTGTTTGGCGGGAAGGGCGTTTGTGGATTTTAATACTGGTATCCATGTTTTGTTGATTTTTAGTCCTTCTTCTATCCTATTGAAATTGTTTGGGTGCTTGTATATTTCCACCGCTTCCCGATATAACCGTGGGTAGTACTGTGAAGTTTTGTCCAGCATCTGTGTTTCTTCAAATAGTATTCGATGTTCTCCGCTTCCCAAAGCGTGTTCGGCAACGGCAGATTTGTCGATATGTCCTAAACGACAATGGCTTTTATGTTCATTTATCCTGGTGTTGGTGTGTCTTTTTGTGGTTCCCACATATACCATTCCACATGTGCATGGTATTCGGTATACTCCGGCCGTTGCTAATGGGTCGCGTTTGTCTTTTACCGATCTTAAACAATCCTTGATCTTCTTTGTAGGTCTGAAGATGGTCTTTATGTTGGCTTTCTTGAGTATTCGCCCAATTCTGTCCGTTACCCCCGATATATAGGGCAAGAACGCTTTCCCTTTACATTCTGTTTCTTCGTCCCTTCTTCTAGATACGTTGTTCATCGCCTTGTGTATTTCTCTTCTGGTGTACCCATTAGAGGTGAGCGCTTTTTCAATATAAAGCAGTTCACTTTGGAGATGTTGTGGTTTACAAATTCTCTTCGCCCTCTCTGCCAAAGTTTTGATGATACCTTGTTTTTGGCTAGGATGATGATTTGAGTTCCTGTTTAGGTATCTGTCTGTGTGTGTAGGTTTTCGATACACTTTATGTCCTAAGTGACCTTCCTTTCGATTTACTAATACATCCAGGAACGCTAGTTGTTGAGCTTTTTCTGTTTCCATCGTAAATTGAATATTTGGATGTAGTGTATTTATATAAGCCAGGAAATCGTTTAGTTTTTCTGCTCCGTGACCCCAAATCACAAGGGTGTCATCAACGTATCTGAACCATACCCTAGGCTTGTATGCTGAGTCCATTATCTTCTTCTCTAAATGCTCCATGAAAAGGTTGGCTACGACCGGGCTTAGTGGGCTTCCCATTGCTACTCCATCCATCTGTTCATAAATTTGGTCTTCCCATGAAAAGTATGTGGTAGTTAGGCAAATACGGTATAATTCCACCATATCCTTGGAAACTAGTCCCTCAATTAAATTCAGAACGTCTTCTAGGGGGACTCTTGTAAATAGGGAAACCACATCAAAACTAACAAGAATGTCAGATTCCTGCAAAGTTATTCCTTTGATCTTCTCAATAAAATGGGCGGAGTCTTTTACAAAGGCATCGTTTTTTCCTATATGTGGTTGTAAAATATCGGCCAGATGTTTTGCAAGGCTGTAAGACGGAGATCCTATGGAGCTCACAATAGGGCGGAGAGGTACATCGTCTTTGTGTATTTTCGGCAAGCCATACAAGCGTGGTGGGACTGCTTCGCTGTTGCATATTCTTGGCTTTATCTCCTCTGGTATGGACGAAGATTTAATAAGTCTGTTGATTTTCCGTAGGGTGACTGCTGGAATAACTTTGCTTTGTGTTAAAGGAGAGTGTATAGATCCTTCCCAGTTTATGTGTGACGTAAAGCAAAAAGTAAACCGCGTGTTGAGTGATTATATTAGAAATCATCACAGCGTCAAGGTTAGTTTGGAACTCTTTGGACTTTATATTATACCTGCTAAAGAAATATCAGAAATAAAGTCATTTAATACAAAAAATAAAATAGTAACAAAGTCCTCTGATCTCCACCAAATTTACGATGATTTTCAAGACGAAATAATGACCAAAGCTTCTGAGTTTGAAGAGTCGAAATCTGGTTGGAGTCTGAAGCAAGTTATGTTTTTGAATTTATACATTAACAGGTACAGTCCTTTGACAGCGTCATCGTATATAAGATTACCTTTTCCAATTGAAAAGAAAGGAGGTACGCTGAATATACAAAATCATGATAGTGCCTGCTTCGCTTGGAGCATCAACGCGGCAATATTACCTGCAGAAGGCGACCCTACTAAACCAGAATCATATCTTCATTATAATACACTGCTTATTTTTGATGGAATTGGGTTTCCTGTCCAACTAGGAGATATACATAAATTCGAACAGTTAAACAATATATCTGTCAACGTGTTTGGGCACGAAACATACTTCAAAGATGGAAAAATGGTCACTGAAGTAGTTGGTCCATTTTACCATACAGCCAGCCGTCAAGCTACTCATGTGAATCTTCTACTAACAACAAGTAGAGGGCAAATGAGAGTTCTAGCCGCACCATTCGTATACCCCCCACCACCGACCCCCCACCATTATTATACCCCCCTCCAATGGTAAGGTAAGGGGTGAGAGTTCTAGCCGCACCGTCCGTATACCCCCACCATTTTGTATACCCCCCACCATACCTCATACCCCCCCACCACTGACGAGGTCAACGACCGGTCAAGGTCAAGGGGGCAACGACCGGTCAAGGTCAAGGGGGCAACGACCGGTAAAGGGGTTAAAGACCGGTCCAGGGGGTCAATGAACGGTCAAGGGGTCAATAGCCGGTCAAGGGGTCAACGACCGGTCAAGGGGTCAATGAACGGTCAGGGGGTCAACGACCGGTCATGGGGTCAATGAACGGTCAAGGTTAACGGTCAAGGGGTTAATAAACGGTCAATAAACATTCAATGGCCGTTACACACGAACGAGTAAAATATACATTACCAGTGAAAGGTATTTAAAAACATTAGAAATAGATAACTTTGTTTTCATAAGGTAAAAACAAGAAGTAAATATTTCATATTTATTTTATGTAATACATTTATGACATTGGTATTTGTATGGTAGGTAAGTGTTAAATAGCGAGATTGGATAGTGCTCCAAACAAGGTAGCTTCATTTGGATGACTTCATTACGTCGAATATGTGGTGGAAGTTCATTCCATTTATCCAATAGATCAAACCCATCAACATGATCCAGAAGGTACCACGTCGGAAATCGTTCTAACTCTTGTTTGTTAAATAAACAAAAATCTTTACGGCGAAGATAATGATCCGTTATCACTTGTTCTAATAAAGGATCGTGTTGAATAAGATTTAGAATACAAATATAGCAGTCGCTGACGGAAGGTGGGTACATCACTCCATCAAAGGTGGAAGGCCAATGATTATAACAGCGAGTAATTTTCGTTAGAATATGTGAATCATTTTTCACTTCATCTGGCAGTTTATGTTTAATATCTCGTAACTCTGATGCTTTCATATACCGGAGATATTGTAATGGAAAATCTCGTAATTCTTCGAAAGAAAATACACTCAACGGAACAGCAGGAAAGTGTTTACTGTAAGAAGTCATGTTGAATACTGTTTGATTGCATGTAAAATATTACCGCAAGAATAACTGGTTATACTTCCCACTCACAGATACCTCCCTCTTACTGATAACCCACTGAGACCCCCCACTTACTAGACATAAATGATATAAGGTAGGGTGACCTGTATATCGAGTTAGTAAACATGTCTCAATACGACTTTAGTGATAACACACCCGTTCAAAAATATCGGGTAGATAATAAAAAAGATGTAATAATATGAGAAAAAAGTTTTCAGTTAAACAGATCGAAAAGCAAATTTGTGTCTATTGGGTTAAAGTACGGTGCGGAGTGTACACCAGTGATATCACTATACGGAAATCAAGGACAACGAGTAGTATTCACGGAAGAAGATTGGAAAGAATTTTTATACTACTGTTGTGAATTTATTAAAAGGTTCAATATTTATAACACTTACGGATTTAATTTATTTCTTTATTTATATTAACTTATCTGACAATAATTTATTATATCCGTACGTACAAATTCGCGAGCGCGGGTCTTGAGTATTAACTGTCTCTCCATATAAAAATGTTGTATTTATATACGAAATCCTGATATACTGGAATAGTCGAGAACATCAAGTTGGAGAATTCACCATAATTTGAATCTAGACTTCCACCGAAATTTCTACAATAAAACAGAATAATTAGTCATAAAAGTTAGGCCAGTATATTTATCGTAACATTGCCCCCCTCTTAAAAGATGGTTCCTCCTGGAACCTTGTCGGGACTGGAACCGGAACTGTATGCTGGTATCGGCAACTGGACCCTCTTTTACAACTTCCAGTTGTATAAAAATGACAAGGGACGGTTTTCTCTCCGCACCAGTAACTATGCGGATTGCAACAGACTAACACCTGGACTTCGGTGTCTTTAAAGATCTCCTCCACCATATTTCGGATAACCCTCCAATCTAATTGGCGGCACTCCAACTTTGGCATGGCTAACTTTTGCACGTCGGACTCTAGTACGTGCTCTCTCAATTGAAGTAAGGCTTCCCATACATCTCGGTAGGTAGGTTGGTCACGGGCAGTGTCTTTTGTTACCAGGTAGAAAAGGTAACGTGATGCATCTTGGAGTTTCAAGGTTTTACCGGGAGCTGGCACCTGGCATTGAAGTTCTGCAACTCGACCAAACTTCCTTCGAAAGACGGATGCCAACCCTGGTGCGTCTTTGATACTGGCCGGGATGGTAAGGGCCAGCGAGTAGTCATCGGGGAGCGCGAGTAGATCTTGCTTTTCTTCAGTGGTAACACCATGTCTTGCTTTACCGGTACCTCCATAGGCACCCATGAATTCCTCAAACGTGAGGTCAAACACATCTTGGACTTGGTTTACTTCCACTTCTTCATCTACGTCGTGGTCACCTTCGAAAGATGCCAACCGGTTATGGTGTACTATCATCGGCTTTCCCCTCGGAATCTTGCTTATTCGGTAGATGACATCGTTGATCTTCTCCATGATGAGGTATGGACCTTCCCAAAACTGCTGCAGTTTGGGAGAACAACCTATTCGCTTCTTGGGATTATACAGCCATACTTTGTCGTTCTTCTTAAAGCAACCCTTTTCGGCTTGTGTATCGTACCGTTTCTTCATTCGGTCGCTAGCGATCTGAAGGTGGGAACGGACCAACTCATGTACATCGTCCATTCTTCTTCGTAATTCGATCACATAATCTTCACCTGCTACATCTTCTCCAGGTCGACACCCAAATTCTAGATCACAAGGTAGTCGCATTTCGCGTCCGAATAGGACTTTGGCTGGTGTCTGGCCTGTTGATTCGTTAACAGCAGATCTGTAGGCCATTGTGAAGAACGGAAGGTATTGGTCCCAGTCTCGCTGATGATCGGACACCATCTTTGTCAAATACTTGCCAACTGTCCTATTCATTCGTTCTACCATACCATCCGATTGCGGATGATACGCGGTAGTTCTTGTTTTCTTCATGCCTAGTCTATCACATATTCCTTGGAATAGATCACTTTCGAAGTTCCTGCCTTGATCACTATGGATCTCCAAAGGCACTCCAAATCGGCTGATATATTCTTGGATCAACTTATCTGCAACGGTGGCGGCCTTCTGGTCTGGAAGTGCGTAAATCTCGACCCACTTAGTGAAGTAATCCATTACTACCAACATGTACTTGCCCCCATTTTCACTTTCTGGAAATGGCCCTGCAATGTCCAAAGCTATTCTTTCAAACGGGCTTCCAACATTATATTGTCTCATAGGAGCTCTCCTTTTCCGGTGAGGCCCGTTACTCGTAGCACAAATAGTACATTTCTTACACCAGTCTTTTACGTCGTCGGAACTGTTCATCCAATAAAACCGTTCCCGAATTCGCTGAAGGGTTTTCCTTACACCAAAATGCCCTCCCGATGGACTGTCGTGTAACTGACGAAGTACTTCGGCTATTCTGCTCTTTGGGATCACCAACTGTCTTCTCTTCTCTGAACCGTCATCATTTTCCAGGACTCGTTTAAGCAAGCCATCTTCGATGATAAATGAGTCCCACTGGGCCCAATACGTCTTAACTACTGAGCATAGGTTTGATATTTCCTGCCAAGGTGGTCGACGGTTTTCCTCTTTCCATTTTCGGATTTTCTGTATAACTGGATCTCTCTCTTGTTCTTCCCTTATCTTAGTAGGCGTCCAGTCGTCGTTGACAATCGTCGTTCTTAGCACTGCTGCTTCCTTGGATTCCGTTTTGTTGCAGTGGGGACACTCTGCTGGGCATGGCCTTCTGGAAAGAGAATCAGCGTTTCTGTGGCTAACTCCGGCTCGGTGCTCAATCTTAAAATCGTATTCTTGGAGTCGTTCGATCCACCTGGCTATCTGACCCTCTGGATTCTTAAACTGCATCAACCACTTAAGGGCGGCATGGTCGGTTCGGATTAGAAACTTTCTGCCATAGAGGTATTGATAGAAGTGCTCTACTGATTTAACTACTGCTAGAAGTTCTCTCCTCGTGACGCAATAATTCCGCTCAGGTTTTGAAAGAACTTTACTAAAATATCCGAGGACTCGTTCCTGTCCTCCTTGAATCTGAGACAGCACTCCTCCAATTCCCACATTACTTGCATCTGTATCTAAGATGAACTCTCCTTCTGGCAGTGGATACCCTAAAATTGGTGCTGTTATTAAATGCTTTTTCAAGGTCTCAAAGGCATTTTGGCAGTCTGTATCCCAGCGGTAATCTCTTGCTTCCTCCGTAAGTCGCGTTAATGGCTTAGCGATATCTGCAAACTTCTTAATAAACCTCCGGTAGTAAGTACATAGTCCAAGAAAACTTCTCACTTGATGTTTGTCAGTTGGTTTTGGCCATTCCTTAATGGAATCGATTTTTCCTTTATCCACGGCCACTCCTTCTTTACTGACTATATGACCCAGATAATTGACTTTACCTTGAAATAGCTGGCACTTCTTGGGGTTTAGCATCAATTGGGCAGCTTTAAGTCGATTAAAAACGTTTTCTAAATTCCTCAAATGATCTTCGAATGTCTCCCCCAAGACGATTATGTCATCTAAATAAACCAGGCATGTTTTCCAAGATAACCCTCTCAACACATTTTCCATAAGCCTCTCAAATGTCGCAGGAGCATTACAAAGTCCAAATGGCATAACGTTGAATTGCCACAATCCAGATCCTGTGGTGAAGGCTGTCTTTTCTTTATCGACTGGGTCCATTTCTACCTGCCAGTATCCAGACTTCAAATCTAAAGTAGAAAACAATTTACTTCCAGCCAATGTGTCCAATGTGTCATCGATCCGAGGCAGAGGATAACTATCTTTCTTGGTAACGTTGTTCAGCAAACGGTAATCCACACAGAACCTCGTCGTTCCGTCTTTCTTCTTAACCAGGACCACCGGAGAGACCCATGGACTCGTAGAAGGTTCTATCACCCCGTCTTTCTTCATTTCCTGAACAATCGTTTCAGCTTCCTCTCTCTTCGCCTGTGGTAATCGTCGAGCTGTTTGACGAATTGGCTTAGCATTACCAGTATCAATTTTATGCTTAACAACGGTAGTTCTTCCCGTCTTTCCTCCTTTCGGTACGAAAATATCACGATACTGCCGCAGAAATTCCCTTAATTTTCTTTTCTCCATCTGATTTAGAGACTGTCCTGCAACTGCAACCATTTGGTCGAATTTGTCGTTGGAATTATCAGATGTTGTCGCCTGACGGATTATGGATGTCACAGGTACACAAGTTCCTACTTTTGTCTCTTTCTTTATGGTCACTGGGTAGTCGTTGACATTGATAAGTCTCACAGGAATTTCTTTAGCCGAAGTCACCAATTCCTTTCCAATTATGATTCCACGACCAACCTCATCGTCGTGGTTCCAAGGCTCCATCATAACAGGTCTCCCTTCGTCTACAATTCCCTGTAGTCGCGCTACTATGATCGTTTCGCTTCTCGCAGGCACGACTGTATCTTCTGTAATGGCTGCTTGCACAGTGTTGTCATTATGTGGATGGAGAAATACTTCCTCGTTGCCAACTTTGATTACCTTATTCTTAAAATCCAATTGGAATCCATGCATATTCATTACGTCCATTCCTAATATAACATCCTCTTCGATGTCAGCAACTATAACAGTATGGACAAACTTTTCTGCTCCAATCCCCAATTGTACCTGGATTTCTCCATGAATGTTGGCATTTTCACCTGTAGCGGTCCGAAGTCGCAACCTCGTTGGTAACAGTTTCTTTCGGCTGTTTATAACTGTCGGGCGTATAATGGTTCTGGTCGCTCCGGTATCCACCAACAACGTATGCTTTTTACCATTTATGTCTCCATCTACATATACACTATCTTCACGACATTTCAAAGAAGCTATTAGTATAAGAGGGTCTTTGGAAGAGTTCCGGGTCGAAGCTGCCCCCCTAAGGTTGACTCGTTCTGGTTTTCCTGATGGTGAGTTTCTTGATTTTATGGTCTTCTTTTTCTTGCATGTCATGCTTTTCATCAAATTAAAGAGCTGGTCAAGTTTATCTTCATCCCCTTCCTCTTTTACAGTCCTAACTTTACTGTAACCGCCAGAGGCCTGCGTAGCTGACTCGTATTCGAGGGCGGCGGATAAAACATCAACCAGCGTCTTGTGACGAGCTAATCGTAGTGTTCTCTGCATTTCATGATCACGAAGACCATCAATAAACGTTTGAACGGCCAATTTTTCCATCATGTCTTCGGGAGCTGTTGGATAAGCATATCGTACTAATCTGGCAATATCTACCTCATATTCTTGAAGAGCCTCATCTTTCTTCTGTCTACGATTTTTAAGCTGCGACTGATATACATGTTCCAAATGTTCGTGGCCATATCGCATATTTAACCTCTTCTTCAGTTGTTCGAAATCATCGGTCTCCTCTACGGCTATGGTCTGAAGCACATCTAAGGCATCTCCTCGAAGAGCGATAGTCAGGTTTACAGCCTTTTCTTTTTCAGACCATCCATTTGCTCTTGCGGCTGATTCGAACTGTTTCATGTAGTTGTTCCATGATGATTTTCCGTCGAAAGTTGGGACTTTAACATGAATAGAACCTCCACTTCCTTCAAATTTCGGCCGTGTCTCCAACTTAAATTTCGTCTCGTCTTCTTTTATCTCCACTGTAATCGGATTGTTACCTCTCTCTGCTGTCCCTGTTTCTTCCATCTTCCTTTCCATCTCTTTAATCTTTTCTTCGAAGGCTAACATATCGGCAGCAACTTGGTTTTTTAACGAAGATATTCTATCGTCCAGGGCAGACATCTCAGAAGTGACTTTGCTTTCTAAAGAAGCGATGTCGCCGGAAACTTTCGAAATATCGCCAGAGACTTTGTTCTCTAATTTCGAAATCGACGAGATGACAGCATCATGTTTGTCTTCAAATATATAAGTCTCTGGATCTAGTCCTTCTTCTAGCAAAGCGTTCTTTAGTCGTTGGACTAACTCAGCCTTTTTTCCGGTAGAAGCTAATTCTCTGTCTTCTAGATGTCTTCTTAAAGTAGTCACTGTCAGCTCATAAATCGTCGTCATTTTCACAATTTATTTTATATTCACTTGTATTATTATTATAAGTCTAATTTATGTTCGATCCCACTTCTGACACCATTTGTTGTGAATTTATTAAAAGGTTCAATATTTATAACACTTACGGATTTAATTTATTTCTTTATTTATATTAACTTATCTGACAATAATTTATTATATCCGTACGTACAAATTCGCGAGCGCGGGTCTTGAGTATTAACTGTCTCTCCATATAAAAATGTTGTATTTATATACGAAATCCTGATATACTGGAATAGTCGAGAACATCAAGTTGGAGAATTCACCATAATTTGAATCTAGACTTCCACCGAAATTTCTACAATAAAACAGAATAATTAGTCATAAAAGTTAGGCCAGTATATTTATCGTAACACTACCAAGGAGTAATTACTAATTATCTGTACACGGTAGAAAGCAGTGAGTCTATAAGAAAAAGCTATAGTATAGAATTTGAAAAGGTACTGGAAGCGAAAGTAATAAAGATATCACAAAGTAACTCCTACATTTATTTAGGGTATGAAACCATCTGTAAATTATGGGAGGTGTTACCGCTTATACAACATCATATTAACCATTTGAAACAAGGAAATTTCTCGGAATATTTAAAGAGTATATATCCACGATTACAAAACAACAAAGGTGATTTTTATGAAAACGTGTTAAGAAGTGTCAACGCAAACACTCAAGTTTGCTTTGAAGATATAAGTAATATTTTGGAATTGGTGTACGTGTATCCAGAAGCATTAAAAGATGTCTGCACAAACGGGAAAAAGAGTAACTTTTAATGATCATCTTAACAAAACACATGTTCTACGAGTTTGGAACCACGCATATCGTCAAGCACGACAAAGGTACTGGGAAATATTTGTAATAGATTCAATAAGGTTTAAAAAACGAATCGAAGAAACTTCGAAAATATTATCTCCGATTTTAAATATAAATCATAGAATGTTTGTACACAATAGTAGGTTTAAATAAATATTAAATCACAAAAGTTTTTTATTTTAAAAATTTATTAAATAAAAAATGTTTAACATATTTTATAATTACATTTAAAAGTAAAAAAGTAACACAAATAACTAAATACCAGGATAAACAAATATTTGATAGATATTCCCCACCAACTTGAGTAGCACCAGAAGAGATGTAGAGCTGACGCCATTCTGTTTCATCATTAAGGTAATTGGGAAAAGGTAATCGTAGTTTATATACTGTACTGTTATATGGTATATAAGCGAATCTAAGATCTACTCCATTTAGCTTATAAAGACTCATGTTAGTCCACTGCGATGGCCAACTATCATTTTTTATTCCATTTCTATCAAAACATATATGAATATCGTTTACAGCATAAGGTTGGTAAATATAAAGTACTCCCTGCAAAACAGCATGTAAAATAAGTAGACCTGCTCCAGGCATTATTTTATCGCGAACTAAATTCTGTTAGATAAATTTTCTATATTTATACAACATTATTTTTACTAATCCACGAGTTGTGACTTTTATCTAATCCCAACCATTTAACATAAACTTGGTTAGCTTTGCGTTTTAATATCCGTTCCACAAGATAGACGTCTGAAAATTTAACTTTTTGAAGTTCTTCGGTGTAAAATGTCCCATTAATTTCCTCTTGTTTAGAATCCTCGAGTAAGTAGGTAGTTGGATTGGTTAACTGAACTTTTTTAATCTTAAATATTTCAGTACTCCAAGATGGTGTATATCCTTTAGCAAATGCGTGGCGATATTTACTTATACGAACATAATCCCCTCTTTGAAATTTTGGTTTACGTTTATCAACGGTTTTTAACCAGTTGTAAGCAATTATCTGCTTTGCATTTCGATTAGTTACTTTACTTGGAATGACACCCGTAGTTGAATGTTTGGTGTTATTGTACTGTTCAACGATAGATGGTAGTATGTTAACCCATTTATAAGAACCTTGCAAACTAAATTGTTTCCACAACTTTGACTTAAGAGTTCGTATCACACGTTCAGCAATACTTGCTTTTAAATTAGAATATGTGCTGTAATGATTTATACCATAAGATGACATTAGGTTTTTAAAGTGGGAATTATAAAATTCAGTCCCATTATCTGTTTGTAAATGTTTAGGAATTTTAGGCATTTGAGATAAAATTTTCTTCATACAATTGGTAACTTCAGACCCCGTTTTTCTTTTAATCGGTGACGCCCAAACATATTTACTAAATGCATTTATGACAATAAGAATATAGTTATATCCGCTGTTGTATTTAACAAAAGGAGTCATAACAGCTAAATCTGCTTGACACAAATCATGCAAACCTTTAATAATAACATGCCTCCGTTTAAAGTTTTTTTTTGCGGGTTTATGAAGTTCATTAACGACTTGTTCTTTGGGGTTAGACATTTTTTTCTAGTGGACACTGAAGAGTAATATGGACAAAAACGTTAGGATTCGTATCAAGTTTAAACGAAAGTTTATCACCTTTCTTTACATGTAAACCAGGTAATTCATGATATTTATACTCTATCGAATTTATTAAAACTAATCTATTAAAACTGTAATGTTGTACTGTTTCAATTTTAGCGTTTACAGAAAATACATACGACGTCCCTCCATGATCCAACACATAAAAGTCCTTGTTTAAACTTGTTTTTTCTTCTCCTTTTAAAGCTATTATACATTTGGTGTGGTAAGAAGATGGATCACAAATAAAATATAGTGGATTTGTAGAATTACCGTGAGATTTTAAATCAGTTAGAAAATGATTGCCAAATTTATTAATGGGCATTATTATTGAATTATACCACCTTCTCGAAGTTCCTCGATAATGGAAATGATTTCGTTACCGTGACCGTTATTTCCCGCAGATTGTGATGCTAGAAGTAGTCGAAGTCTATCTATTATCTCATTAAAATTGTCAAAGTATTTATACTCAGTTGGTTTCGTAGTGTATTGTTTTGTTAGTAAAGCCCCACCTTTTTTACCAGTAAATTGTTTGGCTCGATTTCTAGTTGTCGCACCAAGACTTGAAGGTAAAGAAGTTAATCTTTGTCTGTGAGGTTGGGGTCTAGTTTCCAATACTGGCTTAATAATAAAATAATATTTATCTTTTATTTTAGATTCCATTTTTCTAATTGGTAATTCAGGATTATTGTTTCTATGAAGAGCATTGGTTCGTCGTAAAATATCCACGTATTCGTTAACATCCCCCTGTTTAAAACTAACGGGATTAGCCTTAAACATTAATTCATAGAGACCAGGTGTCCCTATATACTTAACCCCTTTTATAATCATATCTGATCCGACCAAGTCGATATTTGAATCACCGATTGAAAATTTTTCGTTGGCCAAATCATGATACACTCCTAATATATGATCAAATTCACCTTTTGTATCCTCTATATTAGCTTTAACGTACACACGAGGTAAAGGTTCAGTGAATTGCTCATAGTACTCACCCATTACGTCAGGATTATTAACCGTATTGTTAAACTCTAATACAGTTTCTTCAAAATATCGATTTATATCTTCACTACTATTACCCCTTACACGTTGTGATGTAAATGTATCTTCTGCACTATCTTCTCCAAGTCGTGATTCAAATGTTTCTTCGATCCCGCTAGGTGGGATAAAAGAAAGTTCTCCAAAGTTGGCAAGTGTTTTAGATGAAGGAGAACGTTTATTTGGTGATGAAGTCGCAAGTTGATATAAACTAAGATTTGGTGTGCTTAATCGACGAGGATTAGACTTGGGAGATCCTAATTTAGGTGATTTAGGTAGTTTAAGTGGGACAGATTCTTGTTTTATATTACTTGTAGGTTCTTGTTTTACATTACTTGTAGGTTCTAATTTTAACAACAAATCCTTGAGAGGTTTTGTTATGGGTTGATAATTTTTTTCTAACTGACTCTGAGACTTGATAATATCACTTTTTAAACTACGATATTTTCGTTTTAATGCTTGGCGGGTTTTTAACAGTTGTTTAGCGATTCGAGTATCCATTTTTACTAACACTAAAAAGGTGTACTTCTTCTTTTATATATGTACAAATGTATCAAACCCTTTGCGATATTTTCCTGAAGATAACAAACAATCCTTATCAATCACTACAAATCCATATTTATCTTTCCAACAAAAAGAACAAAAATCTTTAAATTGTTGAAAACTCATATCAATATTGACATGGTCGTCATATATGTGTTTTAAATTCGTCATATCTTGTTGAAAAATCACTAAAAGATTGGCATTATCCCGCACTAACTGTTTTGGTATAGCGCTATAAGTTTGACACAAGTAAAAACAGTCGGTAAATTTATGTCTACCAAAACAAAAATAACTTTGAATAAGTTTTTGATCACACGAAGCAACATCATCAAAGATTATTATTGAATGATTTTTAATATCTTCTGGAGTAGGTATGTTTGCAGAATCACCATATTCTTCATACCCAATCTCAGACATCGGTTTAATTAAGTTACGTAGGTATATATATTTTGGTTGGTGAAGTGATTTAGAATAAACATATATGTTTTGAAATCTTAAACCATTAGGATGCTCAATCAACGATAATAATGTATTAGTCTTACCACATCCACTTGGTCCAATAATAAGACACCGTTTTGAATCACCACCATATAAATTACCGTGTTTTTTTATTTTATTATCTTGTGCAACTATATCATGGTTTGTAATAGGTAGCGACAGTTGTTGTTTTTCAATCTTCATTGTATTTGGGAATGATGTGAGTATATATAGGGTATCAGATTATATATAAAAGAAAGTATAATGAGGCGAAAAAGGATTAGTAGACATCGAACAGTTGAAAGAAGAGGTTGCGGATTATTAAATTCCGTCATCAATACACTACCAGTCGAGGTACACATTCCAGGTTATTCGTATTGTGGGCCGGGGACTAAGCTAGAAAAAAGACTTGCACTTGGTAATTCAGGAATAAATTTATTAGATAAAGCCTGTAAAGAACACGACATCGCATATTCCCTACATAAAGAACTTAGTAAAAGGCACGAAGCTGATAAAATATTAGAGAACAAAGCTTGGGATCGAGTAAAATCCAAGGACGCTACATTTGGTGAAAAAGCAGCAGCTTGGTTAGTTACAACGACGATGAAGGGTAAACGTAAATTGGGGATGGGGTTACGTAAGATTAGACGTCGGTTAAATAAAAAAGGTGGATCCCTTAAAAGAAAAAGAATAAATTTAAAAAAACCTATTATTAAAACCCCCAAAAAAGGAGGTTTTCTACCTTTATTATTACCGTTAATCGGAGCTTTAAGTGCAATTGGAGGGGGTACTGCATCAATTATGAAGGCTATTAACGACTCAAAAACCAACCGTGAACAAATAGCTGAACAGAAACGTCACAATCTTGCTATGGAAAAAGGAGGTAAGGGGTTATATTTGAAACCTGCTAAAGGGTATGGGATGTATTTAAAACCGTATTCAAAAAACTAATATTTCCTCATCACCCACTAACAGATGTCGATATAAGAAAATACGCAAAATTATTAAAAATCCCATATTTTAGAGACGTATTCATGAGAGATACCTTACCAAGTAAAATTCAAAAATATGAAAGCGGTATTATAAATATGGATTTAAATAAAGGTAAAGGCACGCACTGGACAGCTTATACGAAAGAGAACAACAATATAATATATTTTGATTCTTATGGTGATTTATCACCACCACATAATGTAATCAAATACTTTAAAACTGGTGGCCCTGTAAATATAAATTATAATTATAAAAGGTTCCAACATCATTCTTACAATTGCGGTCAATTGGCATTACAGTTTCTATATAACCATTATAATAAGGATGTGTGAATCAGTCTAAACAATAGAACCGTTCAGCAAATATGTCGTATAATTTCACCCTGACCGGAAAGTCGTGTATTTTAAGTTATAATTTTAATCCTCCCATTTACCTGGATGAAAGTCTTGAATATGAAGTTGGTTTAACGAACTTTTATTCTTTTAATTCTATACCCAACATTGATGAATCTAATAATGTATTTCTCTTTGGTCGCGGTAACATTACTTATACAACTGTTATCCCACTGGGCTCGTATGAATTGGAAGATATAATTCAGCTTTTAACGGGGTTGATGAAAAAAAGAGATAAAGATGCTTATATAGATATTATTCCAGATAAAAACACATCTAAAGTATCTATTAAAAGTAATTGTTCACTATATTTCGGTATTAAAAACTCTATAGGTAAAATTTTTGGGTTTAAGAAAAGAGAACTGGAAGCAAATAAAATTCATGTTTCTGATGAGCCAGTAAATATTTCAGTGACAAATGCAATCTGTGTTGATTGCAATATCGCTTCAGGCTCGTATTTAAATGGAGACCCGGTTCATATAATCTACCAATTTTTTCCAACCGTACCTAGTGGGTATAAAATAGTCGAGTCACCTCAAAATATTTTATATTACCCCATCAGCGTTAAGACAATCAACAACATTAGTGTAAAAATTGTTGATCAAAACGGTAAACTACTTAATTTTCGACAAGAAGAAATAACTATTAATTTACATTTACGACAGCGATTATAATGGTTCTAAACTTTTCCCGTCAACAACCCGATTACATAAAAAACTATAAAAGAACCGCCAAGAAACAAAAATTGAACAGTTTAAAAAAAACGATTGGAATATTAACACCATCTAATCGCTTATTATTAAAAAATCTTGGTTTTAAACTTTTAGTGTGATGGAAGTGTTACAAGTAACGGGTCAACCTTATAACGATACAACTATACAGGAATATCAATTTCACAGCTATTCACCATACATTCCCGGAAAGTTGAACTATAACGACGAGATAAAAATTCCCATATATGACCTTGACACATATACGCTCCCTTCAACATCATACTTAGATATAGAAGGAAAGCTACTCACCCACGACGATAAGGAACCAACAAAACTTAAATTTATAAATAACGCTATTTCTTTTTTATTTCGAGAGCTACGATATGAGTTAAATGGAGTTATTATAGACTCTGTTCGAGAGGTTGGACTGGTATCAACGATTAAAAATTATTTAAGTCTTAACGAAAACGAAAGTATTCTGTTCCAAAATGCTGGATGGTTTCCAAAAGCAGGAGATGAAAAAATAATAGTGGACGCCCATGGAAACTTTAACGTGTTTATCCCATTACGATTATTATCAGGATTTTTTGAAGATTTTAGAAAAATTATTATGAATGTAAAGCAGGAGCTTATTTTAATACGATCGAATGATGATGTGGACTCTGTTGTGAGTATAGACGACAGCGAACGACCTAAAGTTGAAATTACAAAATTACAATGGAATGTTGCCCATGTTAGCCCAAGCATGCGTGAACAACTACGATTGAATGGCATAGCTCATAAAAATATTGAGCTACCAATTAAATTCCGTTCGTGGCAAATGATTGAATATCCATCATTAAATAATACAACACGACATACGTGGGCGGTAAAAACTAGTACTAACATTGAGACACCGAGACATATCATTATCGCATTCCAAAAAGGAAGAAAATCCAAAATTACTAAAGATATGAGCAAATTTGATCATAACGACCTCAAAAATATAAAGGTATTTTTAAATTCTGAAAGATACCCTTATAATGACTTACACATTGATTTTGACACCAACAAGTTCGCTCAAATTTATGAGATGTTTGGAAGTTTTCAGACAAGTTATTATAATTTAAGTTTAAACCAACCGATATTTAGTCCTCAAGATTTTAAAACTAAAACACCACTCATACATATAGATTGCTCTAGGCAGAAAGAAGTGATCCAAAATGGGTCCATTGTTCTACGTATCGAATTTGAAACAAATACACCTTCAACACCTGATGTATCAGCATATTGTTTAATTTTACATGAGAAGGAATTTACATATAATCCATTAACAAAAATAGTAAAGCAGTATTAATACGCATGCGTTATAACTGTATATTAATTAATAGTAATAATTAAAAACGTTAGTTCAAGATGAAACGTTTACACGAAAACACAATAGACAACTTTATAGATAATTTAAAAAAACTTAAAAAACAAATTCAGCAGTACGAGGCTTTTAAAGAGGTTATACAAAAATTTAAACAATTGCAAATATGAAACTTGTTATTGACATCCAAGGTTTTAAAATTGAGAATAATAGGTTTATTTGTAAAGAATTGGCGTGTTATTCAGGAGATAAATGTGTAGTATATATATTTAAACCACCTTTCCCATTACGAATGTTACCTCCTAATTTAATTCAGCAAGCGACATGGTTAAGCAAACACCACCACTGCATCTCTTGGAGTGAAGGTTATACCCCCTTATACGAATTAAAAACAATTATAAAGGAATTAACAGACAAAGCTGAAATTGTTTATGTAAAAGGAATGGAAAAAGCGAATTACATAAGAAAATATTCTTCCACACCTGTAATTGAAGTAGGTGAATTTCCACCACTACCAGTATCGGAAGCAAAATGTTTTTACCACTCTAAACAGAAATGTATATGCGCCCTTTCAAATGTATTTTTTATTTATGAAAATTTTGTAATGGAGTAAATTTGAATAAAAACATTATATTTTTTACTTTTTTATTTTTTGATTCAAACTACAATAATAAGTTTTGTCTATAACCTACTTACAGAACCTAAACAACCTTCACATTTGAAGGGGTGTTGATACCCCTTAAACTGCAACCGTTTCAGAATCCTTGGTGGTAGCAGGTCTTCTATTGGTTTAAGAGATTCCAATTGTTGGTATTGGACAAGTTTTTGAAAAAGGGTGTCGAAAGTTGACGTCTTTTTTAAGAATTGGTCCACCCACAACCAAACGTCGGAAAATTTGAAAATTCTTTCCAAAGCTGTGTCTAATAGATAACGCTTCGTCAGGTATTCGTTAACGAACACACGTAATTTTATGGGTAGGCACACATTATCAAACATGTTGTTTTGACCGAGTTCACAAAGTGTCTCCACCCAACAGTATACACAAATTTTATTCATTTTTTTTTGTTGGTATAATATTCAATAGATGTTAAATTAGGTGTTGATTTTTCACTAAGTAATTTCACTTTATCCATAGTAATTTTAATACTTTCTTGAAACATGATTATAGTCTAAACTGATTTTGGAATTACATCAACGAAGTTATATACCATCGACCCCCACTAAACCATATCGAAACCGGTTTTAAAGCTCGTGGCGCTAATATCCGCACCTTTATTTGTTACCAATAATATATTCAACTCTATAATAAGTAGTACAAAAATATTTTATAATTTATTACAAATTATATATAAAAAGATAGAATTACATTTCATCAGTCTTGCAAACAGACATGTAGAATGCTTTATGCACTCATCAATAGGTATATCGTATGGCTCCCATTTGTGTATTTCGACCTTACAGTAGAAACGACATCGACATTCCCTATATGCTAGAACCCTGCTTTGCTTAACAACACGAGTTAACTGCACCTTTTCAATATTTAAAGGACGGTAAACGATCTTAAAACAGATGTATACTACCAAAGTTACCATCGTCAAGACACATTTTTAATTAAAATATATATAAAAATATTTTAATTATTTATTAACAAAATAAAAAAATTAATTATACATATTATTAAAATATATGGTATTACATTGTTAAAACTTCGTTGAACACATTTTTTTTTAACTTCGATATTTTGTCGCCAACATTTTTGCAAAAAAACAGTCGCTGTACTTTAAATGTTCTTCAATTGGTATATCGGAAGGTTCCCATTTATATATTTCAGTATTGCAGTAGAAACATCGAACTACATCACTAACCCCTGTATAGTAAAACCCAGCTTTGCTTAACAACAGGGGTTCAACTGCACCCTTCCAATATTTAAAAGAAAGTAAACGGTCTTCAAATTGCCGCCCAGTACGAGATATACTATCATTGTTACCGTCGTCAAGACACATATTTGACTAATAAGTTAGTTCGGAAAATAATCTATGTATGTAAACTTATATTGGAGGGAGGTATAAGCTTGAAATTTTTAAACAATTATCACATTAATAACACTAATTGTGCTATAAAAAAATTTATATTAACAAAAAAAACTGACAACAAGATACAAAACCAATAAGACCTTGACCGTTTGTTTACATTTGTTACCCACGTTCATATAATAAAAAGAATAAAACCTTGACCGGTTATTCACCTATCTTTGTTTGAACCGGTTTTTTGAATGCATATTCACTTTTTCTTGTCTATGGTCGGACTATAGAATTAAAAGAAAAAATCCAACAAGACCTTGACGGGGCAATTACCCCCATTGTTGTTAAACCTGTTTAGCTCAGTCTTAAAGATGCTACTTTCGGTTGAGTTCTATCCAAAAATATTTGTTAGACAGTAAGCCTTACACATTCAACCATGGAAGTTGGTTCTCCAAGTATCATTGTAGATAGTGGTGTATGTGACTCTAGTACAGATTGGGATAATTGCTGTACTATTAGTGAAGATGGCCCATGCGATTCTACTACGAATTGTAATCTATCTGTATGGAGTTCATCAACACTCGAGCTGTCAGAGGACTTATCTTCTTTGTCGGAGAGTGACATGTCTGATGTAGAGAATGACAGTTTATTGTATAGTGACGTGGAATTTGAGGATGTATCGGAAAATGATGTGTTTTTGGAACCTGTGATAGCACCACCCGAACTGATTGAGGATGTATCGGAAAATAATATGTTTTGCGGACCAGAGATAATACCATTCAAACTAATTAATGAACCGATAATTATCTATTAATCATTTAAATATTAGTACTTTATTATGGTAATATATTTGTAATTCAATTATGTTGCAAATCCTTATTAGTTATTTTTGTACTCAAATTCTATACTTATAACCATATACTTACCATGAAGTTTTATTAAAATCTCTTTTTAATAACTGTATTTAAAAATTTAAAATAAATGTCTTAATGCTTTTCTGTTTTTTCCTTTATTACATACAAAAACAAAATACATGCTTATAACAACAAATCTACTAAGTTATAAATTAGAGCTGGAGGGTTAGATAATAGAACAAGTGATGAGGATTTACTATCTAGGCGTCGCACTATCTAGCTATGGAAAGCTTAAAACAGAAGTGGAAGATCAAGTTAATAGAGCAGAGCTGCAGGTCACCTGAATGAAACAATATGGAGAAAAAAAATATCAGGAAAGAAATGAAAGGTAGGATTTACAAAACAGTCATCAGGTCAATAATGACATACGCAATAGAAACACAACCTGACACAGCGAGAACAAAAAGAATGTTAGAAACAGCAGAGATGAAAACCCTCAGAAAAATCGATGGTAGGGTACTATGGGATAGAGCTAGAAGTCTAAATCTTGAAAAGAATGCTAGAAACAGCATAGATAAAAACCCTCAGAAAAATCGATAGTAAGACACTATGAGAGAGAGCTAGAAGTACAGATATACTACGGAGATGTACGGTGGAGAACATTAAGAAATAGGGGAGAAATAGAAGAGTAGAATGAAATAATTATATGAGTCTAATAACAACAAATAGAGTAGTAAAGATGGTAAGAGACTGTCACCTAATGGGGGGGTGATTAGCGGAAAGACCATGAAAACGATGGAGCGACAACTTACTGGAGGACCATTTAAAAACGAATAGAGTCATATCTACACGAAATAAAGAAGAAGAAAATATAGAAACACCAATTTTTAGATGTTTTTTAACGATATAGAAAATCACAATGAAAAATATGTATACACAAAATGAAGAAGAAGAAAATATAAAAACAACAATTTTTAGATATTTTTTATTAAAAAATAAACAATATATACAAATATAAACATAATTAAAAGTAAACTATATATACTTATATACACAAAATGAAGAAGAAGAAAATATAAAAACAACAATTTTTACATATTTTTTATTCAAAATGAAACAATATATTTATATAAATATCTAAACACAATTAAAAATAAACTATATAGACTATATATACCTATATACACAACTAAAACTAAATATTATATACAAAATAGACTAAAACTAAATTTAATTGACAGGGTCGTCGGGATGGGATCTGTAACAAAGAAATAGCAGAATGTAAAACTACATAAAATATCATAATGATGTATAAAATTAAAGGCGACACTTAATGAAGAAAAAATTAAAATTTCACAATAGATAATAAACTAAATTTTCGTTGTAAAAATTCATGGAAAACTGTTTTATTATAATCCTAAAGAAGGAGAGGTTGGTGTACAAAATTAAAGGTGGTACTTAATGAAGAATAAATTAAAATTCTGTAATAAATAATAAATTAAATTTTCGCTTGTAAAAATTTGTGAAAAACTGTTTTAATTATGATCGTAAAAAGTAAAAGTTAAGGTAAAAAATTGGATTACTCACGGTTTACTCATCCCCCAGCAGCGCAGGAAATCACCACCAGCATTTTCGTTGAAAAAGTCTGTAACAAACAAAAAACATTATCAGTATTGTGTATAGTATATTTGAAGAATAAGCTGGAGTAAATTCTCAGAAAAAAAAACTAAATTGTTAAGCATATTTTAGTACGTGTGCTTTTCGTACAACGTCAATATTTTAGCTTATTTTACGTTGGGTTTGACTATTTAGATAGAAATTTTTCCATGTCACATGGACTATCGTAAAATTTAAATACCTGCTATTGTTAGAACTGTGTAGGCTAGGGTTTTTTCAGCTGGTCACAGACGTACTTTAAGGGTATTACATTATTTGTTTCGGTTTGTTAGATATTTAAACCATTTTCAAAGCATATTATATTTATATAAATCTGTTTATTTTAGTAACGTTATTTATGGTTATTTTTGTCGTTATGATAATGACCCATTAAATAACAAGAAATAAAGAAACTCTTAAAATACACAGGTATTTAGTTAATGGTCTTTTGATAGATTAGATAGAAAAAGTCGATTAGCGAAAGATGGTTTCTGATAAATGTGAACGCTATCTTAAATAGTATAAATTTCGATTTTGTTTGGAAAACCAATGATTAATAAAATGGTTAATGGTCTTTAAATAGTCATTCATTAATATCAGAAAATTTTTGTTTAGTCGATTATAAGCGAGTGAAGAGATCTGACACAGTTGTTTTTTGCAAGAGTGAATAGTGAGTTTATAGAATATGGAATTAACGTGTGATTATACACCAGTTAAAAAATTAAAGTTGAATCATTTATCACTTAACGAAAAGAGTGTTATCCTTAACGTCTACAATTATTTTAAGCAACACAATCCTTCCAATACTGTTGATAGTATAGTTGAAATTTCGTCTAAAGTAATGGGATATTCAAAATCAACTGTATATAACATTTTAAAAGAGGAAAAATCAGCTAGTATAACGCCACCCAAACCGAGACCAGGAAGACCAAAATTGTCGAAAGTGAATGTGGATGAATTCTTCAAAAATGCAATTCGTAGAATGGTCCACTCATTTTTTTTTAACAAACAAATACCAACTTTAGATAAAGTTTTACAAGCCATTACCGACGATCCCGATTTACCCACAATAAGTAGAGACCAACTTTGGAAAGTTTTGCATGAGTTAAACTTTAAGTATGAAAAAGTGGGCAGACAGTCAATGCTTATCGATTCCGAAGAAATTGTGTGTTGGAGACGAGACTACCTCAGAAAAATAAAAAAAATGAGGACAGAAAATAAGAACATTTATTATTTAGATGAAACGTGGGTTAATGAAGGTCATACTGTAGGGAGAGTTTGGAAAGACAAAACTATAAAAACATGTCGACAAGCATTTCTGGAAGGATATTCACCTGGTTTCAAGGAACCAACAGGTAAAGGTCGACGATTAATTGTTACCCATATAGGTAGTATGAATGGATTTCTTAAGGAGGGTTTACTTTTGTTTGAATCAAAAAAGACCTGTGATTATCACGAAGAGATGAACGGAGACGTGTTTGAAGAATATTTCGAACAGATGATTGAATTCATACCTAAAAATTCAGTTATTGTGATGGACAATGCAAGTTACCACTCTAGATTAGTTGAACGTTTACCAACTACTCAATGGAGGAAAGATGAAATTGCAATGTGGTTAACTTCTAAGAATTTAATCTTTGACGATACAATGACAAAAGCAGAATTATTAGAGCTTGCTAAAATTAATAAACAAAATTATAAAAAATATGTCATTGAGGAAATAGCCAAAAAACGAGGAATTGAAATACTTCGCCTTCCACCGTATCATTGCGAGCTAAATCCGATTGAATTAGTATGGGCCGAAGTTAAAAGTAATGTTGCTCGAAATAATACAACTTTTAAATTGTCAGATGTTACTATTCTTTTTCATAAATCAATATCCGAAGTAACGACTGAACATTGGCAAAAATGTATTAATCACGTTATGGATATTGAGAAAAATATGTGGAAGCTTGATCATATAATAGATAGCAGTATAGAACCTATAATAATTCATCCCGGATCGGATAACACTTCGTCTGAAACAGAATATGAGGAAGCTTAACTTTAAACTGTAGCTCAGAAGTTTATTTTACATTTGAACTAATTGCCGACAACTTCATTGTTTATTTTTTATTTATTTTTTATTGCTAATATAATTTTCATTCTTATTTCCAATATTATTAGTATTAAGAATATTATTATTTATTAATAGGAATATATAAAAATTTACAGTTTTTCTGTATGTATTTTACGTTTCAGTATAATTTATTGTATTTTATTATTTTATATTAACTGTATGTTTCACAAATAATAGAATTTTTATTCTTTTTATGTATATCTTTTTATTTTAAACCAGTATTGGATTGGATTACTTTGTTCTAAATATCCAAATAAATTTAAGGCAAACTTTTCTTTTAAGATTACGTTTTAGTTAGAAGATGTGCACGCCTATGTATTTCGAGGTGCGAAGATTAGTATTCTGAGAATTTACTCCAGCTTATTCTTCAAATATACTATAATTATTATTAATAACATTACGTAAATTTTGTTAGTAAAATTGTTGCAACATATTGTAATAAAAATTCTTACCTCGAGAATCCGTTCTTACAGTATTGGCCAGGAAAGTTTTGGTGTTTTTTATGTCTTGTGACAATCGAATTTGTTCTTCGTGGAAAGCCACCATAATTTTTTCAGCATATGCTAAAATATTTTCGGTGGCTTTCTTAAGCAGCTCACTATTTTTTACACTTTCGTTCAAACTTTCCTGGAGACGTTCCGCATGCTGCTCCAGAGCCGACACAACTCCCCCCTTGTAATTTTCGCAAAACGCCTGATGGTGAGTTTCTACTTTGTTCGGGATTTGTAGGGCGCTTGCGGCTACATTAATCAATGACGGCTCTGAATTCGATAATTTTTTTTCCCATACTTGGGTTTCCGTCAACGGTTTCTCTCTTGGTGGTGATTCCCTATCGGATACTTCTATTATATCTTCGATAGAGGGTAAGTTTTCATCTGAAAGTGTTCCCTCTTCAGAGTCGGAGATTTCACTATAGTTCGCAGCCTTTTCGGCGGCATGTAAAATTTGATCTGTCTCGACAATCGCCGCGGAGTGCATCATTTTCTTCAAATTGTTCTTTTTATTCAAATTTATTTTATAAATTAAGCGTTGCGCTTCGCTTATTTTTTTCGCGCCGACGAAAACCACACTTTCTTCTGAAGGTGCACGGCGACGCGATTGAAAATCGACTTTTACACACCGACGACGGCGAGACTGAAGATGACTGCGGTTTTGCAAACTCCGGTACACTTTCAAACAAAATTCTTTTCTTCGCCAACAACCCCGGCTCGCGACGCGCAGAACGTTGTTCGGTTTTCATTGTGAACAGAAGAGACTATTTGAAATTGCATAACTTAAACGGGGTTATACACAACAAACCGAACCCAAGCCAAGCAACGCGAAATGGTGGGTAAAACAGGATCTACACTTGCTGTAACAAAGAAAGGTGAATACTCGAAGGCGATGTAAGCTCTCGCAAATGAAGAATACTCTTCCATGACCTCTACATAGACAACAAAGAAAGGGTATTGACCGGCTATAGTTGAGTTTATGTCTGCACAGCTTTGCACTTATTGTTGGTTTGCACATCAAGTTTTTTTTCATTTTTTTTTTTTTTTTTTTTCATTTTTTATATTTTTTTATTTTTGAGGTTTTTTTTTTCTTTATTTTTAGTCCTACACCCACCTTCCAACCACTCTAATGAAAGGTCTTGACGCCAGGAATACGAATATGTTATTACTTTGAGAAAAACTTAACGCGTAAAGCGGTAAAACGCTAAAAAGCGTATTTTTAGTCCTACATCACGTTTCGACCACTCTAATGAAAGGTATTGACGCCAGGAATATGAATATGTTATTACTTTGAGAAAAAATTAACGCGTAAAGCAGTAAAACGCTAAAAAGCGTATTTTTAGTCCTACATCACGTTTCAACCACTCTAATGAACGGTATTGACGCCAGGAATACGAATATGTTATTACTTTGAGAAAAAATTAACGCGTAAGGCGGTAAAACGCTAAAAAGCGTTTTTTTTAGTCCTACATCACGTTTCAACCACTCTAATGAAAGGTATTGATGCCAGGAACACGAATATGTTATTATTCTTTAAAAAAAATTATGCATATAGTGGTAAAGCGGTAAAAAAACTATTTTTTGTTAAATTTTACTTTTAACCCTGCTTATAAATGCGGTAATTATCTATATTTGGAATATATTGTTAATTTTTGTAATTATTTACTCTAATAATACCATAAAACCGGTATTTCCAGTTTAAAACCGGTATTTCTAGTTTAAAACCGGTATTTCCAGTTTAAAACCGGTAATCAAAACAAGTTTATATTTATACCCCACACTTCTTTCGTTATTGTTCATTCTTGTGTCGTACAGTCACCTAGCTTCAGTCAACAACCATGCAGTGTAACTCTTGTTTAAAAGTTTTATCCAACAAAAGCAGTGTAAGTAGGCATAAACGGGAAAGTTGTCCGGAACGATTCAATAAAGGGAAAAAGGTGAAACTTAATGATGACCCAGATGTTGTTACATCAGCTAATAATTACAATTCAACCATTGTAGAAGCAACTCCCTTTAGATCTATTGTTCATCCAGTTACCACTACATCCAATGTTATCGAATGTCAAGATTGTTATAAAAAAATTTCTGGGAGAGGGCTAACAGGACATTTACGTAGTAATTCGCACGAAAGTGTTATTAGTAATGATAGTGGGGTTGAGAAACTATCAAGTGCGTTTAAAAATCGTATCGGTAGTTACCGCCTTTCTAGCAACAAACATCATACTGATTACTTAGAATTTTTTAGTGAAATTGAAGGTAACGTTTTGAAGCTCCTACATAACTATTTACATAAATTTAAAGTGTTAAAAGTTAATTTCGAACTTTACTCTATGTACACAATACCTGAAAAAGATACTTATGATTTAAAATCATTTAATACAAAAAATCAGATTATTACTATTTCTACTAATTTGAAACAAGCATATCAAGATTTTATTAGGGAGATATTACCCAAGGTTTCGGAAATACAAGAAAAGGAATCTGGATGGAGTCTTTTACAAATCCAATCATTAGAAGTTAACATTAATAAGTACAACCCTCTACGATCTTCTTCATATATCAGGTTACCACGACAAATCGAGATGAAGAAAGCAATTATTAATATAATGAATAAAGATGAAGCATGTTTTGGTTGGGCGGTAAACGCATCAATTTTTGATCCAACAGGTAAATCCAATCTTACTACTTCTTATCCGCATTATACTAGTCTCTTAAAGTTCCATAATATAGAATTCCCTATGAAACTCTCAGATATACCAAAATTTGAATTACTTAATAATATTTCGATTAACGTTTTTGGGATTAGTGAATGTTTTAAAAATAATATCACACAATTGGAAATCGTTGGGCCGTTATACCATACAAAATCTAAAAAAGCTACACATGTTAACCTATTACTTATTTTTGATGAGTACGGGAATAGTCATTATTGTTACATTAAAAATTTATCGCGGTTAATATCAAAACAAAAATCACACCATAATGGTCAGACTTTTCTATGCAATGGTTGCTTACAATTTTTCTCATCCTTAGAACGTCTTCGCAAACATGAAGACAACGATTGCAACTTTGTATATACTAAGCTTCCAACTACCAACATGATTCTCAATAAATATGGACATTTACAAAAAGAAAATATCTTACAATTTTCCAACTTTCAGAAACAAATGCAAGTTCCGTTTGTTATATATGCTGATTTTGAAAGTATACTGCAACCGATACAATATGCAACACCTTCTGATAATTCCTCGTTTACTGTCAAAACCTATCAGCATACACCATATTCATTCGGTTTTTATGTTAAATGTTATTTTGATGACAGTTTATCAGAACTTATCATTTATCGCGGTGACAACGTGGTTGAGAAGTTTATTCAAAAACTAGAAGAAAAAGTTTACACTATTTATCATAAATATCTTAAATATATTAAACATATGAAAAAACTCACGCCAGAAGAGGAATTACAATTTTTTACTAGTAAATGTTGCCACATTTGTGATAAACCGTTCGATATTAACGAAATTAAAGTTAGAGATCATTCACATCTAACAGGGTTGTTTTCTGGCGCAGCGCATAACGCTTGTAATTTAAATTACAAATTACCTAAGTTCATACCTGTTTTCATGCATAATTTAACCAATTACGATTCACATCTGTTTATAACAAAATTAGCTCAAAATAACGAAAAAATTGATGTTATTGCACAGACTAAAGAAAAATATATATCATTCACCAAACTACTTTTAGTTGATCGTGGTGATTTAGAGCAAAATATATATTTAAAATTAAGGTTTGTGGATTCTTTCAGATTTCTACCTCATTCACTGGATAATTTAAGTAAAACCCTAAATAATAATCAATGTCTAGAGTTACAAAAATATTGTCGATCAAATGAAGAGTTCGGATTGTTACGACAAAAGGGTGTTTTCCCTTATTCATACCTGGATAACTTTTCAAAACTTGGTGAGGTATCTTTACCCACACAAGAAGAATTTTTCGATATTTTAAAAGGTGAAGGCATTTCCGATGAAAAGTACTTACGAGCTAAGCGAGTTTGGGAAGTTTTTAATTGTAACACCTTAGGAGAGTACTCAGATGTTTATTTAAAATCAGATATTTTATTATTAGCTGATGTGTTCGAAAACTTTCGACATAATTGTTTATTTAACTATAAACTAGATCCTGCTCAATATTTAACAGCTGCATCACTTAGCTGGGATGCTATGTTGCGTAAAACTAATGTTCAGCTTGAATTATTGACGGATATAGACATGCTCCATTTTTTTAAAAAGGGTATACGTGGAGGTATAAGTCAGTGTAGCACTACAAACCTTTATGGTTACGCTATGAGTCAATTCCTTCCGCATGGTGATTTTCGATGGTTAGATGATGTAGAAATCACTCATTTTGATTGTTTATCAGTCGATGATGAATCTCCAAAGGGGTATGTCTTAGAAGTTGATTTAGCTTATCCTGAAACATTACATGATTTCCATAACGACTTACCGTTTTGTCCTGAAAATCTGATTCCTCCTAATAGTAAAGATCCCAAGCTTGTATTAACGTTGTTACCGAAAAATAAATATATTATCCATTATAGAAATTTGAAACAGTGTACTGAACAAGGTTTAAAGATAACTAAAATTCATCGAATTCTAGAATTTTCTCAATCACCGTGGTTAAAACCTTATATCGAATTAAACACAAATTTACGTAATTCTTCAAATAATGAATTTGATAAAAGTACATATAAAAATTACACAAACTCCATTTACGGGAAAACTATGGAAAACGTTGATAAGAGGGTTGATATTAAACTTTTATCTCACTGGGAAAACTTGCCTGGAAGCGTCGGTGCTGAAGGGTTTATTAGTATGCCGAATTTTCACTCTGTTTCAATATTTTCTGATAATTTGGTTGCAATTCAAATGAATATCCTAAAAATAATTTACGACAAACCGGTATATGTCGGTTTTTCAATTTTAGAAATATCCAAAATTCGTATGTATGATTTTTTTACAATTACATTAAAGCTAAATATGTAAATAATGCCTCACTTTTGTATACCGACACTGATTCATTAATTTTACACATTCAAACAGAAAACGTTTACCGCGATATCAAAGAAAACCTTCATTTATTTGATACATCCAATTACCCCGCCGATAATATCTTTAATATACCAAAAACACCATCAGTGGTTGGTAAATTAAAGGATGAGTTTAAAGGTAAACCAATTACAAATTTTTGTAGTACTGGTGCCAAAGCTTATTGTGTGACATTAAGTAACAATGATAACCTTAAAAAAGCTAAGGGGATTTCCAAAAACGTTATAAATAAATCTTTAACATTTACGGATTATAAACAAGTAGTTGATAATACTAATGCGAAAATTTATCGTAAAATGTATACATTTAAGTCACATTTACATGAAATGTATACTGAATTAAAAAATAAGGTTGCTTTAACTTCCCACGATGATAAGAGATATGTTATACCCGGAACTATTAATACATTAGCGTGGGGTCATTACAAAATAGATACGTTTATACCTAACCAACAACAACAAAATCTCGATTATTTAATCCAGCAAGCTAAACTACTTCTACCAGAAGCAAAAAATGATGGTGGGGATGAATTTTATGTAGACAGTTTTGAAATGGATTTTTTATCGTAGTGGGGGAGTTTGTTGGTGGGGTGTTTGTTTAATAACACGTTGTAGAGCTAATTCCTACAGTTCTTCATCAGCTTTACTGCTAGTATTTACAATGTGGATGTGTTACGTTACCGAAATTGAAGTTACGGATTTAAAAAGTGGTGGTCAAAACTTACACCAACTTTTTTCAAATCTGGAGTTTGATGCTTCTCATGAAGCCGTTTATGGTGCAGTGCGTCCATCATCTTATTCTCCAGAATTTTGTACAGAATTAGCTAAAAAATATGAAAAAGGTGCTGAAATCTGTGACTTGTATCTTAAAAACCAAATATGTTTATATGGATTTGTATCGTTACTAAAAGTTGTAAAGTTGGATGGTTATTTAATTCGAATAAAAGACTATCTTCCATCTGTTTTATACGAAAAAGAAGAAAATAACGAAGATGATACTTCCAGTAATGAAGTTATTGATAAAGACATTGATGGTGTGGTTGAAGATGGTTCAAGTAAATCACAAACTTAATAATCTTATATTTTACTTTATTGTATTAACTTTATTGTATTAACGGTATAATGTATTTAATAAAAGCATTTCTGTACTAATAATAATAATTGTTTTATTCGCGTATTTAGCATTTATTAATATGGTGTGAGTGTAAAATGTATCTTGTTTCCACCACATATTCTATATAATGAATTTATCCAAATAAAGCTACCGTGTTTGGAACACTATTTAACTTAACTATTCTCTTTCACTATTAACCTACTTTTTGTTTTTTCTTATTTTACTATATAAAAATAAAGTTTACTTTTGCTAATGCTTGTTTTTACATACCTGACCTGTTTGACTTTCACTAATAATGTATATTTTTATCCTTTGTGTGTAACATTCATTAACCCCTTGATTATTAACCTTGACCGTTCATTGACCCTTTGACCGTTCATTGACCCCCTAACCGGTCTTTGACCCCTTTACCGGTCGTTGACCCCTTTACCGGTCGTTGACCCCTTGACCGGCTATTGACCCCTTGACCGTTCATTGACCCCCTGGACCGGTCTTTAACCCCTTTACCGGTCGTTGCCCCCTTGACCTTGACCGGTCGTTGACCTCGTCAGTGGTGGGGGGTATACAAAATGGTGGGGGGTATACGGACGGTGCGGCTAGAACTCTCACCCCTTACCTTACCATTGGAGGGGGGTATAATAATGGTGGGGGGTCGGTGGTGGGGGGTATACGAACGGTGCGGCTAGAACTCTCATTTGCCCTCTACTACAACAGATAATAATGGAAACAGCCACTACTGCTTAATTACAAATTTATCCAGACTTGTGCGAAGCCAGAAGACTAAACGTCAAAACCAAACTTTTATTTGTGACGGATGCCTACAATTTTTCTATACCCAGCAACATTTAACCAAACACCAAGAATTTGACTGCAACCATCTACGAACAGAGGTGCCGTATACTGATTTAAAAATTAATAAATATGGTGAGTACAGACCTGAAAACATACTTAAATTTACTAATTTTGAACGACAACTACCGGTACCGTTTGTCATATATGCTGATTTTGAAAGTTTATTGAAACCTTTTGCTTACACTGAACCTAACAACAAAGAATCTTTTACTATAAAAACATATGAGCACGAGCCTTTTTCATTTGCTTTTTATGTAAAATGTAACTTCAATGATAAATTTTCTAAATATTATTCTTATCGGGGTCCTAATTGTGCGGAAGTTTTTACTGCCATGATTGATGGTATAGTACAAAAATTGTATCATAAGCACTTTAAACATGTTAAACCTATGAGTCCATTAACAAAAGAACAAATTAATGAATTCGATACAGCTACTTTGTGTCACATTTGCGGTAAATTGTTTGAACAGGGAGATGAAAAAGTGCGAGATCATGATCATTTAATTTCGGAAAACAATTTTCGAGGTGCCGCTCACTCGGTATGTAACTTAAATTATAAAATTCAAAATTATCTTCCTATTGTCCTGCACAATTTGTCTAATTACGATTGTCATCTGTTTATCAAAAAACTGTGTATGAACGAAGAGCGTATTGATGTAATTGCACAAAACAAAGAGAAATATATTTCATTTTCTAAATATTTATTAGTGGAAAAGTCTAATGACTCTAAAGCTCCAAATGTTTATATGAAACTGAGGTTTGTAGACTCTTTCCGCTTCTTAGCAAGTTCTCTAGATAAATTATCTGAAACATTAAAATCAGATCAGTGTAATGAAGTAAGGAAACATTTTCCTAATGAAGAAGAATTTAGATTGATTAGACAGAAAGGTGTTTTCCCCTATACATATGTAAATAGTTTTGAAAAATTGAACGAAACTTGGTTACCAAATAAGGAATGCTTTTACGATAATTTAAAAGGAGAACCCGTTTCTGACGAAGACTATAAACGAGCTTCTGAAGTGTGGACAATTTTTAAATGTACTACTCTTGGTTCTTATTCTGATGTGTACTTAAAATCAGATGTTCTGTTATTGGCAGATATCTTTGAAAATTTTAGAAAAGTTTGTCTGAAACAATACAATTTGGATCCTGCGCATTACTTAACAGCGCCTTCTCTAAGTTGGGATGCTATGCTAAGATATACAAAAATAGAGCTTGAACTTTTGGTAGATATCGATATGATTCATTTTTTCAAGAAAGGGATTCGCGGCGGAGTGAGTCAATGTTCAAAAAGGAAAGTTGTTGCTAATAACTCATTTGTATCAAATTATGATCCTTTACAACCAAATGCTTATATTATGTACTTAGATGCAACCAACTTATATGGAGCTGCGATGAGTAACTATCTTCCTACAGGTGGATTCAGATGGCTAGAAAACTGTGATAATTTTGATTGTTTTGCAATAGCAGATGATTCGTTCAAAGGATATGTGTTGGAAGTCGATTTAGATTATCCAACCAACTTACATAATATTCATAACGATCTGCCGTTTTGCCCTGAACCGATAAAGACTTCAAATAATCAATACACAAAACTTGTGCCAAATCTGTACGATAAAAAAAAAGTACATCATTCACTACCGTAATTTAAAGCAATGTCTTAAACACGGTTTACAATTAGTGAAAATACACACAGTGTTAGAATTTTCCCAATCTCCCTGGTTAAAAACTTATATTGATTTAAACACAAATCTTCGTAATTCGTCTAAAAACGAGTTTGAAAGGGATCTGTTTAAGCTTTTAGTTAACTCTATCTTCGTAAAGACTATGGAGAATGTAGATAAGAGACAAAATATACGCTTATTAAGTCATTGGGAAAACAGGAAGCAACTTAGGGGTGTAAAGTCATATATCGATAAACCCAATTTCAAAACATGTTCAATTTTTGAAGAAAATTTAGTAGCTGTTCATATGGAACGACTAAGAGTTGTATATGATAAGCCCCTTTACGTAGGCTTTTGCATACTTGATCTATCTAAAACGGTGATATGTGATTTCTTTTACGATTACATCAAACCAATGTATAAAAACAATGCTACTTTATGTTATACAGACACAGACTCTCTTATATTAGAAATTAATGCAGACAATGTTTACAATGACATTAAGAACAATATATCATACTTTGATACATCCAATTATCTCACCGATAATATTCACGGTATCCCCAAAACTCCATCAGTCATCGGAAAAATGAAGGATGAATTCAAAGGTGTTCCTGTTGAAAGTTTTATTGGGACAGGCGCAAAAGCTTACTGTGTTAAGTTATCAAATTCTAACTTATTGAAAAAAGCAAAAGGTATTTCAAAAAATGTAACCAAACATCAGCTTCAATTATCAGATTATATTCAAGTTATAGAAGATAAAAAATCAATTCTTAGAAAAATGTATGTTTTCTCGTCTCACTCACACACCATATACACAGAATTAAAAAATAAAATAGCATTATCATCATCGGACGATAAAAGAGTAATTTTACCAGATAATGTTCACACCTTGGCTTTAGGTCATTTTCTCACTAGGAGAAATTTACAGGGAGATTTAGATAGATTAATTGAGGAGGCTGTAGGTTTATGTGAAAATGATGTACAGTTGGAGGATTTAGATATGCTACATGATTTATATGTTGGAGATAACCTAGATTTAAGTCTATATATGAAATAAAAAACTTTATTATATTAAATAATGTGTTTTATTATTTATTATTTTAAAAATATACTTTATGAAGGTATACAAACTAAATATATTACAAAAAATTTAATCAGACATTATAAAATTCTCATACAAAAAAAATACATTTGATAAAGCGCATATACAATTGGTTTTTTCGTGGTAAAAACATGTAGATTCCATGGGTTGAAGATGGGGATACTCATCAAACTCGTACACTGGAGCATTTGAGTACTTCCTTATGTAATTTGCTTTTTCCAAACCTTTTACGTATACCATAGCAGCATTAGTTGTTATTTTTTCTAAAATATTTGGTAGTTGGTGAATAGGTGTGAAACCATTAGTCCAATTAATACAGTGATGATTATTCATCAGCCATACAGCCTGTCTATGAAAATCTGGAGGAAGCATTCTTAATGGGAATGGGGGTTTAAACACGAAATGAGTTATATGACTTCCATCATATGCTGCCAATTCTTTTATGATAAATGTGTTATTTTCCATTTTAAAACCTTGAACATCTATTACCAGCTTCATATTTTTAGGTTAGATAATTGTTGAACAACCCGTTTTTGGTTTTCGTAATACACAATATCAGCTTTTAGTTTAGCTATATTTTGAAGGTACTGCTCTAACCTCCGCAAATATTCATCCAACATTGTTAACTGACAATGTTTTAGTTGGAATCAACTATTAAATAGATCGAGGAGCATGCGCATTACAACTGCCTTACAATTTTAGTTAGAGGATTATAATTAAATTCTTTTTCATGTAAAATTAAACAATAAGCTGATACAGTATCACCAACATTTTTGCTGGTTAATTGTTGAACAACCCGTTTTTGGTTTTCGTAATACACAATATCAGCTTTTAGTTTAGCTATATTTTGAAGGTACTGCTCTAACCTCCGCAAATATTCATCCAACATTGTTAACTGACAATGTTTTAGTTGGAATCAACTATTAAATAGATCGAGGAGCATGCGCATTACAACTGCCTTACAATTTTAGTTAGAGGATTATAATTAAATTCTTTTTCATGTAAAATTAAACAATAAGCTGATACAGTATCACCAACATTTTTGCTGGTTTCAAATTCAAGTCTTAATGAAACAGAACCACTTTGAAGAATTTCTTTCTGGCGAGAACAATCAATATAAGCAATAGGAGTATTAACTTTGAATTCTTCAGGGTTAAATATAGGTTGATTAGTTTGAATATGATAGTAAGATTCTTGGAAATTTGCAAACATTTCATATAATGTAGCAAAGCGGTTGGTATCAAAATCCAAGTGTAAATCATGATATGGAAATTTTTCAGAGTTTAGGAACACACGTACATTTGTTAAATTACAATGATCAAATTTACTCATATCTTTTAATAATTTTCCTTTGCGTCCGTTTTGAAAAGCTATTGCGATATGTCGTGGACTTTCTAATTTTGTTGATGTTTTGACAGGCCATGTATGTCTTGTTGCATTGTTTAATGTAGGATATTCAATTAATTCCCAGCTTCTAAATTTAATAGGTAGATCTACATTACTACGAATTATCTTATTGAGCCGTAGTTGTTCGCTAATATTAGGTAGAATATGTGGTACATTCCAATAAAGCTTATTTAGTTGAATTTTTGGTTTTTCTGATTCATCTGTTGCGATGACTGCATCTAGATCATCTTTTTCGCGTATTAGAATTAATTCTTGCCTCATATTAACGACGACTTTACGAAAATCTTCAAATAGGCCAGACCATATTTTTAAGGGTATACATACATTAAAATTACCATGTGTATCTATAAGAAGGTTGCCATCTTTAGGAAACCATCCACTATTTTGAAGCAATTTAGATTCGTTTTCGTTATAAGATAAATAATGTTTTAATGTAGAAACTAACCCAATATTCCTCACAACGTCAATTATTACGCCATTTAACTCATATCTTAGTTCTCTAAACAAAAACGAGATACCATTATTAATTAGCTTAAATTTTGTAGGTAATCTGTTTTGATCTGTAGATATTTTTCCTTCTATGTAAATATAGCTATTACAAGGTAATGTTAGCTCATCCAAATCCTGAATAGAAATTCTTATTTCATCGTTATAATTTAAATTGGCAGTAGAAAATGGCTGGTATTGTTGAAATCTATAATCTTCAATAGTTGTGTCACTAAATGGCTGACCCAAAACATTTAATATATCCATTATACTAAAACTTGAAAACCAAGAGACTTTAAAAATACGCGATTTTCTGATGTTATCGAGTTGGAGGTTGGCTTTGTACTAATTTCTTTAGTATATATCTTATTTTTATATTGTTTATAGGGATGTTCAATGCGATAAAATTGCCATACCATTTTATTCAATTTTTCTAAGATGGAGTCTAACAGTAATTGTTTCGTTGCCAAAATTTACCAAGTTTCCAGCTTGATCGAGTATTTTCACAGTAATGTTGTTTATGGTTTTAACGCTGACGGGGTAATACAGTATTGTCAGAGGTTGTTCGACTATTTTATACCCGTTGGGAACTTGTGGAAAGAATTGGTGTATAATGTGCACAGGTTTTCCATTTAAGAATGATCCAATTGCAATGTTGCAATCGAGGCAAATTGTGTTAACTTTTAAAATGTTTACTTTGTTTATAGAAGTATGAGATATATTTGGTTCAAGTATAATTTGCGGAAACCCTAGAAGTTGCCCGATAGAATTATCAACATTAAAATTAATCCTATCACTGCTATTAATGATTACTTTTTCAGTTTGTGTATTTGCTGTTATATTAACAGTGGTACCAGCTGATAGCATTTCCTTCTCTATGAGTTTAATTATGTCATTTATTTCGTAAGCCCCTGTTGGAATTCTTAATGTGAATCGATCATTACTACCCCAAACAAGCAAATTATTGTTTTCATCGATATTCGCAATACTATTGAAAGTATCAAAATTGGCAACTCCTATTTCATAGTCCATATTTTCATTAAGATATAGTGGTGGGTTAAAGTCACCACTTAAAACGGAAGATGCTCCGCTTAATATGAATGTATATACCATGGTGGCTAAGAGATAACTGAATTAGATTAATTAGTTATATTGACTAAATAAAAATTTTAAGCAATAGTGGCCACAATGATACGAATTATAGTTTTGAATAACATTATAATTAAATTGTATAAAAACGTTTCCATTACTCTTAAAGTATTCAACTAATTCAGTAGGTGGGGATAAATTTCCATAAATTTCCGTCAAAATAAATAATACACTTATTCTTTTTAGAATATGCAGTCCAATGGGTTCCGCTTCCGTTTTCAGTATCAAGATTAACTATTCCACATTCATTTTGTTTAATTTTTTGCGGCAGAGAATCACGCATAAAAACACCACGAAAGTGGGGGATCTTTAATATTTTAGCATATTTTTCAAGATTTTTGTTTGTCAGTGCACGCTTAAGTAGCTTTATCGGGAGCGTTTTGAAGATTTTTTTTTTCCCCTTTCTGGTCTTTATTCCGTATCCTTTGTACGGTCTCAAGTAAAACCCCATTCCTTTTTTCGTTGCTTCTTCCATTGCTAAGTTATGTCTTTGTTGTTCTGCTAATTCTTCACGATCAGCTTTAGCTTTATTGACTGCGCTCGCAATGGAGGCGGCACCTCCCCCGACAGCTCCTAAAGCCCCTAGTAAGGGCAATAACAAAGGTAAAAAGCCACCTTTTTTTGGTGGCTTAATAACACGCTTCTTTTTTCCCACCTTTTTTGGTTTAAGACCCATTCCAAGCTTGCGTTTACCTTTCATTGCAGTAGTTACAAACCAAGCAGCAACTTTTTCACCTAGTTTAGCGTCTTTTGCTCTAACTCGTTCCCACGCTTTATTCTCCAATATTTTGTCTGCTTCGTGTCGGTCACGTAAATCTTTATTTTGAGAATATGCAATATCGTGTTTTTTACAAGCAGCGTCTAACGAATTTATTCCTTCGTCTCCTCGCCTCAGCCTTTCTTGTAGACGCGTTCCTGGCCCGCAGAATCTATATCCTGGTATATGTGCTTCAAACGGAAGTTTGTTGATTAGACTATCGATCAAACCTTTTCCACGACGTGTTCGCACTTGCTTACACCTCACCATTCTGGTACTTATATTTCAAACACACCCTATTTATACTTTCAGTTGTTGTCAAACTTGAATACAATGAAGATCAAAGAACATAGCCTACGCCTTCCTATTACAAACCATGATATTAACTCAAGAGAAGTCATGGGGAAACATGGTCTTTTATTTGGTGGAGATTCTAAAAGGGGTTTAATTATTGGACCAAGCGGATGTGGTAAAACTAATGCAATGTTATCACTAATAGATCATCCTAACGGGTTAAGGTTTGAAAATTTGTACATATACTCCAAGAGTTTACATCAGCCGAAATATATTTACTTACGAAATTTAATCAGTCCTTTAAAAGAAATAGGTTATGAGGAATATACGAATGCTGAAGATATTATTAGTCCGGAACATATAAAGGATAATTCAATCATAATTTTTGATGATGTAGCCTCATGTGATCAAAAAATTATTCAGCAGTATTTTTGTTTTGGTCGGCACAAATCTACAGATTGTTTTTATCTTTCACAAACTTATTCTGCAATTCCTAAACAACTTATTAGAGATAATGCGAATTTGTTGATAATATTCAAGCAAGACATGACAAACTTAAAACATATATATGACGACCATGCTAATATTGATATGTCGTTTCAAGAATTTAGAGATATGTGTTCTCAGTGTTGGAAAAATAACTTTGATTTTATGACTATTGACAAAGATTGTACATCGTCATCGGGCCGGTATCGAAAAGGGTTTGACAAGTATATAAGCTTATAAGCGCCTAACATGATCTTAGTCACCATGGATCCTCACTTGACAAAACAACTCATTAAAGGTAGACAAGCATTGAAGAAAAAATATAAAATTTTAAAACGGGGTATTACCAGTTCCCAAATACAGTTGGAAAAAAATTATGCTCCTATTACTAAACCCATCAAAGAATTGGTTACCGCATTAGAAGCAAAACAACCTTCTGGTGTTAAACGAGAAATTGTTACTCCTAAATCTGAAACATTAACCTCTCGTACATCATTGACTCCTATTAAATCTGACAACATGCCTTCTTTTGTAACTGAAAACCTAAGTCCTATCAAAAGAAATCCATCGACTTTCACAAAATTAACATTTATGACACCAAATGTAATGGATAGCACCCGTATGGAACCTACTAATTTTACAACAAATGAGACAACATTTGCATCTAGGAATACGTCACCTGACAATACACTGGAATGCGATGATGAATATATGGAAGATCAGATTTCTCAGTTTTATCGAACACTTCCTCAACATATTTTGGAAGACTACTTTGAGCACTTTACAACTCCCCTACCCAGAGAGTATATTGAGGGAATGGTGCGCGATACCGATAAAAAGTTCGATCATATCCTAGGCGTTTTTCACAACCCTGATGAAGAAAAATATTATGTAGGAGATTCAGAAATCAATTTCCAAAATGCTAATTTGAGAATAAAGGGTGTGGATTACAATGGTACTGATGGACTTTATCAACTATTATTTTTAAAAAATCCGGTCAGATATACCAAGACTGATATTGCTAATTTCGTTGATATAATAAAACGAACAAATGCACACCGCAGAGATAATAGAGAAGATTTGCCAGTTCGTAAATTCTCAGCTGATATAAAAGATAAGTGGACTCATATAGTTAAACCCAACTTAATTGAACGCCTACGCCCGAGAACTGGTTCGGTACCTGATTCAGTTTTAAGAAAAGTAATCACGAGAGGAATGTCTTCCAAACGAGGTGGAAATATGACTATGATGGATTATACAACAAAAGCAGTTGACTACAAATACTTCGATAATTACAATGAACTGGTTAAGAGATTAGAGTTGCTTGTGGCATCTCAACAAGCGGGTAACACAGGGAACAATAACGAAATTGTATCAATTATAGAGGAATTGAGAGAGGGTGGAATTATTGCATAAATAGAAGCTCATTCTTTATTTACCCACAGTACAAATATGCCGTTTAACAAGTTCAATCAACACTATCTTACTGTTTCTGGTACTACGGAAGAAAATGTTTCATCTCCTTTAGATCTTCCATTCTACATTTGTCAGCCATCAGATTATCGTAGTGTATGTATAATCACTATTCGCGGAAAAAAAGATCTTAAAGTTAACAAAGATTTCTTTGTATTGGAACATAAAAGTGTTGGTTATACTATTCCAGTGACTGGAACAGTGAAAAACATTGTATGTTATCCAGATATGCTAAAAGTAAAATACCAGAATGCATCCAACATGATATATGAGTTGGTTGACGGCAACGGTATTACTAAAAATGATATCATTGCATTCCCTCTTGTACAATACAAAGCATCAGATGAAATTTATGTTCAATTTACAGTACATTGCCCCTTAGTAAAAAATGAATAAAATACCAATAAAATTCTGTACATATTTAACGTTTTTATTAAATTTAACATACAATTAATAATACTTATTCTTCTCATTTTTTTGGTTACTGGTCCATCGCAATTACTGGTTGACTCCTTATCGGAATAATAACCAGAATCTTCATCATCGGTATCATATAGCACAGATGGAAGGTATTTTTTAAATCTTTTTAGATAGAAACCAAGATCTAATTTATGTAACAAAGTCACAAACCCATAAAGATCAATTTGTTTTTCTAGAAATAAATCACAAAGCTCACATCCTTTTGTATATCTTTTGGACTCCTGCTTACAATATTCATCAGGAAAAAAACCTCTTCCATAAACTAGTTCGTGTTCAGTGTCCCATTGTAGTTTTCTAAATGTTTCTTGTATACTTCTTACACCAGTCTCGAGATCTGTTACCGGTAGATCTTCAGAATACATTGCCCACATTTTTTAGTACACACTAAAACTTTGACACATAGACTGTTTATTTCTTTCCATTTATAGTATTTCTCCCCACCATTTCATGAAAAATAATCTTTTATTCTATTCATTTCCTATATTTAGGACTTCCTCATTATCTACTGATTTATTTTTGGACTTTTTCTTATCTGATAGATTTTCACCTTATCAACGTTTTTTCTTATCTACCGGTTTTTTCTTATCTACAGATTTATTTTTAGACTCACTCTCTTATCTAACGATATTTGTATCCAACGATATTAATCTATATTTAATTAATTAAAGCGATTGCATAAAAAAAGGTACCTTGTCTCGTTTTGGTTCATTACCAGATATGCATTTAAACAAGTTCAATCAACATTATCTTGCAAATTGCTCTTCAGATGAGATTATTTCGTCTCCTTTACGACAATTGCAATCAGCGTTCTATATTTGTGATTCTTTTGATTACCATGTAAAGTCTCTAATTCGTATACGAGGAGAAAAAAAAGTTAGCCTTAATAAAAAATGTTATGTTCTTGATAATGGCGGAACAGCATTTAAGTGCCCTCTTAAGGCTAAAATTGAAAGTGTTGCTCATTACGCAGCCGATGGAGATGTAGAGATAAATAGTAAAACATATAAATTTCATGAATTGGCAGGTATTACCCTAGAAAAAGACGATATAATAGTATTTAAGCTGGGTAAACCGAATAGTATCTGTATTGAACTTCTGTTGCAATGTCCTTTAGTAAAAAATGTCTAAGGCTCAGGTTGTTCGAGAACTGCATGCGCCAGCTAGAATTAATTTCCGACGACGACATGTTATAGTTAAAGGCTTACATGATCTTATACAAGCAGATCTAGCTATTATGAATTCATTCGCTAAAGAAAACAAAGGATACGGATATATTTTAGTTGTTATTAATGCATTCAGTAAATATGTTTGGGCTGTACCCGTTAAAACAAAAACGGGAAAAGACGTTGCAGCTGCTATGGCGAATATATTACACCAAATGAAAGTGTCTCCGAAAAACTTACAAACAGACAATGGAACTGAGTTTTACAACAAAGATTTTAAAAAACTTATGCACAAATATAATATAAACCACTACAGTACTTTTTCTAACCTTAAAGCTAGTATTGCTGAACGAGTAATTCGAACCCTCAAGTCATTTCTTTGGAAACATTTTAGTATGCAGGGTTCATACAAATGGGTAGATGCATTACCTCAAATTGTAAAAAAATATAACAACACACATTCTACTACTAACGCTGTACCCAGTAAAGTAAATGAGCAAAATGCCAAGCTCATATCAGCGTTCCACCACTTAAAAACTTTAGATCCGAAAAAGCCAAAATTTAAAAAAGGAGACCATGTTCGTATTAGCAAATATCGCCAAGCTTTCAAAAAAGGTTATACTCCAAATTGGAGTACTGAAATATTCAAAGTCAAGAAAGTTAAGCTAACCAATCCAACTACTTACATTTTAGAATATGAAAATAAAGAAGAAATTCAAGGTGGCTTTTACTCTGAAGAATTACAAAGGGTGAAGTATCCTGATGTTTTCCTTGTTGAAAAAGTTCTAAGAAGACAAGGAAATCAGGTTCTGGTCAAATGGTTAGGAATGAACCAGGAATCATGGATAAATAAAAATGCTTTAATTTAAAACTGTATATATATATTTTTTTAATAAAATACAATTTAATTATAAGTTTGTTTTATTATAAACCTTAACTCTATTATCTGTATCTAAAATAGGATTAATAACTTTAGCAGTTTCTTGAATACGGTGACGAAATCGTATCCTGTTAATCATTTCAACGTTGAATTCTCTTTTTGGCTTGTGAATTAGGTAGATTCTGTTTAAATCTTCCCTAAATGTTACCTTCTTCATTCTTGAGTAGATTGGGATACTTGTATATTAGTTCCAACGCTAAACTATAGGTAATAGGATTAACAAACTTTATAGGTTCCATAATACTAAGCGCTGCAGTAATTACATCTTCTACATTTTTAACTCCAAGTTGAATTATTTTGAAGGTACCAAAAAAGTGCTGCTCCTTCAGTGATTGTAGATTATGGTTTATTATTGGAAGTAATCTCCACAGCTCTGAAATGGAATTGGCACCTAACCACACAGTAGCATGACCAGTCAATATTTTCAAGGCCTTAATGTCTTGAAACTTTTCAAAACTAATCCAGAAACTCTTGACATCTACCACATCTTGATTTTCAGCACCATGAAGAAAATTGTTAATTAAATCTTGATAAGATAAAAACTCGTTCCATTCTGTTTCACTAAATACGATATAATGTCCTTTATTATCCGAGATTTTGACACATGGATCGAAATTTAACTCATTTGCTAAGCACACTGATATAAACTTTGTGTTTGAATAATTTAAACTAAACTTTTTTCACCTAGGTATACATTTTGCTCTACACAGGACGACATAGTGACTGTTAATGGCTTCTATAGCGGCTTAGATGTTTTTTATACAGTTTTAAAGTGGTGGGGAAGGAAAATATTTATGTTTGTGATTTTCTTACTGATTTTACTTTTTATTTCTGTTTATTGATAAGTTTTCCACGCTTTTTCAGATCTTAGACTTTCGCTCTTATCTCGGCTTCTTTTTTTATCTAACGGCTTTTCTTAAACTCCGCGCTTATCTAACGCAATTCCTTATCTTAGACTTCCGCCTTGTCTAACGGTTTTTCCTTATCTTAGATTTCCATTCTTATCTAACGGATTTCTATTTTTAAACCTCATATCTAACAGACTTCCTCATTATCTAACGATTTTTTTATATAACAGATCTTGTTTATCTAAGGACTTTTCCATTTACCGAGATTTCTATTAATATGAGTTCAAGACAATTGATATCTGCTTGTTATTTAAAGTGGTTAATTTCAGAAAGTTGTAACAAGTATCATGAATTCTTATCGATGTGTAACACCTGAGCTAGTGGGAGAATATCTTCTTACACCTAGTCTTCAAGAATTAGCTGCGAATTGTATATACTGGGCAGTAAGAGATACCTTAAATAATATTCCTGGTTATCATAACCAATCTCGTTTTGTGATTCCTAAAAAAAATTCTCAATTATTAAATATCCATTGTCTGAGAGAACTTAAGAAACAGGTAGTCAAAAACGGTGGAGGTGAAATATTCATTGCCTCAGAGAACTTAATAAGCAGGTAGTCAAAAGGGTGCCGGTGAAAACTAGACATTCTTTGCAATGTTTGATCCAATAAAAACAGATACCTCTGACAGTTTGAACTGTAAAGTATCTCACAATGAACCAGTTAATATATCCTTATGGAGATCTGATTTTAATAAAGTTCTTTGCTTAACACAGTATTGTTATAAAGTGTGTGAAAAAACTTTGTGTTGTTTGCTTTGGCAGTGCACTTTTAAAATCTACAATTGAAGCCTTCCATTTAATGGAACATTTCAGTGGAACAGTGTATACTTTAATTCCTATCGCTTTTAATTGCAGTGTATGTTGGAAAAATTTGTTTCAATAGACTTTAATAAGATATTGCCTTATTTGTACCACTAAACATTCCTGAATTAAAGAGATTTTAAAATTATCTACATGTATTTATTATATTTAAATTAATAAACGTTTTAAGTTTGACATCAATAATTTAATATAAGCCACTATATATAATAAAATATTATTTAATGAAAAAGTCAGATTTAATATTACTAATTAAAAAAGAGAAAAATGACCTGTACTATTTTTTAAACATATAATATCATAATTATCGGGTTTTAACTATCTAGTTTCCGGAAATTACGATAAGAATTTACTACATTCATTAAAGATTATGTAGCTGTCGTGCAAACTTATGTGATGTTTTTCTAAATGTTTTGATAAGATTTTCCCAATATAAGGTATTGTACAATTATTTTCCGTATTTTTTATTACTTTTTTTCACATTAGAAAAAATGAGGCTATGAGAGCAAGAGTGGGCTAACCAACATTTTGTTGATAATTGAGTTATATATTGCAATCACTTCTAACGATCTAAAGTTATAAAGCAAAACCGGTCTAACCAACATTTTCGTATATTATAACATAAATCTCGCCAGTAAGGTGATTTTGCATTATAGAAAATAACAAAAATTTGAAAACACGAATGGGCTAACCCACGAAGTTGTGGAATAGACCAAAATTGTTCAATGCATAAATACGTAAAAGAATGCAAGAGTGGGCTAACCATCCTCCATCAGTAATATTTAATACCCAATTTAATATTGGATTCCATGCACCAATTACGGATTCGCGCAAAAAATGTGATTTGTATAACAATAAAATAAAGTTCTCAACAGTGCAAGCAGAAAAACGTGAATTTGAAGTAACACTAGAGGTTCACTAACGAAAAGCAGACCGTGCTAGATGTGGTATGAAACAAGATGCAGAGTATGCAAAACAAATTCCTGAAGAAATTACAGTGATTGCAGTTGACTTGATGCGAATGTTGCCCACATCAGTTATCAGCACTGGAATGTCTCTACTAATAATGCTCATATGTATGTTTGGAACGAGACACAAGCATCACGAGGACCTCAAAAAATAGGATCCTGTTTACTGCATTATTTTAAAAATGTTGTTACAACAAAAAATGTAATACTATATTCCGATCAATGCGGAGGGCAGAACCATAACATTAAAATGGCTGTCCTTTGCGATTTTATTTTGTCACATCCTGATATTGTGGTGGAAAATATTGATCATAAGTTTTCAGTCAGCGGACATTCTTACCTTGCCTGTGACCAACATTTCGGAGTAATAAGTAAGCAAAAAAGATTTTTAAAGATATCTACGTACCTGACGACTGGATAAAGGTAATAGACATGCACGGAAGAAAGCACATTTTACAGTAATAAAGATGACAGAAAACGATTTTTATTCTACTAAGAAGTTAGAGAGAAATATAACAAATCGCAAACTTAATACACAAAAATCAAAAGTCCAATGGTTACAGAATCAGTGGTTGCAATACAAGAAAACAAATCCATTTACAATTTACTACAAATACAGCAATAATGTAGATGTTCTCTTTTACTCACTAGATGACAAAAAGAGGACATCCAGGGAAATACTTCAGCTAGATTATCTTTATCCCTAAGGTCGTCCAATAACCGAAGCAAAAAAAAAGATATTTTGGAATTACTTTCATTTATACCTCCAATACATCATGGATTTTACACAAGGGCCAGAACAATAAGATCCACTATACGGCAGAAAGAAGAGTTCATTAACGATGTAAATTAAGTATTTTTGTTACTTTGTTTTTTAATAAAGCATATTTTCAACATTGATACTGTTTAATTGTATTGTACTGTAGGTCTAATCCACATTAATATTAAAATTTTTAAGGACACGCTGATGCAAAAGCGGTCTAATCCACAAAAAAAGCTGAAATTTTAATATTTTTGTTAAATATACTGCATGATCTTCGAGTTTTTTGTTATTAGTTAATGATTTGTAAACAATGACCACCTTTTAGCATCGTATTTTAATTTTATAAAATTTCAAAAAAACGCAATAATTCTTGGTTCATGTAAATCCATTATTCAATATTTGGGGTTAGCCCACTCTTGCTCTCATAGCCTCAAATATCCTTAATGTGAATAAATAGTTAAAGCTTTGATACTAAAAATGATATTAAATAATCGTTTCTTTAGAACTTAGTTTTATAAACAAAGAAAAGCATGTTTTTATTTCTAGGTGATTTCTGTATCTGTTTTTGTAACACGTAAAAATATTACTATATATAAAATTATACAAAAGAAACTGATTGCTTAATATTTTATTTATCAAATACTATAATTATATACAACAGTTGTAATTTTATTAATACAAACAATTTTTTTATTTATATAATCTAGTGAAGCCTGAAGTTCTCTTTTCCTTTTTTGTATTCTCTGAAGGCTTAACAAGGCTTCTTCTTCCTTTTTCATGTAAGTTTCCAGTTTATTTTGAAGACTCATCTTTTTCTCCATTTTATCGCTAAGGGCACTGCTATTAATTTTTATAAATTTGACTGCTATTTTCTTTAACTTTTTATCCTGATCTTTCTCAGATTGTACTTCCTCGTTGTAGTTAAATGTTTCGTCCAATTCGCTATTGCTTGTAGATTCAACGTCAGATCGATTGTGATAACTTTCATCCAACACAAATTCTTCATGTCCTTCTTCTATGTTAATGCTTTCCCCAAACATAAATTCTTCGTGACCCGCTTCCATTGAATTTTTTTCTCTTTCATCGGTATTTTCAGGGAGACTTTTCATTGTTTCGTTAACTATGGAATTTATTGTACTATCTTTATCGTTATCTTCCTTTAGGTCTTCATATTTTTGACAAAACTCACCATTTCTTTCTGCTTCTACTAATTCCCGTTCAATTTCTTCATCACTCGAAATATCCTCAATCTGGGTAGGCGGATGGATGGATGAATCTGAATTATTACCATTAGTACGTTCCACGTCGGACCTAGGTGTTGATGATGATGCAGGTAACCCTTTCTTGAAAGATTTATAACCAATAGGCTTAATGTTAGATATATCACCAAAAAACACTAACGAACTTGAACTGGTATTCAACTTGTTTCTTTCGTTGGTAGTTGTTAAGTTCACCAAATGGTCAGAATCGGCATCTTTTTTATAGTGGTTGATTATTTTAATGCCTTTACCTCCAGCCCTAGGTTTGGGAATAACTTCGTTACTTCTAGCAGCTTTCATTATAACTAATATATATGAATAATATATATAATAATAAGAAGTCAACGATGACTGTAATAAGAAATATAACTTTAATAAAAAGTCAAGTAAGACTTTTGTATTTATACTTGAGGTATACCACTCAAATATATTTAATCTGTATCTATTCCAGAAGTTCTCAACTTTTTTTATTTAATTTTTTGTATTCAGAACAGGAGTAACTGCTTAGAATATTGCATATTGAATATTGAAAATTTTAAAGATGATTTATTTTTGTAAATGATTTCAGAAATTTGTTATAAACAGAGTTAAATAGATAATTTACATTTTTTCATAGAGCCGTTTACATTTAGTTGACTTCAACTTTTGGAAACCTCTGATTCACCTATGACTTTTTGCAGTGATTTTTTAATTATATAAGATTTGAAATCCCACGTACTTTTTCTAAAAATATATATTTGTATTACTTATCTTAAGGAAAAAAGGCATAATCTCGAGGATGTTTTCGTCTGAAAAGCTTCCGAAAAAACATGCGTTTTTAAAAGTTATCTTAAGGTGATTTTAATTATATAACATATAAATCCCACCTTATTTTTCTAAAAATATATATTTGCATTACTTATCTTAAGGAAAAAGGCATAATCTCAAGGATGTTTTCGTCTGAAAAGCTTCCGAAAAAATATGCGTTTGTAAAAGTTATCTTAAGGTGACTTTAATTATATAACATATAAAGCCTACATATTTTTTTAAAAATACATGTCTGTAGGTTGGTCTCAAGGAAAAAATGCAGATATTGTCTAGATTATTTTTAAAAAATATCAATACTGATACTGCAATCACGGTCCCTAACTTATATGTAATTTTTTTGTCGGTTTGGGATCTAATTTTAAATTTGAAGGTAAATTCAATTATTTTTAAAGTTTATCTTATTTTTTTACAAGTAAAAAGAATTTGGCTACACAACTGAGAAAACTAATTTATTTTACCTATGATACAGTACTACTCAGGCTTATAATATAAAACATTGCAAAATACACACTTTGAAGTCATGAAACAACCACATATATCACTCCATTCATGTTTAAAATAATATTTCTTGCAAGGCACAAATTCTCTTAACATTTCACGTTCTTCTGGAGAATACTTACACCACACGGCACTAGTCATATTTTTCATTACTAGAAAAATAATATTTTCTAATTTCGTATTTTGTGCTATCGTTGAAGACATTATCCCTTCAGTGTTTTTTCTTATGATCGGAAGTTCATTTAGTACTTTTATTGGTTTGATTCGTCTTGAGTTGGTAGTTTTTCTAAATCTCTCCTTATCTAGAAAAACTACTTTCCATTTGGAGTAAGACTGCCACATTTTGTGTTATTGAAAGTATTGAAAGTTCTTATTAAATGTTCTTACCTTATCTTAAGGATCGGAACTGGAAGTCTTAATACTGTATAACTGGGGGAGGGTGAGGATCAAGACCGGAAGTCTTAATCCTGTATATGTAGATTGGGGTGAGGATCAGGAAGTTCTTATCCTGTATATGTAGATGAGGGTGAGGATCACGACCGGAAGTCTTAATTTTGTATATGTAGATGGGGATGAGGATCAGGAAGTTCTTATCCTGTATATGTAGATGGGGGTGAGGATCAGGACCGGAAGTTCTTATCCTGTATATGTAGATGGGGGTGAGAATCAGGAAGTTCTTATCCTGTATATGTAGATGGGGGTGAGGATCAGGACCGGAAGTCCTGATCCTTACCCTCATCTACTTATAACTACTTATCTTGATTATTGAATTGTATTACAAGTAACATTCTTTTAGGTTGCCAGAGCCCAGTAACATTTTACAATTCTGAAGAATCGAGTTCCTCTGATACTTCTACTCCACACTCACAACAGCTATCACAGATAGACGAGGAATTATTTCTAGACGAACACAACATAACATGGAGAAAGTGTTCTGGCAGAAATCTAAAAAAATTTGTCTTTGATAAAACTCATGGAATCCCCCCAGAAGTTATTGTGGATTTAACAACAAAAACTGAACTAGAGATGTTTAAATTATTATTATTTGCTACGCTGAGCAAGTTATTATACAAAAGATTACAGATGAGTCACTAACTAAGCAGTCCCGTCTGAATGACTGGAGAGATACTAACGCTGTTGAAATGCACGTCTTTTTGGGTATACTTTTATGGATGGGTTTAGATAAAAAACCTTCTTTATCACATTATTCGAGTCGATCTGAACTGTATAACAGTCCGGCATGTAAAGTAATGACCAGAAACAGATTTGAGGTAATACTTCGAATGTGGCATTTTGCCAATAATGAAGTGTGTCCTCCAGAAGATCGTTTACATAAGATTCAAAGTCTTATTGACAAGCTTGTAACAAAATCTCAGCAATATTTTATTCCCTCCAAAACGGTATGCATTGATGAAACGATGATACCTTTCAAAGGAAGACTAAAGTTCCGTCAATACATCAAGGGTAAACGCCATAAGTTCGGAATCAAAATATTCAAACTATGTCAATGGTGGTTACACATATAATATGAAAATATATTGAGGAAAAGAAGTAACTAAGCAAGATGGACAATCAATTGCGGACAGAACAGTATTAGAGCTTATGGAAACTCTTCTTAACTCTGGAAGGACTTTATTCACTGATAATTGGTACACAAGTGTGAATTTAGCCAGGAAGTTATCAAATCAGGCTACACATCTCGTTGGTACTTTACGAAGCAACCGTAAATGTAACCCTAAAAACGTCATCAAAAAGACTCTCGCGAAAGGTCAAATTTTTGGAATGGAGAGTGATGATGGTATTACAGTATTCAAGTGGAAGGACAAACGAGATGTCCTGATACTTAGTACAGTACACACCGATGATATGGTAGAAGTATGTCAGCGACAGAAACCACTAGCGGTAGTAGATTATAATGCTGCTAAAACCTTTATAGACCTTTCGGACCAGAGAGCTTCCTACTCTTCGGCAGTCCGAAAGGCTCTAAAATGGTACAGAAAAGTAGCTGTTGAGAGTTTATTGGGGACAACGGTTGTCAATTCATTGTTTATGTATAATAAGAGCCATCAAAATAAACTATCTGTAGTAAAATTTAGAGAAAGGTTATGCAGTCAGTTACTCTGCATATAGATATTACTATACGGAGTATACTTTGCATGAGTAGAGATAATTTGATTTTAAAAATCTCTGTCAGGAGTGATTTATACGGGTAGTTTCATTTGAAGCTACTGGGAGTCACAGTGTATTTTATTTTAGGTAAGAAGAGATATAGTTATTTGGAATTGGAAAAAATGACAGACGAACAATTCGGTGAATTTTATGCACCAATTCCATCTGATCAAGAGTCTGTCATCTGAGATACAGATGACAACTCTGATTATGAGAATGAGCTTACAGAGCCTTCTGAATATGTCAATGTAAATACACGTATTTACGTAGCCAACGACGACAATAATCCCAGTACGTCGACAAACCATCAGGAGTACTTCCATGATGACAGCAGTGACGACGAACCGTTGGAGGAACCATTGACAAACTACAGGAGTGTCTCCTGGAGTAAGAATAGTCAAATTGAACCACTTGTTGAATTTACCAATTTTTCAGGACCGGTAAACATACCAGATGATGCTGTCATGCCATATCAAATATTTTTATGCTTATTTCCGGAAGATTTATTGGATGAAATTGTCTTCCAAACTAATTTATATACTACACAAAAATTAGGTGGGGCAACCAATTTTTCTCCAATAACTAAAAATGAATTAAAAGTGTTTCTAGGCATAAATATACTAATGGGGATAAAAAAATTGCTATCTATAAAAGATTATTGGTCTTCAAATGACGAAGTACGGGACACGTACATTTCCAGTAAAATGTCCCGAAATGTCCAGAAATAGATTTTGGAAAATTTTGGGCAGATTACATTTAGTGGACAGTAGGACTGAAGTAAAGAAAGGAGAACCTGGGTATGATAAACTATTCAAGATCCGACCACTTTTGAATAAATTGTCAGAGACTTTTCGTCATTACTATGCACCCACACGAAATCAAAGTATAGATGAATCCATGATACGATTCAAAGGACGATCATCAATTCGTCAATATATGCCTCAGAAACCCATAAAACGTGGTTATAAGGTGTGGGTTAGAGCTGATGAATCTGGATATATATCACAATTTGGGATATATACTGGCAAAGTTGGTAATGTCGCAGAGAAAAATCTGGGACAGCGTGTTGTCATTGATATGTCTAGATGCCTTACAGGAAGTTAGTCAAAAATTTATTTTGATAATTATTTTACCTCCTTACCACTTATGCATGAATTGAAGAAAGCCAACATATATGCCTGAGGTACCGTGCATAAGGATAGAAAAGGATTACCTAATGACTTCAGCTCTGATAAGGAAATGGTGAGAGGGGATATGATTGGAGAAGCAACAAAGAAAATATTGTTTCGTTGAAGTGAAGGACAAAAAAGGTATATACTTCCTTAGTAATTTTCATAGTCCTGCAGATAATTCTACCGTAAATCGTAAGCTCAAGGATGGGTCTGTTGCAGAAATATTTTGTCCGCAATTAGTGAAGGACTACAATGCTCACATAGGATATGTAGACAAAGCAGACATGCTACAAGCCATGTTATGAAATAAACCGAAACAGCAAAAAGTGGTATATGTGTATAATTTTGTATTTTCTAGATGTGGCACTAGTAAATTCATATCTTATTTTTTCTAAACGTGGAGAAGGATCTGTACTCACACTAAAAGATTTTAGGTTAGCTGTGTCACAGGGACTAATTGGAGACAAAACAAGAACAAAAAATTCAGGCCCACCTCGAGGAGAGGTGGACCCGCCCAGGAACAGCAGCGACGAAATAACGAAGCCAAAGAAAAACATTCAGGAAACGACATAGAAGAAGCTATGGCACAAAACAACGTAGAAATAATGGATGAGGAGCCATTCCAAACCGTAAAATGTACCAGGAGGAACTCCAATGAGGATATCCTAGGAGCAAGACAGAGGGCGTCAACAAGCGCAGGAACAGGATCCGGAGTCGTTACTAAGACCCGTTACCAATTCTTAGAAACGGTCAAAGTAGAAGAACCTACACCAACTACCAGCAAGAAGGAAAGGATCCCTCCCATCGTCATTTCAGGACAGCTTGGAAGCTACACCACCTTCATCAGAGAAATCAGAACATTTCTGGGGCATAATAACTTCCAGATTGCTCCAGCCGGCAAAGCAGGTACAAGGGTGTACCTAAGAACAAACCAGGATTACGAGAAGCTCAAACAGGACTTCATCTCTACAAGTACTGCCTGCCACACATACACCAAAAAATCAGAGGTCACTAAGAGATAGTGATGAAGGCAGCCCCCGGCATGGACCTAGATGATGTTAAAGCAGAACTACGAGATCAGGGAATTGTCGCAAAAGTGACAGAGATGAAAGCTAGACAGGATGGAAGAACTAGCAAATCCTACCTCCTCCAAGTCGACAAACAGCAGGACCTGAAGGAAGTGAAGAAAATCAATGGCATCCAAAACATTCGAGTGAGATGGGATGCTTACTCGAAACCGTCAAGAGCTACACAGTGCTACAACTGCCAAGAGTTTGGGCACTCAGCGAAAAATTGCTTTAAGGCTTCAAGGTGCATTATATGTGCACTTGGACATCAAACTAGGAACTGTCCACTACCGAAGAGAAAGGAGAACAAAGTCAGATGTTGTAATTGCCAGGAAGAGCATACTGCCAATTATTCAATGTGCAGGAAACACATTGAATACTTAGATCAACAAGCCGCTCGAAAGAACAGGAACCAGCCTCAACCTAAAGCCTGCCACCACACCCATCGACCTTCAGGACGACAGTAGGCAGACTATCTTACGCTCAAACAAGGGGAACCCAAGAGCCAACCTCCAAGCCAGAAGGAGTCAAGAGCGCATGGGCAGAGATTAACAAAATCGTCAACGTGGAAAAGATGATGGCCATTCTTCAGGATATGAAAAAAGAACTTCTCGCAGCCAAATCATTTGCAGAACATGCAATGATTTTCCTGAAATATGAAGAAATCTACAATGCCAATTAAGCATCTAAGGATCCTTCAGTTCAACATAGCCTCACTCCGGATAAGAATAAACGAACTTCGAGAGACGGTAATAAGGCACACTCCAGATGTCATTTGCCTGTCTGAAACAAACACGCTACATGACGGAGACTCAACTACCAAGGATCACAAATTATGACGAATACGGAAGGAGAGACGTGCCCAACGACAGAGGAGTAGCCATCTATGTTAAAAATAACATAGAATGGAACCAAGTAGTCATGGAAACCAACCACTTTGAGAACGTGGGAATCAAAGTAGGTGGTACTAATATCTTTTCTATTTACAGGAAACAGTCAGAAGAACTAGCCATTGAAGAATTAGATGCCATGCTTAACTCAGCACCAACCGTTGTCTTAGCAGGAGACTTCAACGCCAAACACATATCATGGGGATGTGTGACGGACACAGCACCAGGAACTGCACTACTAAGGTACTGCGAAGACAATTGTCATTGGTCAAATTGCAACACAATTGCAGCCAATGAAAATCTCCGAAGTGGAGTTTTGGTTATCGTGCAGGTCCAATCAGAAAACGGTCAAAAAGACCGATAATGACGGTTGGAACTTGACCTAATTTATTTCATATAAATATAGGTGCACGATGGCCAGAAAGCCGTTCTGGTAAGGACATGTTCTCAGAACCAGCCTTCTTGGCATATAAGAGCGGCGGGCGTAATTTCGGCCGGTAATCCCTTGGCCTACCTGCATAAATCAAGGGGTACCATTTATGACAGGGGTAATTTCGGCCGAGGGGTTGATGTTTACGATGAGATTAAAATATTGGTAATTACGCTTCATAGTTTCTGTAAAATATTAATTGTGTATTTATTTGGAAATACCTAATCCTGTGTACCTGTCGGAAATACCTTTAATTTACTTATCTCTTTATTCTAATAACTATGTTGTACCTACTTAAGATTATTCCTTTAAATGTATAAAATTCACAAATAACAGGTATAAAATTATTATAGCTAGTCAGTATTATAACTTATCTTGAAGCTACTAGTCGATAGAAAGCATAAAATATATTATTTGTATACGATGGCATCTGTTTCAGTAATTAAGAGTTCACGCGGTTGTGACTTACTAGTTGTAGAAAAGTTTCAGTTTTGTAAACAGGACGTATTAAAAAGTGGTGAAGTACGTTGGAGGTGTATAAAGAAAAATTTAAGATGTTTAGCCAAACTGTACACTGTTGGTGCGGAATACACAGTTACTAGAAGTGAATTAATCCACAACCACGAGTCCGATGAAACTACGTTGGAGAGAAAAATAGTGACGACTTCATGCAAGCGCAAAGCTGAGGAAGACATATCGGAGAAACCTTCAAAAATTATTAAAAGCGTTCTTTCAAATCATTTGCCAGAGAATTTGTCATCGATAGATGTCAGTCTAATAAGAAGAAATTTGTACAACAGCCGCCGTAAGCTCTTACCAGCCCTGCCTAAGGATATTCACGATGTACATTCTGTACTCGATAGTTATGGACCGAAAACCACAACAGGTGAAAATTTTTTGTTTATTAACAGCACAGCTGATAATATCATTGTTTTTTCTTGCCATACAAATATAATAAGTTTATGTAAAATGAAAGATTTTTACATGGATGGCACATTTTCTTATTGTACAAAATATTTTTATCAGTTATTTACCATCCATGGACTGGAAAATGGGCATTATGTTCCTCTTTTGTATTGTCTGTTGCCCAATAAGACCAGTGACACATATATGAGACTTTTTCTGTTGGTAAAATCTAAAATTTTTGAACTTTATAATATTGTTTTTGAACCGAAGGAGGTATTTGTGGATTTTGAAATCGCAATTCATAACGCATTAAAAGTTGTCTTTCCCAAAACCAAACTAAATGGTTGTAGATTCCACTTGCACCAGGCGTAGTATAGGAAAATACAATCATTAGGGTTAACCCAAATGTATAAAGATAAAAACTGCGAGGAAAGCAAATGGCTTACTCATACTTTTGGGCTAACTTATTTAGACCCCTCTGAAGTTGAAGATTGTTTCATATTTGATCTCATGTCATACAAACCGGACCATAAACTTATAGATAAATACGCAGACTATTTATTAGAAAACTACATAGCGCCAGAATCTCATTTTCCACCAAATATATGGGCATATGAAAACCCATCAATTAAAAGAACCACAAATGCCTGCGAATCATTCCATTCGCACTTTAATTCTAGTTTTTATTCAAGTCACCCTTCTATATTTATTTTTATAGAAAAATTAAAAGATTGTCAGATCGATGCATATTTAAAAATAAAAAATTTAAATATTCCAGCAAAAATTAAAGACAAACAAGTAAAAAACAAACTAAAATTTATCGAAAACATGGTAAATATGCTTCGATCTGACAATATTTCTAGAATTAATTTCGTTAAATCTGTATCACATCAAAACGTTTTTTAAAAATTTATAGTTTACTTAATTTATAGAAATAAGTTGATGTAATAATTTTATTGAAATAAAGAAATATTTTAATATAAAGCATTCTGTTATTTTATTTGATTTGCGGCCGAAAATACCTATGAGATAAGGAAGCAACTTAAAACCTCCGGCCGAATTTACCTACCGGCTTTTAGTACCTGCTCTTTTTCCGGCCGAAATTACGTCCGCCCTATAAGAGACCCTCTTGTTGATTAAGTTCCTAGAGACTCAACAGTTGTTTTTATTTAATACCTTGTATTCTCTTTCAGAATTTTGACAAAGTTTCAAGGCGAAACTTTGTCGGTTTGTATTAAACCGCCGCCATTTTTGTTGGATTTATTTCGGATTTTTGACTTAGTCGGATTTCTTGAATATTTTCAACATTAAAAACTTTTGGTAAGATTTTTCTCTTTCAGGGATTTATCTCATTAACCGTTTAAACGAGCTTTTGTATCCTTTTATTTTAAACACTTGTAAAATTTCTCCGATTTTAATACCTCTATATATATTTACTAATTTGAACTTTGAAATATTTTCAGGATAAAATAACTTTTAATTTTTCACCTTTTTTTATTTTTACTTTAGGGACTTTGAAGAAATATCGTAGTAAAAATAACTTGTATAATCTTTTTTAGATTTTATTCTTATTTTTTGGACTCTGAAGAAATTCAGATCCAAAAATAACTTAGACGGATTTCGTCTTATTGTATAATATTGTGCAACACTTTGAAATATTTCGATATTTAAAATAACTTGTGATTTATTTTACTTTTTCTTAGGTTCATCGACTTTCAAATTTTTTACTTAAATTGTTAATAACTATTTTATTTGTTGACTTTTGGTACATTTTTTTGTTGTTTTGTTCGAAAGGCACTACGCCTGACAACCCCCACCTATATTTGGGGCTCTGTCACATCTGCAACCTTTCGACGAATTTTGGACTTTTATAAAAATTTATAAATAAAATTTTTTATTTATTCTTTAATGACCTTTAGGTGTTTAATTAATCATAAATTTATTTCAGATTCTTAGTTTAGGCCTAATCGGCATAATTATCTTATAGAGTTCCAATCTTAAGATAATTATTCATTTTCTTACAGATTCTTAGGCTTAGTATCTGATTGTTATTTTATTATTGGTTAATAAACATTATTTGTGTGTTTTTAAACCCTTTTTATCCTTAGCTAGTGACCATAGACAATATCTATGGCCACTGACCGTGAACGCTATCCCTTACGGTCACAAACAGCGACGGACAGAGCGATTGACCCGCTTTCTCTCATTCCTGAGGGAACAGGTCATCAACATCGCAATAAGGTATATATTCTTCATTCTGTTTCAGATATTCCTAGCGTTCGAACGTGTGCTCTGGTGAGTTTTTAATCGTTCTGTAGTGTGCTCTGGTGAGTGATATATTTTGAAAATTTCTAATTTTTATAACAATTGGTAGTTTTTTGAAAATTTTTTATATTTTTTGATAATTCTCTGGTTTCTCGAAAATTTTTTGAATTTTTTATTTTTAATTTAACATGTTAACTAAACTTATTCAGTTAATTGCAACCATCTTAGGCTCAATTAAAAATAACTATAATGATGAAAAGATAAAAGAAGGACTCTTAAAATGTAACAAGGCAATCAAAAATATCAGGAACTCTATGAGATATGCCAAAACGATTGGCGAAAAGCAGCACCTTGAAGCCCAGATGAGGCATGTTAAAACTCTGCGAAATCAGTTAAAGGCCGAAAAAAAGAAAGGAGTGGGACTTACACCTACTAAGGAGACTGCAAAGCATAGGGTACAATGGGATGACTCCACTTCAGCGTTTAACTCTAGGATAAGAACGGGAGTCATCTCAAACCTTAAACACAAGGACCCGAGTAGTTTCCTTAACCCCTTAACGCCGAGTGAGGATAATTTGATACAAACCGTATTTTAATTTTTATATAACGTTTGTGGACGTAACTGGATCTATTGACGATTGTAGCGAATTCGGTACATTCCTGACTGTACAATTCGACAGATATAGCTCAAGGTCACTTCATCGATAAACGGAGGAGCCGATAGTCAGTTGTAGAACAACCTCTAAAATAATATTCGATTAGGCAACACCGCATCAATCAATGTCTGCTCGAGTCAAATCGTCACCATCGCAGTTATTTCTGTTTACTTGTACATTAGTCACGCTTGGGCAAGCGTTTTATTTTATTTGGGGTTATATCCTAACGTTGATTCTTAGTGTATTCTTGAGTTGGTTAGTGATCAGTTGTTATATATTTGCAAGTTTGTTTATAAAAAAACTAAAAGGTAAGTGCTTTCAATAAAAATATTTGGTAATTGTTTGATACATAAATAGATGAATATGATATTTAGATTGAGAAAATAGTGAAAAATAAACATGTGACTCACGGTTAAATGGTTTGTCGCAAATTTGCGTTAGTCGACAATTGTGTTATATATAATCTGTTATACATGGTTATAGATATATAATATAGATATATTTATATCTATATATAGACATATTTTACCGTAATAATAGATTTTATTTATTTCAAATTTACACTTTAAGCCATACAGTGGCGTACTAAAGATTTCCCTGGGTGGGACTTACATTTTGTAAGAAATGGGGTTGATGGACTAATACTAAAGATATTTTCAATAATTCGTACGTTTTTTTCTTTTATAGATGGTACCTACATCAACTTTCTATGGAAGAAAAAAATACGTTGAACTTCAGAAGAAATCAAACTGCCAGTAAATTATTTTAGATATTTTTTTAACAATGAGATTTTGAGCCACATGGTTGAACAAAGTAACTTATTTGCGACTCAGCAAAATACTAATAAACTACTAAGGTTGACACAGTCTGAACTAGAACAGTTTTTTGGAGTTACTATTTACATGTCTGTATTTGGTCTTCCAAGGTCTCGCATGTTTTGGGCACATGAAAGTCGAGTAACTCAGGTTACAGATGTAATGAGTAGAGATAGATGGGAAGAAATAAAAAGACAACTTCATGTAAATGATAATTCTAAAGTACCTAAACGTACTGATCAAAATCGTAATAAATTATATAAAATTAGGCCACTTATATACAAACTATTGGAATCCTTCTTACAGATTCCTCAAGAGCAAATGCTCAATGTTGACGAGCAGATGGTTCCGTTCAAGGGACAATCAGGTTTGAAGCAATATCTTCCCAATAAACCATATAAATGGGGTTATAAGATATTCATAATTTGTGGTAGTAATGGACTTGTACATGCTTTTGATATATTTACTGGTAAAATTGAGAAACATCCAGATGTTGTAGACTTAGGACCTAGTTCAAATATTGTTTTGAAATTAGTAAAGACCTTACGAAAAGATGTAAACCACATAATTTATTTTGATAATTTTTTTATTTTTATCACTTCCTACCAAATAACTGAGACCACGAGGTACTATTTTCAAATAATTCAATGGGCTATTCTTACAGTATATACCTTCTAGGACACGTGTATCTGTTAGTCTAAGATATTAGAAATTATTATGAACCAGCAGCCTAACAAGCATTAAAAAAGGTGTTGGTCCCATGGGACCAACGTGGCGCGTTAAGGCAACACCAGTGTTGGTCCCATGTGACCAACGTGGCAGGGAACGTGTTAACCTGTATAATATTTTAACTTAAAAAATAAATTATTTGCTGTAGTAAATGATAACTATAATAAGTACATGTATCTTTTGACTCATAGTTACCTACATAAATATATTAACTAACTCTTCAAATTTTTAGAGAACTGTTACGCAACTTAAACGTTGCTGGGACAAAGTAAAAAGACAGAGAAAATGGAGTTATCCAAAGAAAGGCAAACTCGCATGTCTACAGGTGGAGGAGGAGGAATTCCATATATAAATATTTTGCCAGATGTAGAGGTAATTGCAACCCATTTGTCAGAGGAAGTAACAAATTTAGTGGATAGCGATGCCCAGTATATGGAAAATAAACTTCGTAAGCAAATTGCAAATAAAACTTAATGACCTATTTATAAAAATAAAAAAATTTAGGTTCAAGAAGTAGAAGCCCTGTGTTTCGGAATAATCCTGTTGCAAGCTGTGATATGGCTACGGTAAAAGGTAATTTACAATATGATACTTAAAATGTGAATCTAATTTTGTTATGTTTTTAGAAACTCCCTCGACAAGTATACTGAGCGAGGAAATTTTGTCTCCTAGAAGTATTATCACGGACACTGAAAAAAGTAATGTCTAACTAACGATGTTTAAAATTGGTAACTATTATACATTATTGTTTGTTTTCAGCCAACACTAGTGTAACACCCCAAAGTAAAAAATCTAATTTATCTTAAACAGAACAATTTTTAATTAAAAAATGTTTTTCATATCATATCCTTTGAATAAAACTTTTTTCAATATCCTGAATTATAATTTTGGTTTAGATGGGGTGATCTTATTTGCTTAACAAGCAAAACTTTTTATAAAAAAAATAGTTTTTACCTAACCTCATTACAAAATTTTGATGACGTGTATATTCGCCCTTATTGAATTAAAAACACTTTTTCAACTTTAATCGCGTTTTTCTCAAAATGCCCATTTGGCGTATTCGCCGTTTGTCCACGGAGCGCCTCATATGTACTGTCAGTGACAATACATGTTTTTTAATTTTAAAAATTAAAAATCCGCCATTTTGAATTTTTTTATTTATGAAGCGACTTGCCTCAAACTCGGAATATAGGGGTTTACATTGACGCTGATTAAAAATTTTTTAGCGTTAGCGACGCTAAGTCTATTCATTTTATTAAATGAAATGAATAGACTTAGAAACATATCCAACTAGAACTAAAAAATAAAAAATAAATTTATTGTAAAAAAATCTTTTTTAAAAAAGCTTTTATTTTAATGCACTAAAAAGACGAAAATAAATTTTAAGAAGAATCTATTTATTACATTACACAATTTATATTATATAAAAACTTGAGGCCTTTCTCATTGTATTTTAGCTGAAGGTAAACAATTTGAGCACTTAATTTAGGTTTCGTTGTATTTATTAAACAATACTTAATAAATATTTATTGTAATAATAAAAATTTAATTATTTTTTTAAACAATTACAAACTTTAATTACTTAGACATATTGATATAGCTGAATAGGTATTTAAAAGACCTTTCAAATGATGTATTACAATACCCCCCTTTCTATTCAAAAATTTTAGCAATGACGTCATTACGCTCACATAGATGACGTCAAAAATAAAAATGTATTCTTACGAATAGCTTATTTAAAAATAAAAATCGACGGGTTTCAGGATTTTTCCTTAAAGTCTCTGGTTTACGAAATAACGAATTTATTCCTTTCATTTCCACCATACTGTAGAATGATACGGCTGGACGTAATATGACGCGAAATATTGCTAACGAGAACGTTACCGGATGCTACTGCATTCCTTTTTTTTAACATTTTCTCACACTTCGGCGTTTTCAGTCGAGAATATCCGGTGCACGTGTAACACGAATCAGCTTATTATTAATAGTATGCAGTACTTAGTAATTTCCGGTCAAGTTACGTCATATCAGCCTGCCTATTTAATGAACGACTACATTCTGTTATACTCAGTCTACAGTTAACCTTTGTGATAGCGTGTTCGTTTTGTGTTACAAGCGAAATTTGTGCTACAAATAAAAAAATTTAAAAAAAGTAAGTACTATTTTATATATTTAGAGGACTCGTATTTGATTTTATACACCATCATTCCAAGTTTGTCATATTGTTTAATTTATTTCTACATTGACCAAATACTGTTGTAAACTGTTGACACATGTATTCTATTAGAACATTTTCTTTGTATTTTCAGTAGATCATTTCGACAACTGGGTTGTAAACAAAAATACAATTACTTTAAACATTACTTTTTTTTTTATTAAGTATCTTTGCTACAATATTAAAAATATTTTCGTATTTCAAATAGACACTCTGGAGCCTCTTCAAAATATTCCGTCGTTGATTTGGTCTTCTTAAAATCATAATAAATGTCAATCATTCTTGCATCTTCATCACTTTTACGCATCAACACTCCCTTTTTCAGTGAAAATTCGATTTGATGAGGTAGATGATGTTTTGTAATTGCATCTGTTGGATCGAATACTACCTCATTATGTTCATTCCAGAAATGTGGCGTAATTACAATTCCATTTGAGTAGACTTTTGTACCTACTACCACGTTTGTCGTTATTCCATACTGCTTGGCAACTTCATGAAAGATTAAACTAGCCGGTAAACACACGCCTGCGTAGTTGGCTCGATTAAATTCTTGCTCGATACATGTCTTAATCAAGTTTTAACTGAATGGACTGTTTCATACTGGAGCAGCTGATGTGTCTGCTTTGACTGTTTTTCGATGAATGAAAACTTGTTGGTATTATTTAAAATAAATACGAGTGTGTTAGTGATGCAAAGGTTCTCTTGGCGAAAGTTTATGCAAATCTAACTGAATAGTTTTCAATGCCGTGTTTATTCATCATATGTCGATATATATATATATATATATATATATATATATATATATATATATATATATATATATATATATATATATATATATATATATATATATATATATATCGTCGGCTTACTGCCAAAACCCACTAACTCCACTTTTTGTCAATTCTGAGTTAAGTACGCCTTTGTACTTAATAATTATCAAAGAATGTACTGATGAAACCAGACACGTCCAGACAGATTTTAAATGTGAGAAACAGAAGGGTCTCAAAACAACTAACTCCAATGATGACACTTTTATTCAGCCAAAAACAGATATGTGCAGTTGTCTGTTAAAATAAAATAATATTTTATCATTTACAATATTATAGTTCTGCCAAAACCAGACAAGTGCAAGTTAAGTTATTTTCACTGTACTATTTCGGTATATTTCATGATAACTGTCTTTAGTTCTCAGCGTAATACGATATTGCACGTAGATAATTCGGTAGGTATTTAGAAATTTGCAGATATGCAATTCTTCTCCAGTAAATGTCTGGACTTGTCGACGCCCGTGTGTCTTCAATTTTAAACATAGATAGATTTATTTTGTGTTACAGTTGGTGAATTTTTTTGTTAATTTGTGGAAAAGTTTTATTAGTTGAAAATGTCTTCCCGTTGTTCTCGTATATTAAGCATGGCATTAGAAGCTGAATTACTTAATGGTAAGTGTTGATAATAATATCAGGTTTGTATTTTAATATCGGTATTTACGTTTTTTTATTAGACGATGGAATGGTGGTAGATGGCAACTTGTGTGCTAATTTAGACACTGATGTTATCGATAATAATTCGTTACAATCAAAAAAAGAGGAAACTGTCGAATTATCTCCATTTGGAATACCAATAGGCTTAAATAGCTCGAGTATTACGACAGAATCTGGTATCGATGATTTAGACCTCGACAAAGAAAGAGTGTGCCTCTCACAATGTGCCCCAATACTTGGGGCACATTGTGAGAGGTGAAAAGTACGAACTTTTAAGAAATATCATGCAGGGCAAAATTAAGGGCAAAAGAAGTGTGGGAAGAAGAAAAATATCGTGGCTTCGTAATCTACGTGAATGGTTCGGGTGTAGTTCGATTGAACTTTTTAGGCGCGCTGCTAACAAAGTCGCAGTGGCCATGGTGATTTCCAATCTCCGCTAGGAGTGGCACGAGAAGACGAAGAAGAAAGAAAGAAAAATTAATGATTTGGCAATGATTTTAGATTATTCTGATTGCTCCATAAAAGACAAAGATTATGTGCCTGTATCAGACAGCTCATTGGAAATAAGTAGTTTGGAAGCAAGTAAGTTTTTTTTCCATTTTTTTAGTTCCATGGCTCGTTGAGTAACTCTGAGTTTATTCGCGGATTTTTGCGTCAATAAGTTTGTATGGGCAAAACACATTGGTTATAAACCTTTCGCTTGAGACACATGGGAATTGAACTTTTTAGAATATGGCTTAGCTTGCTAAATGCTGCACAAGTCAAGCCTATTGGCCTCTATATTTCATGTGTTTGATTGTCTCTGCTTATCCTGATCTCGTGTCCCAGATATTTGTAAGTGTCTGTTTGTAGTATAGTATTTTTTTAGTAAATTTTGGTAAATAGAGATTTGTTTTCGTTTGCAAATTTAAGGTCTTTCTTGCTATTTTACTGAATAATTTTAATTTTAGGTAGTTCAGAGGGTAACCTTACCCTAAATAATACTTTGCCGAAAGATGTTACACAATCAATTACACGCTGGAAAAAATGTGACCCCAGCAAATGGAAGAAGAACATTAAAAAACGTCAAAAACTTGAAGCCAAGGCACCTAAATCGATTGATTGCAGTAAATGCCGCTTCAGATGTACAGACAAATTCTCTCAAGATGCGAGAAGCGTGATCTGTGCAAATTACTGGTCGACTGATTTTAACCGTCGAAAAGATTTCATTTTAAGTAAAGTTGAAAGCCATGTTCCTGAACGAAGAAGAGCAAAAGCAGGAAGTGTTAAGAAACAACGAGCAGATTCTAAAAAATATTTTCTTGAACTTGACAATCATAGAATAAGAGTCTGTAGAGACTTTTTTATAAAAACACTTTGTGTATGCAAAGACGTTGTTGAACATGCCTTCAGGTTTAAAGGAGAAGGATGTTTATTTGTTGGCAATGACAAAAGGGGTAAAAATGTACCCCATAATAAAACAGCTGATTCTGATTTAGAAGTCGTTAAAAAACACATTGAAAGCTTTCCCACTATGGAATCCCACTATACTAGACAATCTACGAAGAGGCAGTACCTTGACTGCAAATTGAGTATTGCAAAAATGTACAGCTTGTATAAAGAGATGTGCGAAAATGAGAATCTAACGCCGGTTTCCCAAATAACTTATAGAAGAGTATTCTGCAACAATTATAATATGTCTTTTTTCACACCTAAAAAAGATCAATGTCAGATATGTGCCAAATATAAGACAGCTGATTTGGAGAAAAGAAAGGAATTGGAAGAGAATTACGAAAGTCACATTATGCGAAAGAGCGATTGCTACAGGGCCAAAATGGAAGATAAAGAAAGAGCACATAGAGAGAGTAACTTTATGTGCTGCACTTTTGATCTGCAATGCGTATTACAGATTCCAAGTAGCGATGTAAGTCCGATGTATTATAGCCGTAAGATTTGTACTTACAACTTAACGGTGTATGAGTTGGCAATACCCAACAACTCATACTGCTTTTCATGGACCGAGCTAAATGGAAAAAGAGGAAGCCTGGAAATCGCTACGTGTGTATTAAAGTATATCGATAAACTCTCGACAGCTATTAGCGAACTTTCTCTTTTCTCTGACACTTGCAGCGGACAGAACCGCAATCAGAATATTAGTGCCTTTCTTTTGTATTTAGTACAAACAAATCCCAACTTATCTGTGATAGAACAAAAATTTCTCGAGAGTGGACAGTTACATGGAGGTAGACAGCATGCATAGTGCTATAGAAAAGGCGCAAAAGTATGTTCCAGTTTACACCATGCATGATTGGCTTAATATTTTCCGTATGGCAAGGACGTGTAGCTCTGGCAAGAAACCGTATATTGTAGAAGAACTGAAGTATAAGGACTTTTTTGACTTAGAGGCCCTGTCAAAACTAATAATGAAAAATCGAACAAAAAATACAAATGGCTACAAGTAAAATGCTTGAAATATTTAAAATCCAAACCAGGCATTGTGTTGTACAGGTACGATCACAGTTCGGAATACAAAGAAATAAAAATTTTTGATAAAGGTCGTCCTCTTAATCTGAGAGAAATAGATTTTAAAAAGGCATACTCCAAACCTCGGCCCATCAGTTTAAAAAAAAACAGGATCTATTAAAACTGTGCAAAACAGGAGTCATTCCAGATGAATTTCATCAATACTATAAGTCGTTATCGACCTCGAACGACATCGACGACAGTATACCTGAGCCTGATATGGAGGACAGTGATGTTCAAAGCGACCTGGAAGTTGACTAAATTTGTACAGCCAAAACCCGACAAGTGCCGGAAAAAAAATGTTTTTTTTACTTTTTTTTAACTTTTGCTTCATTTTAATAATTTTTTTACAAAATGTTTTGTTTATAATGTTATTTACTTTAATATTTTTCAGTCATTAAATCATTTTTAAATTTACACGATTTTTCATTTCAAATTAAAGTTTAAAACGTAGATTTCTCAAAACTTTAAAAAGTGGAGTTAGTTGGTTTTGGCAGTAAGCCGCCGACGATATATATATATATATATATATATATATATATATATATATATATATATATATATATATATATATATATATATATTGTTATGATGTGTTTTTTGTTTGAATTATGAGCAATGAGTATTTTTAATAATATAATATATAGGGTTTTTATCGCGGTTCTCAAAGAATTAGCTTGTAAGTACTTTTTTAAATTATCTTTATTATAACTATTATGAAACACACATATATATCTAACTTAGCCAATGTAAATTTAAAATAAACTATCTTTAAATTGATATTCTTATAAAACTAATTAAATTCTATAGACAATCTACAATTTAAACAAAACTATCTTCAAAATTGAAATTGTTATGACACTAACTAAATTATATTAACAAAATTTTGTACCTTTCTTTCACTGAATGCCTAAATGAACTGTTTTCTACTATATAGATTCTAATCTCCACTGAATGTCTTCGTACTTCAGTTATCCTTGTTTTTTGTGAAATTACTTTTTCCAATTATCAGCTTCTACCAATTTAAGATATAGTTTTCTTCACCAGCATTTATACACCACCAACCAAACCAGCAAACAGCATTTATATTTATTCTTCTTTTCAATATACCAATATCCACTTATTATAAGTTGATTTATACTAATCTCCAACCATAATATAATTTAATTTCTTCCAATATACTTTTTTTTTAATCTTCAATAATTATTTGTGTATAATTATAAATGTGCATTAAATTATATGCATAATTTTTAATCTTCATTTAACTCACTATATTAAACAATTGGACTATCTCCAACTAACTTTCATATTTCTTATAAAACTGCTTGACTGATTTACTAAAACTGTGAACAATTGACTTCACTAATTAATTGTGTCTATCTTCTACTAACTTTCATAATAAACTGCTTGACTTCTGACTAAAAACTTAAAAACTGCCATCTTGAATCCAAATCACGGGTATTTATATCTTTTCAATATTCTAGAACCATCTCGTAAGAGATCATGTTCCAATTTGTTCTATTTCATACTTGTATGAATTTTCTGGAACAAACCATTTCGCAAACATGGCCATCTCCGGAGATCCAGAGAATTCCATTCTTTTCTATTAATAATTTTGTTTACATTTAGGCTTTTCAGATCAGAATATATAATTAAATTAGTAACTAACACTCTAATTTAATAAAATACACATTTCAAACAATATATTATATAACCCCACTTTATATTCCCTTATGATTAATTTCTATCTGTCAAATTACTCCGAGAGTATTTTTGGTTGCCTATGCACATGGCTCACTTATATATATTTACAACATTAAAATTACTAAAATACAACTTTTTACAATTATTATATGCTAATTTATTAAAAATGCCCTCACATAAATATATTTTTATTAAATTCTCTAGTATATAACTTATTTAAAATAATCAAATACTTTTTTATATCTAATATTATGTAGTATATCTAATCTATAGTTTTATATCTAATATTATGTAGTATATAACTTATAAATTATTTTCTATAAACCCCAATCGTCACAATATATATATATATATATATATATATATATATATATATATATATATATATATATATATATATATATATATATTGTTATGAAATTAAAGCTCCTAAACAGTTTTTTTTTTATGAATAGTATGAACATAAAACAAAATGACAATATTGAATATACCACATATATATTTAACTCAAACAATTGTATTATTGTTGTTAATTTAATAGTTGAAACTAGATTCAACAATAAGAAAGAAACTAAAAGCAAAAATAAGCAGAATTCACAGACATGTAACAAACCAATAAGGACTATATTGTATCACCAGATTTAATTAATGTTTTCAAAATAATTTTATTATTATTATAATTAAAACCAGTTGGTTTATTATAAACAAATTTAGCATAATAGAAATAAGATTCTTTTAATACGTGAGTTATTATAGCCACTGAGTTATAGTTGGTTGATAAACACTTTTCAATTAAAAAAAAATATATATATATATAAAAAAAAAATTAAACCAAAAACAATTGTTGATCATGAAATTGATTATGATTTAAACTTAAGTTATTGTTCGTTATATATATATTATATTATTTATGTAAGAGATACTTACAGAATAAGCCAATATAGCCACAACATAAAGATACAAAAAGCAAATATCAAACCACTTCGGATCGAGTGGAAATAAAAACCATAAATTTGTATTTATTAATTAATTACAATTTTTATTATAATCCAAATTCTAATATATACAAGTCAATAGAATCTTCAACAGTCCTAAAACAGATAAAATATTTAAGTCATTTATTCACAAAGTAAGAAGTTTCAATTTGTTAGTAAACATACAGTTAACATGGATAGAGCTCGGAAAATAAAACGTGTTAGGAGGTGAAATAGGATATATCTCATAAATAAGAGTTCAGAATGATATAATCTTTAATGGACAGGTAATCTGAAGACAATTCTCAGTGATTCAATATCAAAAATGCTTTCAGATAGCTTTAAAATTAAATAAAAGCAAAATAAAAGCAACTAATTCATGTTAAAATTGGTGTATGTCAAATTTGTTAGTAAAAATTTTAATATTTAAATTATCATTTGTTGTAGAAATTATATGTCAAAAGAATGCTTAAATTCTCTAGTATTTGTTTCAATTCATTTCAAAAGTCAATATAGTTCTCAAGATTTAACAATTTATGAAAATTTAAAATATTTTTTATTTTAATCATAAATGTCAAAAATATACAAAAATCCTGTCAGATCTTAAAAAACATTGTCAAAATGCTTGGAGATCTGGTAAGCAATGAAAAATAAAAGATAGAAAATCAATAGTTACGAAGAGGGAGAAAATTTTTGATTTTTTTTCAGCAGTCACAATTTTTCAAAAGTATTTTAAAAAACCTTAAAAAAGTCCTGAATTATAACAAAGTATATTCAAATTACCTTGCCGATAAGAAACCATCGTTTCTGATTAAATTTTAGCAAAGCCTGCAGATTAACAGTATATTTTCCGATAAGGGAATTGTTAGCAGTCATCATAAAGAGGTCCACAGCTACCAGAAAGGTGAGTTTTTCCACTCATTTGAATTCTCGCTGAATAAAGAGACCGTTTGGTGTTTATTTTTGACTGAAGATCATTTAAAATTCATTTTGGGTACTTATAAATATTTCTCAACCATTGGAGAGATAATTCTGATAGTTTTGCGGCCCTAATCCATTAGAAGACGTCACTAAAAGATGCAATCTTTGTTATTGAAGATTTCCATAAAATTTTTAGAGAAGGGATTATCTGAAAGACGAAAGTGAACTTTAATAAAGTTAAACGCAAGTTTTGAAATTTCTTTAGAAATAATCTTACCTTTTTTTTTAAACAGCCTATATCATCCTAAATCATCTTTGTGTTAAAAAACAAAATAATTTGAAGTCAAGTTCACAAAAATTTTATTATCGCTTTTGTAATATTAACCAAATATAATTCACCGTTTCTTTTGCTTACTAAAATCATTAAACAAAACAGTTAAACTAAAAAAAAATTGAAGGATTATAAACCTTTGTTTTCGCTCTAAAAAGATAGTAAGTGAGGTTATAAATACTTTGACAAACAAACACGTATTAGATCTTAGATCAAGTATTTCTTGTTGCAACTTCACAAAACACTAATTTCATATACTTACTTCAATATTGTATTACGTCATAAATCTAAATCCATTCATATTAGTATTAAACGGTTAAGTATTGGCTTATTTATTGGAAGAATCTTAAATAATTTTTTTTATATATTATACAAGATATCGTTGTGTAATATTTAATTGATCACTTGTGAATAATTGCACAGTACATTAAAAATAAAACTTCTTGTGTGGTGATTTTTGCTTTATATAATTTTATATAGCTTTATCAAGCAGTACAGGTCACAGAACTCGCTTGAGTTAAGAGTCTGCATGTTCTAAGACAAATAAGTAAAAAAAAATTTAAATTCAAAATACAGATTTAGAGAATACAAGGTGAGTATAATAAATGTTTGTCAAATTTTTTTTTATTTTCAGGCGTTCAATAATTTTTATTAAAAGCATTTCTAAATTTAACAATATTACAAATTAATCAACTTAAAAAAAAAATTATTTTTATCTTCATAAAGCTAGCCGGTAAATAAGAGCAACTTGTAGTTTTCTTGCATCGAATTCACATATCATAACAATATATATATATATATATATATATATATATATATATATATATATATATATATATATATATATATATATATATATATATATATATCTGTTCTATTCATACATTTTCCACATCTTTCGCAAAGTAGCTGACGTCTATCATAATCAAATTGCCATTTTTTGAAATCTTCATAACTAGACCAGGAAGAATTATATGGAACCCACTTTCCATTATTTAAACCTCCTTTAACCCTTTTCATCTAAGTGGTATCGTTGTGAAGCTACCGCTAAACAAATTTTTACTGAACATCCCAGTGGTTCCACGGTGAATCTACGTGTATATTGTGTTGCCTATAACCATTCTCTCTATACACAAAATTTAACAAGGCTATATTCTCGCGGTTTTTTTCATTATCACCCGTCGATCAACAAACAGTCAGAGAGAGGTTGATGTAAAAATTTGGTTATTGTTTGCGTGATTGATAAACAATAAATATTTTTAAATGATGGCTGCTAAGTTATTTATATTATAGATATTACTATACAGAGTATACTTTGCATGAGTAGAGATAATTTGATTTTAAAAATCTCTGTCAGGAGTGATTTATACAGGTAGTTTAATTTGAAGTTACTGGGACTCACAGTGTATTTTATTTTAGGTAAGAAGAGATATAGTTATTTGATGATGATGATAGTGTGTTTGGCATGGAAACTAGTCCTTTTGCCACATATTTTTAAATGATTTATGTTATGTTTATCAATTAAAAACTTGATTGTACTAAATTTATATTATATATCCGGATGCATATAAGTGATTACATATGAGTTCGTATATAGATTTCTGATTCAATGACAGTAGGTGGGTTATGTTTACTGGAAGTTGCACATTACTTTTAACTAGGTTTTCATAAAACGTAGATGAGAGTGCTTTATTTTTAATACATCCAAACAGGATGTGATTAACATCCCACTGGGAAATATTATCGCATAAACACTTTCCTGATTCTATAATGTTTAATCTAGCCAGGTGCGCAGGAACAGCACCGTGACTAGTTTTTAATCTTGTAATAGTTGCTGCTGATCGTTTAGATATATTATAATGGAATATGTGTGGTAATTCTGTTAGGGATGGTAACCTAGGATGGATCTTGTAATAATGATTATTTGAAGTATTCGCCAATATTTTCCATTTGTCTTGCCAGTTAAAATTTATTTTTTTATTATAAAAATTGATTAGGTCTGATACTGTGTAAATATGTTCTTGTATACCTGAATGAGTAGAATCCTTAGCGAGCTCGTCTACTATTTCATTACCTTTTATCCCGGAGTGACTTTTTGTCCAAATAAATGTTATATCTCATTTTTTGTTTAATGTCACATATCAGCTCACATGTTTTATGGTTTAACTCAGTATTATTAAGTCCACTAAGAATTGACTTAGAGTCTGAGATGATCACAGCATCTTGCAAATTTGCGTGCTCTAGCCAATCCAGAGCTTTCCTAATAGCTACCGCTTCTGCAGTGTAAATAGAGCAATGTGGAGGAAGCTTTATTTTAAGTGATTTGTTTTTGGAAGGAATATACACTGCAGACCCTACTTTCTCATCGTTCAGTTTAGAGCCATCTGTGTAAATTATAGTTTTATTAGTATAATCACTCAATATGGAGTTCAACAGCTTGTTATTTATTTGATGTGAATCTGAATATTTCGGAAATATAATATTTAATTTTTGGAAGATTGTATTAAATTCTAATTTATAAGATGGTTTAATAAAATTTGTTGAAAGTGTAACCGGTAAATCATTGGTTTCCAGAAAGGCATCTGCTAATGGTGGTGAATTTTTTATTCTCCAATAATTGTTTACTAGATTTTGTATGGATAATTCATACAGCATACTTAGTAGGCCACTTGTTCTAGCCCTTAATTTTAATACATATTTTGTTGCTAATAAATTTCTACGATTTTCTAATGGCATTTCATTACTTTCAGCAAGTAACAGGGGGCATGGTGTTGATTTCATAGCACCCAAAGTTAATCTCAAACTTTTAAACTGAATACGATCTATTTTTAGTAAATGTGTTTTGCTTGCTGATCCGTATAACACACATCCGTAATCCAAAATTGATCGCACGTAGGTCCTGTAAAACATCAATGCAACTTTGGGATCAGCACCCCATTTCCTGCAAGTGACACATTTAAGGAGATTAATGCCTTTCTCACATCTTTTTTTTACATATTGGACATGTTTAGACCATAGTAATTTGGGGTCTAGGATTATACCAAGATATTTATACTCAGTGACAACGGGTATATCATATCCTGAAAGGTGTAGACTATCAGGCGTACGTAACCTATGTCTTGTAAATATCATAATGGCAGATTTTTCTGGGGATATAGTAAGTTCGTGGTCTTTAGTCCAATTATCTACTAGTTTCATGATGTGTTCCAGGACCTCCACACAATCGTCATATGAATCACGGACGGAGTAAATACATATATCATCGGCGTACTGTATACATTTTATGGAATCAACAAAAATGTCGTGTATACTTGCCGAAAATATGTTGAAGAGAATTGGGCTTAATACAGACCCCTGTGGTAATCCTGTATGAGTTATTCGTGGACCATATAACTGATTACTATGGTCTCTGATATATAAAGTTCGGTTGCTAAAAAGATTAACTATATTAGCGGATAAATTTGTGGACAACCCCAGTTTGCATAACTTTGAATGCATTACTGTTAAATTAACACAGTCGTAAGCGCCTTTAAGGTCTAGAAAGAAACATGCTAAATATTTATTTTTTGAAAAATTTAGTTGGATATCTGTTGTTAAGTGACTTATTGCATCTAGTGTTCCCAGACCAGATCGAAATCCATATTGAGTGCTTGGCAAAAGATTATAGTGTTCGACTGTCCAGTTAAGACGATTTTTGATAATTCTTTCGAAAGTTTTTGTTATACAAGACAATAGAGAAATGGGTCGATAAGACGATGAGAGAGTTTTGTCTTTATTGGGTTTAATAAAAAGACATATAATTGTTTCTTTCATTTTGTCAATGTAATTTCCTTTCAAAAGCCAATCATTAAATATTTTTAATAAATGATTTTTTGCCTTATCGGGAAGGTGGTTAATTATGGAATAAGTGATATAATCTTTCCCGGGCGCAGTAGATTTTGATATTTTAATAGCTGCATCCAGTTCTTGGATGTTTATTGGATTTTCTAGTAATTTAAATTTACTGGAATTGCATATTGATACGTGTTTTAATTGGTCTTGAACGTATGGTAGAGCGAACTTGTCAAGTAACTCTTCTATTAGCTCTGTTGAAATTGGTTGTGTCTTTGAATGATAATTTTTGTTAGCCATTTTATTAACAAATTTCCATATTTTGTTGAGCGGTGTATTTTTATTGATAGTATTTACAAAGTTGATCCAAGATGTTATTTGTTTTTTCATAAAAGTAACTTTGCATTTGGCTTGGATGTGTTTAAATTTTAGATAATTTTCAAGATTTGAGACAATATTATACTCTCGAAAAGCTTTTTTTCGACACGATATTAAATTTTTACATTCGTCGTCCCACCATACGGGAAGACCGGATTTTGGTTGAAATGATTTTTGAGTAATCATAGCAGAGTCTGCAGCGTCGCTAATTGTTTTTATTAAGTTATTAAACATTTCCAAAGATGTAACATCTATAGAATAAGTGTCTAGAAGGCATTTTTCTAAGTAATTTTCAAATATAGACCAGTTCGCTGAAGACACTTTCCATTTTGTGGAGGTATGGATTGTTCTTGGGGAATATTTCAAATCTATGGTGATTTGGATAGGGATGTGGATTGTACCTAGTGAGTCATTTAGAGGATTCCAGGTAGTAAAGCCTGTTAAATGAGGAGATACTAATGTTAAGTCTATCATTGAAGGACGTTCGTTTGGCCTGGATATTTTGGTTGGTCTTCCGTCATTGAGTAAAATTAGGTTAGTATTGTCTAAAGCGTCAGCTAAAATATTACCTTGTGCACTATCCTGTATGGAACCCCACCTACAGTGATGACTATTAAAGTCGCCACCAATTAAAACTCTGCCTTTAATTTGTCCAAATAAATTTTCCCAATCTTTGGATGAGACATTTATTTTAGGAGGTTTGTAAACACATAGTATTGATAATTTTACTTGTTCTAGAAAAACACCGCAAACCTCTATATTTGGATTATAATTTGTTTTGAATTTTATATCTGAAAAGGAAATGTTGTTTGCAACTAAAACAGCAACGCCTCCATAGCCATCACGTCGATCAACTCTAACATTATTAAAACCTTTAATATATAAATTTTTATTTTGTGACAACCAAGTTTCGTTCAGAAGAATGACATCAATTGTATGACTTTCTAGAAAATTAAGCAAATTAGTCTTTTGTTTTATAATAGATTGGCAGTTCCACTGAAGAATATTAAGTGTTCTATGATTCCCCATCACTATCGTTGTCTGATAAACAAGAAAGTATATTTCTGATTTCATTTTGAGTGACTTTTTGGAATTCAACTGAGACTAGTTTGGGGTTAATTTGTTTAATTATTCTTTCTAAAGCAAATGGAATTTCTTGTAGAATTTGTAATTGTATTTTTTCTTTATATGCTATAAACTCATTACGATATGGGTTAGGAATTATAGGATGTGACACTGATTTTGTTTTAGAAGTTGAAGGAAATTGTAAGGCAGTTTTACATTGAGTCGGGGATATGGCTTTTCGTTTAAGAGGATTAGAACTTTGTTTAGGTTTAGGAACGAATGAATTGTTTACTGTACGGTCATTTGCCGCAGTCGGGAGTTGGGGAAAGTCATTTAAGTTACTAAGCAATTCAAATTTATTATGTGTCGTGATTTTGGCATAGGATGGATTTTTTGCTAAAAACTCAGCTTCTTTAAATGTAGTATTCTCAATCGCCATTATTTTTTTAATATTATATTGATGTTGATAAGCTGGGCATTGTTTCGTTATAATCGTATGATCGTTTGTTTTACAGTGAAGACAATATTGTGAGTTACTACAACGGGAGTTGTCTTCGTGTTCTTTGCCACAATTTTTGCATAAGCTGAAAGTGGACTTACACTGTCTGAGAGTATGACCAAATTTAAAACAATTTAAACACTGTACTACAGGGTAAATGTATTGTTCAACTTGAAACCTTACCAAATCTAACGTAATATATTGAGGAATAATATTTCCTTCAAATGTTAAAACTGCCATTTGCCTAGGAACAAAAATGGTTTCATTATCTGAATCAATAAGTTTTCTTTTCATACGTCTTACCTCGGTTATTTTTTGGTCGGAAATAATATTATTCATCATATAATTTTCGTCCAAAAAAGTATCAACTTGTCTAATTATTCCTTTTTTGTGATTAAAAAAATTTGGAATATAAGCAATAAATTTGTTAGAAATAATTATGTCGTGATTGACTAAACTATTAGCACAAGTGTAAGAATTAAAAATTACTTTCACTTTATTTTTACCGACGAGTTTAATATCGAGAACATCTTTCTTAAAAAAGTTATTAATGAATAAATAATGACCTACTCGGACTGGTGATAAACGTCGATGGACTCGACAAAAACAAAAAACGGGCCTTTATCAGAAGATTTATATCTATTATTTAAATCAAAACGGGCACTTACTGCCTCCATATTTTCACCTTTATCAGGGGGTGGCTTTTCGCCACCCGAAGAATCATCCATTTTTAAATATAAAGAACAATCCTACCTTGTTTTATTATTCCTTACTATTTAAAAAACTAAACTTTAACTGCTTAGAAATTGACAACTAATTAGCACTTAATTGATGTGGACACTATCGATGCCAGCACACAACTGAGATATAGTTATTTGGAATTAGAAAAAATGACAGACGAACAATTCGGTGAATTTTATGCACCAATTCCATCTGATCAAGAGTCTGTCATCTCAGATACAGATGACGACAACTCTGATTATGAGAATGAGCTTACAGAGCCTTCTGAATATGTCAATGTAAATACACGTATTTACGTAGCCAACGACGACAATAATCCCAGTACGTCGACAAACCATCAGGAGTACATCCATGATGACAGCAGTGACGACGAACCGTTGGAGGAACCATTGACAAACTACAGCAGTGCCTCCTGGAGTAAGAATATTCAAATTGAACCACTTGTTGAATTTACCAATTTTTCAGGACCGGTAAACATACCAGATGATGCTCTCATGCCATATCAAATATTTTTATGCTTATTTCCGGAAGATTTATTGGATGAAATTGTCTTCCAAACTAATTTATATACTACAAAAAATTAGGTGGGGCAACCAATTTTTCTCCAATAACTAAAAATGAATTAAAAGTGTTTCTAGGCATAAATATATTAATGGGGATAAAAAAATTGCCATCTATAAAAGATGGTCTTCAAATGACGAAGTACGGGACATTTCCAGTAAAATGTCCCGAAATATATTTTGGGAAATTTTGGCAGATTACATTTAGTGGACAGTAGGACTGAAGTAAAGAAAGGAGAACCTGGGTATGATAAACTATTCAAGATCCGACCACTTTTAAATAAATTATCAGAGACTTTTCGTCATTACTATGCAAGAAATTCAGGTCCAAAAATAACTTAGACGGATTTCGTCTTATTGTATAATATTGTGCAACACTTTGAAATATTTCGACACTGGAAAATAACTTAGACTTAGAAAAATTTCAAAAACAATTTTTTTCTTAAATTGTTAATAACTATTTTATTTGTTGACTTTTGGTACATTTTTTTGTTGTTTTGTCCGAAAGGCACTACGCCTGACAACCCCCACCTATTTTTGGGGCTCTGTCACATCTGCAACCTTTCAACGAATTTTGGACTTGTAAAATTTTTCGGAGTTATAAAATTTTTTATTTATTCTTTAATGACCTTTAGGTGTTTAATTAATCATAAATTTATTTCAGATTCTTAGTTTAGGCCTAATTGGCATAATTATCTTATAGATTTCCAATCTTAAGATAATTATTCATTTTCTTACAGATTCTTAGGCTTAGTATCTGATTGTTATTTTATTATTGGTTAATTAACATTATTTGTGTGTTTTTAAACCCTTTTCATCCTTAGCTAGTGACCATAGACAATAGCTATGGCCACTGACCGTGAACCCTATCCCTTACAGTCACAAACAGCGACGGACAGAGCAATGGACCCGCTTTCTCTCATTCCTGAGGGAACAGGTCATCGACATCGCAATAAGGTATATATTCTTCATTCTGTTTCAGATATTCCTAGCGTTCAAACGTGTGCTCTGGTGAGTTTTTAATCGTTCTGTAGTGTGCTCTGGTGAGTGATATATTTTGAAAATTTCTGATTTTTATAACAATTGGTAGTTTTTTGAAAATTTGTGATGTTTTTTGATAATTCTCTGGTTTCTCGAAAGTTTTTTGAATTTTTTATTTTTAATTTAACGTGTTAACTCGTGACTGATGATACCTCGTTAATAGTCTCTGCACGTACACTAGAGGAATTAAAAATGACAATGAAGACTGTTGTTGACTGCTTTATACGCTGGTGTAATACCAACAGACTAATATTAAACATTGACAAGACGCAAATTATTTATTTTCATTCATACAACTCATCTAAATATGACTATATCTTAACCATCCACGATAGAAACAATATGTTATCTTCCACTCACTCTACAAAGTTTTTGGGTGTATTCATTGATTGTAATCTCAAATGGTCAGAGCAAGTGAATTCAGTGAACATGAAATTGAATAAAGCTTTTTATGCTATATCTAGAATTAAAAACACACTACCCATCTCGGCATTAATGAACGTTTATTATAGCCTTGCTTACAGCCACATGTGCTACAATGTAATTTTGTGGGGGAACTCAGTAGATAGTAACAAAGTGTTCATTAACCAAAAAAAAATTATCCGTAAAATTTTTAATTTGGATTATCAACAGTCTTGTAAACCAGTTTTTATTAAACATCAAATTTTAACTTTCTACTGCCTATATATCTATAAATGTTTACTTTATGTCAAAGAGGAAATCAATACATTTCCAGTAAATTCAGACAATCACTACTACAATACAAGAAGTGCTGAATCTTTACGAGTTCCTAAACACAGAACATCCAAATTTCAAAATTGCTTCAGATATATGGGACTGACCTTATACAATCATTTGCCAAAAACTGTGAAAGAAATACCACTTATCTCTAAATTTAAAAAAAATGTTAAAGATTTACTCTTAAGAAAAGCATATTATTCTATAAATGAAGATCTTGAGGACAAACTGCAATAGCTTCATATTTTACTTGTAAAAATGTTATTTTATATATTTTATGTTTTGTCAATTTCTTTTACACTGTAAATATTGTATTATACACACTAATGTTTTTTATACCAAATTCTGTAGTGACGTATCCTATACATTTATTTTGAATGTCTTAAAGGATCAATAAAGATGACTATGACTATGACTAACTAAACTTATTCAGTTAATTGCAACCATCTTAGGCTCGATTAAAAATAACTATAATGATGAAAAGATAAAAGAAGGACTCTTAAAATGTAATAAGGCAATCAAAAATATCAGGAACTCTATGAGATACGTTAAGACGATTGGTGAAAAGAAGCACCTTGAAGTCCAGATGAGGCATGTTAAAACTCTGCGAAATCAGTTAAAGGCCGAACAAAAGAAAGGAGTGGGACTTACACCTACTAAGGAGACTGCAAAGCATAGGGTACAATGGGATGACTCCACTTCAGCGTTTAACTCTAGGATAAGAACGGGAGTCATCTCAAACCTTAAACACAAGGACCCGGGTAGTTTCCTTAATGATTGCAAAGCCCTGTTCAAACGTCGGATTCAAAACGCACTTAAGAAAGACGAGGCAGTAAAGGTGAATATGGTATTTGGTGGAGACTTCGAGATAGCCAGCGGAGAGAAAATCCTTAAAGATACGAAATATTTCGCCACATCTAACTCACCAATCTATCGTGATACAAATCTTGAAGAGTGGTTTGAAAAAAAGTGGTGGAGCCCATCAGCAAAGATTTGGAAGAATTTCAAGAGCGAGATAGCGGATGGGCACTAAAAGCTGTTGGGGGGTGAACATAAACAAATTAACGCCTCAACTTGGCTTCCCATATATTGAACTTCCCTCTCAGATAAAAAGAAAGCATGCATGTATTAATGTTAAGAATGATAACGAAGCATGCTTTGCATGGGCTGTTGTATCGGCATTATATCCGGCAGCTAAAAATGTCGATTTATTGTCATCTTACCCACAGTACTCCCAAGTGCTGAAATTGAAGGGAATTCAGTGGCCTATGACCATCAAACAGATTCCTAATTTTGAAAAACAGAATGACATTTCAATTAATGTATACATTTTGAAAAAATATAATAGAGATTTTACGACCCTCCCAACTTATTTGACAAAAGAAAAGAAGGATCAACATGTGAATCTTCTTATTCAAGAAAAATATGATGAGCAAGGTCCAAATAGATTTCATTACGTTTGGATAAAAAATCTATCCCGCCTCCTCTCCAACCAATTAAGCAAAGAAAAGAGAACAAAATATTTCTGCAATGCTTGCCTCCATTACTTTCGATCACAGGAAAAGTTAAATATTCATAAAGCATGCTGCAAAGGAAGATCAGATCTTATCTGTGATAGGTGCTTACAACAGATTTCATTAGCTATTGAGCTAGAAGCTCACACCAAAGATTGTATAAGAATTAACGAAACAGCCATTAAAATGCCAGAGGAAAGTCATAAAATGCTTAAATTTAGGAATTACAGGAATAAGATCCCCCTTTGCCGTATACGCGGATCTCGAAAGTGCTTTAAAACGCACAGGAGATCCAAAAAAGCAGCAAGAACATATTCCTGTATCAGTTGGGTACTTCTTTAAATGCTCATATAATAATGCGCTCTCTTTTTACAAATCATATCGAGGAAGAGATTGTATGCGGTGGTTTGCAGATGAACTTAATCAGCTTGTTGAGGATGTTTCTACAGTGTTTTTGTGCCCATATGATATAAACATGATATCTCAGCAAGAGAGTGATTTTCATGCAGCCACTCGTTGTCATATCTGCGAGCAGCGCTTCTCCACCAGTGATAAGAAAGTACGAGATCATGACCACCTCACTCCAGAAAATAATTACAGAGGTGCAGCTCATGAAGTGTGTAATATTAATTACAAAGATGCTCACACTATCCCAGTGATATTTTAAAACCTTAGCGGATATGACGCCCACTTCATTATCAATGATATTGCCTCACATATAAAAGGACCTGTAGATCTTCTTCCTATTACTACGGAAAAATATATCTCTTTTCCGAAACACATTGATGATGCTCGTATTAAATTCCGTTTTATCGACAGTTTTCGATTCATGGCTTCTTCTCTCGATAAATTATCTTCTGATTTGATAGAATACCCTAATCTCAGCTCTCAATTTTCATCGCTTCCTGAGGAGCAATTCAATCTTCTAACCAAGAAAGGTATCATGCCCTATGATTATATTGATTCATTTAAGAAATTTGCTGAAACGTCTCTACCTCATATTGAGTCTTTTTATAATAAACTTGAGGATAAACCTTGTCCTCGTCGACATTATCGTAGAGCCCAAGACGTCTGGTCTTCATTCTCCTGTTCAACTCTCGGAGATTATGTTGATTTATATATGAAAACCGACATCCTTCTTCTTGCAGACGTCTTTAAGCAATTTAGATCTAGTTGTCTCAAAACATATAATCTCGATCCTGCACATTACTTTACTCTCCCTGGCTTCACGTGGGATGCTATGCTTAAGCATACAAAACAGGAACTAGAGCTTTTAACAGATCCAGATATGTTTTTGTTTGTGGAGCGTGGCATTCGCGGCGGTTTGAGTCAAGTATGCTCGAAACGTCGCGTTCACGCTAATAATAAGTATATGGCGTCCTACGATCCTTCGAAGCCTGACTCCTATCTGATGTATTTCGATGTCAATAATCAATATGACTGGGCGATCTCGCAATTTCTTCCAGCTAATGGGTGATAGCTGACATTAAAATAAAGCGTTTGAGCTCAAATTGCTTAGGAAAAATGTTGCTAGTTTTCTTTCGACAGTTAGATTCATTAATATTTTTTTATATTATTTTTATGGATATATTGAAAACTATTCAACCGATTTAAGTGAAATTTGGTACCTTGCTATTATTTAGTATGCTTAATAAGAAAATGATATTAGTTTTACCATTGACACTAGGTGGCGCCACCTACTGTAACATTGGTTCATTAATGGGGCCATAATTTTTTTGTCCGCCCTGTATAAACATTCTAGAAAAAAAAACATGAAATAACGTTCAATTCTACACAAAAAAGGTATTCTTGTTTCAAATAAAAAAAGTACACCGTTTTCGAAATAAACGTATTTTGTTTTTCGCAAAACAAGCAGGTAGCTAGGTATGCCTTTTTTTTTAATCTTATCATCATATTTTAATATCTATTATCCTATATCCGACGAAGACAAATTCAAAGACACAAAAATTATAAAATATATTTTTTTCACACTTTATTTGCACTGATACATACGTAAATTCAAAGATTTAGCAACTAGCACATCTTTATAAAAAATCAATCTCAACATTTTTCCCAATTGCACCTAAAGAAGTATAACTTCAAAAACATGAACTAACATTCAATTCTACACAAAAAAGGTACCTAGTCTTCTTTCACATAAAAAAAGTACACCGTTTTCGAAATAAACGTATTTTGTTAATGATGCATGTCTCTATTTAATTTTTTGCAAAACAAGTATGCTTTGAACTTAATGACAACGTCGATGAATGCTTATGATTGGTTAAAAAGGAATGATGGGGAATGAGAGAGTTGAGAAGGTTGTCTGGGGAGATTGAAAAGATTATTATGTTACTGGCAGACCAGAAGAGAAGACGTGTTTTCGTGTAGTCAATCTGAGTACCAGTGTTTTCATTTGTTAGTGAAAAAGGTGGAAGCTGAGAGCAGATCAAAATCGAGAAGATTAATACCTTTTTTGAGTCTGCATAGTCCACGAGATATAATTGAGAAAGAAAGGAGAATTTGTGAATAAAGAGTACCGGTCAAAAGAGGCTTGGGCTTGTGTTTTCGAAGGAGTAGTTTGCTGGTATGCGGTTTGGATCGATGCTGAGAACGGGAAAGATTTGATGGTAGCCGGACATAATCAATCAAGGAAGGAACTGTGGTTTGATCGAGACGAGACATCATTGGTGTAAAAAAATAAAGGTCAGTCAAATAATTTGAATGAAAGAAAACTTTAAGATATTCTAAAGATAAAATCAAATATAAGCATACGAACTAAGATTCCAAGTTTCAAAGAGTTATTTTTTTGTGAATAAATTATATTTTATATGGTCAATTTTTTTTAGATATTATTATAAAACAGATCAATAGATAGTTTGTAATTAAAATTAAATTTAGAGTATAGGAGTTTGTTGGGAAAGATAATTGCCCACAAAAGTTATTTATTAATATTCATCGTATTGCTTATTGAAAATAAATAATAATTTGTGTGCATATTTATGTTGTTTTAATGTTAGTTCCGTTTCCTATTCTATCCCGATTATGAGCAACTAGGAGATACTGAACCAACTAGAAGAGATATATAAAGTAAACTGATTAAAGTAAAATTAAGAAGGCACCCTGAGAATTTTTAATAGTAATTGATTTGTATGACTCTGCATAAATTAGTGAATTAATTAATTAAATAATTGGATTAATTAAATTAGTGTTAATTAATAATAAAACATCATAAAGCAGATCACAACAGTATCTGTAATAAAATCATTCAATAAAAAAGTACTCTACCAGGAGTCTGTAAAATTATCAATGACTCAGACGTATAATAATACAAATTTTAAGATTCCACTTGATATTGACATTCAGACGTGTCTGGTATGTTTTAAAATATGGGCAGTCAACCAATTAAGTTTTCATCGAACTTATGATAAGTGCACGTGGACTAACGGCCAATGAAAACATCGGATATCGCTGTTATGACAAATCATAATGCATTATCTTTTGTCGGTAGACTTATTCATACTTGGGGTAAGATTATATCAATATTTGACTGAACTTGCGGAGTCATAAAATAAGGTATCAGGTTTCGACCGTCCAGTGAAGGGACGGAGCACTTAGGTAGGCAAATTTTTAGATTTTATTTTTAAATTGCGGATATGACCAACAGATTTTTGGGAGACAAGAATACTGTTAGTATAATCATAACTGCTACAGCGTTCAGTTTAATTCAAATTTCAAATAGTGACCCGCAAGTTAGTTTGGTAGTGACTTTTTTCAGTGTTCTTTCTACGAAAAACTTTTTACATTTTACATTTTTTACTTTTTTTGGATACGTTTTTACGTGATAATACGTTTGATACTTGATGGAACCCTCTAATCAATTGGAAGATTTACAAAGGCGTGTAGTAAAACGTAAGCGACATTTTCAATACCTTTCTGATGATGCCAAACGTATGCTAAAAAATGTTTATAGGACTGTGTACTGAATTGTCTAAATCAGAGGCAATTGCAGAAACATGTTTTTTAACCAGAGTGCCCAAAGCAACCTGCTACAAAATTATAGGAGAAACATCTTCTAGACAGAAGAGAAAGGATTGTGGCAAATTCAGAAAAATAGAACCGCACTTAATTGAATCTATACTAGAACAATATAGGTACCAAATGCGGCTAATATTTTTCCAACTATTGAAAGCCTTCGAAGTGAATTAGTTCGAAAGGGCATTATCTCGTGTTCAGCAACAACACTTCGATAATTTCTTAAAGCCAATAATTTTAAGTACAAAACTATAGACAAGCCACAGACACTAATGGAAAGTACTAGAATAATTTCTTTAAGAAACAATTATATCAGACAGATAACTGAGTATCGAAAAATAAAACGAAATATTATTTATTTAGATGAGACCTGGTATGATACTCATGACACCGTGAAAAAAGTTGGACAAATAATAACAAAAAGTGTTTCAACTCAGTACCGCCCAATAAAGGAAAGAGGATTATAATTTTACACTGCGGTGGAGAAAATGGATGGATCGACGATGCATTATTAATATCTGCAAATCAAATTAAAGACGCGTCTCTGGATTATCATGATGATATGAAAAGTTCAATTTTTGAATCATGGTTTGAAAAATCCCTTCTTCCGAAATTACCCAAACACAGTGCGATTGTCATGGACAACGCATCATATCATTCAAGATTAATGAAAAAAACTTAAAATAATAGTTGGAATATATTACAAATTCAGGAATTTTTATTCAAGGAAGATTTGTATTTTGAGGCATCTTATACTAAAAAGCAATTGTTGGAGGTTGCTCATAGTAAACAGTACGAAAAGAAATATGTTGTTGACAACTGTGCTCGTACTAACGGGCATACTGTGCTTAGACTTCCTCCTTATTATTGTACATTGAACCCAATAGAGTTAATATGGGCTCAACTTAAAGGAATTATAAGGAGAAGAAACGTTGCTCCTAACTTTTCGTCTACTGTTCTCCAATTAATTAAAAGAGAAGTTACAAAAATCACAGCAACCAACTGGAAAAATGTAATAAAACATGTGATCGGAGTGGAAAATGACTATGTTATATATTTACCAGCATTAACCAAATTAACTATAAATTTAGATGATACGAGTGATACTAGTGATATGTCCTCGACGCATCAAGGAATTTGGATATCGGTTAAAATACTTGGGAATTCCAAGGTTGGCCAAATCCAAATTTCTAATTGATTCGATGCAGGGAAATTCCACTTTCGCTAAGTAAAACAAAGGATTTGTTTTACATAAAAGCAGGTAGATTTTCTCTCATCGGTCAGTCGAGCTTGCCTCTTCTACTGTAGACCTAGTCGGTGCTATTATTGTTCCTACTAAGTTATTGTTTTATTTCTGATTTTTTTATATACCATTTTATTTTAGCATTATTGTATATTCAGACCTTTTCAGGTTAGAATAATACATTGATCTATATTTGTTCATGTACTGATTGTTTGATATTTTATTTGATTATTTTGATTGTTTATTTTTCTTGTATTTTGTGTCTAAGTTGTTCTTCCGTAAGTTAAGAACACTTAGAAATATTTATCTTGCTTTTTCTATTTTATATTTTGATTTGTACTTTGTCTAAGTAGTTCTTTCCGGTAAGTCAAAGAACTCTTAGAAATATTTCTCTGAATATTTGACTTGTTATTTTAATTGTGCGTCTAAGCCATTCTTTTCCGGTAAGTCAAAAGAACACTTAGAAACATTTTCATAATTATTGTTGCATTATTATTTCCGATATTTTATTTAAGATATTTTCTTCCTTAAGTTAAGAAAATACTTAATACATTTGTCTCTTTCATTTTCTATTTTATGCTAAGTTGTTTCTTCCGTAAGTCAAGAAACACTTAGCAATATTTCCACATCTTTTCTGTATTTGATTTTTCGTATTTGTAAGTCGTTTCTTCCGTAAGTCAAGAAACACTTATAAGTATTTGTATTCTTATTTTTCCATATTTGATTCTCTTGTTTATTGTCACTCTAAGTTGTTTCTTCCGTAAGTCAAGAAACACTTAGAAATATTTCCATACCTTGTTTCATATTTACATATTTCATTTATCTGTATTTCTGTCCTAAGTTGTTTCTTCCGTAAGACAAGAAACACTTAGGAATATTTCTGCATTTTTCTATTCTTTTATCTTGTGTATTTTACTTTTCATTCTAAGTTGTTTCTTCCGTAAGTCAAGAAACACTTAGAAACATTTTCTTTGCATTGTACTTTTATACCATTTTATTTTTCTTGTTTACTAAGTTATTCCTTCCGTAAGTCAAGGAATATTTAGACTATTTTACCTGTTCTGTTTTCTATTTTTGATCTGTTATTTTGTAACTGCTCCTTGGAACTGTTACCTATAACAGATACTTGTCACGGTAACCGTTATTTTATACCAGTAGAAGTATTAAACCATTTTATCAGTGACAAGCAAAGATGGTCAACACCCGGTCTAATTCCGAGGACAGGAAAAAGTCCGCAGAGCCGGCGATGGGTCCTACAGGCCCAAACGCCCCCTCTCGGCAACAGATAACAGTGACTCTGAGTAGATAGTAAGTACTTAATTCGAATTAGGTGTTAGACGAAACCTTTATTTCTATTGTAATTGTAGATATTCTCATTTTGCTTATAGATCTTTGAAAACAGGATATAAACACACTCCTTGATGGGACAAAAATTATTAACGTTTTAGAGGAGTATGTGAACTAAAACTGTCACTGTCACAATGGCAGTTGCCAAACTCATCCGATACGTCTAAAGGTGAGAAAGAATGTAAATTTATAGGTTTTTATCGCTCAATCTCCCACCTCCACTAGTTTCATTTCTTTTTATCTCATAACTTAATGTGTTTCCATCTCTTGCGTTATTCTGTCGGTTATTAGCGAGCTCATCACTGTATAGTTTAATATAAATATACATTAAAACTTTTTAAAATACGTTCACCGATAATAGCCATTTCCTATTTATTACAATGACAGCAGTAGGTACTTTATACTTATAATTTTTCAGAAATGAATGTAACTTGAATTGACTATTTCATGTTGTGTTTTTTACAATACATAATTAAGACAGCATGGCTAATAATAAGCAACCAATTATTCAGCCGAGTACTACAAGTATTAGTAAACAAAATTTATTTTTGTAAATTATAATTTTAATCTCGAGTAGATGATAATTATATATATTTTTTCTAATTAAAACAAAAAAAGGTCGTAGAAAAGGTCACTCTGGACAAACTTCATCATCGTGAGTAATAGCCTTCATTAAATGCTTGTTGAATAATATACTATTATTAACAATGTTTTATAAAGATCATTTTACAATAAGTTGTGTTCAGTTGGGTCGATTAGTGTTATCACTCCCAAGATATATCACAGATGTTAACAACACCGATATTTTTTATTTAAACTTTACAGAAAATGAAACTTTTTGGTAAATAAAATTAAATAAAAGTAAAAACTTTTATTTAATTTAAAATTAGATATCTACGCTACTGTTCAATAAATTATATATGCGGTCATTCTGACAGTGTTGCCATTTTACTAGTATTTTACTCGCTCTAGTTCCTATAAACTTTCTCACGAAATTACGTGCCGACTATACCAGATGAATTTCAGGGTTGGTACAGGTCTCTTCCCACGTCAAAACTGGTAACAGATGTCATAATTGAATCCGGTGTTGAGGATAGTGGTACCGATACATGAGGGATCAAAACTCTTATAGTGTATTTTTATGTATGAGAGAGTAATAAAACAATAAATTATGTATGCAAATCCCTAAACTGTTGATACGGGTGACTCAATGAAAAACAGATATTTGTCAACAAGTTTACAGAAGTATATAGGAAAACAATTTTAAATTGACTATGACCACCAGGTATAAAGGTTGGAGCAGAATAGAATACAATAGTTGTGAGGGTTACTAATCCCTAAATAAGGTAGCCAGTGTCGGAGTGATGGAGGTTAACAGGTACTAATGAATTTGCAAGAAATGTAAGATGTTTATTTTATTGGTTATATATAACCAATAAAAGTTTAATAAGTACCTACCTATTTGCAAAATAAAGTTTAATTCTTTAGATAAAATAAAACGTTTTATTTTATCTGAAATGAGTGCATTCCACGAAGTAAGGGTTTCAACAATCAAACATTTAATTCTTTAATTCCAGGAATCTACGACAGTAATTGACTAGATAATTACCTTCTAAACTTATTCCACAGAAAATGTGAAATGTGTGTGGGTTTTTCCATTTTGTAGGAAGGTCCAAGTGGCGTATTCAAAATTCTTAACAGTTCACTAAAAGTAGGTACTTCAGTTGCAAGGTGCAGTTTATTGTGTATACTAGTGTTATGGAAAATTTGGAAGTGCCGTGTAAACGCCGAAAAATTGGTCCTCTAACAGTTAATGAAAAAACATTAATATTTAATTGTTTTAAATCATTTACAGACAAACGTTTATGTGAAAGTGTTGATGAGACCGTTGAGTTAGTTAGCAGTACACTTGGTGTTGGGAAATCTACGATTTACAGAGTTATTAAAGAAGAGAAATGTGGTAGTTTTCAAATGCCACGTAATGCTCCAGGGAAACCAAAATTTCAAATAGAATATCATTTTAAAGAAGGACTTCGACGGAAAGTGCATGAATTCTTCTTTAGACAAGAATTTCCAACATTGGATAAAGTTCTTGTCTCAGTTCGAGATGATAAGGATTACCCAGAAATGAGTCGAAGTACGTTATGGAAACTTTTAAAAGAAATAGGCTTCCGCTGGAAAAAGAATCCCAGAAAGTCTATTTTATTAGAAAGAAGCGATATTGTCATATGGAGAAGACATTTTCTAAGAACCATAAAGGAAATGAGAAACCAAAAAAGAAAAATATTTTATCTTGATGAAACATGGATCAACGAGGGTCATACACCAAATAAATTTTGGCAGGATGAAACTGTTACAAGTGAAAGGCACGCTTTTGTAAATAACTTATCTACTGGTTTAAACCCACCATCAGGAAAGGGACGCAGGCTGATAATAGTACACATTGGCAGTTCAGACGGTTTTGTTGAAGGTGGTTTATTAACTTTTGAATCAACTCGTACCGGTGACTACCATGAAGACATGAACGCTGATGTCTTTCAAGAATGGTTCGAACAAATGATAGATCTTCTTCCTAAGAACTGTGTAATAGTAATGGATAATGCAAGTTATCACTCCAGACTTATAGAAGGACTGCCCACAACCAAGTGGTTAAAAAAAGACTTGCAGAATTGGCTGAGTTCAAAAAATATTACGTACCATCCCGGATCTATAAGAAAGGAACTTTATTCGTTGTGTGCCCTTCATAAAGAAAAATTTGAAAAATACGAAATTGATGAAATTGCCAAAAATCGTGGAATGACAGTACTTAGATCCCCACCATATCATTGTAAATTAAACCCGATTGAACTGGTATGGGCACAGATAAAGAGTGAAGTTTCAAGAAAAAATACCACTTTTAAAATTCATGATGTTAAACAGTTGTTTTTGGAGGCCGTAAATAATGTAAAACCTGAAAACTGGGAAAAGGCAGTAAATCACACTATTAAAGAAGAGGAAAAAATGTGGAAGCTGGACAATATTACTGATAAAATGATCGAGCCAGTTATTACAAATCTTGGTTCTGAAATTTCATCTTCTGAATCTGATTTGGATTTGTAACAAGTAGCTGTAAGTTTTATATTAATATTTTTATTCATCTATTTAACATACCTTAGACGGTTTTAAAAACTCTTTTTCTCTTTTGTAATTTTTAAAAATTAAAAAAAATGTGAATTTTTTAAAACCCTTTTTAATGTAGGCCAGTCAGTTCTAATATAGTGTGTGATAAAAGAGGTCACTTTTGTTTACATACACATAACACTTTATAACACTGAAATAATTCATTTATTTTTTACAATTATTCAAAGTAATTTTTCAATTAATCTTGAGCACGCCCATGGACTGGTCGGAGCTACCAGTTAAAATTATGCTAATTACTCTCTCGTTCATAAAAATAAACTATAGTGTCTGCACTTATCTCTATGTATCTGTTTTTTGATAATATAAATATTCAAGACTTTTTTGTCTTTTGGGTTTTACCCCATAAATATTAATTTATACATTTAAATATTTTAACCGTTATATTAAATAAGTGCATTCAATGACAAGTAAAATCAACTTACTCCATCTTTTTCACAGTTTTCATCAATAAAATAATGTTTTTCAAAATATTTTTACATGAATGTGCACATCACGTGTGGATAAAATATTTCCAAATCATATCCAGGTACCAGAACTTGACCAACCAGTGTACCTGATTTTTAAGAGGTATAGAAATCTTTAACCCTTTAACCCTCTGGTAGCTACGTATACCACAAGCTATTACGGCTTATTTTGTCATCAGAGTTGCAATGAAAACAATCCTTAAGGCGGAGTCGATACACTAAATGCTTGCTGGGTAGTTATGAATACCGAAAACCTGTATGTGGCTTGGCAACCATGTGCTTTTCACAAAACTGGTATGATGTGCTACCAGCGTGCCTTACTGACAAAAATTGAAGGTAAGTGTTAAGTGTACTTTTTTCATTATTTTTAACTAGCAAATTCTTTAACCCTTTAAGGATCAGTGGTAGCTATATTTACCAGTGTTGATAGAGGATATTTTTCAAACTTATAAGCAATGAGCATTAAACCGTAAGCACAAACAATACTGTTTTAAAGGATTTTTGGTGGAATTAAACAAAACCCGACTAGCGTAAGCCTACACGGACGAGAAGGCCGTTGGGCGGTAAACGTACCAGTGATCATTTGTGCAGGGTACTTTACCGGTGTTAATATCATAGTAATTTATTCTCGTTTTTCATTAGTTTATTCTTTGAAATATTGGATAATAACAAGTGTGTTAGTGTAAAATATAGTGTGAAGAACGTTTTGGCATAATAAATAGTAAGTATTATCAATTTTTAGAAGTTATTACAAACCATTCAACATTGCCAACAAACCTAACCAATTTTTTTTTACAAACTTGACAATTATTTTCCATGAATAAAAAAATAAATTGAGGAATTGCATGTTGTGAGAATGTTAGTGCACCTGCTAGTCTTTCATATGAAAATTAGTTTTCTTTTGTAAGTTTTTGCAAAAAGATGTTCTGGGTGAATACTGAGATAAACGTTTTTTTTTTCAGTGAGCGAAAATACGAAAAGGCGATGGCAACCTGCTCTTACTGCAAGACAACCGGAAGAGCTTCTAAATAAAGGACTTAATGATAGCGATGATGATAATTATTGCATGCCGGACTATGGAGGTGATTCTGATGCAGAAGACAATATTTCATTTGTACCTTCAGCTAAGTGCAGCATTGGATCCAATTCAAACATAAATATTTCTTCCAGTTTAATTTCAAATATTGCTTCAACATCAAACAATCCTGAGAAGTATCAACAACCTTATTCAACTTTGGGTTTTCCAGATAGCGATGATGAAAATTCTGACGATTCAGTTTTGGATCCAGATTATCCTCCGGAAGAGATGTCTACTAAGAAGACAAAAACATTTATATATTCATCTGATAGTGACACAGAGCCAGAAGTAAATAGTAACAACGACCATGTGGATGTTTCATCTTACAAAAACTTGGAATACAAGTGGTCCAAAAAGATAGATCCAATATTAGACTATGATCTATTTCATTTTAGTGAGAATTCAAAACTTAACATTGACTTTTCAGAAGGTGCCACCCCCTTAGATTTCTTCAGTGCTCTTTTCAATGATGAAATATGTAAAAAAATTGTGGAGGAATCAAATATTTATGCAATGCACCTAGGAAAATCTTTAGATCTCACTGTGGAAGAACTAAAGGCTTTTTTTGGAATCCTGATAATTATGGGCTTTCATACGTTACCTACGATAAAATCCTACTGGTCAACTGACAGAAACTTTTTTGTACAATGAGTCGCAGATGTCTTTACTGTGAAAAGGTTCTTAAAAGTGTTGAGGCTGTTACATATCAACAATAATTCAGAAATGCCCCACAAAGGAGACCCTATGTTTGATAAATTATATAAAATTCAACTTCTCATAACGTATTTCAAAACAAAATTTTCTGAGGGTTACACGCCATCACGAAATTTGTCAATCGACGAAAGTATGATCCCGTTCAAAGGCAGAACTAGTTTGAAGCAGTATATGCCAATGAAGCCAGTGAAGAGAGGAATAAAAATATGGGCAATTGCCTGTGCAAAATCTGGTTATCTCATCGACTTCGAGATCTATCAAGGCAAAACTAAGAAAGTTGTTCAAGAGACGCTTGGCGAACGAGTTATATTAGAATTAAGTCAGCAGTTTCAAAATCGTGGATATTGTATTTATTTTGACAATTTTTTTCCACAGTGCCAATTTTCAGTACTGTTAGAAAAAAGTCTGTTTGCTTGTGGCACATTCCGAACAACTAGAAAATACTTCCCAAAGCAACATTTAGCTGATGACAAAAAAATTAAAATGAGTGAGTCTGATTCTGTAGCTAGTGAGAACGTTTCCGTATACAAATGGAAAGACCGTGGGACAAAATGTGTCACAGTTGTTAGCAATATGCACAATTTGAAAGAAAAAAACCACTGTTCTCAGAACAACAAAGGATGGAACATATGAAGAAGTAGCTTGTCCAAGAGCTATTGCTGATTACAATATGTATATGGGAGGAGTTGATCACTTTGATCAAATTATGTCCATCTATTCAATCCAATGGAAATCAAGAAAATGGTAGATTAAAGTTTTTTATTACTTCCTTGATGCATCAATAGTAAACAGCTATATTCTGTACAAGCATCTGCATCATCAAAATCATCCTCGCTAGGCAACTATCACACAGCTCCAATATAGAAGCCAGTTAGCTGACCAACTTATCGGCTTGTTCACATGCAGAAAGCGGTCTGGACCGAATCCTGGTCAAGTTGGCAAGGCAAAAAGGGCAAATCTTGTTGATGTTGGTTGTCATCTACCAATCAAAGGCACTTACCGTAGATGTGCTAACTGCAGCTCAAGTAAGAAACAGAAGAGGACCAATATAATTTGCCAAAAATGTGATGTAGCATTATGTAAAGAATGTTTTTCCATATATCATCAGAAATGAATGTCATCAGAAATTTAAAATAAATATTTTTCTCTTCTACAACTTTTGTTTTAGTGTGTAATAGATGTAGCGGTAGCAATATTTAGCAGTGATTTGCAGGTGATGGCAAATACCCAAATGATCTCTCTCCGGTAGCAATATTTACCACCCCATAAAAGAAAAAATTGAAAATAATTTCGGTTTTTTTCTATCAGGTAACTTATTACATTCTATTTGATTTCATAATATTAAAAAATATTCGTCTTAAAAATAACAAATGAGTTCTGCGCCTTAAAGGGTTAAAATCACTGGATTAGTTATTGTAGGAATAAATATGTTGTATAAGAATTCTAACCCCAAAATTCATTATTTTTATTTATCCTGGCATAAAAACAATTATTTCTTAGCTATGAAACTTACGCCAGTTATTAAACAATAGTGTGGCAACAAATTTCTATAAAAATCTTGTTTGACATTAGCGCTAGGAAAATATTTTTAATCATTTTGAGGATTGTACCAAATAAAAGGTTATTTTTCACATACTAAACCAAAAAAATGTTGAGACCGTAGTTTACGCACAGTACCAAAATTTTTACGGGTACATTAAAGCAAAGTTTAGTATTGATTTGCTAGACAATGTTCTATAAGACTTTAAATTATTAATTAGGCCTATTTGTCATTAAAAATTTTTCAGTACATTATTTATTATTATTGTCTTTCCGAATTTGATGGTGATGAGGATGCGGACAATTTCCTTGAGACAAGCTCAATTTCCAGAACTCCGTTACAATCCTCGACTGCTAGTATCGACAGCCAACCGTCATGTTCCACTACTTCTGTATAGAACTTGAAAAGAGTGCGCCAATGTAATCTTACAAGAAAGACAAATAATTCTAGCGGAATTTTTATCTGACTGGCTGACTTTTATCCAGATGATGATTTTGGTTTCAAACATAAGTTGGCTAGGTTATTTCCTAAAAACATTTTTTTCTGGTGACGAAGGCGAGAATGAACAACTCTTAATATTACCTCAAGCAGCAAATTCCTTAACTCTTGCCGATAAAGACGAGAAAGAGGAACAAGCTGCTGCTCCTTTAAATAAATCTTTTGTGTGGTCCAAGAAAAACGTCCCCAATCTCCTTTACGAATCATTTAATTTCACTGAGTCTTCAAGCGTCAATGTTGACATTAATTCAAGTAAGCCAATCGACTTCTAGTGAGAGTATCTGTCAAACAATTTGCAAAGAATCGAACCTCTACGCTACCCAGAAGAATTCGCAACAAAAACCTTTCAAAATGCTTTTACGCCGCATAGACACCTATCTATTGACGAAAGCAGGTGTGCTTTCAAAGGACGTACATCACTAAAACAGTACATGAGAATGAAACCAATAAAAAGAGGCTTTAAAATTTGGGCATTGGCATGTGCTAAAACGGGATACCTTCTAAATTTTCAAATATATCAAGGAAAAGCCACTGAATCAACATCCGATATGTTAGGAGAACGTGTTGTTTTAGAACTTACGTCGACATATCAAAATCGTGGTTATTGCGTATACGTTAATTTTTTCACCAAAATACCATTGATGCAGAAACTACTGGAAAAGAAAACTTTTGCTTGTGGCACTATAAGGCAAACAAGAAGACATTTTCCAAAACAAATATTATGTGTTGATAAAGAGCTTTCCCAAAATCAGTCAGATTCGGTTAGTTCTGGGGAAATATCTGTGTAAAGTAGAATGATAGAGGCGTTAAATTGTTGTCAGCAATCTACATAATTTTCAAGAAAAAACTCAGGTTTTGAGAACAAATAAAACCGGCAACAGAGATCAAGTACCATGTCCTCAGGCAATAGCCGGTTATAACAAATACATGGGTGGAGTAGATCTATTTGATCAATATCATGCTAACTACTCGGTAGTATGGAAATCAAGACGTTGGTGGGTAAAACTATTTTACTACCTTTTAGATGCAGCAGTAATAAACAGCTATAGTTTATATAAGGAGACTCTGAAAAAAAAATAACTCAAGTACTAAGCCTATGACTGCATTACAGTTCCGCAGTGAACTAGCAGATAATTTGATTAGCACTTTTACTTTCAGAAAAAAGTCTGGACCTCCATCAAACTCAACTTTGAATGCTGGTTCACACTTACCAAATTGCTGGTTAGCAATTTGATTTGTCAAGTTTGTAACGTTGCTCTATGCAAGTACTGTTTTGTAAAAATAAAGTATTTTTTTAAAAATGTTTCTAATTGTTTTTACCGGTAGCTATATATACCATTGCCCAATAAGTATTAGTCGTTTGTCAAAATGCACACTGGTAGCTATATCTACCACCCTTTCCAGCCCTTCTGACAAAGAAAATATTTTTTTAACAGGTTAAGTGCCACCATATTAAAAATTTTACGGTCTCCATTGACCTTTTTTTTTTAAGTATTTCTATTACTTTCTTTAACTTTCACATCAAACACTAACACTATAAAATGCGAATTTTGGTCAAAATTTCATTTTTCAAAATGTGAGTCCACGTTGGAGTTTCGCGGCCACCAGCAAGACTTTTTTCACAAAATGCCAGTCCAACGTGGAGTGACGCCTTGACTTGTCTATTCCTGTTGATAACGTATCGGCAAATCTAACAAGCGAAGGCGCCGGGCCGTGGCTTGCGGGTATTTCTTGTCAGTACTTGATAAGAGCGGTACAATGCAGTCGAACGAGAAAGAGCAACAAAAACTTGAAAAATATTGGCAAGAAATTCTGTCAGATGAAGAGTTGGATAAGTTTGGCAACACGTATCTTTCGGACGAGTACCAACCAACTGATTCTAGTGATAGTGAAAATGAATCGAGTGCTCCAAAAAGAAAACGAGTGGCCGGAAATACCAAACCGTTGGGACAAGATGTATCGGCGTCCACCAGTAAAGGAAAAGAATATACGAGTATCGGAGAACATGTTGATGCTGCTATAGAATCTGTCATTGCCCAACATTCTGAAGTCTCTGAGGAGGAAATTTTAGAAGGACCAATAGTATCTAATGAAATGAATGCAGCTATAGTCTGGGGGCCGGTTAACAGCGAAAATTTACAGAAATTTACATTTGAGGACTATGATTCTGCAGGTTTTCATACACAATTATCGCCCATTCAATTCTACGAATATTTTGTAGACGATGATCTTTTATCCATGATGGTAAAAATGTCATAATTTATTTTGTTAAACTGATTTTGATTTTTTTTTAATTTTTAGGTTGAAGAAACAAATCGTTATGCCCTGCAGTGTCAGGAAAAAAATCAGAAAAAAAAAGCACGTATTACCGCGTGGCACAACACTGACGTTGCCGAGATAAAACGATTCCTAGGTAGTTATATGGATGGGATTATGTCATTTTCCATCTTTTCAATCCTACTGGTCAAATAATGATCTTTATGTGAATAATATCAAAAAAGTAATGTCAAGGAATCGCTTCCAGTTCTTGTGGAAAACGCTGCACTTCAATGACAATTCAGTAACAACAGATGACCGTTTGCAGAAGATTGTTCCCTTGGTTAGCAGACTGAAGGATAAATTCAAGGCTGCCGTCATTCCAAAGGAAAACGTGTGTATTGACAAAACTTTAGTGTCTTTTCAATGGCGCCTAAAATTCAAGCAGTATATTACCAAGAGGCACAAATTTGGGATAAAATTATTCAAACTTTGTCTGGAAGGTGGTTATACCTACGACTTTAACGTATATTGTGGAAAAGAACATGCTGAAGGTAGTAGCGTACCAATAAATGTAGTGACGAAACTTATGGATGGACTGCTTGACAAAGGAGGAACACTTGCGATTGATAACTACTACAGTTCTGTCACACTTGCACATGAACTCCTACTCCGAAAAACTTATATGATTGGTACGCTGCGTGAAAACCGCAAATATAATCCCAATAACGTTATTTCCAAAAAATTAAAAGTAGGCGAATATGTAGCTGAACAAAGTAATTCGGGCATCGTTGTTCAGAAGTGGAAGGACAAGCGAGATGTGCTGATGATTAGTACCAAATTCGCAGACGAAATGGTGACAATGCAGAAGGCACGCGGTGATGTTGTAAAGCCAAAGAATGTCATCGAATATAATAAATTCAAAAGCTTCATTGATATATCAGATCAAATGAAAAGCTATAATTCGCCATTATGTAAAGGACTAAAATGGTACAGACAATTATCGATGGAGCTCTTGACTGGAACAGCACTTATAAATGCCTATGTCGCCCATCAAAGCATTGCCAATGAAAGCATGACGATAACCAAATTCAAGGAAGAGGTAATTTGGGGTCATTAGATTTTATTGTCACACCACTCATTATGGAAAATAGCCAAATATAGTTTATAGACCATCTGGCCAGGCTCGAAATGTCCCCGTGTATTTTAAACGAGTTCGAGAAGCCGCTGTTGAGAGAGACAGCATTTTCTGACGAACTAGTGCGTGGGTCCACGTTGGCATCACGCGGCCCGTATATACTTTTATGTGAGAGTCCGTGTTGGCCTCTTAACCTGTCAAACATTTTTTGTCTTTTTAATGATGCATAATGAATTACTTTTACTATTTAAAAGTATATTTTTACAAAAAAAAATAGTTCTGCCCGTTAAAGGGTTAAATGCGTTTTCTTCAAAACATTAATTTTGTGAGTTAGTTGATTTTCCCAGAACGCCCACGAGATATGAAATAATTTGTTCTTTTCACCTCTGATTTAGAGGACAAAGGGCGTTAGATTTGCTTCTAGATATAATTCCAAATTCTTGTTTTATAATAATCATAAATCGACTTTTAAAATTTAAAGTCAATGCTAAGCTGATGATTATTATAAACAAATATATACGTATAGTAAGCCGTCCTTAGTGTTGGAAATCCTTGATGTTGATCTACCACTTCTCACGTCATAGAAATGCAGTCAATATCTTGTATGGATTTCAGTTATTGCTCATTGTGTAATTATACAGATTTTTTTAAATATAAAGCAGACACTAACGTAATGATTATTACGAATAAACTACTTACGAGTAATGACTTTGGTTACGACCAATTAGTCAGACTTAGTTGAGTATCATCGCTACGTTACACCATGAGCATAATAAATATATTATTACATATTAGTAAAATAGTTTTACTTGCAGGTTGTTCTTGAACCAGTCTCATTTAGTCAAAAATGTATAAACAAGACGATGAGGTCCTCAGAGTTCCACAACAAACTCTTCTGCAGCTCTCTACTTAATTCGAAAGCTACTTTGCTGTGGACTGTCGAAGTTCCCCACCACATCTGGATTATATACATACATTTGTGTCTGGTCAAGTAATTTCACACAAATTTGTGTTGATAAAGTACGTAAAATATTAATACTTATGAAAAAATAATACAATTTAGATATATAGGAAAACTGGCTGTAAAAAAACACACCACAACAAAACATTTATTATTAACAAGTACAATACTATATCTATGTTAGATCAAGATTTGGAATGCTATTTGCCGTTGTCTCTTTTTTGTGAAAAGCTTTTGTGGTAACCAGCAAACATAACTTCATGATGTATGCATTCCTTAATCACCAAAAATCCATTTATATGTATTCAGACAGTCATCATGGCTTCTACTGTTAACCTGAAAAAAAAATAGAATTAGAGTAAATCAACATCTATTATGTTTCAAATATTAACAAAAACGAAGATCAGTATAAAATGACCTGGCTGAACTTTTAACGTTGATAATCAGCAGATTTGTGCAATTCTTTCAATAAAAGTTTTTAAAACATTTCGTAACTTTAATAAGCTTTAAACTGCACCATTGGCGGAAGGAGTAACGAATGTGTAGATTAAGAATAACATGAATATTTTTTAACATCATTGTCCCCCCCACCCCAAGCCAATATTAAGCAGTAATTTCACTTTAAGCGGGGTTAAAGGATTTCTTTGAATTTTTTGTTCGGCAGTAGAACTCTTCAAGAGTATCCAATTAAAATTTCAGAGTGATCGGGACAAAATTGATGGAGCTATAGTCATTTAGCAGTTAGTGAGTAACGTGAATAAGTGAATGAATAAAATGAGTGATTAAATCTCTGTTTTATCGACTACGAAAAAGCGTTTGATTCGAGAAAAACACGCAGAACTCATAGAAATCCTAACACATCATGCTATAGACTATAACACGGTGGCTCTTATTAAAAACCTATATTGGGATCAAATGGCGTCGATCAAAATAAACAATCGTATGACAGCAGAAATGTCAATAAAAATGGGAGTTCGTCAGGGCTGTGTACTTTCTCCACTATTGTGTAATATATATTCCGAAAAGATCTTCCAAAATAAGATACGCAGACGACACAGTCTGCGTATTACGTCATTATTGCGAACAGTGCTGAGGGTTTGCAGACTTTTAAATGTCATAACCAGAGAGGGAGATAGCTTGGGGCTGAACATAAACACAAATAAAACAAAAGTAATGGCCGTTACATATGAACCAAATGCCGACATTAATATTCGTATCTAAAACAAACAGATAGAACCCGTACAAAAATTCCAGTATCTGGGTTCCTGGATAACAAACAATCTTGACTACGAAGTTGAAATACGGGTAAAATAAGTATAGAGTATGCTAGGTCCGCTTTTCAAAGAATGAAAAAATTCCTAATAAACTCTACCTTATCGTTGGATATCCGATACCAATTTGTAAAATCATTTATTTATTCCATATTGCTATACGGAGTGGAAACATGGACTCTCGGAATTACAAGTATGAGACGTGTAGATACCTTGTGAGATGTGGGTTTTTCCGAAGGATGCTGAAAGTCTCTTGGACAAAGCACGTAACCAACAACGAGGTACTGAGAAGAATGGGGACGGAGAGGGAACTCCTAAATATGGTAAAAACCAAAAAACGAGTAATCTAGGACATATTTACAGAGGAGAAAAATACAACTTCCTACGACTGATAATGGAAGGGAAAGTGGAAGGAAGAGGAGGTCCAGGATAAAAGAAAATGCTCCTGGCTGAAAAGTGTAAGACTAGAGAGGCATGGACACACAGTCGATACTAAGAACTGCTCAAGATAGAGAGCAATTTGCTGTAGTTATAGCCAAACTTCAGTAATAGAGAGGGCACCTTAAGAAGAAGAGTGATTAAAGTAATTGAGCAAGAAGGGCCTCGTGGTTGAAGAACTTGCGAGATTCGAGATAACATTCTTCCTTTATAGCCTGTGTCTTCTTCAATATTGACCTCCTAAATTGTTTAAATTGTCGCACCATCTTGGTCTGCCAATATTTCTTCGTCCATTCGGTGACTTATCTCGTGCTATCCTATCATCTGCCATTCTACTAATGTGTTCGTTCCACTGTTTCCGTTTTTTCACCCATCCATTTATGTCTTCTATACGTTTTGTGTATGTTAATATAGGTCTAATTGCTGCTCTATAGATTCTTGTTTTTCTGTCTTATCTTAGGTGCTTGTGTCTTCCAGATTGTGTCATTAAGAGATCCCGCCGCTTTACTTGGTTTTTATGCTTTGTTGTCGTACTTCTTCAACATCTCCGTAATTAGTTATAACTCGTTTTACCCTTTTATATTTATTTGCTTTATTTGGTACCAGTACACCAGAAAACAGAACAAAAACGAACCGGCACATAAAATAATATATAATTTATGCCTAGGTAAACTTGGATTTAATGTTGGTTTTGTTATTTGGTCCAAAAAGAAGTAATTCGGAAATGATACCGTGTCCAGATTTGCCCGACATCTAAAAAGGCTAGATATCTGACCATACAATAATTGTATGGTGAGATATATAAAAGGACGATGTAGATTTAATATTGGAAGTGACTCTAATTGGCAAGATCGCTACCGCAACCGATGATGATGATGATTTGATGCAAATACAAAATTTTATTCAACTACCCTATGGAGAACAAAATCAAAATGAACCGGAAATAGCTGGCATTGTATGGTCTTCAGAACTAAAACAATATCGTGAAATAACATTTGTTGTTAGTAGCCGGATTTAAAGTAGATCCAAGTGGAAATGATCCCATAGACTACTTCAATGCCAATGATTATTTCCAATACAAATTAATATACTGTCGAAATACTTTCACAAAGTCGTTCAGAAAAATCTAGGATTGATTGATGAAACAAACGTTAACCTAAGGATTCTACATGGAAATGTGCAATCATAATGAATAAAGTAGATGAACTGAAGGCTTTTACGGCAGATAAGAAAATTGATGTTTATTATATAACAAAAACTTTATGATTTAACAGAACATTGGCTGAAGGAAGAGGAGATTCAAGCAGTCCACATACAGGGAATTAAACTGGCAGCTTTTTTTAGCCACATTATATTCAGTTGGAGGTGGAACATGTATTTTTTTAGGGAGAATTTGAATCTTAATGTGTTTAATTATAATGTGAATTTTAATTTAGAAAAGTGTATTGAATACTGTATGATTGTATTAAAGAAGATAAATAAAAGTATTATTTGTTTATATCAAAGCCTATCTGGCCCTTTTGACACCTTTTTAACATGTTTAGATGGACTTTTGGAAAGTATTGGTCTTGGCAGGTGACTTCAATGTAAAATTTTGTACAAATGAGATCAATACAACTAGGATATGAACTTAGAGGTTACAATTTAAATCAAGCCATTTTTGAGCCGACTCGAGGAGAAATCTTTCTTGATAACATTTCCCTGTATTCTGAGATACAGTGTGAGATGGAGTATGTGAACTTGGTTTCTCTGACCACAAAGGACAACAACAGATTGGAAGAAAAAATTACTTTCTGCCAATTACACAGAAAGGGTATTTGGACTAAATTATTTGGTATAAATTTTGACTTTGTGAATGTGAGAGAAATTAATGTGAATGAGAAGTTTAACAGATTTATGAATGTTCTGGAAGAAGCTTATTTGGAATCTTTCCTAGAGAAGTATAACGTAAGGGGAAATCAAACTAATAAAATTAATTGGTTTAACAATGACTTAACAGCTATGCGTAATCAACTGCACTTTTTACAACAGCTGAAAAACCAGCATCTATCACCAGACATTGAGAGGACATTTAAAGACTTAAAAATGCAATAGAGAATGCAAAAAGCATGGCAAATAACAAGATAACAACATCATCAAGAATTCCAGTAATCCAAACTCTATGTGGAAAATCACAAATGAACATCATGGTAATAAGAAAAATACTAGCCTCTTAATATCAGTCCAAAGATCTTTCTTGATTACTTTTCACAGGTAGCATCCAACTTGATCAAAAATATCACAGTTTCAAATCTGAATCAAATAGATATAACTCAGGTAATTATATTAAATCACTCTTATTTCTCAGAAGTGACTTTCAATACAGTACGGGATATTATCAATAATTTAAAAAATAAAAACAGCCGTGAACATCTTGGATTTAATGTAAAGTTGATCAAAGAAACAAAACATAACAATCCCACTTCCTAATCTAATACAGTAGGCGCCAGTTACGAAGAACCAGCACAACTCCTTATTTTCGTACGGTTTCGATCCGAGTGCCTTGTTTACATAATTCAGTAGCGCAGCGTTAACCGTTCGGTGCCGTAATTATATAAAAAGCATAATCACGCCACTGTCCACCTCTTCGAAAACCAGCGGCACACGCCACATGCGGAAGGTTGGATCTTCTTATGAGACATATACAGTATCTGCATCAAAGAACATGTTTTTCATGTCTTTAAAAAAGCAATAATTTGTCCAATCTTCAAAAAAGGGGATTCAAACCTGCCAGAAAATTATCGACCAGTCTCACTACTGCCGATTATTTCCAAAATTGTGGAAAAGTGCATGGCACTACAAATAGAAGGTTTCTTTGAGGACAATGGTATTTTTTCTGAATGTCAATTTAGTTTTCGCAAGAATAAAAAATACAATATTTTGAACCTTATATTATATATTACAGAGTCATTTCATAAGCTTCAATTTAACTCTTTTGTGTGACTTGGGCAAGGCTTTTGTATATATATATATGGAAAAATATAACTTTTGTTCCGAGAGTATTGAGCTTATAAAATCATATCTAAAAGATAGGGTACAGGTTGTGAGGATTGGTGGGGTGTTATCGTCAGAGAGTGTGTTAAATATTTTAGTACCCTAGGGTTCAATACTGTGCCCTATTTTAATTTTGATTTATATAAACAATCTTCCAAACATGGAACATAAGGCTAAATATAAACTCTGCAGATGACACTATGGTGGTCTTTGGAGCTGATAATATTGAAGATGTGCTGGAGGGTTCTATGGTGGCATGGCAGATGACAGCAATGGTTTACTACAAATAGGTTGGTTCTGGATAACAGTCAGCGGGATTGGATTTTAGGAGTTCTTTTGGACCCAAAATTACAGTGGGCCCACATATTATTAACTTATGCAAAAGTATTAAGAAATAAGCCTCTTTATTTTGAGAAATCTTTCAAAATGTGTCTCACTGAAGACTCGATATCATTCCATATTCCACTCACATCTTTCATACTCTATCCTTGTCTGTGATCATGTAGCTGACACGGGCTATTTGGTCTGCAAAGAAAGGCAGTGAGGGTCCTTGCTCGTTTGGGATTTAGGGAAACCTGCTGTTAGGCTTATGAAAAATTGGGAATTCTTACTGTATCAGCACTTAGAAAATTCATAAAGAGGAATACCAATCCTTATAGAGATCACAAGGATCAGCATGGTAACAATACGAGACACAAACAGATGATACCCACATATTGGCATTTAAAAATGTGTCAAAATGAACCAGAGTATTGGGCAATAAAATGTTCTGCATGAAAATATCAGAAACTTGCCTGAAAAGGAATTTGAAAGTAAAATTAAAAAAATATTGATAAAAAACCCCTTTTATTCAATTCATGAATATTTACAAAATAATTTTAATTTTAATTAATGTTTTGTACACATTTGAGATACGTAAGATTTTATATGAATAAACAGTATTGAGTGTTGAAGCCACTGCTAATGTGCATCTTAATTTGAAAAGAGTGAACACCATTTGAGGCTATATATTTTCAATATTATTATATGGACTTAGGAGTGAAGGATACGAAGAAAAAAAGAGACTATAGAAAAAAATAAAACATCAAACAGAAAGATAAACAGCCTGTTTACTTATGCAACAGGGGCACTGAAACTGACAAGCAGAGGAGGAATATAAACAACTATGTTAAGAAGAAAATTGACTGAAGAAAGAAGAGAGAAAATATGAATAAAGAAGTCAACAGAAAATAATTCAAAATGAGAACAAGGATGTGTAGAGATAAGGAGGGTAATATATTGACAGAACAGCAAAAAATACACAGAAAATGGACAGAACATTTTAAGGAAAACCTTGAAACAGATAGGGGAGAAGCAAATGATGTACTGCTGTAAAGGATGCAGCTAGATCAAGCAGATAACAGGGAAAATAGTTCAACGATGATAGCTGAGATTCGAACAGAATTAACAAAGGTGTGGTTGAATAAACAGTTTCCAGCAGAGTGATATCATGCAATTGAAAGCAGCATACAAAAAAAAATGTCAAACTTTATTGATGAAACGCTGAAAACATAGTTGGCAAATATCAATATGCCTTCTGCAGGCAGAAAACAATATACAACAAGAAACAAGTTAATTTAACATCTACACATCATGACTTCAAAAGTACATATGACAATATAAACAGAATTCTTCAGAGAAAAGGAAGACCCAGAACAAGGTTCCTTGATAGCAACAATGAAGTTATGAGAAATACGGGAATCCATGCTTAGCTGAGGAAGGCAATGGATCATTCCTTGAGGAACAATAATTAATAAAAGTGTGCAAATACTAGCATATTAACTATAAGGACAATAAGAGAAATAATAGATGCACTCAATCAGATAGAAAGAACTGCACAAAATAGTGGCCTTAAAATCAATTAGGCCAAAACAAAATATATACATGAAAGTAAAAACACAGCAATAAGGCAGCTAGAAGAGAATCTAACAATATAAGATTACAAGATTGAGGGGGTAAAAAACTTTAATACTTAGCATCCTTAGATACATCTGATAACAATGTTGTAGGGGAAGTGAAGAGGAGAATATCCATTGCCAACAAATGTTACCATAGCTCAATTATGCAACTCAGATCAGATATTGTCACAAGAAAAACAAAATGCCAAATATAAAAAATCCTATAAGACTGGTTCAGAAATCTGTCCACTTTCTAAAAGTGTGCAAAGATTATAGCTACATTTGAAAGAAAAATCTTGCGACATGTACAAAGGCACAAAAGAAAATGGAGTTTGAAAAAGAAGATATAACTTTGAACTGTAGAAAATATACCAGGATCCAGATATCATAACATTTATTTAAATGGGAAAGCTGCATTGGAATAGGGCATGTGGAAAGAAAAATGGAAGAAAAAATAAGCCAATAAGTGCCAATAGGAAAAATAATAAGAAATCCTCCAATTCTCTTCTACCCTAGGAGTAGGGATAGAAAATTATAGAACAACCTTAGATATAAAAAATTGAAGAAAAAAAAAACATAACACAGTCCAGAATGGAGAAGAAACCTGAAATAGGCCAATACCAAAACAAGCTTGTTGAGCCATAATGATGATTATAGAGCTGAGGCATGGATATTAAAAAATGTAATTAAAAAATCAAGGCTGCAAAACATCATTTGCAGATGATATCCATATCACAGCCAAACACAGAAGAGATATATGATAGAAGCATTTAAAAATTAATGCAAAAATTAATGACTTGAAAACAAAATACATAAATGTAGACAAATCCACATGATTGAAATATCTACAGAACATAACCATGAGATTATAACATTGAAAATGTGAAAACAATTTGCATGATGTAGGTTCACTAGTTACCAGCCGAAGTAATGTCAGAAGAGATAAAAAGAAGGGCACAGATTGCAAACAAAAAAAAATATAATGGTCTCATTAATGACTTAAGATCTGATATAACACAAAAACCAAATATAAATCCTGGTACCACAGCATAAGGTAAACAACCAGTCCTTGCCACTCTACAAATTATTGCCACTGGCCCTTAAATTCTAAGAAAATAAGAAAATGACTTGAAATCAAATTACATTTTTTGCGAGTACTAATACCTTATTAAGTTTGGCAACTGTGTACTGTTGTACAACATTGTACAATACCCAAGCTTCAGCTATTTTTATTGTATACCCCTTGGAGTACTGTTGTCTAAAATTTCTTCCTATTTTTTGTGATTTCTTATGAAAAATTAAGGTAAGTACATTTTTATTTTTGTTATTCACTTTTGTAAATTATTGTTTTATAAACTTATTTACACATGTGCTCCTCTTAAATACTCTAAAATACATTTGTTTGCTGTTTAAATTCAGTTAAGGGTACATATTTCTAAAGAAATGTACCTGGCAATGACTGGTTGCAAAATATTTTATGAATACTAGTCATTGCCACAAGTGGCCATTATTGGTTTGAGTTATTTTTAATTCATTATAACGTGTAAATTTACTATTTAAAATTACGGTGTTGCCACTATTTTTTTATTGCAAAAACTTTACTTTTACCAATTATTGCCAGTGGTGGCAATGACTGGTTTTAAAGTATCAATCATTGGTTACATTAATATTTGGTATTACAAGTATTTTGTTCATTCCAGAAATTGCACCTAAAAGGAATTATTCGAACGAGCAATTGGCCAAATCCCTAGAGGACGTGAAAAAGGGAATCCCAGCGGCCACAGCAGCAAAAATTAATGGAGTTCCTTGTAGTACTTTGAGGCATAAGAGGGATGGAAAGTCACCATTTGTTCTATGGACCCTTCTACAATTTTAACCAAAGAAGAGGAATCAGTCTTAGTGAAATGGATTTTACATTTATCAGAAAGACATTTTCTTGTTTCAAAAGTTCAGTTTTTGGATACAGTTCAGAAAATAATGAATTCTACAGAAAGAGAGAAATCATTGATTCATAGACGTCCCAGTGACAAATGGTTTCGCTTGTTTTTGAGAAGACATCCAGAAATATCTCAATGAGTCTCACACAATTTAACTTCCAGTTGGGAAAATGTAAGTGAATATAATTTGAGACAGTGGTTCAGTCAAATTGAGGAATACTTAAAGTCAACAGATTTGTTTGATATAACAATAGAACCCAATCGTGTTTTTAATGCCGATGAGAGTGTATTTTATTTATCACCTAAAGAGGGAAAGGTTTTGGCTAAGAAAGGTGATAAAAATATTTATCGCTCTGCTGGAGATGACAAGGAAAATATAACAGTATTGGTAACAGCTAATGCTGCAGGAAAAATCGCCCCTCCAATGATTGTGTTGGCATATGAAAGAATGCCATCAGCTATATCACAAAGTATTCCAAAAGATTGGGCTCTGGGAACTTCAGATAATGGATGGATGTATTCTAGTACATTTTATGAATACATCACCAATATATTTAATCCGTGGCTCATTAGAGAAAATATTAAAAAACCTATTTTATTTTTTGCTGATGGGCATGTTTCTCATCTTACGTTGCATGTGTCTTTTGCAACTTTTGCAAAGAAAATGGAATAGAACTGATAGCTTTGTATACCAACTCGACCCATCTGCTACAACCTATGGATATATCAGTGTTTAGGCCCTTAAAATTGGCGTATAAAATGAAGTTCAAAAGTAGAGAATGGACAATGATGGCAATAAACTTCAGAAATATCATTTTGGCTATGTTTTTGAAAAGTCACTAAATCAGATAAATGAAGAAATTATTCAGCAATGGTGAACGGATCCGTTATGAATTTACTTTGCCAGTGGATGTATTTGAGACCTAAAACCTGTGGAATTTCTATTAATAAACAAGATTTTTCAGTAAAATGTAGAATTATTTCTGTATGGCAATGACTGGGTGGAAATAATTGGTATTTTGAAAAATTGTGTGGCAATTATTGGGTTTTTGGCTTTATATGGTTTTTAGCTTTAACTTTCTTATAGTGGCAATGACTGGTCATTTACTTACATGAGGAGTGAAAGAAAATAATGTATGGTGCAGATGATTAATTCTGAACTATATACAGCATACAAAGAACATAAAATCACAACATGAATAAAGATTATTGGACCTTTACTTTGTATAATGTTCAAGGGGTGCAGAAGGAAACATCAAAGAAAATATGCCAGACACCAGTAGGAAAAAATTAAATGGAAGACCCAAACTTGCATGGAGCAAGACTGAGTACCTTAAAAATTATAATGGGAAGAAGCAAAACAGATCACAATTGAGGAAAATATTGGAAGAATGAGGAAAACACTAGAAAAAACAAAACTCGAAAGGATTGCCCAGCTAATGATAATATATATGTGTATCGTCGGCCTAATTGTAAAAACAACTAACTCAAAAAAACTCGAAATTAGTTTTTTTTCTCCATTTTATGAGGCCAGCTTTGTACAACCTATTAAAAATACATAACTCTAAAAAAATTATTTCGAGAGATAAATGGGATTTTACAAATCACCTATATTTTCGGTGGGATTTTTATATTTGCAAACCTGCTATCTCCAGCCATTTACATTGCGTGACATGGTTAAACACTGTGATGTTTCGCTATGAATAACTGTAGTTCTTTATTATATGTGTTACGAAATGGGAGTTAAGTGTTTTGAAAATAGATAGCTACAAACTGACTGATAGTTACATTATTATAATAAATTTTTAAGTTGTTTAATGCTCGTTTTTTGTATCTTTGTAGCATCTCCACCAAGTATAAAATTTATCTCAATAAAATAATTAATATGGGAATTATTGGTTTTTGTATTTATAAGGCTACGGAGTAAGCTGATTTGTTACTAGGAGGTAGGTGGTTTGCTTTCTAGTTTTGAACCTATTCAGTTCGGAGTTATGTGTTTAGTATATTTATCATTTTTCTTCTAACATGCTAAAAGTTAATCAAACAAAAGTATTAATTCCAGAATGCCACGGAGAGCAGACCTCGTTTTTGAGAAGCTTCGACTAACAACAAACAATCAAAAGACAGGACTTGAAGATGTGAAAAGTAAAATGAAAATAAATGTGTCTGATGAAACATTGTTCAGAAAAATGCAACACTTCAACAAAGGTTGAAGATCCTGAAAAAACAACTTCCTGTGGTTCAACAACTGTAACCTTTAATAATAATATTCTTGGAGATTCATCAGGAACTATATCAAAATATCTGAAATGAGTGAGAACACTTTCAAAGTATCAAATGAAGTATATGAAACATCTTTAAATGTCATTGACCAAGATATTTGTATTAATCTCAACAATTCGGATGATGAACCATTGATATTTATTGTAAGTAAACGTGGCGAGTTGACACCAATTAAAACCTTTGTAGAAAATAAGAAAACTTTACCGATATTGTCAAATGAAGTACACCTATTTAGTGGTAATGACTTTGATGAAATGTGTATTTGTGGGATTGATCCACATGACACACATGTTTCAAATATGTGACACAGAAAGAGATAAAACTTCAGAACAATCTGAGATTATTAAAGAACGCATGGCTATAACAGAACAAATTAATGTTGAAATAGACCTGAGGAGAGAAATAAAATTGGAATCAGTAGAACAGACAGGCAATTCCTCTAATTCTGCTAAAGTCAATAAAACAATCAACTTCAATGAAGAAAATCAAGATGAAACTGATTTTATCCCAAATCCAATAAGGAGGAAGAGGCACCAAGTTAGAGATAATGATTGGGACTATAAACGAGCTAAAGTTTTAAGAGAGAAGGGTGAACAGTACAAAGGTCAAATACTTATGGTAAATCAAAATTTGTGGTAGATAGACCTCCCAAACAAATGTTGCCCATTAAATGTAAATGTAAGTTACCAACTTTTAGTTCTAGTCATTTGTCAGATGACAGGAAACAGCAGTTCATAAAGTTTTGGAATATGGCCTGGAACGAAAAAAAAATCTATGTAGCAGGACTAACACAAATAGATTTACCAGCAAGACCACGACATAGAAAGGTAGAAAATATATCAAGAAGAAAGTTTTCTTACAAGTTGTACCTAAGCTTTGATAAAAAGGAAATGAGGGTTTGTAGACAGACTTTTCTTAATACACTTGATATAAAAGGTTGGACAGTTAACTGTTGGCTTAAGGGAAAAAATTATAAAAATGAATATAATTTAAATGAAGTGAAAGAAAATGGGAATGGAATGGAATGGATAATATTATATTAAGCAACTCAGGTAAGAAACAGAAGAAGAACAGATCATCTAGACAAAAACAACTTAATGCTAAACAGAACAGCTTAAAAGAGTCTTGTCATTACCAATAATATATCTAAAAATAACATATATAAAATGTAGTAATGAAATGCACACAAATCGTGTGCAGTATATGTCTGTAAAATATGTTTTTTTATTTATCATAAAAGTTGTGCTGAACTTGGAAGAGGCAAAATTATCATACAAAATGGAAATAAAATAAAATAAAATAAAAGATTAAAAGTATGGAAAAAAATGAAACTGTAAACAAAGGAGTGAATACTGTCACGATGGCCGGAATCGTAAGTGCAAACTCAAAAGAGTCTTTAACTGTTGTAAATGCTACAGATAATATAGATGCAAATGATAGCTACAAAGCTAGGTCAGTAGAACAACCTAAAACCTTACCATCCTCGTCTTCCTCTTCTCATAAAGTACATAAACATAACCCTCAAAATAAAGTTCTCATTCGGCAAGAAGTAAACAGTCCAGTTTTACAGGCACAGATTACAAATAACATGAAAGATATCCAACAATTAGGGAATCAGGTAAACACCTAATAAAAATAATGAGTGGCAAGTAGCCAAACGCAGAACCCGTCGCTTTGTGGTGGGCCGAAATGAAAATACTTCCCAGGTTCAAGCAGTTCCAAAATTTATATCATTTCATGTCACTAGGCTTACTCCAGGAACTAAACCTGAGCAACTGAAGGCCTTTTTGGAGCCAAATTTCCCAGGCCTAAAATGTGAAGAGCATTCATCATCCCACCCGGAACATTATGCCTCAATGAAAGTTACCATCAGACAAGACGATTGTAGAGAAGCATGGAAACGAGAGGCTTGGCCAAATGGAGCAGTAGTCTCGAGGTTTTTCATGAAAAAGAGGATGCCACCAATATAGGAGGATCCTCAGTTATAGTATCATCCATCAAAATGCTCAATCAGTGGGAAATTGTATGGATACAATACAAGAAGAAATCTTACAACATAAAGAGTGCATCGCAGTTTGTTTAAGTGAACATTGGAAATCAAATACCCAATTACAAAATCACAATTTTATGGGTTTCAAATTAGTCTCTGCCTTCGGTAGAGATGAAGGCGAACATGGGGGCACAGCAATCTATATAAAAGAAAGCTTATCATGGAGGATAAGAAAAGATGTAAGTGCTAAGGCAAAAACATATGTTTTTGAATGTTCATGTGTAGAAGTTTTTTAAATTGCAAAATTTTAATTCTTTGTATATATCGTACTCCAAAGTCTTGTGTGCAGGAATTTTTAGATATTCTAGAAAATGTTTTAATGTATATTTCAGGTGAGAGCTCTCTAGTTTTTATTGCAGGTGATTTTAATATAGATTTGAGGAGTCAAACTAAAGATAAAACAGACTTTCTCTATTTATTACAAACATTTAATATATTGCCATCAGTTTCTGAATATACTCGCATATGTAGAGCTACAAAGACATGCATTGATAGCATTTTTACAAACTGTGAACTTTATGTAGCAGAAGTATTAGATACTCATATTTATGATCATCTTGGTCAAAAAATAACTTTCAGTATTAATGTAAACAAAAAGAAAATATAAAAATTAGGAAAAGAATTTTTGATTTCCACAGTAAAGAAAATTTTAGGCAAATGCTGCAAGATGAAGACTGGGAGGAGCTTTTTTCAGTACCAAATTGGGATATAGAAAAGCAATGGGTTGTATTTATGAAAATCATTTCTTTGTTATTTGACCAATGCTTTCCAGAAAAAAATATAAATAAGCAGAAAATGTATCAAATACTATAATACAAATGAAATAAATCAATATAAAAGTCGTTTAGACCTTTTGCTAATGTTAAGTAGAGTAGATGACCATTACAAAGATGAGTACAAACAAACAAAACGTCAGTATAATAAAATGCTTGTGGATTCACGAAAAATGCAGTATGGGAAAGAAATACATAATAGTCAAAATAAGTCAAAAAGTCTATGGAAAATCGTTAAAGAAATCATACAGGTAAATTGTATCGATAATAATGTAGCTATACTAGGAGATCCAGTCATGGTAAGTAATAATTTTAATGAATATTTTTTAAATGCTGCTACACATCTTTTTGAAAATATACCAAAAATAGAATTCAGCACCAAAAAACAGTTTAACAAAAACTCATTTTTTCTAACGCCAGTAACTATAAATGAAGTAAGTGAATTAATTAGAAAATTGAAAAATAAATTCACTTCAGGTTATGATGGGATACCTACAAATATAATAAAACTGTGTGCATATGAGCTGGCTATACCATTATGTCATATAATAAACAATACCTTCATAAGTGTGATATTTCCAGACAACTTAAAAATAGCTGTAGTAAAACCAGTGTATAAAAAAGGTGATGCCACTTTACTAGAAAATTATCGTCTGATAAGCCTCTTACCACCATTCTCTAAGGTTTTTGAAACAGTCATGTGTGTCAGGCTTCTCGGTTTTTTCTATATTGAAGGACTGTTATGCCATGCACAACATGGGTACCTTAAGGGAAAATCTATAGAGACTGTCATTTATGATTTTATAACAAAGATAAATGAGGGTTATAAAAACAAAGATATATCCATGGGCATATTTTTAGATTTATCAAAGGCATTTGATACTTTAAATCACAAAATACTAATGGAAAAGCTTTACAGATATGGTATTAGAGGGCCAGGTTATAATTGGATAAAATCATACCTATCAAACACAAAAAAGAAAGAAAAATTTGAGTACAAGAGAAGAAATTGCTTCTCTGATGAAGGACTCATTTCGGTAGGAATTCCTCAGGGAAGTATTATGGGTCCTCTTCTCTTTGTTTTTTATGTAAATGATTTAGCTTTGGACATTACAGATAACAATCAGAATACTCTTATTGTGAAATTTGCAAATGACACTAACATTTTAACTATAGGGTCATCCTTGAATAATTTATTGAATATCGCTAATAATTGATTAGATACAGCACAGAGATGGCTCAATATGAATAAACTCATACTGAACAGAGAAAAAACAAATTATATCTGTTTCGTCACTAAAACAAATAATAGTACCTTACCAGAAACTGTCTCAATTCAATCACAAATGGTTACTCTAAACCAAAGCACAAAATTTCTGGAGGTACATATTAACCAAAATTTAGATTTTGGAGTGCATATAAATGAGATCTGTAACAGGTTAGCATCTATCTGCTACTCTTTCAGAATAATAGCAAATTTTCTGGGGGGGAAGTGGTAACACTGAACAGGTTTTTATATTACAAAAAAGAGCAATCAGAACTCTACTTAACTTGAAATACAGGGATTCATGTAGAGGTAATTTCAAAAAACTAAACATACTAACAATGGCTGGAACATACATATATGAATGCTTACTTTTCATTTTTAAAAATAGACATAAATTCTTGAAACACCTAACAAACCATCATACTAATACACGAAACAATCTCAAACTATAATATACCAATACATAGACTAACAGCATCTGAGAAAATCACAGAATATGCCTGTATTAAATTCTTTAATAAACTACCTTACAGCATCAAAATAGAAACTGACATAAATAAATATAGAAAGTCTGTTCAACAGTTGCTCATACACCTTGAACCATAAAAGGCGAAGAATACCTTCAAGGTGACCTTAAGGGAAACTGAGGGCTCTTATCTGAATCTAAATGTCACTGTTATTATCCTTATATTTTAATATTACTTTTATGTTAAGTATAGGTTGTTACAGCAACCATTATAAATTGTAATTGACACCATTCTCTTTATTGATAATTTATATTTGTGTGTAACTTATGAATCCTGAGAATAAAGCTTTTTTCTATTCTATTCTATAATCACACTATTATCATAAATTGTCAACTAAACTTTATCCTAGAACCTTTTTGGCCTTCAAAAAGTGGGATTTACGAGCACTACACTACAAAATGGTGCAAAGAAAGGAATAGTGAATCTTTGTCTCAATGCTCATTTCAAAAGTCTTTTGAAGATTTAAATCTAGCTATATTTCAACCCAAAAAGGACCAGTGCAATTTGTGTAGGGCCTATTCAATGAAACATATAAGTGAAGAAGACTATCAATGTCACATAAAGAAAAAAGATGAGCCTCAGAGAGAAAAAGATAAAAGATAAAGCAAAAGAACATGTTTTTACTATATACCTTCAATATTTACTACTATGTCCAAAGTCAAATGCATCTGCACTCTATTATAGATGCAAACTTTTAGTTCACAACTTTTGTATTTTTAATTTGCAAAGCGAAGGTTATTAATTTTTATGGAACGAGAGTGAAGGTAAACTATCATCAAACAAATTTTTAAGCATACTTTTCGATTTTCTTGAAAACAAAGTTCTCTCTATTATTCCTAAGAAATTTATAATTTACAGTGACAATTGTAGATATCAAAACAGATGTTCTACATTATCAAATGCATTGTTACATCTTGCAATAAAACATAAGGTGACATATTCCGTTATGAAAGGCATCTTAAAAATAAAGATATCAATGTTCCAGCAGATTATATCACTATATGTAAAAATGCTAGAAAACATCCTAAACCTTATGAAGTGAAATACTTAGACTATTCTTTTTTTAAGGATTTCAGCAAGGGCATGAAGTATAAATCTATAAGGCCTGGGAATACTGAAGGCAAGATTTATTTCAAATTAAATTACTAAGATAACAACAAAGAGCTTATTATGCCTTATATAGAAAAAATAAGGCTCAAAAGAAATCAACTACAAATTCAAGTAAATTAAAAACTGATTCTGACGAAGGTAATAATGTTACTAACTTTAACTTCCCCAATTATATAAAGCCAGACAAAAGATACCAGGAGAAAAGTTTAACCACCTTTAAGAACTAAAGCTAAGTGTATTCAAGGATTTCCATTCATTTTACGATAACCTATCAACTGAAGTTTAAGCAAGAATAGTTACAACTATTTTTAAATTTTCAAAATCATTTACAGTGCACAGATTCTAAATATGCCGGTGGGAGATGGCTTCTATGCGTTGTATTATAGTTGGTGTATGAGAGAAAAAGTTTACGAAGTAATGAAATAACAAATTTTATATTATTATTTGTTATTTCATCATTTTGAAAACTTTCTCTCATACATCGACTATAATACAGCGCATAGAAGCGTCCGCTATAACTTTAGCTATGATTGTCTAAATATATGGCAAAAGTATAGAGAAAAATTAAGATTAGGATTAAAACGTAGTTATGAACTAAGCATATTACTTACATTCCTTTGTTGTCGTCGACGATACATTTTATGTGGTTAAATATAAATTCAAGAGTTCGATTATAGATTTATCTTTTAGAGAGAATAATGACTACAAATGTAACATATTATCCACTTTACCATGACGCCACGCCAGAGGCCAGCTACTAGCTAGCTAGTAGCTACCCTGCCAAAAACAAAATGGGTGTCGTGTCGACCTGTCGACTGTCGTGTAGGTCTATTTCCGGCACGCCGGCGCATGTTCTTACGACATCAATACCAATAACCAATAAGATCTCACCTCAGACTCAGCAGATCATTCTGATTCTAGGATCAGAATATATTTTTTTATGTATTATCACATTTTAATTCTTTTTTATACGATAGTATTATTTGGTATTATGTTCTAAGGTTACGATCGTTAAGCCGTTCAGATCAGATCAGATCAAACCGGAAATTGAATGAAGAACGACCATGAGCAAGGTTAGTAGATATTAAGTAGGTTGTCTCGTAACTATAGACCAATCAAATGCTCGCTTTTTAAAGGCGGGAATACGTCACCCATACGACACTTTTAAAATTGCCATAAGCTTCAATGCTAATAAAAGGTTCAAAAACTGAGGTTTTGCAATATATTTTGGGATTTTCTTGGGTATAGGGATGTTAAGTGGTTCTTATATTAGTAATTATATAATTTTTTTTTTTAAATTCAATAGTCTGATGACAAAAAATAGAATTGATTATAGTGATAATATTGTGTGTTTTAAATGGAGATAACAGTTTATTTCGCACAAAAACCCAAAAAAACAGTAGAAAAAGTTCAAAAGCAAAAATACTAAATATGTAGGAACTTACTTATTATGTTTTTTCCTGGAATTTGCAGCATTCTTATCATATCTAGTGGTAGGCAAAAAAAAACAAATAGGTAATATAAATAATTTATTATTAGATTAAAATACAAAAAATGATTAGTCCTTCAAGCACAAATCTTCAAGCTATATATACTTATCTCATCTAAAAAATATATCATTATTATAAGGTACAAAACTACATATAATTGTTATGACAAACCTTGATATCACATCTACGAAAACAGACTTCACAAGCGTTTATGTCATCGAGCAAAAAGACAAAAGAGGGAATCTAATCGTTATGAAAAGGCGACCAAAAAAGTGGCCTCTGATGGCGGACATATCCGGAAATGCGAATGCGCCAAATTTAAATTTTCCGACACTTATTAACAGTAGCTATAAAATAATTTTCAGAATGTGTCTTAGACGAGAAAATTTTAATTAAATATTAACGATAACAGTCTAAAATGTGAAACAATTGTTAAAAAACTTATACAAAAACAATATAAATAAGATCTCATGTGACAGTTGGGACAAAAAATAACATAACCCAACTAAATTCGATATCTTAAACAAGGAAAGACTCTCTTTCCTTGTTTAATTTGGCCTCTCAAGATGGCACTTCCTGTCTAACAATATTTTTGCCCCCACTACCTTTACATTCCCTCTTTTGTCTTTTTGCTCGATGGTTTATGTACACAAATAACTAAATAATAAGTCTCTATAAATAATATTGTCCTTATAGCTATACTTAAAAATAAAAACTAAACAAATAAACGAACTAATGATACTATAGAGACAACAACAAACGTGAACTTAAACTCAGACGTGCAGACAACTGTCCATCAACTGTCAAATTTGACTTTGTCGTATGAGTGACGTCAGCATTCTGCCTTCCCCTCGCTTCGCCCACATAGTTACGAGACAACCTACTTAACATCTACTAACCTTGGACCATGAGAGTGACTATGGCAAATGGCAATGTTGCCAGCTTGTCTAAATAATGCCTATTTTTAGTTAAAACATAGCTGTTTTACCTGTTTTATCATCGGCGCGGTCGTTTACTAACCTTGGTCGGCGAGGAATAACGCTATAACATCTCTCACAGCGAGAGTACGTATTATAAAATTGGCACCAATGCTAAAAGAAAAAGTTTAGTAAAGCAGATCTATGATGGTTTGTGGCTCTAGTGATAGAAAACAAAATATTCTGAATATAAAATCGATTGTATATCTCACTGTTTAATAATCGATTATTTATTTATTAGATTTTTCTTTAAAAACTGTGTAATATATAGAGAGATATTAAACCGATATTAGTTTGATTTCTTTGAATAGATAGGAAATCGTTTGCAGGTTATTACAAAACTAATTATTAGTTCTTTGTATGGTATATAGATGCAGTAATAAACTAGATGGTAGATGAAGAACTGGAGGACAATAAGTAAAGTCGATTTTTTAAAGTTTAGCGTGAGTATTCCGCTAGGTGGACACAAATAAGGGGGCAAAAAAAAATTAAAAATTTGAAATTTCACTTGTTTCCCATAATAATTATATGGAATTTTGTGTGAGTGGTTTTAAGTAAGATAATCTCCTTCCTTAAAAAGAATAATTGTTTCTTATACGAGTTTATTTTAACATTATAATGATATAACTTTCTATCCTGATTCCAATTTTATTGTATGAAATAGTCTAAATGACAATGATAATGCGCAAAATGTAGTGCAAATAGAGTGGAGAAGAGGGAAAATAATATTCTTTACATATAATAAAATAAAAGCTGATATGGATCCAAGTATGGATTTATTATTAGAAAAATTGTTCCTAAAGTGTTTAGATTGTATTTAATGTTTATTTAAAGCACAATTCGATCATTCTTATTTATACTTCTGTTGGGGAATTTAGCAGGTTAGTAAATTTAAAAAATAATGGGGGTTAGTCATTACCACAAAAGACACTTTCAGATTTTCAGAAAAAATCTTGTTTTTGGCAAATGGTGACTTCAAAAATCATTTGTTTGTGAATGATAACATAGTGGATGACATTGTTGTGTATGTAGTAAATAACCTTTCTTCAACCTGCATGTGGTGGGCAAATATCCGGATAAGAATAATAATACATAGTATTTCGATTGTAGATCGTTTGTAGATGATTGTAATATGTCCACTTTTTTGTAGGCCAATTAATAAGTTCACATATAATTCATGAAATTTTGCCATGACGTTAGCCGACACCATGTGTTTATACGTCCATGGCCGACACAAATTACTTATTTTTATATAAAAATTAATATAATAGATAAAAAATCGTTTGTAGGTTATTATAAATAAAACAAATCGTTTGCAGGGTCGGTTATTTAGTTGATTTCAGGATTAAATAATTAAAAAAACAATTAAATTATTCCGATTGCGCCATCTACTAGCTGAATTCCAGACTAATTATTATTGAAGAAAAACTCATTACATGTTTTAAATAAAACCTAATCTAATAGATGGCAAATAATTTGTAGGTTATCATAAAACTAACAAATCGTTTTGTAGGGTCGGTTATTTAGTTGTTTTTAGGATTAAGGTAGTTCAAAAATAATTAAGCGTGAATAGTTATGATAATTATATCAAAGAACATAGACGCATGTTGAAGAATCTTTTACTGTCATTTTTTAGCGTCGGCAAAGGTTATACCAAAGAATATAGACCAAATATTTATATTCTTTGGTTATACCGTTATACACTAAACAATCAGAAGTTGATCATGATTTTAGTTCCTTATTTTTACCACTAGGGAGCGATCATGTCAGCGCTATTATTGCTTCTAAAATAAGAAAGAGTGGGGCAACAATGCAACTTTAGATATTTTTAATTATATACAGTCTATCTAATTTACTTACCGTTGCACGTCATTATCATTGATAGAGATCGAAGTTGACATAGTTGCCAAAGTATAAAAAAATCCTGAATTCATTTTAAGTAACAATAAAACACTGAAAACTTTGTTTTCAAAACTTCCACAAATTTTTATTTTAAATTCTTATCACTACAGCTGTTTCGGCTGATTGCCTTTCTCAAGTGATCTGTTTTTGGCATGGGTTTACACTTTATAGTCTCTAATGAAATACGTTGAGGAGGGGAGAACTGTTTGTCTCAAGCTGGTCATTCAGAATTATATCTGTGTTTTGTAATTTGTTGATTTCCATAGATTCTAACAAAGATAGCTTAAGGCCTTTATTTTGAATGTGTAGAATTTTAAATTTGTCATCAAAAGAATGATTATGATCTAGAAGGTGAAGTGCGTATGTAGAATCTGTTTTTCTATTATTGAAAGCCCTTTTATGTTCTGCTATTCGTTTATTAAAATTTCTACCTGTTTGACCAATGTAAGTTTTTGGGCAGTCGCCACATTTAAGTTTGTACACACCACTGTGTAAGTGTTTTTTATGTTGGCTCTTATTGTTTTTAATATATTTGCCTAGGTTGTTATTTGTTCTGAAAGCTGGTGTTATTCCTTTCTTTTTTATGTGTTTGGCTATTTTTGTTGATATTTTGCCTGTATATGTAATCGAGCAGAAGGTACTGGGTTTTTTCTCTGGTGGTGGAAATACTAAGTTCAGGGCTTTCTTGTGTAGTTTTTGATTTAACATTTTATTAATTGTTTGTTCGTTGTATCCATTGTTTACTGCTATTTGCTTAATGATATTTAATTCTGTCTCAAAATTGTATTTTGACATAGGAATTGCTGTTAATCTATGTAACATACTATGATAGGCTGCCAGTTTATGTTGTGTGGGGTGTGATGATGAATTGTGAATAGTCGTGTCAGTATGGGTAGGTTTATGAAATATGGAGAAGTCATGTTTGTTTTTAAGTCTGGTAATATTTAAATCTAAAAAATTTATGGATTGATTACGTAGACGACGTACTGGTATGTTTCACAGGAACTAACAGGCAACTCGACCAATTTTTATCTTATATTAATTCTCTTCATAGTCATATTGAATTTACAATAGAAACAGAACAAAATCAATCCATAATTTTTTTAGATTTAAATATTACCAGACTTAAAAACAAACATGACTTCTCCATATTTCATAAACCTACCCATACTGACACGACTATTCACAATTCATCATCACACCCCACACAACATAAACTGGCAGCCTATCATAGTATGTTACATAGATTAACAGCAATTCCTATGTCAAAATACAATTTTGAGACAGAATTAAATATCATTAAGCAAATAGCAGTAAACAATGGATACAACGAACAAACAATTAATAAAATGTTAAATCAAAAACTACACAAGAAAGCCCTGAACTTAGTATTTCCACCACCAGAGAAAAAACCCAGTACCTTCTGCTCGATTACATATACAGGCAAAATATCAACAAAAATAGCCAAACACATAAAAAAGAAAGGAATAACACCAGCTTTCAGAACAAATAACAACCTAGGCAAATATATTAAAAACAATAAGAGCCAACATAAAAAACACTTACACAGTGGTGTGTACAAACTTAAATGTGGCGACTGCCCAAAAACTTACATTGGTCAAACAGGTAGAAATTTTAATAAACGAATAGCAGAACATAAAAGGGCTTTCAATAATAGAAAAACAGATTCTACATACGCACTTCACCTTCTAGATCATAATCATTCTTTTGATGACAAATTTAAAATTCTACACATTCAAAATAAAGGCCTTAAGCTATCTTTGTTAGAATCTATGGAAATCAACAAATTACAAAACACAGATATAATTCTGAATGACCAGCTTGAGACAAACAGTTCTCCCCTCCTCAACGTATTTCATTAGAGACTATAAAGTGTAAACCCATGCCAAAAACAGATCACTTGAGAAAGGCAATCAGCCGAAACAGCTGTAGTGATAAGAATTTAAAATAAAAATTTGTGGAAGTTTTGAAAACAAAGTTTTCAGTGTTTTATTGTTACATAAAATGAATTTCCATCAAGTAACGGTCGAATCCATTAATTAATTCATTTTAAATCAAATTGGTCACATAATTATTGCAAAAGTGGATTATACAACAAAACAAATTAATATTTAATGTAAATAAATAGAAACAAAACAAGAGTTAAAAACAGTCTTGTTAAAAACAATTTGAGCCGCTTGTATACTTGTGATAGAAGTGTATTAGTTTTTACGGTCTGCGAAATAGAACTCATAGTTGAAATATGTAAATTTAAAGCTGCAGCTACACGCTAAAACAAGAATGTATGTTTTAAGCATCTACAATAATATACAAAGCATACATTTACATACAGTGCATCTAATTTACTTACCGTTGCACGTCATTATCATTGGTAGAGATCGAAGTTGACATAGTTGCCAAGGTATAAAAAAATTCTGAATATATTTTAAATCAAATAGGTCACATAATTATTACAAAAATGGATTATACAACAAATCAAATTAATATTTAATGGAAATAAATAGAAACAAAACATTAAAAAATAATCTTGTTAAAAACAATTTGAGCCGCTTGTATGCGTCGTAAAAAGAAGTAAAATGGAATACATAGTTATTTATTTTATTTTATGTAAAATGTAAAATAAAAAGTGTCAACACCGCAACTGTCAAATAAGTGTTACCAATTTATGCCAAAATATCACCTTCGTTCGATTACAGTTACAGTGTGTTCCGAACAAATATTCTTCATAAAAACGCTTTATAATGCATTTATACAAATTAAATTAAACATATTATTGTGTATTTCTTTAAGTTAACATTAATAGAAATCAATATTATTTCTACGCGTATATAATAAAATATGTCTATTGGCTGTAATGTCAGTGTAGTCGGCAAAGTGATTCTAAAAAAGTACACACCTAACGCCTAAATATTTCGTGTTATCATGTGACCTTTCGGGCTATGACGCGGATGACGTGCAACGGTAAGTAAATTAGATGAAGTATATGTAGATGCCGCGTGGTCGTAGAATAGCATTAAATTTTGGCGTTTTATAAAAAATTTTTAAGAAAATAAAATATTATTTTAACTTTTGATAAATGAACCTTTTTAGAAAAAATATTATGATTCAAATTTTTAATTTAAATATGTACAAATCTACAAATAATATAATTAAAACTCTCTCTCAAAGAATTATTTTTTACAATTTGAAAATTCGAAATTGTGAAGTACACTTTTTGTTTATTAACAAATAACACCTCACTAGAGCTCAACAAACGAAGATGGGAAAAAAAGCAAAAATGGCTGCTGGGAAATGGGCCGTAGCGAATCCCAAGAAAAACAAATCAGCAACACTCGAGGATGAAAAGAGACTTCGGGAGTATACCATCATCCCTCTCGTAACAGAGTTGCTAAGAAACCAAGAGGCTCTAAAGAGCAGACTAGGTCATAAAGCACCGTGACTAAAGTATTCAGAATGCTGGTAGCACACAGACACCATCCTGATACTCAACTAGATCGGGCTCAAATTTAATCATTAATCCACAATCCATCTCTATCCATACAGGAGTGTGAAATCCTACAAGCATTAAAAGGCTTTTGTAACCAAACTAAAGCCAAGAACACTGTAATATCTACATATTCGATGTCTTCCATAGACTCGATTAAAAAAATATATTCCGAACATCCGAAGCTTCATGTATGGCATAGTTCATGCCATACATGAAGCAACAACCTGTCTCACTTCTTCTGAAACAACTTACTTACAACCAAATCAGACATTAAATCTGCTCAACTAGCATCAGATCTAAAACCACTTTTCAGGTCCCAAATCAAAAAGTCCTGGCAAAACCAATGGAAGAATTCAACCTTGAAATTACACAAATTACAACCTACCATAGAAACCTTTCAGCTACCTAACTTAAGTAGAAGAGACAAATTAATCATTTGCAGACTAAGAATTGGTCACACACGGCTGACACATGAACACCTAATGGCTTCGGAGAAATCACCTGTTTGTGAAAAGTGTAGTGAATTATTAACCGTTCAACATATTCTTACACAGTGTATCAAATACGAGCAAGAACTAACAAAATATTCTATACAAGGTCTTACAAATGTTCTTCTTCTTCCTTTGCCCTATCCGTTTCGGACGTTGGCTATTAACAAGGCTATTTTGACTTTGTTTACGGCACCTCTGAACAGTTCGGTCGATGTTTGTCCCAACCATTGTCGCCGGTTATGCATCCATGAGTGTCGTCTTCTTCCCGGTCCCCTCCTACTGTCGACTCTTCCTTGGACTATTAACTGTAGCAGCCGGTACTTAGTATGCCTCATGACATGTCCGAAGTACTCAAGCTTCCGTTTCTTTACGGTGAAGATTATTTCTTTGCTTTTGCCTATTCTCTGCATTACTTCTACGTTAGTGATGTGGTCTGTCCAGGATATCCGAAGAATACGGCGATATATCCACAGCTCAAAGGATTCTAGTCAATTGCATCGGGGGTTGTTGTGTTCTGCTGATGAGCATGCATTTAGTTTTGGTTGTATTGAGTTCTAAACCATATTCTTGACTTGCTGTGTGTATGCTTTGCATGAGTCTTTGAAGCTCTTTGCAGTCATTTGCGATAAAAACTGTGTCGTCAGCATATCTAATATTATTGATTACCTCTCCGTTTACTTTGATACCCTCCGAAACTTCTCCCAGTGCTTCTCTGAAGATTTGTTCAGAGTATATATTGAACATGAGCGGCGAGAGGACGGATCCCTGTCGTACACCCTTTTTAATATCTATCTTCCCACTGTGTAAGTTGTCCATCTTTATCTCAGCCTTTTGGTTCCAATAGAGACTGGTTATTATGCGCAGATCCTTGCCATCAATATGCATCTTCCTGAGCATTTCCATGAGTTTATCATGTTTGACCTTGTCAAACGCCTTGGAGAAGTCGATGAAGCACAAGTGGACGTCCTTGTGCATGTCTCTGCATCTTTGAATTAAAACTTGCAGACTGAAGATCGCCTCTCTTGTGCCCAATGCGCTTCGGAATCCGAACTTTGACTCCGATATATTTGCTTCGCATTTGTTATATATTCTATTGTGTATGATTTTGGTGAAAACTTTGGTAATGTGATTTATCAAGCTTATTAAGCGGTGTTGATCACAGTGTTTTGCATTTGGTGTTTGAGGTATGGCTACAAAGGTCGATCGAAGCCATTCCTCCGGAATCTCCCCTTTGTCGTAAAAGGTGTTAAAAAGGCCTGTCAGAAAATCGAGGAAGTGATCATCCGTTTCGCATAGGAGTTTTATGATCTCGCCCTGTATGTTGTCGGGACCTGGTGTTTTGTCGTTTTTTAGCGATGAAATGGCTTTTTCCACTTCAGACCTTAGTATTTCGGGTCCAGTCATGTCGTCATCTTGGTCCACTGTCGCTCTGCGTTTATCGTTAAAAAGTCGTTCTACGTAATCTTTCCATGTGTCAATGAGCTTCAAGTCGTCTGATATAAGGTTACCGTCTGCGTCTATTAGTGTCGGGTGGGGATTATTGGTTTTCTTTTTAGTTGTTAATTCTTTGATCTTTTTGTGCATGTTGTGGTAGTCATATGTTCTGTCGCACTCTTCGATTTCATCGCATTTCTCCTTCAGCCAGCGTTCCTTCGCTTCCTTTATCTTTGTTTTTATATTGTGACTTGTTTCTTAATACTTCACTTGATTTTTGCATTTGTGTTGTCTTCTTTCTTCTATCATATCAAGGATTTCATCCGTCATCCATTCTTTCTTCTTTACGCGCTCCTGAAACAAAAGTGTCTTGTTTGTCATTTCAACAGCTCTTTTTATTTCTTCCCGTTTAGCAACTGCGTCTTGTGCGGGTTCACTCAAGTTTCCAATGTTTCTTCTTAAGGATTCCTGTACTTGTTGTTTAATGTTGGGATCCTTTAATTTCCTAATGTTTATCTTGGTTTTGTTAGGCTTCCCTTCTATACGTTTTAGTTTGATTCCCAGTTTACCCACCACTGGGTTGTGATCCGATTGAGCGTCAGCCCCGGGATAGGTTTTCACTGATGTGATTGAGTTTCTGAATCTTTCTGGTATGGCAATGAAGTCGATCTGGTTTCTTACATTTGTTACAAATGTTATCCTAAGCCAATTAGAACTTGTTCAGAATGTACTAGATTTCCTTCGAGAAACAAACTTGTATTATAAAATTTGGTGTACTCTTTTTTATTACTTTCTCTTTCACGTAGTCTCTTTATTATAAATTATACCTCATGTAATGTAAAATGTATAGTGTATGTATCAACAAAATTGACCCAGTGTCAATAACCTTGTAGTTGAGACACAATAAACTAAATAAAAAAAAATCTGAACTTTATCTCATCTTGATCTAACTGTGAGTTTATAATTGCTCAGAGGTATTTATACTTGTCGACTCTCTCTAACGGTTTACCATCCAATGTCAGATGTATGTTGTCAACGGGGGTTTTCGAGATCACCATGTATTTGGTTTTATCTATATTCATTGTTAGTACCATCTTTTTGCTTTCTGTTAACGATTTCTATAAGAATTTGTAAATCTTCTATATTTTCTGATATGGTTGCTGTATCGTCTGCAAATATTATGTTATTAATGCTGCTCCCTCCAATCCTTACACCTTCAGTTCTTTCTCAGTTCCTCCTGAAATATTAGTTGGGAGTATACATTAAATAATTGTGGCATTAGCACATATCCCTGTCTGACTTTTCTTTGAATTTCTACTTAGTTTGTCTCACTATCTTCCACCCTTACTACCGCTGTTTGATTGTAGTATAGATTTTTGATTAAATTAATATCCTTGGGATCTATGTGTCTTGGTTTCAATGCATGTATGAGTGTACCATGTTGAACTCTGTCAAACACTTTTTGAAAATCTATATAACATATGAATAAGTTTTAATTATATTCCCTGCATTTTTGTAATAGTACCATTATTGTGCACAATGCCTCTCTTTGTCCCATTCCATCTTTATTCTGACCGTGCTGTTCTTCACATTTTTATATATACGCTGTTGAATAACTTTGAGTAGCATTTTTATAGTGTGGCTCATGAGGCAAATTAATCGCTATTCATCGCATGATTTAGGATTATTTTTCTTGGGTAGGGGTAAAAAGATAGATTTTAATCATTCATCAAGAATTTGAATTTGATTTCAAATAATTTAGTTAGATAATCAATATATTCGTCGTTCAGGATTGTTAATATTTCTACTGAAATTTCATTAGGACCTGACGCTTTAACACTTTTGAGTTTTTAATTGCCTGTTTCACCTCTGATGTTATCTATAGATAAGTTCTTGATGTATTTCTTCCAAGTTTGTTGTTTTTCTTTTTCTGATAATTGGAGATCTCCATTATTACCTGTAACTTCTTTCAGTTTCTTATGTAGGATATGTGAGTCGTGTTTCATAACAAATTCTTGCTATTTCCTTGCAACTTTAATCCATCCAGTAATCTTAAGCTTCCTTGATCTGCGTTTCTACTAGCTTCTTCATTTACTTGTATTTTTCTTCATTTGTATTTCTGGATTTTTGTTTTACTTCTATAAGTTTTATAATATCTGGTGTCATCCAGTCTTTTTTGGCACTTGGTTCTTTTCTATCCACAAATGTTTCGCCTGCGTTAAGTACTGCCACCTTCATTTCTTTCCAGGCATCTGTTATCTTTTTTTGAAGTTTCTGTGAATGCTGGTGCAATTGCTTTATTTATTTGTTGTTGTATTTTTCACCCTCAAGTTTTGACAAATATAGTCCCAATTTTACGTTTTTGTTGTTTTCTCAGTTTAATGTTAACGTTGGCAGGAAGTGAATTGTGGTCGGAGTCTGAAACAGCACTAGGACGTTTTCACGCGTTTAATCCCATTTCTAAATCTTTTGTTAACGAGAATGTAATGTATTTGGTTTCCTATCTTAATCCTTGAGCAGTACAGATGTCATTGACATATATGCAATTATATTACTAGACCTTTCTAGATTTTTGTGATTTCTTCTTTATAAGCAATTCTGCTTATTCCCTGGAAGATTAATACCTCTATGGAAAGTTAGCACTCCATATTTTGCCCGGTCCTCCGATACTTCTGCCGATTGGTGACCTATCTCTCACTATTTTGACGACACGAGTCTTCCCCATTCTGCTTATGTGGTTATGCCATTCCCTTTTTCTATTTAGTGTCCATTTGTTTACACACTGTACGTTACATTTTCTTCGGATGTCTTCCTGTAATCCTGCTCAGTACTCTCATCTGTACCGTTTCCAGTAGCCTTTGTGTTGTGGCTCTGTCGCGTCTTGTTTCTGAAGCATATCATCGCTTAGGATGCAAAAAACTCGCATCCCACATATTTTACTGCAACATCTCGTAAACCACATACCCATCTAGTCTATGTGGAATATGAGGTATTGCAGTTCTAAGCAAAACCTGATAACCCGCATACAATGGTGCGCATATGGCTTACAAGCTTTTGAATCGGATACTTGTTTTACTTAACTCAAATGTTTCTAAACTTAAAATTATTTCTTAAATACCGCAGTACTGAAAAGCAAACTTTGTGCAAATTAAAATGAATATGGACAATATTAAGGTTTCTAAACGTTTTAGATTACTGTTATAATATCACATATCCAAGACGTTTATTATCAATTGGTTTTTAGTTAAAAACTTTTAACTATTTAAAACGATTTAATCAAGCTTAGTTCATCATGACGATAAATCATGTTTAGTTTTACATTGTGCCCATATATATATATATATATATATATATATATATATATATATATATATATATAAATATATATATATATACATTGAACGTGGTCTTTGGTTTTTACCTATTCTATTGTTTTAAATTCACGATAATATGCATTTCTCTACAAATACATATATTCAAACGATTTTAAGCAGCGTGTTTTTTTTACCGCATCAACCCCTAGGGTTATTAGCGGGGTGGTATATCTTTATTTTAGGAAAAGTTACACTTAGTATATTATTAAAATTTACATAACAGTTTTGGAAAATACAAACATTTTGTTATGTTGCAGTTTGTTATACAGTTTACAATTTTTGATAAAATTTATTGTATTGCTGATGTCTTCTTTTAGAGTTTCTTTCAAATTGTGTTTTATTTTTGCTGTCGATCTTGCTGTTGAGTACACTGGACAGTCTATCATTATATTATGTTGCACTGAAAATGGTATTTGACAGGTGTGGCAAATCGGCTGAGGGTCCTTGGAGATGATGTATCCATGTGTAAATTTTGTATGACCTAGCCGCAGTCTGTTAATAACTACTTGGTCATGTCTTTTAGCTGGGAGCGGTAGTAAAGCAGAAGTAACATCTGGTTTGATACTTTTTAATTTTGCTTCTGTTTGGTTCCATTTTACTTGTCAGGTTTTGTTCATGTAAGTTTTTATTAATGTTTTTTTGTCTGAAATTGGTATGTTTTGCATAATAGGAATTGTCATATTATTGATAGTTTCTGTTGCTGCTTTATCAACTGCTTCATTACCCTTTACCCCAACATGGGATGGTACCCATAAAAATGTTATGTTTTTACCACATGTTTGGGCATTGTATAGCATGTCTTTTATTAATGCTAAATTGGCATGAGTAGGATACATCTGCTTGACACCATTTAAGGCACTTAGAGAATCTGATATAATAAGAAAGTTTGTATCAATGCTGGTACATTGGTTCAGTGCGTTGAAGATTGCCTGCAGTTCTCCAGTATATATGCTACACTCCTTGGCTAGACGGGTGACAGAGGTGTTGTCTTCAAAAATAGCTGCAGCAGCTACACCATTACTGCGTTTAGAGGCATCAGTAAAAATTAGTTTGAAATCAGGGTATCTGGAGATGGTAGACCGGAATTGTTGTTGTATTTCAGAAGGATTGTGTGAATGTTTGGGATAGTTAAGTAAGGTAAAATCTACTTTTGGTATGTGAACTGTCCAGGGAGGAGACTGGCATCTGTTTGTAGAAGTGGCTCTCAATTGATGTATATCGAATTCAAATCGATTTATTCGTTCATTGAAAGGTAAGTTTCTAGGGCAATAATTTGAGTATAGATTTGGAGGGTTGCTCCTTATTAGGCTTGTTATAAACGGGTTTTCCTTTGCACTGCGATATTTAGTATCACAACACATTGCAAAATATTGTCTTCTGAGAGTTAATGGCCGTTCTCCTGTTAGGACTTGAAGGCTGCTAATTGGCGTGGTTCTGAAAGCTCCGAAAACTATGCGTAATGCTGTGGATTGGATGATGTCCAGTTTGTTGATTTGACTTTTAGTAGCAGTTTCGTAGCATATACATCCATAATCTAGTTTGCTTCTAATTAGAGCTTGATATAATCGCAGAAGAATAGTTGTGTCTGCGCCCCATTTGTGATTGGAAAGAACTTTTAGAAGATTTATTCTCTGTTGGTATGATTTAATTAGTTCATTTATGTGCGATGTCCATTTTAGTTGAGAGTAGTAGATATTGCGGCACTTGGCGCTGGGAAAATTTTACCGACCGTGGGAAAAAGCGGCATCCTTTGATGTTTGCACCTGCTCAGGTGTTCGGGTGACATCACGCTTACTGACAAGTCGAATCATTTTTTCTTTTCCTTTCTTTCCTCTTCTTCTTTTTCTTTCGCTAATCTGTTTTTCATCTCATGTTACCTTCTTCTATTCACTAATTGAACGTTCACTGCTTGACAGGGGAACTCAATATTTTATACACTGTTACATATAAGCTTTCGTTCTTTCGTCTAGTGCTCGACACATATTTTTTCGCCCAGTACTCTACATAGGTCTACGATTCTTTCCTCCAGTGCTATACATAGGTCTACGATTGTTTCCTCCAATGCTTTATATAGGTCTTCTTTTTTTTGTCCACGGCTAGACACAGATCTTGTCGCAAATCATCAAAGTGGTGTCCCACTGCCCAAATTAGATAACCAATATTTTCTTCTTTTCGTCCGTTGTCTACTTTTATATTTAGATGCTGATATATACAAGGTAAGGTGAGAAAACACAATTCATGTTACAGTGATAGTGGGGATATGATCACAGACGGTTCTTCGATAACCATCAGACAACAATTCCCCGATGCATATTAAAACATACAGAGAACACTTTACGTACTCAACTCAATAAGTGACAGCCCGGTTTGTAAGCGAGTCTGACAGACACCCTAAGTTTACAGTACTACTCCCACAATGTGGTACCTGGCGTGTTTCTGTGCGGCAAAAGTGGACCATCCGTTTATACTATAAAGGGGCCACCAAATATTCAACGTTGAAATGTGATATAATGTATCAATATGATCAATTATTAAAGAATAGTGACCAAAACTCTTGCGAGTTGCATACTATATTTTATCTACGATCATAAGTTAATTTTTTTAAAAAATCCAGAGTATATAATATACAGAAGAAATTTAAAAGGACAGTTTGAACAAAAATTCAGTCTTATCAGCAGTCAGTACGGAGAAGGTGCTACTGACAGAAAATGATATTAAAATGGTAGATAAGCGAAGGAATGAAATTGAGTGAATATATTATGAAAAAAAAAAACATATATTGAAGGCAAACGTAACCAATTCGGTTCGAACAAATTTTGTTCTTAACAGCATCCACCGCTAGTCGGTACGGTTACACGACTGCCGGAAGAGGTTTTGTTAGTATGGGACAAACAGTCAGTATGAAAGCGAAATGATTGTCTTTTTCCATCACACACTTGAATAAACATTTTTATTGATTTTATTAGAAGATACTTAAACTGAAAACTAAACTCCTGTTGGGTAACTGGCCATTAAAAACATACTTAAAAATTAACTCAGGAAAGCAGACCATTAAGATTTGTCGATCGATTTTCTTATTATTATTTTAGGTGACAACACGAACACTAGATCCTAATTTAATAAGATCGGTTCATAATTCGCCAATGGTCCATATCACATATCTTTGTGAATATTAAGTTTCAGTAGATGTTTTTTACGATCTAATGCTAGACAACTTTGTTACATTTTATTAAAAAGATGGCAACACGAACACTAAATCCTAATTGAATAAGATCGGTTCCTAATTTGCCAGTGGTCCACATCAGATATCTTTGTGAATAATATGTTTTAGTAGACGTCTTTTTACAATCTGAGGCTAGACAACTTTTTTTTACAATTTAGTAAAAAAGTGGCAGCACGAACACTAGATCCTAATTTAATAAGATCGGTTCATAATTCGCCAGTGGTCCATATCAGATATCTTTTGTGAATAATATGTTTTAGTAGACGTCTTTTTACAATCTGAGGCTAGACAACTTTTTTTTACAATTTAGTAAAAAAGTGGCAGCACGAACACTAGATCCTAATTTAATAAGATCGGTTCATAATTCGCCAGTGGTCCATATCAGATATCTTTGTGAATAATATGTTTTAGTAGACGTCTTTTTACAATTTGAGGCTAGACAACTTTTTTGTTACATTTTATTAAAAAAAGTGACAACACGAGCACTAGATCCTAATTTAATAAGATCGGTTCATAATTCACCAGTAATCCATATCAGATATCTTTTGTGAATAATATGTTTCAGTAGACGTCTTTTACGATCTGATGCTAGACAACTTTTTTTTACATTTTTATCAGATAAAAACGTAACAACTCGAACACTAGATCCTAATTTAATAAGATCGGTTGATAATTCGCCAATGGTCCATATCAGATATCTTTGTGAATAATATGTTTCAGTAGACATCTTTTACGATCTAATGCTAGACAACTCTTTGTTACGTTTTTATCAGAAAAATATGGCAACACGAACACTAGATCCTAATTTAATAAGATCGGTTCATAATTCGCCAATGGTCCATATCAGATATCTTTGTGAATAATATGTTTCAGTAGACGTCTTTACGATCTGATGCTAGACATATTTTTGTTACATTTTTATTAGAAAAAGGTGGCAACAGGAACACTTGATCTTAATTTATTAAGATCAGTTCATAATTCACCAGTAGTCGCTAACGGATATCTTTTTGGTAGTCTTAACATCTTCTAAAACTTAATGAACAAATTTTATGATATTTAACCCTAATATGCTATACATCGTTTTAAGATCTTTAAATTAATCAGTAACTCATAACAGATACCTGGTAACGTTGTTTTACTATAAAAATTTTAAAAGCCAACTACAATATGTGATAGAAAAACAGACAACCAAATAGACGCTGGATAATAGAGAACGGAAAACTAATTTATGAAAAATTCTTAAAAGACACATTTAATACTAATATAAAATATGTACATATAACTAAATAATAAAAAGCCGTGTATTAAAACTACAATAATCAATAATATTAACACTATAAATAAATTTATACATATTTTTAAATTTTCATTTTCTTATAACCAAAAGGAACGGAACTAAAATCTTCTAAAAATTTTCTTTTTGTAGAATGTGGTCGATAATTTTTATGGATTTCCTGTGTTATGACTTGTTGTTCTGTTGTTCGTCTAACTTGTTTACTTATGATTTTAATACCTTCTGACTTTACAAGTACCATCTTTTTAATAGTATCAAAATTAATTAATTGCGAGTTTAAATAATTAAGGGAAATTCCCTTAACTTTGCAACAAAATTTTTCGTCACCATTAGGAAGTATATATTTATAAGCATAATTTTTGGGGCCTCCAGAAACGAACTCCGAAATATGACCACCACTTAGCTCATCAGTTAAATCACCAATACAGTCACCGGTAGGAAGATCAGGCAGACCGTCTCTGGAAATGTACACAATTGAATCGGTATCATAATATAAAGTACGCTCGCCCACCATGTCTAAATAGGAATACAGTTTGAGGCGGGCTAGAGCCGTAACGTATGAGGCCAGAACGACGTTTACAGTGGAAGACATTGAAAATGCTTCTTCCACATACTCCCACGTAACAACCAGTGTTTCCTCGTTTACAGGAACCACAGTATTTACATAGATCGAGGGATTAATTATCATAGCAAAGAATTCTTTAGGATTGTTTACAATAGAAGTTTTGGGAAGATTTTCTCGCTGTGCAAATTTACCCCAGAACGAATTAAGCATTAATTTAGCTAACGATCTAAGGCCAGGATTCGCCGTTATTTCGGTAAACGACGTCTTCTATCTGGAGAAACTGTTCGATGTATCGGTTTTTTTCTTCGGCTGTTACACAACCACGGGGCCATCCTGAAGCTTGCTGCTTGATTTTGATGAATTTATTCATCATGTCGGAAAAGAGACCATTTTGATGTTTTGACAATTCACGGATTTCGTACGACCAGATTTCGTAGGTCTCAACTATTTTGTAACCCTTTTCCAAAGCTTTTACAACTTCTTCAATTACCCATGTTCCTGTAAGTGACTTCTGTTCGTCGGAATGCTGACATTCTCCTTGCATAAAGTCCTCGCTGCATTTACGACAAAGAACAAACATGCATTTATTGTTTATTTTTGCGGGTAGAACAGGATGATAAAGGTTTGAGGGAGGAAGTACTTTACACTTTATTAAACCAGATACTCGTGATAAATCTATATGCCGGCATTCATCTCCTACAAAAATTTTAGGATGACCTAGAGGAAATTTTCCACGCTTACATACCCAAGGGTATAGGGAACAAACATCGACATATTTAATCTTTTCATTTTCTTGAGCCTTATAATACTCCACGGTGTTACCAGTACGACCACCATACAAAGCATCCCTAGCATTTATAGGTTGAGTTCTCATTAAGGGGTGATCCTCAGTAAATGATTTTATCTCAGGCGTCATAGTTTTTCTGAAGGCACACTCCCAGATTTCAACGACTTCATATCCCAGAGATTTTAGATATTGATTTTTGGCAGCGGTTCTGTCATAACGATTTTCCATGCAGTGTGAAGGATCGTCATGAAGAGGAGCCAATCTGTTTTCGGGATAACATTGGGGACAACCATGATAGTAACAACCCTGAAATTCAAACACGATATTTTCGTAAAGACCATCCACTTTACAAGTATTAATAACAGCCTCAAATCCTCGTGCAGCATGCTGTATTTTAATATTACGCTGTTTCTCTTCCCAAAGTAGCCACTGCAGAGCTATTTTTGACTGATTATCTTTAAAACGATAACCACCTTTAGGAATAAGACCTATTGTGTCAGATTGTAGAAAATTTCGCCTAAATACTTTACTACAAGTCGAGGCTACGGTAGTAGCTTCCATAAAAGGACAGACATTTGACGTATTCAATAATTGTTTCCTAAATGTAAGACAAGCCTGTGTTAATATCATGACATCGGAAATACAATAGTCAACGATCTCTTTCTGAAAATCAAAAACATAACCGTTAGCAACTTTAGCAGTATGCCAATTTATTAACTTATCACGTGCATCCTTCTTCAAATTATCGATATCATAGAATTTTAGAGAAGGTATAGGTCCGAGATAAGATTGATTTTCCCCTTTATTAAACAAATGTGGGAAATAGCCCTTTTTTAACTCTGTTAAACCAAAAGCTTTTGGTAAAGCTGACAAGGCCATAGGAAAATAATTAAGACTGTCGAGAAAACGGACATTCCCAACACTCATCGAAACTAACTTCGTACCCCGCATGATAAGATCAGGGGTTAAATCGGTCTTTGTGAGGATGTAATTCAACACGAACTGATTATCGAAACCCCCTCCGTTATGTGCCAAAACGACAACATTCTTATTAAATTTTTTCCTAATTTGAAGAACATATTCAATAAAAATAGAAATAACATTTTCGTTTAAAACATTTAGACGAAAACCGCATGTTTGACAAAACTGTAATTTTTCTTCCTGAAGACAATTGTAACATCGCTGACTAAATACACAGAGATTTGGTTCTTGAAGAAGTGAACCATCTAGCAATATTTTTTCCTGACGAGTCTCAAGATCATAAAAAATGAACAAAAAATCTTTTGAGGGAGGTTTACCAGAATCAGGCTGCATGTAACAAAGATGATCTGATGGGTAATTTTTACCACAAGTTTTACAGAAGATCTCCCCACAGATATGACTTTTAGTGTAGATTTTGTAACATTGCTTACACCTTTTAATTTTGTCACATATGTCGTTAATGTGAACGTTGAAACATACCTCACCATAAAAGTCCCGGCCGCATTTATCGCAGGGAACTTTAACAGCTTCTTTGGAACAAGCTGGTGAACGACGACATGCAAAGCACGTATCAACGCAGCTGTGTCCGTCTTTATGGTCGTAGGGTTGATAACATTTATCACAGAAATACGTACTGATAAACGCACTGGTCAGTGACCGAATTACATTAAAATGACCTTTATGAAAGAGAAGGTTTAATTTTGGTCCGTAAGTGTGCCCCTCATAAATGACATCACGTCCCTTAGTTCCATATCTATAGACCACAATCTTATAGTCTGTTAGATATGCCTGAAACTGTTGCAACTCAGGAATTCCAGCTCCCTCACTAGGAATAACAACACCAGACCTATCTATTAACTGCAATGCTCTTTCCCGTTGTATTTTCCCTCTATCGCGACATATTTTTGTAAGTTCAGGGTCTTTGTCAACGTAAGCTTTGGCTACAACCAAAGCGTATGCAAGGCATAGGTTATCGTTGTTTTTAATAACAACAATTCCTCGCCGTTTAGAACACTCCTCTTTAAATGAATTGTACTTACGACCTCTACCCTTTCCAGTAGGCATTTTTACGGTAGTAATACCAAGACAAAACGTTTCGGTGTTTAAACCGGTGCTGTTGCTCTGATATATGGAACTTATGTGGTTCCATATATCGTCAACTGTCACCTCTGAGGCTGGTTTTAACCTCATCCATCCCTGACCTCTAACGAAATCCTTGGAGCAAAAAGTGAAACCGACCTGATCATGTGGCAAAATATTTACAGTACCCTTTCGAACAATATCCTCGATGGCCTTTTTAATCCAACTTACGGGTTCCTCACCTGGCGGTACATCCTTAATTTTAAATTCCAGAGTTCGTCCCTGGACACCAAATTTACGGATTTTCGTGGTTTGATCTCTGACAATTAAAAACTTTTCCATTTTACGTATAATAAACTTATAAATTATTGTAAAATCAAAAAAATCAAAAAGTCAAATTTTTCAAAAAAAAATTATTATACTCACCAAAGTACGTCTGAACACTAGAAATATCTGGAACAGACTAAATAAAATACTTTAACGTAAGGTATAAGGTAGACTTCTAGCTGGACGGAAAACTGAACGATAATTCCAAAGGCCCCAAAAAGGTTTAGATTTATGTAAAAATGTGTAAGAATCAATCTAAAAGAGTAGATCTGTTTAAATTTATAAATTTGGTTACACCTTAAAAGTGGGTAACAGTGCTACACAAAACCAAACATGAAAGTAGTGGAAGAAGCGTTGTATTAATAAAAAAAAAACTATACCTCACTTGATCGTTTATTGTAGCGGCCACAATGCCTAAACCGTGCGATTGAAGAACGGCGTGAGATTGTCAGGATGTACTGCAGAAGTTAAAAACATGTGTGAAGTATGCAATATACCTAAGGCATATGAAGTAAAAAGCACATCAAAAAAAAAAAAATTGTAAAGATATTAAATACTATGGACTTAATATAAATGTCATATGCTATAAATATCACAAAAAAAAAAAATATGAGCCGAGAAAGAAGCCATTTATAACATGTTGCTAAAAGCTTTGAAAAAGGTTCAAAGTTCAAACTTTCCCGAATTATGTAATTTTAAATAATTCGTTAACAATTTATAATAAAAATACTAAAAAGTAACCTTTTGTAAAATATATGTAAGCATCAACACAGAACCCGGTACTAATAACATTAGGTCAAAATCGGGGTAAATGGATACCGTTTACCACTAAATTCTGGTCTATTAGTTATAAGGCATTTAAGAAATAGCAGTATCAATACGACAAAACTTGGTCCAGTATGAAATTTATGGTAAAATTACGGGGCGGTTTGTATTTATAAACAATTTAAAAAATTTAAGAGAAGGTGCATGTAAGAAGGAAAAGAGCTTTCCCAAAAAGTTTATTTATAGTGATTGTTAGAATTAATTCGGAAGTTTTAATTTGGTATCTTTTCTACTTAGAATTTATTTATTGGGAACAATTATTTACACAAGTAACACATCTCGAGAAAATTTATAAACGGACACTTTCGATAACCCTTTAAAATATATATTTACACAAGAATTTTCGCATTTAATATTTTGCGGTTAGTAGTGTATATTTCAATAGATATAAAGGACAAAAACGTTTATTAACATGTATAACAAAGTTGTAAAAGCACAGTAAAAAATTGTCAAACTTTTCCGAAATAAAAGAAAAATTAATAAAAGTATAGTATTTCTTGAAGATATATTTAAAAGATTCGTAGCTTACTTGAAAAATGTTAAGATTTTTCACTAATATTTTCTCTTTTTAAATTTGTTTATCTATACATACCAATAAAAAACTGCATATATTTTAAAAACTATAACGATTTACCTTATGAACTCCCTAATAACTGTTAAGTAACCACATATACAATAAAATATATTTTTTAAACCTACAAAACAAGCAAATTTTCATGTGTGATATCATACAGCAAAATTAAAATACATTTACCGATTTACAAGAAATTAATCAACAGTTTGAATTTTTAAATTAAATCTTATTTGTGTAACCTGCCTTCATCAATTTGACACATTTGTAAAGAAATCACTATAAGGTAAAAAGTAAATGGCCTATAAATCAAATATATACACTTTGTAATACCTGTGACAAGATTTTCTCATCTCTGAGGTAAAACAGTTAAGTAGCATAAACGCCTAATTTAATTACGAATATTTATAAAAATCACGTTTTAATACAGTTAAACTAAATATATTTAATATACTGGGGTGAATGTATTCAAACGCATGTGCTCCTCAAAATGCGGGATACAAAAGTATTAGTATCCATGCCATTGACCTCCTCCTCATTTTGCCCATACACACTACTTTTGCATCTCGCATTTTAAGGAGCAGGTGCGGTTTAATACATTCACCCCACTTTTCTTGTCATAACAAGTTGTATTCTTAACCTATATATAAAATAATAGTCGATATTTGGTATGAGTTCTAATTAGTATTTTGTGGTAAAGTAACAAACCTAGTGATTTAGTGAATTTTTTATTAAAGGTAAGCTAAATGATATTTTACTTCGAATAATAATTGGTTTTGTAGAAATAATTAACGCGTTGACGGTGATAACTGTTCTTATTTTTTTTTTGTTTACTTAAAATATCTTTATTTTATTTGTGGCTGCTTGGTAATAATTGTTAGTGAGTGCGTTAAGGTAAATCTTTGTTATAGTTTTTTTGAATATGCCGTTTGTTTTATTGGTATGTAAAGGTTAATAAATTTTAATAAACTATAAAACAAAGAAAAATATTATCTTACACTTTTAAGTAAGATTTGAATCTTTTCAGTATATCTTCATAAAATTATATACTTTCAACATTTTTCTTTTATTTCGGTAATTTGGCCAAATTTTAACTTTGCAGTTACAACTTTTGAAAAGTACTAATACATCCATCAATTTCTTCAAATAAGTTAAGATACTTTTATTTATATATATATATATATATATATATATATATATATATATATATATATATATAAATTAATGACTATAAAAATAGTGTAAATTCTTTTGTAACCAAATCTTCTAAAAAGGTCATACGTAGTGGAGTTCCCAAAAGTTTAGATTTATTAATAAATCTCTCAATTATCGCCCATAGGTACCTATTTCTATTCCTAATACCTAACTAACCATTAAATTCAAGATAATATTAAATTATACATTTTTAATTAGTTCTAACCATGCTATAAATGGATCTTGGAAATGAACATTTTAAAATTATATAGGAATTTCTTGGAATTGGTCTTGGGTTTTATATTTAGATACCTATTATAGTTTACTCGTTATTTGGTATTCTATATTAGTACTACCGAATTAATTAAAATGAACGAAATTTTTTTTTTTAATATTAAAAATTTTTCGTTCTGTTAAAACATAATTAAAAAATATTGCTTTTAATTTTTTTGACTAAGATGGTTTTTATATTTGAAAAATCTTTAAAGTAGTTGTACGTATACAAAGGAGTTAGAAAGAAAGGAATATATTTTTATAGTTTTTCTACGTTACCGTTCAATCGAGAAAATTAATAAATACGATCAAAGAAAAAAGCTGTCTTAACCCTTTCGAAATTGCATAATAGGGTTGTTAGGGCCATGCATGTCACAAAATAATAAGTTATTCAGAGACAGTTAAATATATTTAGTTTAACTGTATTAAAACGTGATTTTTATAAATATTCGTAATTAAATTAGGCGTTTATGCTACTTAACTGTTTTACCTCAGAGATGAGAAAATCTTGTCACAGGTATTACAAAGTGTATATATTTGATTTATAGGCCATTTACTTTTTACCTTATAGTGATTTCTTTACAAATGTGTCAAATTGATGAAGGCAGGTTACACAAATAAGATTTAATTTAAAAATTCAAACTGTTGATTAATTTCTTGTAAATCGGTAAATGTATTTTAATTTTGCTGTATGATATCACACATGAAAATTTGCTTGTTTTGTAGGTTTAAAAAATATATTTTATTGTATATGTGGTTACTTAACAGTTATTAGGGAGTTCATAAGGTAAATCGTTATAGTTTTTAAAATATATGCAGTTTTTTATTGGTATGTATAGATAAACAAATTTAAAAAGAGAAAATATTAGTGAAAAATCTTAACATTTTTCAAGTAAGCTACGAATCTTTTAAATATATCTTCAAGAAATACTATACTTTTATTAATTTTTCTTTTATTTCGGAAAAGTTTGACAATTTTTTACTGTGCTTTTACAACTTTGTTATACATGTTAATAAACGTTTTTGTCCTTTATATCTATTGAAATATACACTACTAACCGCAAAATATTAAATGCGAAAATTCTTGTGTAAATATATATTTTAAAGGGTTATCGAAAGTGTCCGTTTATAAATTTTCTCGAGATGTGTTACTTGTGTAAATAATTGTTCCCAATAAATAAATTCTAAGTAGAAAAGATACCAAATTAAAACTTCCGAATTAATTCTAACAATCACTATAAATAAACTTTTTGGGAAAGCTCTTTTCCTTCTTACATGCACCTTCTCTTAAATTTTTTAAATTGTTTATAAATACAAACCGCCCCGTAATTTTACCATAAATTTCATACTGGACCAAGTTTTGTCGTATTGATACTGCTATTTCTTAAATGCCTTATAACTAATAGACCAGAATTTAGTGGTAAACGGTATCCATTTACCCCGATTTTGACCTAATGTTATTAGTACCGGGTTCTGTGTTGATGCTTACATATATTTTACAAAAGGTTACTTTTTAGTATTTTTATTATAAATTGTTAACGAATTATTTAAAATTACATAATTCGGGAAAGTTTGAACTTTGAACCTTTTTCAAAGCTTTTAGCAACATGTTATAAATGGCTTCTTTCTCGGCTCATATTTTTTTTTTGTGATATTTATAGCATATGACATTTATATTAAGTCCATAGTATTTAATATCTTTACAATTTTTTTTTTGATGTGCTTTTTACTTCATATGACTTAGGTATATTGCATACTTCACACATGTTTTTAACTTCTGCAGTACATCCTGACAATCTCACGCCGTTCTTCAATCGCACGGTTTAGGCATTGTGGCCGCTACAATAAACGATCAAGTGAGGTATAGTTTTTTTTTTTATTAATACAACGCTTCTTCCACTACTTTCATGTTTGGTTTTGTGTAGCACTGTTACCCACTTTTAAGGTGTAACCAAATTTATAAATTTAAACAGATCTACTCTTTTAGATTGATTCTTACACATTTTTACATAAATCTAAACCTTTTTGGGGCCTTTGGAATTATCGTTCAGTTTTCCGTCCAGCTAGAAGTCTACCTTTGTTGCCGAGAGGGGGCATTTGGGCCTGTAGGACCCATCGCCGGCTCTTCGGGCTTCTTCCTATCCCCGGAATTGGATCGGGTATTCACCATCTTTGGTTTGTCGCTGGTAGAAAGGTTAAATACTACCGCTGTTATAAATAACAGTTCCAGTGACAAATATCTGTTATAGGTAACGGTTCCAAGGAACAGTTACAAAGTAACAGAGCAAAAATGGAAAACAGATAGGTAAAAATGATCTAAGTATTCCTTGGCTTACGGAAGGAATAACTTAGTAAACAATTAAATTAAATGGTATAAAAATATAATGCAAAGAAAAAAATGTTTCTAAGTGTTTCTTGACTTACGGAAGAAACAACTTAGGACAGAAATATAGATAAATGAAATATGTAAATGTGAGAGTAAAATATGGAAATATTTCTAAGTGTTTCTTAACTTACGGAAGAAACGACTTAGAGTGGAAAAATAAAATACTCAAAATATAAAACGAGAAATGCAAAAATGAAACAGATTATAGAAATATGTCTAAGTGTTTCTTGACTTACGGAAGAAACAACTTAGAATAGAAAATAAACAAGAGAATCAAATATAGTAAAATAAATGCACAAATATTTATAAGTGTTTCTTGACTTACGGAAGAAACGACTTATAAAAGAAAATAAGAAAAATCAAATATAGAAAAGATGTGAAAATATTGCTAAGTGTTTCTTGACTTACGGAAGAAACAACTTAGCATAAAATAGAAAATGAAAGAAACAAATGTATTAAGTATTTTCTTAACTTAAGAAAAATATCTTAGATAAAATATCGGAAATAATAATGCAACAATGATTATGAAAATATTTCTAAGAGTTCTTTGACTTACCGGAAAAGAACGGCTTAGACAAACAATTAAAATAACAAGTCAAATATTCAGAGAAATATTTCTAAGAGTTCTTTGACTTACCGGAAAGAACTACTTAGACAAAGTACAAATCAAAATGTAAAATATAAAAAGCAAGATAAATATTTCTAAGTGTTCTTAACTTACGGAAGAACAACTTAGACACAAAATACAAGAAAAATAAACAATCAAAATAACCAATTAAAATATCAAACAATCAGTATATGAACAAATATAGATCAAAGTAATATTCTAACCTGAAAAGGTCTGAATATACAATAATGCTAAAATAAAAATGGTATATAAGAAATCAGAAATAAAACAATAACTTAGTTGGGACAATAATAGCACCAACTAGGTCTACAGTAGAAGAGGCAAGCTCGACTGACCGATGAGAGAAAATCTACCTGCTTTTATGTAAAACAAATCCTTTGTTTTACGAAGCGAAAGTGGATTTTCCCTGCATCGAATCAATTAGAAATTTGGTCCCGGTGGTCCAGGTGGTCCAGGTGTTTCGGCCAGGCTACTTAATTCACCCGGCTGGGGCCTTACGACGTTTCAAAACACGTAGAGTTACTCGATTCACCCTGGTGTCTGTAACGTTTCGTAACAGGGCCCCGTTATCCTCAGCTGTTCTGGCAGGGCTACTTAATTCACCCTGAGGAAGGTCTTACGACGTCGTGAAGATATAAGGTTACTCAGTTCACCTTGATATCTACACGTGTCGTAATAACCTTAATCCTGCTCTGGAGGTTCGTCCCTAGGTGGAGGAGCAGCGCGGATGTCATCTACATGGATGGTCCTATTCACGTCCCGGTCGCGGTGTATCTCATAGGTATGATCGCCTAGCACCTTCAGGATCGTGTGTGGTCCCGTCCATGTCGGTCCGAAGTTCCCTCGGACGTGGTTCCTCACCATGACCTGCTCTCCTTCGATGAACCTCCTGGCGGGTGGAGCGTTAGGGTTGTCAGGAAACATGTTCCTCGCATATACAGTGGCCTTTTGAACCGCTCTGGCAACCCTTTCGTCTCGTCTGGCTGCGGTGTTTGCCAGACGATGCTCACGCTGTGTTTCTTCTGCGCGCCGTGGCAGATAGCCTAGCAGAAGTTCAGCGGGTGTTTCCTGGGTGGCCTCGTTCCTCCGTGTCCTTAGGCTGAACATGATGTCAGCCAGGTAGGATTCCCATTTCGGATCATTTGCAGTTTTGCATCGGGCGCGGAGTCCCTTTTTGAGCTCCTGAGCTCGGCGTTCAACCGGGTTGGCCCTCTGGTGGAAGATAGGGCTAAATTCGGCTTTGATGTTGTGCCGTCTCAAGAATCTCTCCCATGCATCTGTCCGAAATTGGGCTGCGTTGTCCGTGATGAGGGTGGTAGGTTTCCCCCAGCGGCCGCAGATTTCCTCCTTGAGGAACTGGATGATGTCCCGGCTTTTTGTAGATTGGACGCATCGATATTCCACCCAGTTGCTCAAGCAATCTGTCGCCAAGAGGATGTAGCGGTTGCGTGTTCCTCTGGCTGGTGGATATGGTCCCAAAATGTCGAAGGACACTCTCTCCCAGGGGTTGGCGGGTTCCCTGGGCATCACAGGAGCTGCTGGTTGTCGTGGAGCAGCTTTGGTCCTCAAGCAGGTCAGGCAGGACTTGACGTAGGCGCGAACATCCTTTGATAATGTGGGCCAGTAATAGATATTTTTAATGGCCCGGATGGTCTCGTCTTGTCCTGGGTGGTTGGCCTCCTCTGAGTCGTGATAGACCTTCATCACATCCTTCCGGAGGGATGGGGGTACTATCAGCGTCCTGTGGTCTGGTCCAGCGTTGTAGTAAGCGGCGTTATCGACTAGTGTGAATTTACGGAGAAGGTTTTCTTCGACTTCGTTCCGTGGTCCACGTCCGGAGATCTCTAGGTAGCGTCTCCGAAACCGCTGCATACCGTGGTGTGTCTGGTGGCTTCTCCGGATTTTATCCTGGAGTGGTAGGTCAACCAGATCATCTAGGATGGGGTTGGTGTCTTCATCCTCGTCGACGTCCTCCATCATACATAGTAGAGGAAAGGACTCGTCTTCCTCCACGTCCGTTGTAGGCCAGCTAAGTCGCACCACTTCCTCGTCTTGGTCAGCTTCTTCTTCTCTCTCCGTGGTTGGGTTCCTGGACAAGTGGTCAGGGAGTTCGTTCTCCTTCCCTGGGATATGTATCACGGTGAAGTTGAACTCCTGAAGTAGCAAGGCCCATCGGGATAGTTTGGCCTTGTCTTCCTTGAACCGATGGAGCCACAGGAGAGCCTGACTGTCGGTGTACAGCGTGAAGTGCTGATCCTGGAGGAAGTGCTTGTACCTCTTGAGTGCCCAAACTAATGCGAGGCACTCTTTCTCGTTAATATGGTAACGGGTTTCTGCTGGTTTTAACTTCGTGGAGGCATATGCGATGACTCTCTTGTCGTCTTGGGTTCCTTGGAACAGGACTGCGCCCATGCCGACATCGGAGGCATCCGTCTGGAGGCAGAAGGGTTTGGACGCGTCTGGTCGGTGGAGTAGGAGATCTCCCTCGATTTCGATCTTGAGACGTTGGAAGGCGGCTTCTGCGGCGTCGTTCCAGTGCATCCGTCTCTTATTACCCTTGGTGAGGTCCGTCAAGGGTGTTATGATGTCCGAAAATCGAGGGATGAAATCCCTTAACCAGTTGGCTGTCCCGATGAAGCTTCGCAGTTGCTTCATCGTCCGTGGAGTGTCGAAGCCTTTGATTTTCTCCACATGCTTCTCCAGAGGTTGGGTGTTGGCAGAGGTGATTTTGTGTCCTAGGTACTCCAGTTCGTCTGCTGCGAATTTACACTTTTTTAGGGATGCCCATAGTCCGTGTGTCCGAAGTCTCTCTAGAACCAGGCGGAGGTGGTTCTGGTGTTGGGTCCAGTCTTCTGAATAGATGATAATATCATCCATGTATACCTTGATGAAAACATCGATGTATCCTGCGAAGACTGAAGTCACGAGCTTCTGGAACACAGCTGGTCCGTTCTTGAGGCCGAAGGGCATCACCGTAAATTCGTATGAGGACCCGTCAGGCAGGCTGAACGCTGTCTTCGGGCTGGAGTCCTTGTGCAGTGGGACTTGCCAAAATCCACTCTTCAGATCTAAGGTGGTGAAGATCTGAGCCGTGCCAATCTCTTTGATGGAGTCGTGGATTGGTGGCATGCTGGAGGCTTCGTCGATGGTCACGTTGTTAAGCTTCCTATAGTCTACGCAGAAACGGGGGGTGCCATCCTTCTTGGTTACAATAACCACCGGGCTATTGTAAGGAGATTTGCTGGGGCGGATGACTCCTGCGGCTAGCATCTCTCTCACCTCCTTGGCCATTATCTGCTTCTTCTCCGTAGAATATTTATAGGGCTTAACGTTGATAGGCGTGGCGTCGGTCACTTCGATTTTCATTTCGGTGGCCTTGGTGGTCGGCTGACGTAGACGGTCGTCGAAAACGTCATCGTACTCTTGAATCAACTTTTCAACTTGTTGCAAAGCGAAGGATGGAGCTTGATGGGGTTCCAGCCGCTGCGTCCTGGATTGCCTTTTTGCTGGGTTCTTCCAGTAAATGGTGGTTCTGCAGGTGGTACCGACGTGTAGACATTTACGTGGTATGTCTACATTGGCCTCTTCCTGTTCCAACCAAGGCATCCCCAACACAACGTCGTGGTTCAAGTCCTCCATAACCACGCAGTTGACGGTTGAATCCAGAGTCTCGATGTTAATCTTGACTTCAGCAGTCCCTAGGGTGCGGGACGTGCTGCCCGTGCACGCCAGCTGAACCAATCCTGATCCTCGTTGCAGGTCCCGTCTCTGGATCAATCTCTGGTGAATGAAGTTCCCAGATGCACCGGTGTCGACTAAGATCTTCACACGTTGTCCGTTGATCCTTCCATGGAGTTGGGGGAGGCCTGTCGTCGAGGGTCGTGTCTGAATCGGGTTCAGTTGGGGCACCATCTTCACAACAGGGTTTAGTTGGCGCCCCTGTTGGCGTTTCCCTGGTTCTGAGGTAGTGGAGGTGGTGGTTGGCTCATCGGTGGCATCCTGGACTGTCTGTTGGGGTTCCTCCATTCCTCGATCACTTCAGGGTGGCGTGGTGTGTTGTTTTGACGTGGGGGACGGTAGTGCTGTCGCTGTCGGGATTGTTGCTGGGATTGATGTTGGGGTTTGTTAGCGACGGTGTTCCGGCGGGTATCAGCTTCCATTCCTTGGGCTATTGTTAGGAGGTCCTCCTCGGTCTTTGGAATGTTCACTCGTAGGCAGATCGCGATGTCGGGTCTTAGTTGGTTTACGATGGTGATACACCTCTGGTCCTCAGGGGTGTATGGTGCGAGACGTCTGAATAAGGCTGATTTACCGTTGATAAAGTCCTCCGTGGGTTCATCCTTCCGTTGATGCTCTCCATGAAGTTTTGACGTCAAGGCTGAAATCACGGCAGGGTCGTTATATTTCCTTAGGAGACGGTCTCGGAATGTGTCGTACGGCAGGTCCGTGTGTGTAAACTTCTGGGCCCATTTCTTCGCATCGCCGTGGAGTGAGTTGTCGATGAGATAGTCTATCCAGTTGTCCTCGTCATCGCTTGCATTAGGGCAGAGATGAAGTCAGCTGTAGAAGGCTGGCTTGAAGACGGTCCTGGGGTCGTGAGTTCGGGTTTTGTTTGTTGGGCGCCATGTTGCCGAGAGGGGGCATTTGGGCCTGTAGGACCCATCGCCGGCTCTTCGGGCTTCTTCCTATCCCCGGAATTGGATCGGGTATTCACCATCTTTGGTTTGTCGCTGGTAGAAAGGTTAAATACTACCGCTGTTATAAATAACAGTTCCAGTGACAAATATCTGTTATAGGTAACGGTTCCAAGGAACAGTTACAAAGTAACAGAGCAAAAATGGAAAACAGATAGGTAAAAATGATCTAAGTATTCCTTGGCTTACGGAAGGAATAACTTAGTAAACAATTAAATTAAATGGTATAAAAATATAATGCAAAGAAAAAAATGTTTCTAAGTGTTTCTTGACTTACGGAAGAAACAACTTAGGACAGAAATATAGATAAATGAAATATGTAAATGTGAGAGTAAAATATGGAAATATTTCTAAGTGTTTCTTAACTTACGGAAGAAACGACTTAGAGTGGAAAAATAAAATACTCAAAATATAAAACGAGAAATGCAAAAATGAAACAGATTATAGAAATATGTCTAAGTGTTTCTTGACTTACGGAAGAAACAACTTAGAATAGAAAATAAACAAGAGAATCAAATATAGTAAAATAAATGCACAAATATTTATAAGTGTTTCTCGACTTACGGAAAAAACGACTTATAAAAGAAAATAAGAAAAATCAAATATAGAAAAGATGTGAAAATATTGCTAAGTGTTTCTTGACTTACGGAAGAAACAACTTAGCATAAAATAGAAAATGAAAGAAACAAATGTATTAAGTATTTTCTTAACTTAAGAAAAATATCTTAGATAAAATATCGGAAATAATAATGCAACAATGATTATGAAAATATTTCTAAGAGTTCTTTGACTTACCGGAAAAGAACGGCTTAGACAAACAATTAAAATAACAAGTCAAATATTCAGAGAAATATTTCTAAGAGTTCTTTGACTTACCGGAAAGAACTACTTAGACAAAGTACAAATCAAAATGTAAAATATAAAAAGCAAGATAAATATTTCTAAGTGTTCTTAACTTACGGAAGAACAACTTAGACACAAAATACAAGAAAAATAAACAATCAAAATAACCAATTAAAATATCAAACAATCAGTATATGAACAAATATAGATCAAAGTAATATTCTAACCTGAAAAGGTCTGAATATACAATAATGCTAAAATAAAAATGGTATATAAGAAATCAGAAATAAAACAATAACTTAGTTGGGACAATAATAGCACCAACTAGGTCTACAGTAGAAGAGGCAAGCTCGACTGACCGATGAGAGAAAATCTACCTGCTTTTATGTAAAACAAATCCTTTGTTTTACGAAGCGAAAGTGGATTTTCCCTGCATCGAATCAATTAGAAATTTGGATTTGGCCAACCTTGGAATTCCCAAGTATTTTAACCGATATCCAAATTCCTTGATGCGTCGAGGACACCTTATACCTTACGTTAAAGTATTTTATTTAGTCTGTTCCAGATATTTCTAGTGGTTAGACGTACTTTGGTGAGTATAATAATTTTTTTTTGAAAAATTTGACTTTTTGATTTTTTTGATTTTACAATAATTTATAAGTTTATTATACGTAAAATGGAAAAGTTTTTAATTGTTAGAGATCAAACCACGAAAATCCGTAAATTTGGTGTCCAGGGACGAACTCTGGAATTTAAAATTAAGGATGTACCGCCAGGTGAGGAACCCGTAAGTTGGATTAAAAAGGCCATCGAGGATATTGTTCGAAAGGGTACTGTAAATATTTTGCCACATGATCAGGTCGGTTTCACTTTTTGCTCCAAGGATTTCGTTAGAGGTCAGGGATGGATGAGGTTAAAACCAGCCTCAGAGGTGACAGTTGACGATATATGGAACCACATAAGTTCCATATATCAGAGCAACAGCACCGGTTTAAACACCGAAACGTTTTGTCTTGGTATTACTACCGTAAAAATGCCTACTGGAAAGGGTAGAGGTCGTAAGTACAATTCATTTAAAGAGGAGTGTTCTAAACGGCGAGGAATTGTTGTTATTAAAAACAACGATAACCTATGCCTTGCATACGCTTTGGTTGTAGCCAAAGCTTACGTTGACAAAGACCCTGAACTTACAAAAATATGTCGCGATAGAGGGAAAATACAACGGGAAAGAGCATTGCAGTTAATAGATAGGTCTGGTGTTGTTATTCCTAGTGAGGGAGCTGGAATTCCTGAGTTGCAACAGTTTCAGGCATATCTAACAGACTATAAGATTGTGGTCTATAGATATGGAACTAAGGGACGTGATGTCATTTATGAGGGGCACACTTACGGACCAAAATTAAACCTTCTCTTTCATAAAGGTCATTTTAATGTAATTCGGTCACTGACCAGTGCGTTTATCAGTACGTATTTCTGTGATAAATGTTATCAACCCTACGACCATAAAGACGGACACAGCTGCGTTGATACGTGCTTTGCATGTCGTCGTTCACCAGCTTGTTCCAAAGAAGCTGTTAAAGTTCCCTGCGATAAATGCGGCCGGGACTTTTATGGTGAGGTATGTTTCAACGTTCACATTAACGACATATGTGACAAAATTAAAAGGTGTAAGCAATGTTACAAAATCTACACTAAAAGTCATATCTGTGGGGAGATCTTCTGTAAAACTTGTGGTAAAAATTACCCATCAGATCATCTTTGTTACATGCAGCCTGATTCTGGTAAACCTCCCTCAAAAGATTTTTTGTTCATTTTTTATGATCTTGAGACTCGTCAGGAAAAAATATTGCTAGATGGTTCACTTCTTCAAGAACCAAATCTCTGTGTATTTAGTCAGCGATGTTACAATTGTCTTCAGGAAGAAAAATTACAGTTTTGTCAAACATGCGGTTTTCGTCTAAATGTTTTAAACGAAAATGTTATTTCTATTTTTATTGAATATGTTCTTCAAATTAGGAAAAAATTTAAGAATGTTGTCGTTTTGGCACATAACGGAGGGGGTTTCGATAATCAGTTCGTGTTGAATTACATCCTCACAAAGACCGATTTAACCCCTGATCTTATCATGCGGGGTACGAAGTTAGTTTCGATGAGTGTTGGGAATGTCCGTTTTCTCGACAGTCTTAATTATTTTCCTATGGCCTTGTCAGCTTTACCAAAAGCTTTTGGTTTAACAGAGTTAAAAAAGGGCTATTTCCCACATTTGTTTAATAAAGGGGAAAATCAATCTTATCTCGGACCTATACCTTCTCTAAAATTCTATGATATCGATAATTTGAAGAAGGATGCACGTGATAAGTTAATAAATTGGCATACTGCTAAAGTTGCTAACGGTTATGTTTTTGATTTTCAGAAAGAGATCGTTGACTATTGTATTTCCGATGTCATGATATTAACACAGGCTTGTCTTACATTTAGGAAACAATTATTGAATACGTCAAATGTCTGTCCTTTTATGGAAGCTACTACCGTAGCCTCGACTTGTAGTAAAGTATTTAGGCGAAATTTTCTACAATCTGACACAATAGGTCTTATTCCTAAAGGTGGTTATCGTTTTAAAGATAATCAGTCAAAAATAGCTCTGCAGTGGCTACTTTGGGAAGAGAAACAGCGTAATATTAAAATACAGCATGCTGCACGAGGATTTGAGGCTGTTATTAATACTTGTAAAGTGGATGGTCTTTACGAAAATATCGTGTTTGAATTTCAGGGTTGTTACTATCATGGTTGTCCCCAATGTTATCCCGAAAACAGATTGGCTCCTCTTCATGACGATCCTTCACACTGCATGGAAAATCGTTATGACAGAACCGCTGCCAAAAATCAATATCTAAAATCTCTGGGATATGAAGTCGTTGAAATCTGGGAGTGTGCCTTCAGAAAAACTATGACGCCTGAGATAAAATCATTTACTGAGGATCACCCCTTAATGAGAACTCAACCTATAAATGCTAGGGATGCTTTGTATGGTGGTCGTACTGGTAACACCGTGGAGTATTATAAGGCTCAAGAAAATGAAAAGATTAAATATGTCGATGTTTGTTCCCTATACCCTTGGGTATGTAAGCGTGGAAAATTTCCTCTAGGTCATCCTAAAATTTTTGTAGGAGATGAATGCCGGCATATAGATTTATCACGAGTATCTGGTTTAATAAAGTGTAAAGTACTTCCTCCCTCAAACCTTTATCATCCTGTTCTACCCGCAAAAATAAACAATAAATGCATGTTTGTTCTTTGTCGTAAATGCAGCGAGGACTTTATGCAAGGAGAATGTCAGCATTCCGACGAACAGAAGTCACTTACAGGAACATGGGTAATTGAAGAAGTTGTAAAAGCTTTGGAAAAGGGTTACAAAATAGTTGAGACCTACGAAATCTGGTCGTACGAAACCCGTGAATTGTCAAAACATCAAAATGGTCTCTTTTCCGACATGATGAATAAATTCATCAAAATCAAGCAGCAAGCTTCAGGATGGCCCCGTGGTTGTGTAACAGCCGAAGAAAAAAACCGATACATCGAACAGTTTCTCCAGATAGAAGACGTTCGGTTAGAGTTTACCGAAATAACGGCGAATCCTGGCCTTAGATCGTTAGCTAAATTAATGCTTAATTCGTTCTGGGGTAAATTTGCACAGCGAGAAAATCTTCCCAAAACTTCTATTGTAAACAATCCTAAAGAATTCTTTGCTATGATAATTAATCCCTCGATCTATGTAAATACTGTGGTTCCTGTAAACGAGGAAACACTGGTTGTTACGTGGGAGTATGTGGAAGAAGCATTTTCAATGTCTTCCACTGTAAACGTCGTTCTGGCCTCATACGTTACGGCTCTAGCCCGCCTCAAACTGTATTCCTATTTAGACATGGTGGGCGAGCGTACTTTATATTATGATACCGATTCAATTGTGTACATTTCCAGAGACGGTCTGCCTGATCTTCCTACCGGTGACTGTATTGGTGATTTAACTGATGAGCTAAGTGGTGGTCATATTTCGGAGTTCGTTTCTGGAGGCCCCAAAAATTATGCTTATAAATATATACTTCCTAATGGTGACGAAAAATTTTGTTGCAAAGTTAAGGGAATTTCCCTTAATTATTTAAACTCGCAATTAATTAATTTTGATACTATTAAAAAGATGGTACTTGTAAAGTCAGAAGGTATTAAAATCATAAGTAAACAAGTTAGACGAACAACAGAACATCAAGTCATAACACAGGAAATCCATAAAAATTATCGACCACATTCTACAAAAAGAAAATTTTTAGAAGATTTTAGTTCCGTTCCTTTTGGTTATAAGAAAATGAAAATTTAAAAATATGTATAAATTTATTTATAGTGTTAATATTATTGATTATTGTAGTTTTAATACACGGCTTTTTATTATTTAGTTATATGTACATATTTTATATTAGTATTAAATGTGTCTTTTAAGAATTTTTCATAAATTAGTTTTCCGTTCTCTATTATCCAGCGTCTATTTGGTTGTCTGTTTTTCTATCACATATTGTAGTTGGCTTTTAAAATTTTTATAGTAAAACAACGTTACCAGGTATCTGTTATGAGTTACTGATTAATTTAAAGATCTTAAAACGATGTATAGCATATTAGGGTTAAATATCATAAAATTTGTTCATTAAGTTTTAGAAGATGTTAAGACTACCAAAAAGATATCCGTTAGCGACTACTGGTGAATTATGAACTGATCTTAATAAATTAAGATCAAGTGTTCCTGTTGCCACCTTTTTCTAATAAAAATGTAACAAAAATATGTCTAGCATCAGATCGTAAAGACGTCTACTGAAACATATTATTCACAAAGATATCTGATATGGACCATTGGCGAATTATGAACCGATCTTATTAAATTAGGATCTAGTGTTCGTGTTGCCATATTTTTCTGATAAAAACGTAACAAAGAGTTGTCTAGCATTAGATCGTAAAAGATGTCTACTGAAACATATTATTCACAAAGATATCTGATATGGACCATTGGCGAATTATCAACCGATCTTATTAAATTAGGATCTAGTGTTCGAGTTGTTACGTTTTTATGTTACATTATGTTTTTAATGGCCAGTTACCCAACAGGAGTTTAGTTTTCAGTTTAAGTATCTTCTAATAAAATCAATAAAAATGTTTATTCAAGTGTGTGATGGAAAAAGACAATCATTTCGCTTTCATACTGACTGTTTGTCCCATACTAACAAAACCTCTTCCGGCAGTCGTGTAACCGTACCGACTAGCGGTGGATGCTGTTAAGAACAAAATTTGTTCGAACCGAATTGGTTACGTTTGCCTTCAATATATGTTTTTTTTTTTCATAATATATTCACTCAATTTCATTCCTTCGCTTATCTACCATTTTAATATCATTTTCTGTCAGTAGCACCTTCTCCGTACTGACTGCTGATAAGACTGAATTTTTGTTCAAACTGTCCTTTTAAATTTCTTCTGTATATTATATACTCTGGATTTTTTAAAAAAATTAACTTATGATCGTAGATAAAATATAGTATGCAACTCGCAAGAGTTTTGGTCACTATTCTTTAATAATTGATCATATTGATACATTATATCACATTTCAACGTTGAATATTTGGTGGCCCCTTTATAGTATAAACGGATGGTCCACTTTTGCCGCACAGAAACACGCCAGGTACCACATTGTGGGAGTAGTACTGTAAACTTAGGGTGTCTGTCAGACTCGCTTACAAACCGGGCTGTCACTTATTGAGTTGAGTACGTAAAGTGTTCTCTGTATGTTTTAATATGCATCGGGGAATTGTTGTCTGATGGTTATCGAAGAACCGTCTGTGATCATATCCCCACTATCACTGTAACATGAATTGTGTTTTCTCACCTTACCTTGTATATATCAGCATCTAAATATAAAAGTAGACAACGGACGAAAAGAAGAAAATATTGGTTATCTAATTTGGGCAGTGGGACACCACTTTGATGATTTGCGACAAGATCTGTGTCTAGCCGTGGACAAAAAAAAGAAGACCTATATAAAGCATTGGAGGAAACAATCGTAGACCTATGTATAGCACTGGAGGAAAGAATCGTAGACCTATGTAGAGTACTGGGCGAAAAAATATGTGTCGAGCACTAGACGAAAGAACGAAAGCTTATATGTAACAGTGTATAAAATATTGAGTTCCCCTGTCAAGCAGTGAACGTTCAATTAGTGAATAGAAGAAGGTAACATGAGATGAAAAACAGATTAGCGAAAGAAAAAGAAGAAGAGGAAAGAAAGGAAAAGAAAAAATGATTCGACTTGTCAGTAAGCGTGATGTCACCCGAACACCTGAGCAGGTGCAAACATCAAAGGATGCCGCTTTTTCCCACGGTCGGTAAAATTTTCCCAGCGCCAAGTGCCGCAATATCTACTGAGAGTCGAATGTAATTCCCAAAAATTTGATTTCGTTGATTGTTATAAGAGTATTTCCGTTTAGTTTTAAATTTAAGTGGTGTTGTGTTTTCCTTTTGTCAAATATTATTACTTTAGTTTTTTCGGTTGAAAATATCAAGCCTATATCTAAAGACCACCCTTCTAATTTATTTAGTGTATTTTGTAATATTGATGCAGCTGATTTTAGGTTTTTACTTCTCATATATATTACAAGATCATCGGCGTAAAGGTTTGCTTTTACTGGAAGCATAAAATGGTTAGATACGTTGTTGATTGCTATTAACACATTATGAGCGGGTCGGGTACTAGTACCCGCTTTGGCGGATTGCCACTTATAAGCGGGGCAGGTACAAATACCCGCTCCGCTCATTGCCGCTTAAAAGCGGGATAGGTATTAGTACCCGTTTAAAATCATCACTTTTAAGTGACACAAAAGTAAAAATAATGTTTTATATAATGTACGGACACAGTATATTGGTGTATTATTATTAGGAACGCGTTAGACATAACATCCGAAGTATTCATAATAAAATTTGTTTGTCTTTCAAATTTCCTTCATATTATGTTTGTTTCATTTCGTTTATTATAATACTTTATTACTCCTATGGCAGTACAACGTGTTCTTAGACGAGTTACAACAAATTTATTATAATGCTTTTTTGATGGAACTAATTGATGAACAATTTGGTCGTCTCTTTTTATTTACTTTTTATACACAAAGGTCATATAGTCTTCTTCTTCTTCAAGTGCCATCCTCGTTCCGAAGGTTGGCGATCATCAGGGCTATACGTATTTTCAAAACTGCTGACCGAAACAATTCGTTGTTGCTACAGCTATACCATTCCCGTAGATTGTTTATCCAGGAGTTTCGTCTTCTTCCTACGGACCTTTTTACTGCTATTTTCCCTTGCATAATTATTCGAAGCAGTTCATATCTTTCGCCTCTTGTAATGTGTCCCAAGTATTGCAGTTTTCGTTTTTTGATCGTAAATATGACTTCCTTTTCTTTATTCATTCTTCCCAAGACCTCGACATTTGTGACTCTCTCGGTCCATGATATTCTCAGGATTCTGCGATACATCCACAGTTCAAATACCTCTAATTTTTTGGTATCAATCTTTTTCAACGTCCATGATTCCATTCCGTAGAACAGCACAGAAAGTACGTACCATCTCATCAGGCTAAGTTTCATTTCAAGGCTCAAATCTCTTCCGCAGAACACTCTCTTCATTTTAGTGAATATGGATCTGGCTTTTTCTATTCTTATTTTGATTTCTGCTGAGCTATCGTTGTCTTCATTTATAAAAGTGCCCAAATATTTGTATTTGCTAACTCAATCGATAATTTCATTGTGTAAATATAAATTTTGGACATTTTGTGTTGATTTCGATATTACCATAAATTTAGTTTTCTTTATGTTCAAAGATAGTCTACATTCTTCGCTGCAGTCTGCTATCTTATTCACCAATGTCTGTAGCTCTTCAAGTGTTCCTGCGATCAGAACGGTGTCGTCGGCAAATCTCAGATTGTTTAATCTAACACCATTTATTTTAATACCTACGGATCTCTCAGAGAGTGTTCTATTCATTACGTCTTCGGAATGGAGATTAAACAGGGTTGGTGACAGTATATACCCTTGTCTCACACCTCGCTTTATTTCAATTTCTTCAGTGGTATTATTCTCTACTCTCACTACTACTTTCTGATTGTAGTACATATTTGCTATTAGTCGGATGTCTCGTTTATCTAAATTCTTTTCTGTCAGGAGTCTGGTTAGGTGATCATGCCGCACTTTATCAAAGGCCTTGTTGTAATCTATGAAACACATGAATACATCTTGATTTCTGTCAAGACATCTTTGAGACATAACGTTCAGTGCAAACAACGCCTCTCTTGTTCCAAGTCCATTTCGGAATCCAAACTGGGTATTATTGATGTCCATTTCCAGTTTTCTGTGTACTCTAGAGTGTATAATTTTTAGGAATATTTTCAGTACATGGCTCATCAGACTGATTGTATAGTATTGAGTTCTTCAATATAGTTTTGCCATGTCTTCAACTGTTCTTTTAGTTCTGTTATTATGTTTCCGTTGACATTATACAGGGTATTTGGCTGCTTACGTTTTTGTGTACCTGCAAGTTCTTTCACTTTTTTATGTACATTAAAAATATCATGTTTTGTCTGCAATGGCTCTATTTCTTCACATTTTTTTTATAAAAATCTTCTTTTGCTATTCTGATTTCTATTTTGATTTCTTTCTGTACTTCCTTTCAACTTTTCATTTCATAAGTTGTTACCTAAGAGCAGATGTGAGAATCAGATTGTTTAGTCTACAATAACAGAGCCCTAGTTATTAAATTTTATTAGTCTAGATAGTCTTGGTTTCAAAGATTTATTTCTTTTACCGGAGCCAAAAAAGAGAAACCAATTCTGCTTGTTTTAGATGGACACTCCACCCATACCAAGAGCTTGGAATTAATTGATCTTGCACGAGATAATGGGGTAATTTTGTTGTGTTTTCCGCCCCATTGTTCTCACCGACTTCAACCACTAGACGTGGCATTTATGAAACCGTTAAGTAAGTACTACGAGGATGAAGTACGTAAATGGTTGAGATGTAATCCTGGAAAAGTCGTTACCTTGTTTCAGATAGCTTCGTTATTTGGGGCCGCTTTTATACAGGCTGCAGCGATGAGCACAGCTATAAATGGTTTTCGAAAAACTGGAATCTGGCCATGTGACATGAATGTTTTTAAAGATGAAGATTTCTTACCTTCTGCAACGACAAACATTGAACTTTCTCTCAATGATACAAGGGAGATGCAAGTCCAGAGTACTACAGCTTTCAAAGATTCTGCCCAGTCACCTCCAGGCCAGCAACATCTAACTTCCATCCATCTAACTTCGTCCCGACCATCCATGATTGTACAAAATATTTTCAGTCCATCGACTTCGGCACAATCTTCCATTTACTCAACTTCTCAACCAGATCCGAATTGTAGTAGTTTTAAAGGTGCTAGTCCCCAAATCATTTTGCCAATTCCCAAAGTATCACAGACAAGTAAAAGGACTACCAGAAAACGTGGAAAAACTGTGATTTTGACATCATCGCCATATAAGGACGAGTTGCGGAATGCTGAAAATCAAAGGCAAGGAAAAGCAGACCAAACCGTAAAAAGAAATCTGCTTAAAAATAAAAAAGGCACTGTTAAACCAGCCAAACAACAAAAAACATCATCTACTATTCAGAAAAAAATGCCAATTCCTACTCCTGCTTCATCTGATAGTGAAGAAGAGGCTGCAGAAGATGAGTGTCTATACTGCCATGACTTCTCTGAAGAAGGGTGGATTCGTTGCCGATCATGCTCCAAATGGGCACATAATTCGTGTGCAGGAGTTGATGAAGATGACGATGATGCTACACACTTATGCGCTCTATGCGAAAATAACTAAAGATACATATGTATTTTATTGTTCAATACTTATGAATACAAAAATAAAGATATTTTTTACCTTCCGACTTTAGCTTTTAGGAGGTACCCTGTTCTGCCCCATAGGTGGGGCAAAATGGGGCAAATGACACATGCGTCAAAATATTAGTATACATCAGAAACGTCAAAACTACTATGTCACGCAATATTATTTTTTTACTTATTATTTCATAGAGATTACGCTTACAGCTTGAAACAAATAATTTTTAATACCGTGTATGAAATATGTAAGTTCAAATCTTACGTACCCCATTTTGCCCACCTTTCCCCTACTTACACGGATTTTAGCAATCCACCTACAACTAACCTACAAAGTTGGTAACCCTAATCCTATTATAGGCAATACGGATGTAGAAACTTATTCTAGGCATTTTTTTATTCTTATATTTTTTCAAAAACTTATTAGTTTTTGAGTTACAACTCTCAAACTTTTATGTATCCGGGCGTATACATTGTATTTTCGCCCGCTACGCAACATTGTTGACCATGCTAGATCGCCCGCTCATAATGTGTTAAGAATAGCAGGGGGCTTAATACAGATCCTTGAAGGATACCATTTTCCAGTGATTTCTTAGTTGACATGACACCGTTTGTTTTAACTTTTATACTTCTGTTCTCCAGGAAGTTTTTGGCGAAGGCTAAGAATTTACCATCTATTTTCCAACTCTTCATTGTTTTTAAGATGTGATATGTCCACGTGATGTCAAATGCTTTTGTGATGTCAAAGAAAATTGCTATTAATTTTTGTTTATGTATAAAAGCTTCGTGTATTTCAGATTCTAATGCTATAATGTTATCTATTGTAGACCGTTCTGATCGGTACCCACTTTGGATGGATGTAAGGGGATTTTTCTTTTCTAAGTACCATTTTAATCTTTTGCTTAGAATCTTTTCCATTATTTTGCAGATGCTACAGGTAAGAGATATTGGTCAATACGAAGAAGATAAGTTTTTTGGTTTATTGTCTTTTAAAAATGGTATTATAATTGCTTCGCGCCAGAGAGATGGAAATTTATGGGTCGAATAAATTTTGTTGAAGATCTCTACTAAAGTAACCTTCGCGCTTATAGGTAGTTTTTCTATGAAAATTGGTGGTATGTCATCAGGTCCAGGTGAGGTATTTTTGAGGTTATTAAGACTTTCATTTAATTCATCAAGTGTTATGGAAGTGTTTAGTGGATCAGCAGTATCTTCTATATTAATTTTTGATGCTTCTGTTCTTTCTTTGTGTTCTAAGAAATTTGGGTGGTACTGCTGATTGCTTGAATACAACTGATAGTGTTCTACTAAAGTTTCTGAGATTTCGTGTTTGTCTGAAGTTGTTAGATCATTTGTAGTGATTGTGTCAATATGGTTAAATGTTTTTGAACCTTTTATTTTCCTTATTTTTTGCCATGTATCCCTTATGGGCGTAGACGAGTCAATTGACGAGACGTAATTGATCCAGCTCTCTTTTTTTGCTTGCTTTATTCAAAATCTAGATCTGGCCCTTAAAGATCTAAGATTGTTTAAGTTATTAGGTGTGTTAAACTTCTTGTATATATTAAAAGCATGTTTTGTTTGCTTTAAAGCGAATGCGATTTCAGTGTTCCACCAAGGAAGAGGAGCTTTTGTGATATTTTTGGTTTTTCCTATAGAATCTCTGGCTGCGTCTAAAATTATACCATTGAAAGATGCTAGAGTAGTGTCTATATTATCTGATATAACGAGATTTGGTATACGTATGCTTACTAAGTTCGAGTATTTTTCCCAATCAGCTGACTTTAATTTCCAAGTTTCATATGGTGTTGTACAGATTTTTTCATCTTTGTCATGAGTAATTATTATTATCGGAAAATGATCACTGTCGTATAGGTGGTCCAATGTATTCCACTGTAAAAATGGAGCTAAAGTTGAATCACTGATAGATAAGTCTATGTAGGAAAAAGTGCCATTATGTGCATTGAATCTAGTAGGTGTTCCTGTGTTTAACAAAACTAGTTTTATGTTATTAATTGCTTCTAATAATATTCGTCCATTTTTATCTGTTCTTAGTGATCCCCATGCGATTTTGTGACAGTTTGTTTCACCCAAAATTAATTTTGGAGATGGAATTTGTTTAATTACATTTTGAAGTTCTAATAGAGTAGTTTCGTCAGGATGTGGTAAATATACGTTGCATATGTTGATTTTAAAATGATGTATTATCGAAACTGCTACTGCTTCCAGATTTGAATTTAACGGAATTTCTTTGGATTGGATGGTTGAATGTACAAAAATTCCGACTCCACCTCTGGATATTTGCTGTACTGCTCGATTTTTTGTATAGGGCATATAATTTTTTAGTTTTGCTTGATTGTTGGAAAGACGAGTTTCTTGAAGACATATTATTAGTGGTGACAGTTCATTGATTAGCATTTTAATGTTTTCAATGTGGCTATAATAGCCATTCAAGTTCCATTGAAGAATGAATATAACTGGACTATTGAGATAAATCGTAGTCGCTTTCTTCAGTGAGGGAAGATTCATTTGTTGGATTTATTTTCTTTATAATTCTTGTGATATTATTTTTCATGCGTCTATCATTTAATTTTGAGTGAACCATTTTTAATAAGGTGTATAAGCCGTCAAAATCTTCTGTATAGTTTTTAGCTGTGACTTCAGGAAATTTTAATCTTATTGCGTTTATAACGAAGTCGCATAATTCAGAGAAATTTAGCGTATATGAAGGAGATGCTGTCATTAAAATGTTTTCAATTGGTTTTAATGTGGCTTCGACATCTAAAGCCTTTTTCTTTTTTTTTTGGGTGCGTTTTTTTTTTGGAGTTATGAAAGTTTCGTTTAGGTTTTTAGTTTCTGAGATTTCAGGAGAGGTTGAAATTTGCCTTTTTGTTTGATTGGTTGTTTTAGTATTATTGCTGTTAGCTGTAGTTGAAGGTATACTGTGTACTATAAGCGAATCATTTGTCATTGGGATATCTGCAGAAATAGGGTTGGAACAGTTGGTTGTATCATCTGAAATATTTGTTGCTGAATTATTCTGATTTACTTCCATGGGTTCGAGTTCTGAGGTATATGGATCTTTAAGTGTTTCTGTACCAGTTGATGTTGATGTGCAGTTTTGCACATCAACATCAACATCTCCTGTAAGGAGTGTTGTCATAGGTTATTAGGATTGTATTTGGAATTGGTTTGGTGATTATCGGAGAGACAAATATTTGCCGCCTAAAGCTTAAGACATGACTATACTCAGACTCGGGCATGCCAACTTTTAAAAACGTTAATTTGGATACTGCAGTTATTTCTAGTTGTTTCAGTTCGTCTTCTAGAATACTGTTCGGGATGCTGGGGCAGATGTTTGATATTACTAGTCTCCTTGCTGGTGTAATAAGTCTTCGAATTTCTATCTCATTGCTTTGAATGACTACTGTTTTATGGTTGTTTAGTAACGTATCTACTATGCTAGTACTGTTCAAGTAAATACAAACTCTGTTGCTAGCTATTCGTGATGCAAAGATATCATTTTTTGGTGTGAGTAGAGACCCTATGGCTACTATGTATTCATGTATTTTAATACCTTGGATAGCTGACAGAATAATGGCTTGTTCTTTTGAAGGAAAATTGAAGTTGCTTACTGCATTGGAGTATGTCGATGTTGATGATGTAGTAGGTATGCTAATATTTTCAGAATCATCCATTTTTAATTTTTGTTTTCTTCATTTGATGAAATTTTTCTAGAGCCGGTCCTGTATCGGCTAATTAGTTCGACTTGTGGAAGTTGCCAAAAAACCAGAAACTGGATTAATTGATGTGTTGTATTGAATTATGGGTTATGTATAATATTTAATAATATTGAATTTGTATTAAATTGGTAAAGTACTCACAGTTTATTTTTTGTGTGAAGAAACTTTGTTGTTTAAATACTCTATTTAGCTAACAATATTTTACGTTTCTTGATTATAAACCGCTGAAAAGTTAGTTTTAGTAAGAGCAGATTTTAATCGGCACCTTATCAACTAAACGCAGGGTTGGACTCAAGCAGCGTGTTTGTTTTAGATCAAACGGCTGCTTCTAATGTAAATGTTAAGCAAAAGGGAAAATGTTTAAGTTCTGATTCTATTTTCCCGCCTATAGTTATAACTATTCAGCCTGCCAACCAAGCTATAGTCCATAATAGTAATGTATAAAATCCTGATGATATAGTGATTGAAATGTCTGGACATGACGAGGTTTTCGAAATTTTAAAGGACACCAACGCAGCCAGCACAAGTGAAGAAATACCAAAAGAACCAACGAAAAAAGAACAATACATAATTTCTGAGTCAAGTGAAAAATTAGAGTTGCATATCTATGAAAATGCTATCGATCAAGAAAATGTAAGAGGTGTAGAACATGGAGAAGTTTTCGAAATTTTAACGGACACCAACGCAGCCAGCATAAGTGAAGAAATATCACAAGAATTGCCGAATAAAGAACAATACAAAATTTCAAAATCAAATCAAGAATTAGATTTGAACATCAATGAAAATACTACTAATAAAGAACATGCAAGAAGTGTATCCAGTGATTTGGAAGGCACACAAATGGGTAAAATTAGAAAGAGGAAACCGGAGAGGCAATCTTGGAAAAGAGAAGCAAACAAAAGACTACGAGAAAGCGGTAAAGTGTATCTTGGTTTTCAAAAAGATCCTGAAACAAAAGTATAAAAACAAATTGCTCCTAAACCTGTGAAAAAATGGGACCACGGTGTGATTCAAATCAGTGTATAAAAAGTAAATCACGTGCTTGTTCCAACTTTTTAGAAGATACGAGAAAAGAAATATTTAACAAGTTTTGGAAAATGACATGAGAACAACGGAAAATTTTTGTGACTAATAATATTACATACACATCTGTAAAACGAAGGTATACAAAAAATGAAACATCATCCAGAAATTTTTCAATGTTTTATACTTTACCAGTAAATGGTCAAAATACAAATGTATGTAAAAATTATTTGTATCTACTTTATGCTTGGGTGAATTTCAAGTATGCTCATGGGTTAAGAAAGCTAAACACAATATTCACGAATCCAATGTATCAGAAGAAACAGGAATGAGACGAACACAGCCCAAAATGAATGGTGACAGCAGTTTTTAGATGAGCTACCAAAACTGCCATCCCGCTACTGCCGTAACAGCTCAAGAAAATTATATTTAGACCAGACTGTTCGATCTATTACAGCTTTATATAGCGAGTATCTGTTGAAGTGCAAAAATGAAGGCAATCAGGCTATGAGTAGAAGAACATTTGACGAGTTATTCCATGAGAAAGGAATTTCTATATATCTGCCCAAAAAAGATAAATATGCCATTTGTTGTCAACATGAAGTAGGGAACCTGGATGAGAAATCTTTTGCCAATCATAATACTAAGAAGGAAAGAGCAAGACAAGAAAAAACTGAATGACATCAAGCTAGCTCAAGATGAAACAAGGATCGTTTTAATGCTGGATCTACAAGCTGTTAAGGTATGTCCCAGCCTTAACGCAAGTGCTGTACATTATAAAACAAAATTATGTTTTGTTTATAATGTACAGCATATATAATTATAATTTCACCATAATGAATATAAAGACATAACATCTTATGTGTTATTGGTTTACCGAAATAGAAACCGATTTGTCCGCCTCTTTGGTTGTGGACTATATTACACTGTTTACGGATAGCAACTTGCCACTTACAGTGTACAGTGATGGATGTACATATCAAAACCGTAACAGTATCATGGCAAATGCACTGCTTTTTTGCTCTATAAGTAGAAATCAAATAATTGTAACACAAGGATAAATAAAAAGTGATATACTTTTTTCATAATATTACATATCCTTGTGTAGCTTAATTCCTTTTAGCTCAAATTTTATAATGCAACACTAAGACAACATACATATCATACCATTATATTTTGTCGTTCACCCATTTGGGCATCAATATTAATGCAACACTAAGTTATCTTACGCACATATCCTACTGTTGCCATGTCTTTGTTTATACCATCCAGCTTGCGGTCACAATTTTATCTTTAGTAATCTTAAACAATAGTTCTATTACATTGATGTTGAAAGGTGTATGTTAAAGAGTAAAAAATGAATAATTCGACCAATTTAAATGGTACAAATTATGGATATCTAGAAGTCAGTATTTAGTGTATTTAACGAACAAAATAACACTGATTCTGAGTTGTTATCTGGAATTTATAAAGCACAGGAAAAAGGTAAGTTAAATTCATGATAAATTCCCCTTTAAAAATTTTGGGCTGATTTAATAAAATGCAATAAATTTGTACTTTTACAACTTTCAGTATCCGCTATTACCATTACTGATTTTGATGATTTTTTCATTTTATTTTGTTTATTATATTTTGGAAAATAAGTATGTTCATGTTATTATTTATGTAATAACATGTTTGAACATCAAAATTGTTTTGTTTTTTGTATTGAAATGTGTAAAATTTTAAACAAAACTTTAGTGCAATATAAGTTTATATAACAGAAATTTACGGATATTGTTAAAAAACAGATTATCTTTGAGGGCAACAGTAGGACAACTAACTTTTTTTTCCAATTATTTTTCACTTTTTTATGAATTACTATAAATATTTATGCAAGGCCTGTAAAGTTTTATACTCAAACAAAATTTCATGTAAATCCATCCAAACATAAAAAAGTTATTCAAGTAATGAAGTTTCGTAAAAATTTCAATTGCGTTTTTCTAGAAACTACATTTTTTGACATATCCTACTGTCGCTTTGAGGCGACGATATAGGGTTAAGGCATCCTTCCAGTCTTTGCTTCTTGTACTTGATCTCTCACTTTTTTGTCTAGGTCTCCATAGCTGGACAGTGTTAATTCCATTTCTAATTTTTGTGCCTATTTGAGCAGCTTTTTTTTGTTTTATTCTAAAATACAACAGGAAGAAACGTTCCTTTTGATTTGATGTAATTTTTTTAGTTTAGTATTGATATAGTATGAATAAGGAAACAGGAGTAATAGGGCACCCATCAATAAAACAACTAAAAACACAAAATATTTGTCGTAATTATTTTTTATTTTCTTTTAAACGATTCAAATAAAATATCCATAACAAAATTCTTTTTGGAACTACTGACTTCTGGACAGATTTCAAATCCATGCACAAGTTACGAAATAATACTAAAAAAATTAAAACTAATGTTGTCTATTTAACTCTCTAAAACACTTGGCACATGAATTTTAAATCATTCATCACATTCAGACAGTATATCTTTTTGAACAAAGCTATTTGGTTTCATAATTACCATTTACGATATATCATATGATGGATTGTCAGTTAAGTTAGTACCTTAGAAGTGACGTACTTTGTCGCATTTCGAGTTAATAGTAAAAGGCAATTATGCAAATTAAATTTGTTCAAAAATCTAAACCATTCAAAGGAAACTGTTAAACACACACAGGTACGCCTTTACTATTAAAAAAATGTAAATTTTGATTAACAATTTATAGGAATTAATTAAAAGAAAATTTAACGTTACCAATTGAATATGAATAAAGATCAAAATAGCTCTTAGTTTGTGAATTTTTTGGAATCTACGTACTCTGTGTGTTTTAAGGAACATATGAACTATTCTTCCTTTAGATTTTTGTTACCAAACCCTGTTTTCAACTTCTTTTCCATCGTCTGGAGAAAAGCCCAGATTCAGGTATTAAGGCACCAAGTCACACAGTTCCTTTGGAACTATAAATACTGTTTTTCTTACTGTGTTCACTTGTTTAGTGTTCAAACCTTCTACTGAAATATAAAGATACATTTAAAACAAAAAATACTACCGAATCATCACTATAACTGTTCACAAAGTTGTAGAACTAAACAGTTCCCGTCATTTTATCATATACAGCTAAAATATTTCTAAATTTATGTCAAAAATATAAAATAAATCACTGGGAGTTTGAAGTATGCCAGTTTGTCTTTAAAGGAGGAAACTAAAGTTATTTATCATGTACATATACAAAGCACTACACAGTTACAAAAACTGCATGAGATGAAGTTTATACTTAACAAAAATCATTCTTTAAGAGTGTTAATATAGAACTTATAGATATTTTTCGGTAGTATCTAATATGACCTCGTTTTCAAAGTCCAAAATATATTAGCCTAGAATAATTCTTTTCTCTAACTATTTGAGAAAAAAATCTTAATACTGCTATAAAATATTTTCTTGTATGTCTAAGTTTTAAATTTCAAGTTGAATAGATCTTTTAGAATATTCTGATTTATAGAAAACTAATAATTTTACTTTATGTGTAACAACTTCATATATTCTAAAGATTTATTGGCCAGAATACAACTTTTTGCTACAACAAAATACTTTTTATATGAATCACAACAATCAGGTATTCTGTTATATTATATTGCTTAATTATATATTATTTTTTATAAAAATAAACTTTATCACACAAAATGTAATTATTTTATAAATTTATATATTAAATATAAGATTTAATATATAAATTTGACGTAAGATTTATGAGGGTGATTTGACATTAGTCTAAACTGTATACGGAGAGCATCCACCATCATTAACCAAATAGTGAAGTTCTGGCAAGGAGAATTTGTTCATAGTAGTATGATGATAGATTTAAGTGTTCCAAAAACTGGTACGACTCCTATATGATCATAGCAGATCAAAGAATCAAAATTGTGGGATAGCAGAGGCTCTAAGCATATTAAATAGGCGTGTACATAATATATACGATCATTAGGATATTAAAGGGCCATTTATGCAATGGGTGCTGAGTTTGAGAAGAGAAGAATGTTTTGACAATGATAAAATGCAATTAGAAAGATTTTGTGGGACGATACTTGTCGAATGAGCAGTCAAAATAGTGAAGAAAAAGAAGCGAAGGTTCGGAAAAGTGATTTTCTGGACCATTCCATTTTTTCTGATGGAATAATTATTGTTCCATATTAATTACTTGAAAAAAAAACGTACAGCAAGAACTATCGTGTACTAAGCTTTCGATGTTAATTTAAAGAAAAAAATTGTCAAAAATTACAATGAGGAACGTATCGACCATCAACAACGTATCGTACCAGAGAAGGTCGTATTGCAACGAACAAGGCAGCCATAGCGGAAACTTTACACTATTTTCAAGAGCTCAAGTAAAAATTAATTTTCAGAGAGGATAAAAACGTTGGAAAATATCTAATGATGTGAACAAAAATGCCAAATATCGTTCACTTTCTTAGTTAGTCTAGAATAATGTGAAATTACCCACTTATGTTTAATAAAGGAACGTTTTCAATAAAATGACTCATATAAATAAGTATATATATATATATATATATATATATATATATATATATATATATATATATATATATATATATATATATATATGTATATATGTATATATGTTAACTACATGTTCTACATTACGCAACTTTGGTTATGGAAAAACAGAAGAAATGAACACTGACCTAAGACACTATAATTTGAGCTTAAATTATCAACTAAACAATCACAATATAAATAAATGACGTCTCACTATAAAAAATTATGAAATGGAAATAATGAAATTAAATTATTTTTTTTAAACAAATCACCGAAGAACTACGTAAAAAACTTTTTTGAAAATCACAGTTTCAACTGCAGTCTACATTTGTATACTCGGCACAGCATTTCTAAAGTCCTTATCTATAGATTATTTATTATACTGGTGGTGAAACATCCCACTAAATCTTTTTCTTAAATAGTTTAGTCAGTTGTCTACATAGATTTTAGCGGTAACGTTTCCTTAGACAGGGAGTCTTGTTTTTTAGATCCTTTATTTTAAGTATACATAAATAATTCCTTAATAAGGATCAGGTGAATACTTTTTTTTCGTCAACGGACGTATTTTTATTTTATGTTAATACTGATTTCTGTGCATCCAGATCTAATATTTCACTTTATCTGCAGAATTGTGAGAAAATTATTTAAAAATATGGAGCTGGAAAATGTTTAACGAACATTATAAAATCAATCAAATAAATCCATTTTGCATAATGAATTTTTTGGATTATTCTTTTTATCGTTATTTCTTTTTTATTTTGTTCTATTGTATCAAAATCGTTCCAATATTTAAATAATCCCTCATTTTCTAGAGAAGCACACTATTATTACTTTTCTATAAAAGTAATTAAAAATATTAGGAATTGTATTGTTTTAAGCTACTGCTAAATAGGTGTTAGGATGTTATGTTACTATAATTTTTGGTTTTCCTTCTATGTGTGGCCATTAGTTGGTTAATTGACCTGTAATACATTCTGCCATCAATGGCTTTTAGTTGAGACCGTTTTTAAAAATAACTGAATAATTCTTAAACACGTGACTTAAAATGTACTCTCTAATGTATCATAAATGATAGACTATATATATATATATATATATATATATATATATATATATATATATATATATATATATATAAATAGTGGAACTTGGATATTACGGCCTTGGTAGTTACGTCATCTCGGTTGTACCGTCAATTTTTAATAGGTCCAGTCAAGTACTATTCGATAACGGTATTAAAAACATGGTTTCATCGGCTAAAAATAAAGTAAGTCTCGGCTATAGCGTCATACAATTTTACAATAGGTTGACGTTTTTTATTTTATGAACAATAAAGAGCAATGCGTTTCTGGCTTTGCGGGATTGTTCCTTCCAAGAATGTGAGAAATCCTGATTATCCCTTCTGTGTATAGTTAGCAGAACAGCCAGTTTAAGCAATTTTCGCTACCGTGAAATTGTGTTCGGCTCGTTTTGTTTTTAGATTTTAATTTAGTAATTAACTTTTTATTTTTTTAATATGGCAAGTTGTAGTACTAAAAGGAAGGCATTGCATATTGAAAATAAGGTGCGTGTTATAACAGCATTTGAAAGTGGTCGAAAAATTGCTGATGTATGTCGGCAATTTGGACTTGTTAATTCGACTGTAAGCTCAATCCTACAAAACAAGGACACAGTTTTAAAAGCCTTTAATGAGAAGGGGAGAAACTGTTAAAAATATTAGGACGTGCATTCGTAGTGATGTAGATTCAGCTCTACTCAAATGATTCAAGCAGTGTCGCAGTTCTGATATTCTTGTGTCCGGACCACTTTTAAAGGAGAAAGCTATAGAGTTCGGAAAACTGTTTGGTGAAGATTTCACATGCTCCAATGGCTGGCTAGATCGGTTTAATGGAGAAGCAAAATGTGTGGACGAGAACGTGACGGTTACAAAACACATGGCCACTACTAAGGCAACTATACAAGGATGAAGATATCTTCAATGGCGATGAAACTGGTGTCTTTTACAAATTAACGCCAGACAAAACTTTCAAATATTTCAAAAATCAAAAATGTGTCGGGTGGAAAGCTTTCAAAACAAAGAGTCACGGCTTTTGTTTGTGCAAACATGACAGGTAGAGAAAATTTTGGTTATTGGAAAAAGTTTACATCCTAGATGTTTTAAAAACATAAAAACACTGCCTGTAAACACAAAAAAGCGTGGATGACTTCTGCTATTTTTGAAGAAGAATTGAAAAAGTGGGACAAGGAACTCTCTCCCAAAAAAAATTCTAGTTGACAACTGTGCAGCCCAAGCTTAATTTGACCAATATCAGCCTAGTTTTCTTACCAGCCAACCGCAAGAGTGTCTTACAGCCTATGGACCAAGGAGCAATAAGAAGATTAAAGTGCCATTATCGGAAATAGTTTTTGAAAAGTATGATTTTTTTTGTATGGACAATGGGGAAGAACCCGTGACCATTACCATCCTTGATGCAGTTCCGTTTTTAGACAATGCGTGGAGTGCGATTATGTCAGTGACAATTTGTAAGTGCTTTCGTCAAGATAAATTGACTGTAGTTTCCCCCAATGTTCTGGATGTTGACAAGGATGCCGAAATGCCTTTGTCAGAGTAGATAAAAAAATTTAATGTAAACCAGAGAGAGTTTGGAACTGATCTTAACTCCTACATTTCAGTGGACGATCAGGTAGAAACATTTTAAGTTTTAAGTAATAAAGTAATTGTGGAACAAGTGCAAAATGTGGAAATAGATGTTGATGAAGATAATAAAGAAAACGAAGAACACGACGTTGATTGTCCTACAATCCAAGAAGCAATGAGAACTGCCGAGACCATATCCAGGTTTTACCAGTACAGGGAGACATCGACAACTACCAAAGAAGAAGCTCAGAGTATTAAGGACACTACAGAAGAACTTTATTTTTCGGAAAGTCTTGTGCAGAAGAAAATAACGGACTTTTTTCAGTATCAGAACTTTTTCATCAAAAATGTAAGTTTCATATACACGATACGCTTTATTTCTTAATTTTTTTATCCTAAATGCAGCTGTAATAGTAAATAATGCTGTAAAAAATTTTGCCTCGTTAAAATTTCATTTTTTCTACCCTCTTTTATAACGTCTCTCTGATATAGCGTCATTTTTTTTACTGGACCTTCAATAACCCTATAACCAAGTTCCACATATATATATATATATATATATATATATATATATATATATATATATATATATATATATATATATATATATATATATCCTATATAATATATTTTTTATTTCTAGTAATAATATAAAATGTATATAAATCGACAGCTTGAACGCTATTTGCGAATATAATTTAATATCTAGGATATATCGCATTTAACACAAAAGTAGTGAAATATTAACGGTGACCACTGTAGATAACAGGTGGCAACTTTGCCAAATTTTGTGAGTGAATTTGAGAATCATAGATCGTGCTTATTATTTTTATAGAAAAAAATAAGCAAGCATAGTTTGTTTTTAATACACTTATGTTTAAAATCGTCATAATTTAATCTTTATGTAATTTTAAATGTCTGTTGCCTATATGCTACATCTTTTATACCATATTTTATAAAAAATATAACTGTTGAATATATGCTACATTGCGCGCTTTTATAAATTTTTACATTTTTTGAGGTAATGGATAAATTTGAGTATTTCGCCAAAAACCTGTCAGAGTAAGATCAATAATGGTTTAATTGGTAATCAAGATGATTAAGATGGGAGGTGCAAATTGTTTAAAATATTTTACTTTTAGAGCTTTATAAAATATGAAAAATTCTGTGTTAGTTTACGTTCCAATAAGACTATAAACCAAACAGAAGAATAAATTGGGACCTACTTTCTAGTCATTGCCACCTGGAAGCAAAGAATTAGCAATGCTACTATTAGCAATGCTACTATTAGCAATGCTACTATTAGCAATGCTAGTCATTGCCACCTGGAAGAAAAGAATTAGCAATGCTATGTAAGTAAAAAATGAAACATAAGTAAACTGGACAACAAAGCAAATCTAAGAGTATAAAACTGCAGTAGAGGTGGAATTATATAGAGACGAAAATCTATTAGATGTGGAAGGGCGATTGCAACATATCAAGAAAAGCGACAGGTAATATGAGAACAGGAGAAGCATCGAAACTAAGAGTGATTTGACGCTGAATATAAATTGACATAGACGAAAAACGACGATGCAATGATAAAATATTTACAACTAGTAAAAAGAAGTAACAATGAAGATTACAACATCAAAAGAAGATAGGCAACACAAGTGTGAAGAAAGAAACAGAGATCGAGACGACCAATTAAAAAAACGGGAACTTGGCTCCAAATATGGGATGATGGGAATTATATTAATAAACATATCATACGAAGTAGTTTCTTTTCTCTTATATACCAAATTAACACTGTAGACAAACCGATCTACTAGTGATGTGATACACATTGCTGAGGCAATTGTTAGAAAAGAGTCACGAATGTAACATCGCCATAAACAGTCTATTTATTGATTTCAAACAAGCCTTTGACACCATAAACAGGAAAAAACTACATGAATACTTAATAATTATGGGTATATCAAAAATACTAGTCAGATTGGTAAATACATTAACTGTTTATCGGAAATTTTGGAAAATCGATTATAAGAAGATTTCGACAATTATATAGAATGAATAATAAAACTCGAGACGTTTTTCAATGGAACAGAGTGGCTATACCACTGCCACTACACGTTGCAAAAGAACGACTTAATAGAGTACTTAAAAAAGTGCTACACCAGAAAACAAATGAACATACTAATAATTTTCGACATGATGGAGTGGGTGTAACATATTTAAGATGCCATATAAAGTTTGTTCTATAAATTAATTGAAAGAAATCAAAATACTTTGTTGCGATATACGCTGTTTAAATAAATATTCATTATTTTTTTATTTCCTTTTATTCAATAACATCTAAAACTGCTTATATATCGGTACTTTTACTAAGGTTCAGTAACAGTTTAAAAACTATTCTGTTATTTATAAAACGGTCCCTATTTTACCGACTGTTTCCTCTGTTGATATCTAGAGATAAAACCATTGAAAATATAATATATTCAGGTAATCTCTGGTCGAAGAAACAACCGGGTTCCAGCCGGAATGGAAAACCAACTTTGTAATTGAGACTCCCTGCGAAGTCGACTGTAGAAATACTGAATAGCGGTAGAATGTCTCAACCATGAATAATTTCTTGTATACTGACGTAGGTTCCCGTAACGAAACCCAAAAGACCGAACATAATCAGGAACATGTTTTTCCATAACCGCCAGTTGAAACGACCCAAACCTGGGTCTTCGTAAAACGTAACTAATTCGATGATACTTGGAAATATAAGCCCCAACATGGACAGGCATACAGCACCTACTAGCGAGATGAAGGCTCCCAAGTTAGGGATTAAAATGGCCATAACCACTGTTACGATTACTAAACTGGCTCTGATGCTGTATTCTGCCAATGTTTTTCGGTTAAAGTTATTCTTTACCGCCTTCCAGATTATCTCCATAGGTACGTAGAACTGTAGAGCGTACGTGCAGAAAATCGCAACGGCAATCATCACCTTCACTGATTGGGCCAATCTAAAAAAAAAACAAAAATTATTAAAACATATTACTTAAATACACGCATATATATATATATATATATATATATATATATATATATATATATATATATATATATATTATTGCGATATTTAAAGTCTTGGTGCGCCAAGCAATAATTAGCTAATTAATTTTTTGATTAATTAAAATTATTTAAATGATATGATTATGACTCTATCACAATTTTTAATTCTTTTATCTCAGGGTTAAATTCGTGCTTCAATATCTATGCTATTACATGTGAAAGGTAAGGTCCAAAGAATACCGGAATAATAAAAAACACATATGATCTAACACTATATATTGAAATAAAAATAATGAAATAATTCACACTCAAAAGTTTTCAATAAACAAATCTCATATAATGATTCTCAAAATTTTGTTCTGCGTACGTGAACAATCAAAATTAATGGTACAAACAATGTTAATTGAAATCTCAAAATCCCAAACTATTCTAACTCTCCTAATCAAAATATTTATATCCTTTCTAAATTAAGTGTAAAAATTGTGTTATCAATAAAAGAAAAAAACTGCAGAAAACAAAAATATCTCTCTCTGATGATGAGTGGTCCAAATCCTTGTTCCTTGTAGACTATATTATCTCCTCTCAACCGCTCCCTATGTAATCAGCAATCTTACAACAGATTGTTGCAAGTATATCGTCCTTAATGATCTCCTTCAAAAGCACAAATCATTCAAATTATGATAGCCTTTCTCCTCTCGATAAACTGAATCTCTCGTTGGCCCGAGTGAAAAATGACTCTTGGAATATCTTCTCTTTACGATAAACTGAATCTCTCGTTGGCCTGAACAGTGACTCTTGGAATATAAGTAGAAAAATATGACTTACAATATTTTGCTGCTTCAGCTTCTGTCAGATACACTAACTCCACAAAACTCACTAACATTCAACACTACTGCTTGCTACTTCTCGGGAACCGGCAGAGAACAATCACTGTTCGTCTTACAGACTTGGAAAACCAACTGATTATCTTTTCTCTCTCCTAAATCTAGCTAAACTTTCATTCCTACATACCTATCCCACCTTTTTCAATCTCCGCCAATCAAAACTCGTCACAATTCCCCCATTTTTTCATTTCGATAACAAACAAATTTTTACCTATAATTATAAAATTTCCTAAAACTTATTTACAAATAATATTTTTCTATAATTCTTAAAAACTAACAAAAACCTCTTTCTAAAATCTCTTCTATTGTCTCTACTCACCGCATTAATGTATTTGGAAAACCCGGTTCAATTGTCTTTGGATTTCACTTAAAATTATGCGGGTCACTCAAGTATAACAAATAAATAATTTATGCATAGCTTACATTTTTGTTGGTTATTATCCTACTTATCTGAATTATTTTAATGTTTTTGAACTTTGAAATATTTTAATCAACCCAATATTTTTCTCGATTTTACATATCATAACAAATCCCCGCCATTTGATCTGCCGAAAACTCTTTGTTAAATTTTAAAAATGACAAAAGTTTTCTAGGATCAAATTATTTCACTATGTTATTAAAATCTACTTATGATACTGATAAATGTCGTGAATGTTAAAATACCCCGTATATTGCCTGTCTTTATACGGGATTGGATATATTTTCGTTTTAAATTTTTCCAAGTATTTTCCCTTAATAGAAAGTTCATAATTTTTAGCAACTCGGTTTACTTCATTAATAAGATCTCCATAATTTTCTAAAATCTTCTCTATTTTCTTCTCCATGTTTTCTCCACATATTATTTTTCTTTTATCCTCAGTTTGTTCACATGTGTTCACTGTCCGTATTACTTCTTCACAAAATTCTGGATTCTCGTCCATCAGTGCCATTTTTTCTTCTGTTTTCTTTCCGAACTCTTCTTCTTTTTCTTCCTTCTCTTTTTCTCTTCTGTTAGATCTTGTTCTTGTACTTTCGGTTTATCCTCTACAGTCATATCGATTTCTTTGCGTTTTTCCTGTGCATTGATCCTTCCAAAATTTGTTTTCCTATCTGTTTGCTTTTCTTCTCCTGTGTTGTCTGGTTCTGCTCTGATTTCCAGTTTATTTTCCGAAAAATTTATGGTGATATCTTTTTTTCTCAATTCATCAATTCCCGCTATCATATCATGATTTAAATCTTCAATCACCACACATTTCATAATATGGAATTTGTTTCCCACTCTTATCTGTACTCCCAAACCTTCGTTTACTGTCGTCAAATTTTTATTGTTTGCACCCACTAAATCAACCCTAGGAATCTTATACACAAATCTGTCCAAATTTAATTCTTTTACTAGTTTTTTATTGATTAGCGATATCTCCGAGCCAGAATCAATCACAATTTTAATCGCTTTATGTTTTATAAATGCATCTAAAAATATTAGATTAGAATTAGAAATTTGCCTTTCGTTTCCTATTGCTACATGATTCATCTCCCTTCTATTTTGTTGTTGGAAACTCTGGTTATTTCTATCGTCCATTTGTTCGTTAGTATTCCTATTCGGAGGATTTTGTGCATCTCTATTCCTGTTGTGATTTTCATATGTTCTATGTTGTGTGTCATTCCTGTTATCGTAATGTTGTTGTCTATTGTAATTATTGTAATTTCTCGGCCTATATTCGTTTGTTGATCTGGGATGTCGGTTTCTCTGGTCATAATTTGATGAATACCTTCTTTCCGGTCCATTATATTGGTCATGTTGCCTTCTATTTCTCATTTCTTTTCTTTTCGCTTCTTTTAATTGAAGGAATTTTCACAAACTATCAATATCTTGATAGTTTCTCAAAATCACGTGATCTTCCAACGTTTCCTCAAAATGTCTGCTGATCATTTCTACCAGCTGTTCGGTAGAATATTTGTATTCTAGATATTTTGAATTGTTATATATCTGCAAAGCATATCTTTCTTCAGATATTCCCATTTTTTCGTGATATTTTCCATTCTGTAGCTCTTGGTTGATTTCTCTCTGTTTATTTTTCCCCCAGAAATAGTTGAGAAATTTATTTTCAAAATCTGTCCAATTTTCAAACTCATCTTCCTTGCTTTCATACCATAACGCTGCTCCTTCTTTCAAATGGTTTCTAATTGTTTCTTTGCAATCGTCAAAATATCTAATATGTTGTAATTTGGTTTTCAAATTTTTAACAAACGGTACTGGGTGTGTTTTCCGAATATCCCCGCCAAATTGTATTTTCGCCTCGCTTGTTCCATGGATGATAACTTCTTTTCTCTCTACCCCTCTTAGTTCAATTTCTGCCATTTGTTTTTCATTTTGCTTTAATCTTCTTTCTACTTCCTTCCTGTCTTCTTGTAGCGCCATTTCAAATTTTTCTTCTAACTGTTCTAATTCCTTTTTCTGGACAATCTTTATTTCCTTCATCGTATTTTGGATATCTTTTATCTCTGTCTCTTGTTTTGCATTCTTTATGGTTATTTCTTCTATCTGTTGTATCAGTTCTTTCTTTATCCCCTCAACACATCCTTTAATTTCTTGTTCATAGTTTTCCAAACGCTGCTCTATATTCCTGTTATTTAGTTCTATTGCTTGTCTTGTTTCCCGTTGGTTTTCTTCCATTCTCTTTGCTGTTTCATTCATTGTTTGTTTTGTTTCCCTTTGATTCTCTTGTATGGCCTGTTTTGTTGATTCTTGTATTTGTTGTGTCTGTAATTGCATTAGTTGTAATATTTTCTCTATTCCTGATAATTCTTTTTTTTCCTCAACTATTGTAACATTTCCTTCATTATCCGATCCTTCTTCAACAATTGTTTCCTCTTCTCTGTTATCCTCCTTCCTTTCTTGCATTTTGCTTTGACTCCTTGTGGTCGACATGTTGTTTCTTTTCGTTACTGTTTTTGTCCCCGCCAAATGTGAAATTTTACAACACTCTATATGTTTCAGAACACGACAATATTTCTCCCCAAATGTATTAAATTTTCACGACAAATATCAAATATGCAATCAGTAAAATTCAAATAATTCAAAATAAATATCAAATGTACGATTGGTAAAGAAAATAAAATCAAATAATTCAATAGCAGTAAATATCCACTAACTACGATCAATCAATAAATCAAATTTATATTCCCTGGAAAAATTGTCAAAATACTTTCAAATTCAAATTCCCTCAATGTTATATGTTTTTATCTCTGGATCACCTGTACTTATTCCAGATCTCTTTCCCTTCCTTCAAATGTAAAGCTGCGATATTTTCAAGCCCCACGTTTTGGAAGCCAGTTATTGCGATATTTAAAGTCTTGGTGCGCCAAGCAATAATTAGCTAATTAATTTTTTGATTAATTAAAATTATTTAAATGATATGATTATGACTCTATCACAATTTTTAATTCTTTTATCTCAGGGTTAAATTCGTGCTTCAATATCTATGCTATTACATGTGAAAGGTAAGGTCCAAAGAATACCGGAATAATAAAAAACACATATGATCTAACACTATATATTGAAATAAAAATAATGAAATAATTCACACTCAAAAGTTTTCAATAAACAAATCTCATATAATGATTCTCAAAATTTTGTTCTACGTACGTGAACAATCAAAATTAATGGTACAAACAATGTTAATTGAAATCTCAAAATCCCAAACTATTCTAACTCTCCTAATCAAAATATTTATATCCTTTCTAAATTAAGTGTAAAAATTGTGTTATCAATAAAAGAAAAAAACTACAGAAAACAAAAATATCTCTCTCTGATGATGAGTGGTCCAAATCCTTGTTCCTTGTAGACTATATTATCTCCTCTCAACCGCTCCCTATGTAATCAGCAATCTTACAACAGATTGTTGCAAGTATATCGTCCTTAATGATCTCCTTCAAAAGCATAAATCATTCAAATTATGATAGCCTTTCTCCTCTCGATAAACTGAATCTCTCGTTGGCCCGAGTGAAAAATGACTCTTGGAATATCTTCTCTTTACGATAAACTGAATCTCTCGTTGGCCTGAACAGTGACTCTTGGAATATAAGTAGAAAAATATGACTTACAATATTTTGCTGCTTCAGCTTCTGTCAGATACACTAACTCCACAAAAACTCACTAACATTCAACACTACTGCTTGCTACTTCTCGGGAACCGGCAGAGAACAATCACTGTTCGTCTTACAGACTTGGAAAACCAACTGATTATCTTTTCTCCCTCCTAAATCTAGCTAAACTTTCATTCCTACATACCTATCCCACCTTTTTCAATCTCCGCCAATCAAAACTCGTCACAATTCCCCCATTTTTTCATTTCGATAACAAACAAATTTTTACCTATAATTATAAAATTTCCTAAAACTTATTTACAAATAATATTTTTCTATAATTCTTAAAAACTAACAAAAACCTCTTTCTAAAATCTCTTCTATTGTCTCTACTCACCGCATTAATGTATTTGGAAAACCCGGTTCAATTGTCTTTGGATTTCACTTAAAATTATGCGGGTCACTCAAGTATAACAAAGAAATAATTTATGCATAGCTTACATTTTGTTTAGTACAGGTAATCCAAGAATTTAATAACTTTTCTTCTTCGAAATGTTTGTTGGTTATTATCCTACTTATCTGAATTATTTTAATGTTTTTGAACTTTGAAATATTTTAATCAACCCAATATTTTTCTCGATTTTACATATCATAACAATATATATATATATATATATATATATATATATATATATATATATATTGTTGATTCATTTTATCAATCAGAGATAGAATAAAAATTTGATTTTGTTATAGAACGCGGGCCTCTAAATTTCCAAGCTCTGTACATCGATTTGTAAATATTTGTTATAAGTAGTTTTAAGCAGTGGGTTTATCCATAATGAGTTTTACCCTGAAGGACTGAAAACATTAGTAAATACTTATATTTCACCGGTAGGGCTGTTGCATAACAAACAATAACATTTTGGACAATGAACAATTTGGACGCCGATAACAAGTTATCGACGTCCAAAATACGTTGTTGTAATAGTTTAAATAGATTTGTTAAAACGTTCTTTTCGAAACTTTCATTTGTCCCAGTTTTCTGGGTGGTCCTTCAAAGAAGTATATAAAGTGAACCTATTTCCCTAAGGACAAAACTTGTTCCCCAAGGGAAAAAACCAGCGACCTATGACTGGTGCGCGAAACAAAGGCATCAGGACAAGGTGTAAGGACAAACACACCTGCATCTTCGCTCAACGGCTGTACCGGTGAAAAGGCGTACAAGCAGAAAAGACACGAGGGGGCAAAGATTAACCAGAGTTCATTTGTGTACAGGATTAGAGTAAAAAGTAATGACAGTTTTCGTGACGTGCCTGTCTGTATTAAAGCTTTTATTTCTATTCACGGGGTTACTTTTCGAAGAATTCAAACAATCAGAAAATCGTTGGCTTCTAATCGCACTGTAAAACCAGATGGAAGGGGTAAGCATAATAAGGCCCCACCAATTAAGTGACGAAACTAAACTTTGTGTCAATTCATTTCTTCAATCACAAAAGGGTAGAAAGTCATATTATTCTGTAAAAGACACTGATAAAATTTATTTATCGGAAGATCTCAATATTTCAAAATTATGGTCAATGCATAAAGGTTTGAATTCCAATCACAAAGTTTCCTTCTTCTTCTTAAAGTTCCATCTCCTATCGGAGGTTGGATATCATAACGGCTATGGTCACTTTGTTGGCTGCTGCTCTGAAAAGTTGTAGTGAACTACAGTTAAACCATTCTCTAAGGTTCTTCAGCCAGGAGATGCGTCTTCTTCCTTGGATCCTTCCTTGCATAATAATTCTCAGCAGCTCATATTTTTCTCCTCTGATTATGTAGCACATGTGACTAACAAGTCTAAAAAAGCTGCATTCGAACAATCTATTGCTACTGCAACTGTGGAAGGGAAAGTTAACCTTGAAAAAGACTTGAATAAGTTGTTGTGAGGAAAATCTCTATTTACGTAAGAGTGCTGCATTTTATGACTTGAAGACTTAATACAAAAGAAAAGCCGGAAAAACTCATGACATGGAATCCATTGCTATGGATTTCCAAAAGAACTTGCACACTCCCAACATCACTACAAATGATGTTTATTACAAGCGACAATTAAATTTTGTCTCATTTAACATTCATGTTCTTTCTGATCAAACATCTGTGTTTTATACATACGATGAAAATGTCGCTAAAAAGGGAGCTGATGAAGGGTGCTCGATGATTGACCATGTTGTGACTTCCATTCTATCTACGACTGTTCGTAATCTTGCAATATTTTGCGATAGTATCCTGGTCCAAACAAAAACTATACATTGATACGTTATCTGCATTATTTAGTGATAAAGCAAAAACGATTTGACAATGTTAAAGTAATGTTTCCTATTAGAGGTCACAGTTACTTAGAGTGTAACCGTGACATGAGTCTCATCAATCAAAAATCCTATGTCGAGGTTCCAAAGGAATGGAGGAAAGTTATAAGAAGTAATCGTGTGAAACCATCTCCATTCATAGTAACTGACTGTAAAAAAGGCATGTTCAAGTCTTGGACTAATTTTTTGAAGCCGATGTACCAATTAAAGTGCCCAGTACCTACAAGGACAATCAGACGTCTTCATGTAGATAGTTCTATACCAAGTTTAGTTCGTCACCGTTCTAGTTTCTTTGGTAGTTATTACAGCCATGAAATTACCAATAAATACAAGAAAAACGGATGAAGGGCCATCAACAAGAGAACAACATTCCCACACAAGAATTAAACGTTTTGTATGAGGCCCCAATCCCAATCTCACGTGTGAAATACAATGACCTACAGTCTTTAACTAAATTTCTCATCAATACTGAAGCTAAGACCTTCTACAATAACTTGATGTAGGATGGACGTGAGAGCCATGATCAGCATGATGACATATACTTGGACTTCATGAACGACAATGATGAGTAAAGGTAAATATTTTTCTGCACTACAACTTATATTATGGACTTCTATCTGATTTATTAGTACCAGATTAGATTATTAATTATAACATTAGTAGATACACTACAACTCATACTACAACTGGGTTTTGTTCCAGAATACTGCTCAAAGAACCAGAGTGCTGGTGGAGGCCAAGAGAAAATTTAAATCGAGCATCCATTTTATATTACCAACACATATAGTTTTTTAGGTTTTATATCACATATAACATGATGTAAAATTAAAATTAAGTTTTTAGAACAGAAACTAAACCTTATTTTTAAAGCATAAACTTTGTTTTTCGTTTCATGAAAAATTTAGCTAATGGACTAAAACCGTTTTCCCCCTGACCCTTCAATTATCTCAGCTCCTTTTATCAAGCAAGCTCTTTCATATGACTTTTCAAGCTTTATCTTTACTTATTTTTAAAACTTATCATAAAAATACTAATATATTATTCATAAAAATACTTACGGTTCGTCGGGAAGATTCAAGCTGATACTTCCAACTTTGACATCATCTCCATAGCGTAAGTATCCGAAGAATCCAACAGATGCGTATAGGATCACAACGAAAAACATGCCAATGTTGAGCACGCCGGGACATCCAATAAAGTGACCTGGAGTTTTCATGTTATTCTCCAATGGCATAACTACACCAATACCTTCCAAAGCGAAAATGGCGGTGCCGAAGAAGGCAGGCAAAGTGGAAACACTAGCAAAATGAGGTCTGGAACTGAGTGGTGGTAGACCGTTAAATATATAATAGAAAGTAATACCAAGGCCTACCGCTACTAGGACATTAGCGAGCATGGATAATGGTGCGAGATATTTGAGATTTCTGATAAGATTAGTGCCGATTAAGAATGGTAACAAGGCCGCCATGTATATCCTGACGTCATAATGGTATTCGACGTCGGTGTAACCATCTACCACTTGCTTGAGGTTCTTTGCCACGAATAATACGTACACACAGCAGCAGCCTATGAGATCTACCACCAAAAAGAAGTTAATCATAGCTTTGGCAAACTTAGCCCAGGGATGGAAACCTTTCGGTCCGATGAGGAAAGCAGCTTCTGCAACCTCGGCAAAACCGAGAGCTGAAACCCTTTGCCGCCTGTAGATTTCATGCGCACTTTTGACCAAAATATGGACGCAGTAGGTGCAAATTATACCAATGATAAACATACATATGAGACCAAAGAATAAGCCGGCGTGGTGGAAGGCTAATGGCATGGCCAAGATACCGCTTCCCAAACATCCTTTAAGAAGATGGATGAGCGTATCCAAGTCCCTGCAAAAAGTAGATAAAACTGATTACTTTGTTGTTTTTATTGGGTAAATAATTTTTAGTAATGTGTGAGATTTATTTTATAAATAAAAATGCAATTAAAAATTATTATTAATCTTTCAGAAAAAGGTATAACATTTGTGACATATTGACGTAATTGAGGAGATACGATTACTCCAACCCCATACATATGTTGACCGTCATTATTTCCCGAGGGACATACCAAATGGTTGTCAACAATACAAGCACCACTATTTGGCCACCTCATATCGCGTATGCCCACTATACCTACTCCAAGTCTGGTCATTTCTTGAATGGTATTATGTAGTTTTCCAGCCTGATACATTGTCTTCACATTCCAGGTACCGTTGGCGTCATAAAAAACTGATACAACTCTTATAACTAAAAACCGTGTTTTTTAAGTTGTGTGTAAAGGTCTAGTCACATGTGTCATTCTAATTTCTGGGGCACTGTTGCCAGTTCAACGAAAATATATGAAACCAACTAAAGCAGGACTGTGCGACAGACCGCCAGTTTTGAGTATACTAAAAACTAAAACATTATCGAACATTCTCTATCAGTCAGTCATATTTATTTAAACATGCATCCTAAAAAATTCTCCTATTACTATTGTAATTTTCCATAATCTCAATTAAGTACCCACACATTGATTTGTGTTTTATTATAATTTCTGAAAATATTTCAATTCAAAAATAATGATAGATAATCAATCTAGACATAACTTTAAATTATTATAATAAAACATTACAGTGAGATATTGGATTGTAACTTTCACGCTTTGAAAAGCGTTTTTTCGTCCGGGATATTTTATAGTTTATAATACGTAGGATAAAGTATAATGTTAGTTTTTCACATTTATTGTTCTTGTAATAAATAATAATTTAATTTTAGTAGTTTGCCTGTTACTAAACTTATTGACACAGAATACAACTCGTGTTCGGTAGGTAATTGACGTATAAAATTACAGTATATGCATTCCCATGTTCCCTGTGCCAATCCCCTAGGTTTAAAGATCCTTCAAACATTTTTGATATTAGCTCAACCCTATCTCTGGTTATTAAATTTATTAGATACGGTTTTTGGTTGTTAATGATAAAAATAATACCTATACAAAAACTTTGTACATTTTTGAACGTTATTTTTTATACAGATTGAACGAATTTAAAACGGAACATACGAAATCAATGTATTTCGGCTCAACTCCGCTCTAGGTGGTTAGCCAACAAAAGGTTGTCAAATAATTATATTATAAAAATCCAATACTTCAGCGGGCTGCTGGATTCTGAATTCTTTCAAGAACAAGTCAAAACTCCACCTAAATAGGTTGCCTAGAATCACTGAAAAAACTAGACTACACAAGTAGTTATTATGCTGTCAAACCACTTATCGCTTCCTTATAGTCCAAGAGATAGAGCCGAAATTTTGAACTGATTAGTAATATGACATTTCTCTATTGGAATATATTCATTGTAACTGGGTTAAGACTTTGCCTTACAGGCGGGCGCCCCTCGTGGTACAGGGGGTGGCTATACAGGGATGAAGTTGTCATTTTTTTCGGAAAAATTAACGATCGATAATATGGCTGAAAATTTGCCCAGAGGTATATTTAAGAAAAAAATGTGATTTGTAAAGTAAATATTACTTTAGTTTGAAAAAAAAAACATTATCATAATATCATTTTAAAACTACAAAATATTCTATAAAAGATTCAGACGATGACGTAGAGTTTTATCAAATGTTTTAGAAAAGTTTTTCTAATTTTTTTTTCTTATCGGAAAAATCGTTTGAAAATTTTTGGAAAAAAATCATGGTATAACTGACAGAAAATCGAAAGGATTCTACAAATTAGATTTTACCTCAAAAAATTACGAAAATTTTCATTTACGGAAATTTTTTGGAAAATTTTGAGGAAAACTCTACTTGACGCTTTTCAGAATAGTAACAGAAGTGAGCATACAAATTTTCAAATCAATCGGTATAAAAATATCATAATAAAATCAGTTTGAAAATTGTTACCGAGACCTAAAATGCGCAGGCAAGTGGTACATTTGATCCCGTTTTATGGCTTCCTGTAACAACCCAGCTGTCCGCTCTTTTCGATTTAGAATTTTTAGGGGCTAAATAATGAGCCAAGAAAATGGCGGACATATTACTTATCGTTAATTTTTCCCCAAAAAATTGCAATTTCACCCCTGTCCGCCACCCCTTATGTATCCACTCTCGCGTCCGTCCTTTGGGATTTCGTCTAGTTATACCAAGATCTTACTCTGGGCAAATTTTCAGCCATATTATCGATCGTTAATTTTTCCGAAAAAAATGACAACTTCATCCCTGTATAGCCACCCCCTGTACCACGAGGGGCGTCCGCCTGTAAGGCAAAGTCTTAACCCAGTTACAATGAGTATATTCCAATAGAGAAATGTCTTATTACTGATCAGTTCAAAATTTCGGCTCTATCTCTCCGACTATTAGGCAAGCTCCTCTTTCCTTTAAAGGAGACAGATAGTTGAACGATATTTTATACAATGTCTATCACCGGGTATGGATTTATTTTTGTCCAAGTTTTATATTGGTCCACTATTTCAAATGCAGTTCAAACAGACATATATTAAATTGTATGTTCCATTTTAAATTCGTTCAATCTGTATATTTAGATTTTGTGCAATTTCGTTATCTGTGATGGCAACAACGAATTGATTCACGGACCATTGTGTCCAGTCTGAACACAGGTTTACATTGGGAAAAAAAGTGTACATATTTTGATAATCAACTCTTAAGTTTTTAGAGACACTTTTCCAGTTCTGTTACAGGCATTTCTCTGGACTACGACCTGGGAGGCCCTGTGATCTAAAAGTGGATCACCTCCCCTGCCGAATCTTGGCTTCAGTATTCCATGACTAGTAGCTGTTTAAACTTTAGTTGTGTTTGTCATGATAGCTGTACTATAGATGTCATTAGAGACTTTTAATGCAGTGGTTTCTCGTTGCCTTCTACATTCTGATACCACTGACCACTTTCTTCCGCCTTCGAGACAAATTTCTCAATCTTAGGACAACAGAGTGCCGTTCCACTTACCAGCTCATCCGACCGAAGCCGTTGGCCAGTAACTGGTGGATAGCTTATCCCGGTTATCGTTGTACATAGTTTTTGTTCTTGTAGATCTTCAGGATTATTGGCAATCAGAACGATATCGTCTGCAAATCTTAGATGGCTGAGGTATTCTCCATCAATGGATATTCCTTTGTCGAGTTCATTTTGCTGATATAATATATAACATATATGAAATAAAAGCTATATATTATGGCATTTGAGAACAAATTAGTCAAACTTTTTACGTCTGAATCGGAATCAACAGAACGATATAACAGTTATTTCAGTATCTCTACTTCGTCAGCTGTTCGAGCTAATAGCAAGTAGATCGGGTGAACCCTTTATGCTTAGGAGTAGGTTTATGGGCGTTTTTGTTGTGGCGAATATCGTATTGTTTTTATCGATATGTATACACGTATTCAAAATTCAATGATATAAAGTTTTTTACTAAAAGACTACTTACGATGTTGGATGCGGCAGATTGGCCCTGTGTTGAAACGGATCATAGTCTCCGACTTCTGGATCAACTTTCCTGGTATCCACCAAAGGTACAGTGGACCCATTTGCAGATTGTGTAGGAACTTGATTTTGGTCACACTTAAAACTGTAAATAAATCGAATTAGTATCCGGACCGGACTTGAATATCTGTTAATGGATCTGTTTTGTGAAAATGTGAACGTGTTAGTTAAAAAAAGATGTTTATGATTCAACAGCGAATTCGGGGCGAGGATGAGAATGAATCCTATAAATGCGGGATTCGATGAAGGGTTATTTATAGATTTCTGACAGATTAACTGTAAGAGACCGTGTCCGCCTGCTGGAATTATGTTAAGTGGCAATTGAGACTATTTTTAAAATTCTTATGAGATGATTATTTGGTACGATGAATAAGCGTGGTATAGAAATAAATCTAAATTAACTGTGTACATCTTGTTGTTTAAATACTTATCACAAAAACATTTTTTAATGAAAGGAATCATAAAAATTATTTAAAATATTTAGAGAATTTAACAATATTTTGTTTCAGTTACGTATCACCTTGTGATAAAGTAAATTAAAATTAGTCATTCACCTTGTTTATCTAATTGTAATTTTTCTAGCTGATATAAACGCGATCGAGTGCTTTCACTAATAATACACAGATCCTTATATAAACTAGCGCCATCACATCTCATCCACTAACTACTTTGTTAAACCTGTTTCAAACAATAAAAGAAGCCGGCTTTACGGTAACACAATTCAAACAGGCATATTTGTAACATTTGTGTTTATATATTGTAGGAAGTAAACTGCTCATCAAAAGTTGTGGTTATTTTTAGAATGTGTTCAGCCTTTAGAAGACCAACATTAATTTTAATATTTAAATGAGGAACAATTATTTATTAACATCCCTGCATCTGCCACCCCCCTCCCCCAGAAATTGTATTCTGAATCAATAATGACTGGTCAGTTTTTGGAAAATAATCCATATCAAATGAACAATTTCTTTAAAAGTAAAAAAAATGATCACCAGATGATCATAAAAAAGAAAGACAGAATGAACAAGAAACAAAATCGCTTTTATCTCCCGATGTGACAATAACGACCAACAATGAAATGATAAAAAATTATATACCCAAATAGATACGGAACAAGCATTTCATCGTTTCTTTACTTACTCGGTAAGGCGAAACGCGTGCGTAACTGTCATGGCATTCTTAAGTCAAGGGCACGGAGTGATGTTTCGTTGCGTTGTGCCCGGCGTGTGCTTCATTTAGAGCGTCCGCTTACCTCCACATTGACTCGGTTCGAGGACACTGCCAGGCGAGGAGTTTGACTGGTGGCGGTACATCTGTCAAAGAATAACACAGGTATCCTAAGGCCAGCTCAGCAAGGACAGAAACCTCGCATAGAGCAAAAGCTGGCTTGATCCTGATGTTCAGTATGCATAGGGACTGCGAAAGCACGGCCTACCGATCCTTTTGGCTTAAGAGTGTTCAGCAAGAGTTGTCGGAAAAGTTACCACAGAGATAATTGGCTTGTGACCGCCAAGTGTTCATAGCGACGTCGCTTTTTGATCTTTCGATGTCGGCTCTTCCTATCATTGCGAAGTAGAATTCGCCAAGTGTTGGATTGTTCACCCATAGACAGGGAACGTGAGCTGGGTTTAGACCGTTGTGAGACATGTTAGTTTTACCCTACTGATGACTCGTTGCGATAGTAATCCTGCTCAGTACAAGAGGAACCGCAGGTTCGGATATTTATTTGAAAGATTTACCATTCGTGGAATTATGCCTAAACGCCTCCAAGGCCGTATCCTTTCTAGTCAAAGGAGGCAACGATATCTCTTGGAGTTCCGAGAGTCGAAAGGCTCAAAACAATGTGACTTTACTAGACAATCGTAGTTCGCTATTGCCTAGTAAAGTCACATTTATTAACGGTTTACGGTGGGATCGATCCTTGCCAGTAGACCAGATCTTTAGACAGATGAACATGGGTAGACGACTTACGTACCTGACAGTGTTGTACCTGGTAGAGCGGTTTCCACGCTGCGATCTATTGAGACTCAGCCCTCAGCTTGGGGATTTGTCTTGTCGGTTAGAAGAGACCCCTGATATTAAAATTAAAAAAAATAAAGAAAGAAAAGATTATGGGTTATGGAAAAGCTTTCGACAGGATCAAATAGCAAAATTTGTGGCAGATACTAAAAGAAGTAGGCACACCACAACACTTAATTTAGCTTATATCTGAACTGTACGACCACACTACTGAAACATTTAAAGTGCTTGACACACTTTGACACGAAACAAGGTGTCAGACAAGGATGTGTACTATCCCCACAATTATTTAATGAAGAGCGCTTGAAGGATGGGAAAAGGGCATGTCAATAACTGGTCGAAAAATAAACAACGTACGTTTTGTAGATGACACAGCCCTTCCTCTCTATAAATTATATTGGTCATATTTCTCATATTTCTTTTTAAAATCAATAGGTTGGTGTGTGAGTATGGGGTGTAATTAGTTTAAATAAACTAATTACACCCCATACTCTAACTTAACCTCCTCGAAATGGATAAATTTCCCGAATAGAACCAGTGAATTGGACACGTACACTTCAAATATCAAAATACCTTCCAAAACGAGATTCGTCGCTACAAATTACAGATATTCATTCTCCTTGTCAATTTTGATGTTGCAGAGATCAAGCTAGTCTTTGAGTTTTTGTTCTGCAGTAAGTTCTTCTTCTAAACTCTTCTAAAAAAACGTCTTGCTCTCAAATTTCTGAAAGTCTTGAATTTAAGAATGCCACAGAAAGCTCGCATTTAAATACCTCAATTTTACAGCTATCGAGTGAGGTTGTTTGAACTTATAAGGGTTATGTAAAAGTCCTGGAGAGATGTAGTACCGATTGGCCTACCAGTTCTAACGAGATCCATAGTATTTGCAGAATATGAAAGACCAATTGGCATGCAGACAATTTATCGTTGAGTTTGCAGTTGTGGTCTTTTTTCATTTTGGCCACACTGGGTGCTACCTTATACCCCTGAACTTCGACGTAATCGTCTTGAATAGTGCAGAAAACGATTGTCTTGTTAGTGATAAATCACGATTTCTGTTTAGAGATGCATGATGCCGAGCCAGGATCAGAAGCCAACGTGATGAAAGACGAAATCCAGTTTTTTATCGAACGGCACGTGCACCGTACTGTTGGGGTTATGGTATGGGGTCCCATCGCATATGATTCAAGGTTACCTCTAATATTTGCCAGAGGAATGACATGCTCATTTATATCCTACCTTCAGACGCCCCAAAATCCAATTTTTCAGGCTGGCTCCCGAGATCCACAGATTTATCCCCAATTGAACATGTGTGGGACATAATGTGGCGGAGCCATGGAATAAGATACCTCAGGAGGATATTGACCACCTAATCAGAAGCGAGTTTAGGAGAAATCGACAGTCTGTTGCCTACATTGAGGTGCATCAAGATATTATTAATTGATTTACCCCTTCAAGTTGTTTTAATCATATTGGAATTTTGATGGTTAGTTTATTTTGCTACCCTGTATAACTGTACAAAATATTTTCAAAGTATAATGATGAAAAATGTATCGATATTTTGTTGTGAATAAAAAAATCCCTTACTGGGTTTGTTTACCTCTATTTGATCTGATAATACAAAAAGTTATAGAAATTGATTTATTAGGATACCAGCAATATCCTAACTTTTGACAAGCAGATTACTCTCGCCTTAGAAGTCAGAATATATTGGAAATATAAATCTTTACATCAAACTTAAAAAGGTTTTAAAAATTATCAATATTTTGTTATGCGCATTGAGAATTCATACATCGTCTTGTAAATCTATAAATATCCTTTTTAATAAAAATGGAGTGGGTCGACGCGGGGGTGTGAAGTTAGATGAACGTGAGAATGGATGAAATGTAATAAAAAATAAAATAAAAATAAGTAATTACTTTCAACTCAATTGTAGGAAGGAACAAAATTTGCAGTATCTATTTTTCTCTATTTTGAACAAAAGATGTACATTTTGGAGTATCTAGAGAATTCACCACTTTCAATAGATTGTTTTTAATTTACATACCAAGAAGACTTTTTCGAGATTTAGATAAATAATCAAAATCAAATTTGAAATTATTTAAAGCTAAAATTAAAATCTTCGTTGTTCTGGCCCAATCTCTACGCTTACTATGATGGTGCTATTTATATCTGCAAATCATTAAATATTCATCATCACCCAGCCCTTTGCGTCAACTGCTGGACATGACCTCCCTCATTTTTGTCTATTGTGCTCTATCTTGAGCACTTTTCATCCAATTTCTTGACATTTTCTTGAGATCTCCAGTCCAACGAGTAGGGGGTTTTCCTCTACTTCTTTTGTCTAACCTCGGTCTCCACTCGAACAATCTCTTCGTCCACCTTTTATCATTGATTCGGTCGACGTATCCGGCCCAGTTCCATTTCAGTGTGGCAATTCGGGAAATTACATCGCTAACTCCTGTTCTTCGTCTTAAGTCTTCATTTCTAACTCGGTCACAAAGCGATATACTCAGCATTTAACTTTTTCATTTTGCTCTGAGCTATTTGCAGCGTTTTAGAAGTTGTAGCTGTCAATGTCAAAGTTTCGGCAACATAGGTCATCACAGGCAACACACATTGGTCAAATGTTTTACGTTTTAAAGAAATTGGTATATCGCTTTTAAAGACGTCTTTGAATTTTCCATAGGCTGCCCATGCTAGGTTTATTTTCGTATGTTTGGTTGTCTCTTGTGATCTTTATTTCGTGTCCAAGGTATATGTATATTTCTTCAGCTCTACTTCGTTGTCTACAATATTGATATTTTCGCTAGGTACTTGGTTTGTAATGAAATTTGATTTGGAGATGTTTATTTTAAGACCCACACTGGCACACCTCTACCTCTGGTTAATCCTCTATCGTCAATGTTCAGGCCTTTCTCTTCCCAGTTAAGTAAGTTTTTTACAAGCATATTCTAGTACTGTAGTAAACAGTTTAGGCGATAAGGTATCACCTTGTCGGACTCCTCTGCCGATTGGAATATGATCCGTGTTTTTATGTAGTTTCACCGACATAGTTGTAGTAGTAAATTAACCGTGTATATCGGTAGTCAATGCGGCATGCTTGTAGTGCTTCCAGGATTTTGTCGAATTCTACCGTGTCAAAGGCTTTATGGAAATAAACAAAAGTCAGAACGAGTGGTCGATTGTATTCAATAGTCTTTTCTATTACCGTTTTAATGCTCTGTTACTATTCTTGTAAGGAGTTTGTTTAGGTGACTAAGAAGACTTATAGGTCTGTAGTTTTCTAATTCATGGGGATCTCCTTTTTTGTACAATAGAATTACCTCAGCATTGTGCCATTTGTCGGGTATATTACTGTCCAAAAAGCATATGTTAAAAAGGGTTTTTATTTTCATAAGTGGGCAAGTACCTCCGATTTTGATTGCATCAGTAACTACACAATCTTCGCCTGGAGATTTGTTATTCTTAGCTTTTCTTAGGGCTAGATTTATTTCGTCTATTCTGATTTCCGGTAGTACTTCTGATGCTCGGTTGAAAATGCCCTTTTTATATATATAATGTCGGTTTACAACGTTCTTCGACGTCTTCCGATTTCCAATCTCCATCTCTAACTATCCTTCCATAGATCGTCCTCAAGTTCTCTTTCCCTGATTTCTTTATCAAATCCTTCTCTCCAACTTCTTCTAGGCCTTCCTGGTCTCCACCTACCTCTTGGTTGCCATTCAAGAATAATTTGTCTTGGTATTCTGTTCTCCGGCATTCTCCTTACGTGTCCGTATCATCTGAGTTGTGTCGTTTTGATGTCATCAACAATACTATGTGTTACCCCCATAATTTCTCGGACTCTCTCGTTTGTTATTCTGTCGCGTCTGGAGATTCCCGCCAAGCAGCGCCACAGGTCCATTTCTGTTGCTCTAAGCATTTACTCTGTTCTGTCTTTTAGGGGCCACACTTCGCATCCATATGTTGTGATACTTTTTATTATGGTGTTACATATTCTTCTTTTATTTTCCTTAGAGGTGTTTTTATCCCACAGTACGCTATTCAGTAAGGCTATGCCTTTCCTTCCCTGTGTATTTTGTTCCTTAATGGCTGCATCTAATTTTTTACAATGCCCTTTTTCCTTGTTAATATTTCTGGTACTTGATCTTCTCTGCTATGTGCTTTGTCTTGGCTTGTGTAGAAGTCTTTAACTATGTTAATGGTTTCCTCTCTGTTGGTTGTAATTCGCCAAGTGCTCGGTCAAGAGTGAGCAATGAGCACTCTTGGCGCGCATCGCCCCGCCTTCCTTCCTTTTCCAATTTTTTCATTAGTCTTTTGGTTTGGAATCTTGTAAAATATTATGTATAAATATTAGTTGATTTCCAAACCAAAGGACAGTCTACCTCGGTCTCTCCTAGAGCCCTAAACTCTAGGGAGCCGACTAGCGGGGCTCTGCTCCACCTACCTTAGACACTGAGGCTTTGTCTTCGCTTTCTACGAATTAGTTTTATTTTACCCTTCGAAAAGAACAATTTAACGTCCCAACTTGAATAAGGGATAAGTGCCTAGGATGTTTTGCACACCGACTTCACGAAATATCCTAGAGCAGAGCGTATAGCAGAGTGGATAAGTTCATAGGTCCACTCTAGCTACGACGACAGTAAAATGACAATTTCTATCTATAATCTTTATAATTATAATTTTTTTTAAGATAGAAAAAATATTCATGGTGAGGTCAATTTATTTTCTGATGCTCAATTTTCCATGGGGTTGTGAGTAGTCGGTTGAATATTCAAATCTGAAGCGGTTGTTAAACAAATAGTATATTAAATGTTCATTGGAATCATGTTATGTTTATGACACAGATATATTTTTCCACATGTTCCGTTATTACACACGACTCATTAATTTATTTATTGTAGTAAATCCTCTCAGTAAATTTTCTGTACACTAATTTCATTACATCATCTCACAATTATTGTATTTGTTGTAGAGACCGTTGTACTGTTTACAACGGCCTCTTTATTTAGAACCAAATATACTCACATCAAACGATCAAGGATAAATAGTGAAAAAGATTTACCAGAGCAACTCTCGTTGTAGTTATTACCTCATGGAGTATTTTCGTTTGTTTATTTTGGCAATTGCAGTTTTTTTTAACAGATTTGAACTGTTAACGTGCAAGCTACTATATTATTTTCAGCACAAAATATATTGTTTATGCACTATTTCTATGTGTAATTTAAGCTCCGTAAACTATTAATCTCATGTAGGGTCATGGGTGTATATTAAGTTAGCTTCTATGAGAAAGAGCAAATTTTTAACAACGATTGAAAGAGGCAAATCGTTCCAGATCAAATTTTTTTTTTCAAAAATTTTAATAAAAAGTGAAGTAATTGTACCGTTGGTTGTCCAAGACTCTTCCGAGGCTCCCACAGCAGCATCAAACCACATGACATGCGGTATCAGCATACTTCAAGCAGCTCCGGTTTAAGATGCCGATAATCTTACAAAACTATCAAAATATAATCAACACAATACTATAGCCGAACCATGTATAAATGCGTGGCTACCCTACAAAAACTGGCACATATGTTTCGTACGGCAAAAACAATATATAAACGAGACCTTTTTGGAAAAAAATATTAGTAAAATCCGGTAAATCAAATTGGTAACGAGGAACACAATGTATTTCCAAAAAAGATACTATATATTTTTAAAACGTTAATAAGTTGTGTAGCTGGAGCTACCAATAGCTGATTTTGATATGATTAGACCTTTAATTTTAATTGTTATCAACGAGTTTATTTTGTAACAAATACTGAAATTACTGAAGAGACTAACCAACGTAAAAAATATTGAAAATGAATTTTACAATAATTGGTGCCACTAAGTTTGGGTTTTATGTCGGTCTCAAAACTAAAGAAGCATTTATTATGAAAATGCGCTAGGCCCAGCATGAGAAACCATTCCATATTCTTAAAGAAGTTGTCTTAGATGATCACGATCTACAGATAATTGCTAACTTGCTTTTAATCAAATAATTTGTCTGATTACAAAGATAGATTCGCCAGCCAGTAATCTGTAGAGCTGTACTCGGCTATGGTGCCGAAGTTTGACTGTTAATGTTGACTTAATGAGAAAACTGGAAGATTTTGAGATGTGGCTTTTCCTTCATACATTCTACTAATGTATACGTTCCACTCCTGTTTCCATTTTGTCACCAATTCATTTATGTCTTCTATATTGAATGCTCTTCTTATGTTTTCGCTTCTCTCTCTATCCAACAGACCTTTCCCCTGATATTCGTCGGAGTATTTTTATCTCTGTTGTTTCTAGTAGTCTTCTCGTTTTAGATGTGTCAGGTCTTGTTTTTGTGTCTTGTCTTAGGTGTTTGTTCTTCTAGATTATATCATTAAGAGATCTCGCCGCTTTACTTGCTATCTAAACCTTGCTTCCTGCTTTATTATTTTCCCATCAATTTCGATTTTACATCGTAGTGGGTATTTAGTGTCATACATTTGGTTTTTTCTGCTGATATTATCATATTTTATTTCTTCGCTGTTGTATTGAAGACGTTTGTTAATCTTTGGAGTCGGCGATTAATGCGGCGTCGTCTTCATAACACAATATTTGGATTTCTTTGTAAGAAATCCAAATTTGTAAAATACCATGGACTGGTCATATTAAAAATGGAGTAGTGTTGTACAGAGTGGGAATTGACAGAGAATTTTTTACCCATTAAAAGGAGAAAGGTACCATTTTTGGGGCACATGCTTAGAAATGAGAAGTACGAGTTGTTGCAGCTGATTATAAAGGGTAAAATCGAAGGAAAAGAGGGTCCTGGTAGATGACAAAAATATCCTAGTTGCAAAACATTCCCGACTGGACCGGGTTAAACAAACAAACGCTTAAGCAGAAAATAGAGACGAATTTGCAATGGTTATAGCCAATCTTCATTGGTGGAGTCGACACTAAAACAAGAAGATAACGCTGTTCAATATAACGTACAAGGTATTATCAAATATATTGAGAAGTAGAATAACCCCATATGCAGAAGAGAACCGCGGGGACTATCAGGGCAGCTTTCGATCGGGAAGATCAACAATAGATAAAACTTTTTACTATCAGGCAACTGATGGAAAAAAATCGGAAATTCGATAAAAAAGTTACAACAGTTGTTCATAGATTTTCGACAAGCGTATGATAGTGTCGCAAGAGATAGTGTGTTGATGAACATAGAAAATATAGGTCTACTCAGTAAGATCATTAATTTACCAAAAATATGTATCGAGAATGCAGTCGCTAAGGCCAGAATAGGAAAACAGACCATGGAAACATTCTCTATTACCACTGGAGATAGACAGAGATAAAGAGATTAGACAGATTAGAGAGCGATTTAAAAGGGAGGATCGAGAGAGAGATAGAAAGCAAGATATCGAGAGAGAAATCGAGATATATCAATAGAGAAAGATCGAAAGATATATATATATATATATATATATATATATATATATATATATATATATATATATATATATATATAGAGAGAGAGAGAGAGAGAGAGAGAGAGATTGCAATCAAAACCAACTATTTTCGGACTCAAATGAAATGTGAGAAAAATAAAATGGATGGTGATATCAAAAACAAAAACTACCAGGGACAAAAAAGTTCTCTTGCTTCAGAATATTGCAACTTCTCTTTTTTTCTATAAGAGGTTATATATATATTGAGGGAGTATCTTAAAATTACTCTATTACCGTGGCGTTTAATTTGCTTATTTTGGTAAGAAAAATTATAATTATAAATTAGAGTTTAAAAACAAGCATTATCCGAACACAAGATCAAATATATTTTATGAAATTTTTGTATTTTCATTTGAAAATACATAATACGTTTCATTTATGGAAATACATTATATTTCTCGGGAAAAAGGAATCACACCAAATATAAATCTAACTTTTTATAAGACTCTTTCAATCGCAAAACGGCAACTATGTTGAACACCTCCTGAAAGAAAAGAGAGGCAGGCAAGACAGGCAAACAAGACAAAGAGAACATAAAAAAAAAGAAAATGTCAGTGAGTTGATAATGCAGTGTATGAATATGCTTATGAAGCAAGCATATGATTGATTTTCATTCATTTTGAAGGTTGTTTTGTCGATGATTAGTCTGGTTTTGTTCAAAAATTTATTAAAAAATAAACAAATCAATTTGGAAATATTGAATGATCAAAAAAAAACTTATGGGAAATGATTAAAAATTAGAGATATTAATTTAAACCAGTTTGTAATTAAAAAATAGTCAGACTAAAAATCGAAGAAATTTTTCAATATTGTCAGATAGTTTAAGTAAGGGGTTTGACTTATTAACAATTTGATATTACAAAGTTAACATTAACTTGAGATATGTTATCATAAAATCAATACTAGATATTCTGATAATAAAATAGTAAATTGATCAAAGTGATTTATATTTGGTGAAATATCAGGTTTAAGCGCCCTAACTATCTGGCCCACAAATATACATGGTTTCAAAAAATGAGAAAAATCATGTTAAAATATCAAGATTTAAATAAAATTAATAATCCAATCACCAAAGAAAAAATAAATTAGAATAAAATACCAAAACAACTGTTTTTTTTAATACGTTGATAATAATTTCAATACCTTCAAAAGGAAGCATTGTGATGGTCGATGAATGAATATAGTGTTGGAAAGCTGGAGCTTTGTGTACTTACTTAGTCATAATTACTGTGTTAACACCACCCTTTTTCTGGTCTAATTGGGCTATAATAGGCTGTAACAAAAAAAAAGAGATCAGTCTAAAATACATCTACGAATTTTGTTATTTAATATTAGCTAACATTTCGTGAACAGTGAAAGTAATATAAGTAAATATCTCTAGATAAATATTTATTTCTACTAGCAAGATAGTCTCAAAATAATGACGGAGTAAGTCCTTCTTTAAAAATAATAATTCAAAGTGAATTATTATTTTTAAAGTATCGAATCCATTAAATTCAAAAACAATAAGGCACCTGGACCAGATAAAATCCAGTTCCAGCCAAAACGGCACAGTTAAAAATAGACAATTCTATATCCAAACCCATACATATAAGAAGGGGCGTTCGACAGGGATGTGTGCTTTCCCCTCTTTTATTTAACATTTATTCGGAAGCCATATTTCAAGAGTCTTTGGAGGATGCAAAGATGGGAATCAAAGTGAATGGAGTATTGATCAACAACATACGATATGCTGATGATGGTGTCTTAATTTGTGACAACATAATCGGAGAATACAGTAAGCGAATGGGATTAGAGATTAATACTAAAAAAACCAAATTTATGATCATCTCCAGAAACTTGGATGCACTTGAAAACTCCACCATATCCCATAAGTCCATTGAAAGAGTGAGTAAATTTAAATACCTGGGATCGTGGCTTTTTGAAGACTGGGCATCGGACAGGGAAGTAAAATGTCGCATTGAGCAAGCTCGACAAGCTTTCGTAAAATTCAAGAAGGTACTGACTTGTTCAGAGTTCGATCTTCAACTGAGACTAAGGTTTAATAAGTGCTACGTGTGGTCAGTGCTGCTATATGGCGTAGAGGGCTGGACACTCAAAACGAGGGATATAAACAGATTAGAAGCTTTCGGAATGTGGCTCTATCGCCGTATCCTAAAAATACCATGGACAGCGAAAATCACAAATATAGATGTCCTTAAAAGAATGAACCAAGAACGCCAACTTTTCGAAACCATCCAGAAAAGGAAAACGGCTCCAACTTATAATCTAGGGTAAAATTGAAGGCAAGAGAGGAATGGGACGCAAGAAAATTTCCTGGCTCCGAAACATAAGGCAATGGACAGGGATCAACGATATACAATCTCTGATACATATTGCAAGAAATAGAGAATTAATGGAAAATGTGATCGCTAACATCTATTAGTGGATTTGCATCTGAAGAAGAAGAAGATCGAATCCATATTATAAATAAAATTGTCACGAAATGGAATACACTGATTTTATTACCTTTTTCGTTTCCATTTATAATTTTTCATCCGATATAATATTATTGTATTATTTTTTTTTATTATTGTTCTGAAGCTAGTTTTTGTGACAATACAATTTACTATTTTTTTTTTGGAATAATCCACAATTTTACTTTAAAATAAGTTTATTTTGACGGAGTTCCGTAAATTGCAATTTTTTTTTATCTAAAATAACATATTGTTACAACATTTCGTAGAGTAGGTTATAATTAATAGTCAAGGTAATATTTAGCGACGAAGCTCGCATATCCAGTGCAGGAATATTTAACTGACACAATGAACTATACTAGAATGACTCAAATCCTTACTTAATTCAGGGGATCTGGAGGTAAGGGAGATTCGGTTTTAACGTTAGTGTTTTGTCAAGCATAATAAATTAGTTTATCATATACACTCCGCGTCATAGAAAACGGGCCACCCCAAATATTTAAAATATTTTCGAAATTATTGTTTATTGGTACAAAATTAAGCATTTATTTTTTTGTATATTGAATCAATAACTCGTTGAATATAAAATTTCATCATTATCGTAAAACATCAATCGAAAATAAAAACTTTAAGAAAAATAGGAAATTTATTCAAAAAATCAACTTACAGTTTTTAAAACAGCAATGAATTGGATATTTAAAAAAAAAGCTGGTATCCATTTTCAGTAATGGGTATTGCCACCTCGATTCTGGATGACACTCCTCATTCGATTTGGCATGGAATTTATAACGTTTTGGATATCTCTTTGGGGAAAAGTGGCCCATTCATCAATGAGTGCCATCTGAAGCTCTAAAGGTGTTGTTGGAGCAGGTATGCGACGCCTAACGCGACTTTTTAGCAGGCTCCATATATGCTCAATAGGATTGAAATCGGGGCTTTGAGCAGGCCAGTCTATTTTTGGAATACCAACCTCGTCAAGGTACTCCGTTACTATCCTTGCCGTGTGTGGTCCCGCATTATCCTGCATTAGCAGGAATTCGTTGCCAATAAATCCAGCATAGGGCATCACGTAATGTTGTAAGATTTCCGTTATGTACCTTACTGCTGTTAACGCACCTCTGTCGATCACGACGAGATCCGTATGCACATCAAAAGAAATCCCTGACCAAAACATTACTGAACTACCACCAAAAGCAACCCGTGGTGCCAAGTTCAACCAGCGAAATGTTCTCCAGCCCGTCTGTACACCTTACTGCGTCCATCTTTACCATAAATAGACATTCTACACTCATCCGTAAACAATACTTTTTTCCAATCGTCTGCTGTCCAATTGATGTGCTCACAGGCAAAATCGAGTCTTCGTCTTTTGTGAGCTGGGGAAAGTAAGGACCCTATTGCTGGACTGCAAGCTGTCAAACCTTGCTCCCTTATCTTCGCCGAATAGTAGAAAGGCTGATTGCTGGTCCTTGAGCTTGCTGTAAATGGCCTTGAAGTATTCTAGCGGTTTGGGTCTGATTCCGTAATGCAGCAAGAATGACGACGCGATCTTCCCTAGCGGTTGTTTTCCTTTTTGGACCTGTACCAGGTCGTCGTTTGTGAGATCCTGTCACAATAAATCGTTGCTGGGTCCTTTGTGCAGTCGAACGACTAACATTCAATTGTCTTGCAACTTGCTTTGACTTAATCCACTTCCCAGTAATTCCATCGTTATTAACTCAAGACTACTTCACACTAAGTCGGCTACTGTAATCTGAGATGCGTTTAAAACTCATTAGAACCCTTTACAATATCATACATTTCTCAAAACAATCGCTTTCTCGAAAATTGATCAAGTTGTAAACAACTTTTTTTCAAAATTGTTTTGTTTTATAGGTTCTATGAATATCCTTAATCCAGTTACATGGTCGGTTTGCTTTCGCAACACCCCATTTAACTTAAATAACCCAAGACACATTAAAAATAAAATAATATTAATTCAATATACAAAAAAATAAATGCTTAATTTTGTAGCAATAAATAATAATTATGAAAATATTTTAAATACTTGGGGTGGCCCGTTTTCTATGACGCGGAGTGTATTTGATGATAAATGATAAAGTAACTGCTATCGGATATATGAGTAGCTTAAAAACGAATTTAATAACATTTTTAATGAGAAATATTTGGCCGAAAGGAATACATTTTTATTTTAACAACACGGGACACCTGCCCTTAATGCCGGATTCGTTGGAAATTATTTAAATGACAAATTTCATAATCGGTGGATTGAAACTTAAGGCCCTTGTTCACCAGAACTAAATCCTTCTGATTTTTTTATTCGGCGATTTTTAAAAAAACAATATTTATAAAACTGACTTCATACTAAGGAAGAAGTATTACAAAGCATCCATTACAAAGCAAAGTATTTAGAAAAATAATGTCAATTATTATTATAATAAAACGCATTTCGAACATTTATTATAATTTTTAAATTTTTGTAAAATGAATTCTAGTTGTTTCGTTGTTTATTATTGTTGTATTTATGTTTATTATAATGGTAATATTTTTGGTAGTTTTTGTTCTGGGGCAAATTTGTTATTTCCAGTTTTAAGTTGATTGATCTTATTTCTGGTAAATAAAACTGCGAAGGATTATTCGCATAATAAAATGTTAGAATGTGGTACTGAGCGTTTTGTTTTTACGTGTCTATAACGTGATGTTAAATAAACAATGTATTTGCAGAGTAGCTAGAAACACTGAAAATAGATATATAATATATGTCATATCAGCCGAAAGAGCTGATGTTGATGCCAAAATTAAAAATGTAAACGAAAAATGTCGAAATATATAGGGTGTCCCATATAAAAAAAATAAGTTGATATTATTTCCTTAGTGAGACCCCCATAAAAAAATTTGTAAGTCACTGAAGTCTTCCATAATATATCTATCAAAAGTTTTAATAAGGTTTATTAAAACTTATCTTAATAAAACCGATATTTAACCTTCTCGTTTTCGACATTTTTCAATAATCGCCCTGTATCTCGCTAATGTGGATAGCTATTGATGATTTTATTTGGCAATCGTTTCTTTAATGAAAAAAGGAGTCATGACATGACAAATGAGTCATCTCAACTACTTTTTTCTATCTCCTCTAGTGTTCGGTATACCCTACAAACATACCAATTTGGGACATGGTGATGCGTTAATTCACAAATTCCTAACATTACTGTTTGAGAAATTGAGGGTTTTTGATCAGTTATGTCAGGAGTTAAGCAACAAGAATAGATCTATTTTTCAAAGAAAGAAAAGCTGAAGGAAGCATGGAGCCAAAAAAACCTATCGGAAAAAAATTAATGGAATCTGATGACATAGAAAGGACAGACAAGATTTGATTTCACGTATAGTGTCTCTACTATTAGCTTATATGTATTTCGTCTGTATAAGACTCATCAAAACGACTGATGTAGAAGGGCTTCTGATACATGTCAACTCACGAAAGCCCCGTGTCGTGGAAGTCCAGATGATAGCTACGTAAAAAGTAATAACTATGTTTGAAGTTGTGAAATTACAAAATATTCAGCTAGAAATGGCCAGACTAGACATCCTCATCCTAGGTGTCTGCGAAACGAAATGGCCAGGATCAAACATATTTGAGAGTAACGGATATATTGTATCTCACTCGGGAAAAGCAGAAGGACAAAGATGTAACGGAGTCATATCATTGTCAAAGAAGTAACTGTATTCGAAATTTCGTTCTTTTCAATGATCGCATCATATTGATGCAGCTGAAAAATAAATTACTGAATATCGATATAATAAAGTATATGCACCAACATCCAACAAACCCATATGCCAACCGCTGTAGAATTGTTATTTTGTGAATTTCTGTTAAATGAACCATTGTTCTGATATGCAGTTAAAGAAAATTCAAAAGACTATAAAACTAACAACTACTGCCATGTAGACAGACAAGAATTTGTAAAGGTAAAGCGTTTTAGATAAAAGTAAACAAAAATATTATAAAAAAGATTTTTTTAAATTGCATATCAGTAAAAAAGAATGGCTGAAATAATAAGCATTGAGTCTATTGTAGCAAATTTTGCAATAAATCTGAAAACAGTTAATATTTCCGAAACAGTTAAAGATAGATATAGGACATTGTATATATACAGGGTATTGTATTTGAAATAAAATGTTGATATTGGCCACTGTTACATGACACACACTATATGAAAAGTTGTTATTCCAAAAAATGCGCGACTAAAAATACCAATCGAAGTTTCTGAGCGTTTTTTTGAACATGCCACCATTTATTTATACCATTTGGCTGTTCCACTCTGTATATATATATATATATATATATATATATATATATATATATTTACATACATAAATAAATATAATAGGCCCTGTGAATAATTCCTCACAAGTCACAACAATATCCATAAATATTTGCATTTTTGTGTTGTGTTATCATTAGTCAGACGACAACAAATATGTATTTTGCTAAGTCGTTGAAATTTTCCACTCTTTTCTAAGGTCTGCAAAATAATTGTTTCATCAATGGTAATTTACACCACTGTTCTTGGTAATATGAGAAGACAAACATGGTCGCACTTGATTGAAATTAATGGTATTTAATTTTTATCAGGCAATGCAGTTCAGCGAAGAAATGTTATTGTTAAACGATGCATTAATATTATGTATGTATTAACTATCTATTTGTCAGAAAATAGATCGATGGTTTATATATTTTTTTCAAAATTACCAATCAATAAGAAATTGATTCATAATAATAATAATAATAGTCTCCCGTTTTATACCGCTGTCGCGGCTTTGGGAGTATAGCAGGGTAGTCTAGTAGTAGAAATTGATTCATTAAGTTAAATATTATATATATATATATATATATATATATATATATATATATATACATATATATATATATATATATATATATATATATATATATATATATATATATATATATATATATATATAGTCTCGTAAAACAGGAAAACAAAATAGGTATATCGATGGAAGGCAACCGTAAATACGTATTTCTGACTGTTGGTCGTCTTCAGTACGGTGCAGCCAAGTTAGAAAAGGAGCATGTTAACTTTGGAAATGATCACTGCAGGAGCAATGCTAGAAAGAGTTAGAAGACCCTGATGGTTTCCAGGGCAATAACTAACAATAACCACGGAGGAAGCTACAGCTACCTGAGGAAAGGAATGCCAAACGTTAAAACGTTTAAAACAAATAGAAAAGGTTAATGGGAATTTCTCGCATTATATAATCAAAGTTACCGCAATAATAAACAGATGGTGTTAGTTTACTACGTCTCTGAACAATGTGTCATATTATTTCGGGACAGAGTGGATCAAGTCCAGTTGACTAGTCAGATTGTGCTCAGTGTATGTCCAAATATGATCAACTGTCCTTAAAAATAGCTGCAGCAAATAAACCTGAGACGTCCCATCTACTTATTGTTGAGCAAAATGTTCACCTCGCAAAAACAAAACAAGCTCGAGATGTACTAAAATCGTACAGTGATGACGCATCACATGAACGCTATGTTGCTACTTTTGACCTCCAAAAAGCACTGCCATACCCAAAATTGTCTACAACCATTCATAGGAATTCATTCCTTCAACAAGAACAATGGCTGTATGTATATGTGGGACGAAACAGATGGTGGTAGAGGATCTCAGGAAATATCTTTGTGTTTCAGAGGACACGTAAATTATTCGGTCACTGCTACCTAAGTAGTCTTTACCACTAAAACCTAAGCCAGAATACACGAATGAATGATGAAGCACTGATCCATTCCACGGCCACTTTTTGATCAATCAGTGAAGTTTTTTTATATCTTTGTCTTTTTATTTATTTTTCTTGGCTAATATTCATCGTCTGTCAAAAACTTCATATACAGTATCTTTTTGGAGGAGTAAATATTAAAGAAATTAGCTGCTTCAGATTTGATTTTTATGGGACTTTATTAGAAAATCGTCTACCTTTTCTTCCCCTGCTTAAAATTAAAGTTCTACCCGACAAATTACACCTTTTGTCAGGTAGAGAATCCAACGTACAGTGTTACGTATAGCTTTACGAATACTTAGAAGTTCGTTTTGTTTCGTCTCAATAGAATAGAGGTAAACGACCGTCGCCGTATTTTCCACAAGTTTCTTTTTGCCAACACAAAAGATTGTTTTATGCGCTTTGTTCCCATCTATACATAAATTTCAGGAAGGTATTTCAAGCAATAGTAAATGCTTATTTAAATATCGGCAATTGGTCGGTCACTACGTAGATGGAATACAAAGATACAAGGTGGACAATAATAATGTAATAACTATTTAGAGACCGGAATATAGAGAACAGAGCAAATTTGCGCATATATACACAAAATTGGTGCAAATATGCCATTTGTTTAAAGAATACATATGTATAATAGGGTAAGGTGGGGTAATTCGATCATGATTTTACAACAAATCTGCGTTCGGCTCAGATTTTTAGGTACCTAATGATCAAAGTATAAGTAAATTTTAAACTATTTGTATAAAAACATGAGCTTTATTTAATACTATTTAAATGTATGCAATCTTAGTTTGATTGAAAGTTTTACAGTAATAATAAAATAAATAATAAAATTTTGATTACCCACGGTGGGTTCAGTTACCTCAATTAACAGGGGTAACTGGAGCAACCGTCGTAAAATCTCATAAGAGCTGGTAAAAATCATTATCGGCTATCTCTGGGCCTGATTGCGTATCTTTACACAAAGAAACCTCAAACAATAATTTAAATTGATCTAATTTGAAACCAGACTTAATGTAAAAGTATCGTCTCGTATAGCAGATAAGGTTTATGAACAAATTATACACAGTTTGGAGCTAACAACTTGAAATTTAATGCCATTACATTAAAGAGCTTATAAACTTACATTTAAAGGGTTTATTAAAACTGAACAAATCAAAACTAATATCTTAATATATTCCTAAACAAAATTCTTCATGAAACAGAAACTTCAAATTGAAAAATAAGATTAGTAAAGAAGCGTTTATGATCTCATGTAATGTTTCACGAATGCTGCAATTCTTTCACATGGAGAAACCCTCTTTTAGAAATAATTTTTGTTCTTCAATTGTACCAATAACGTCATCCCAATTGTATTTTCCAATGTCTGCTTTATCTGGCCACTTCCAAGACTTCAAAGTCTCAAGACTCTCAACCTAGTTGAGACGTAGCATAATTCAATTATTATTAATGAAGTATCACCTAACTATTTCGGCAAAAATCAGAATGCCACCTCTCACATACACCTCACAACAGATCCTGGTCTACATATGTCGCCAAGTGCTCGGTCAGAGTGACCAATGAGCACTCTTGGCTTTCGTCCGTTTGTCATTTTTTTATTGGTCTTCTCCTAGAGCCCTAAACTCTAGGGAGCCGACTAGCGGGGCTCTGGTCCACCTACCTCAGACTCTGAGGCTCTGTCTTCGTCTCTTACGATTGAGTCTTATTTTATCCTTCAAAAAGAAACAATTCAATGTCCCAACTAGAATAAGGGATAAGTGCCTAGGGTGTTTCGCTCATCGAATTCACGAAGCGCCTAAGCAGAGCGTATAGCAGAGTGGATAAGTTCATAGGTCCACTCTTGCTACGACGACATGGCGCCCAACAAATGGATTAAAATCCGAACTTACGACCTAGTTCCTGATCCACAGAAGACAACACTCCACGGACTTTAACATGGGTTGAAGTCAAGTGAACATTGGGGAGAGGAACGGAGTGTTAGAAAGCTATACTCTAACACTCCGCCATCGAGCTTTGCAGCAGTCCTGATGCCTTCAGTGTACCAAGTGTTTCAGCGAGCCAGCCTTCTTCGACGTTTGAAGCCCCGGAAGCTACGAAAATCCTGGAGTAGCCACAGTCCCTGCCTGCCCTCCAGATATGTGGACCGCGTCACCACGGAGCCCCGGGCAAACTCACCTACGAGACCCCAGGATAAGCGGATGGAACCCTGATAGCAGAGAAGAAGACGAACCCGCTGGGAGGAATAGTACACCGACCGTGGAGGGAGCATGCCGCAGAGGGAGATGCAGTAACATCCGGCCCCCCAGGTTCAAGATAAGTGCTGTATGTGAGTCACGAACCTTTTGAATTTATTTTGGACACTTTTAAATTACTGTATTCATTGTTCTATATATTTTAGGGCTCTCCTAGAGCCCTAAACTCTAGGGAGCCGACTAGCGGGGCTCTGCTCCACCTACCTCAGACTCTGAGGCTTTTTCTTCGTCTCTTACGATTGAGTCTTATTTTATCCTTCAAAAAGAAACAATTCAACGTCCCAACTAGAATAAGGGATAAGTGCCTAGAGTGTTTCGCTCATCGAATTCACGAAGCCCCTAAGCAGAGCGTATAGCAGAGTGGATAAGTTCATAGGTCCACTCTTGCTACGACGACACATAGTCAATCACATACTTCCGTAAGCCTATTTTAGGCCATACAATTTTTAAATTGTGACGTTCTTCTCAAAAAAATACGATTTAGATGCTTGCAAGATAATTCACTTCTTTCTTCAAAATGAAGTATTTTTGTGCATACACAAAATATAATTATAAAGCAGTTGACTGGTTCGTTGTTATTGTTTAAAATTGAACATATCACACAAATATATTCTCTAGCATAAAATTAAAAGTCGTAGTTATAGAAGGTCGTTGTCAGTGTTTTGCAAATATGTATATTCAATATATAAACAAACGTCGTATCAAAACGTTATGCTTTGGTTTGGCTTATTAGTTGGCAAATTTGCCGTTTCCTTTGGTAGTGATGTGAATTAATATTGACCCCGATTTCTATTAGAGAATTAACGGTTACAAAAATAAACCGTAGAAGGGTGTCCAACAAACCTTGGACCAATTCATAGTAATTGGGGTATTAACCTCTGGTCGGGAGGCCCCACACAAAAAAATTGCGATACTTATTTACATTCTTATTTTTAGATCATTTCCGTCTAAATTTAGACAGCGAGCTTTTTCTATACGTATGTACCAAGGTGCGATAGAGCTCTTTGCAGGAAAACAAACAGTATCATGCTAGTATTATGGACACTGTAAATCTAAACATTACCTAACATTTGTACTTGAATATAACTTTGTAACAAAAGTTTCTATAAATAAAGGATTAGACACATTTCACAGAATATTCTTACTTGAGCGAGGTCAAACTTATATTTTTGTGCTTATTTGACTGTCTTTTTTACACTGTGTATAATAATTTGTCTTCCCGAAGAGTAGAAATTTTAAAAACCCATAAAAATCAATCTATCCCTAAGATTTTATTTTAAAACTTGCATCATTTATATCAAGCAAATTTAGAATATTTAAAATTTGAAATGTGTAAAAAATTAAACAATTTTTTACTGTATAAGAAAATATTGGAGCGTAGAAATATATACGATTACCAGTAGATTATATTAAAACGAGAACTGAATGAAAATCTGTCTATACTCCGTTTGAAAATTATTGGTAGCACGCAGCTGACAATCCCATCTTTTTATGTCATCGGTAGTCGACCTCTGTCTGACCAAGCTTCCGAATGGGATAGTAGTACTGGTATTCTTCCACCTTCGAAGGACTTTGAGCCTTTACAACCAAACAATTTCCAGTTTAGTGGATTAACATTTGAGTAAAAATTTATTCTTCGTTTGCTTGCCGAAGTATGGCAAGGAAAACAAGTTTTTTTATGTTTGATTCCTGAGAAACATGGTTTGGGTAATTGGGAAAGCCTTAATTATATTTAAAGAATCAGCAAGTCTACAGTGGAAATAACGTAAATAAAATATAGAATTCGAAGTAAGTTTTTTTTATCGTGTAAATGCATATTTAACTGCTGCTGAATATTTAAAAAGAAGTTGATCTGTACAGGGTGTTACATTTATATTTTTCTTCAAAATTTTATGTACCCAGTGTCGTGCAGTGTTGGTGTTTTAAAGGGGTATATTCCGTAATCTTATTATAATCATTGTTTATTTTTATACACTACGTTTTAATTAATTTCATCATTTTTAGAAAATGTTTATCAGGTCATTGAGAGAATATTTTAATGAACTTTATATGACGATGTACAAAATTATTCATTTGTGATGACATTGCTGTTTGTAAGACCTACATTAATATGTCCAATTTTTGTATGTTTTTGATTGAAATGGCTTGTACGTTACAATAATGTTGAATTGTTTCAATTTCTCTAACAATCTTCTGTTGTCTTGGACTACAAATAAAATTTTATAACATGTTTACTAATCTAACATACAAGCTATTAAATCCCCAATTCTTCTTTATTTTCGTTTTTCTTTTGTTTCTGAGCAAGTAAGAATGATTTAACGAACCACGCCTACATCTCTTCCGATTCTGAGCAACGCTTCCTCGTTCATTTTTTGTGCCTCAAATATCACCAACGTTTGTTGTGCCACAATTCCTTATGTAGTGAATTTGTCCTTTTGCAGGATTTCCAGAACTTCTGAAAATACTTAATTTAGACCACATGAAGTTAGACTTTGAATAGCCTTATTTATGCATTTTATTACATTACTGCCAAATAATATACACAATGTCTTATGCAGGTTACAAAAGTAACAAAAACTGGTTTAAGGTTCGTATATGACCGTACGTATTTGCTTTAAGTTTGTGTTTTGAATTCCTTGTGTGGGAGGCACTATCCATTCAAAATAAATAAGGCTTATCTCAATGCCTGCCCTAAGTAATTTTCTGTGTAAGTAATTTTATGTTTTTTACCTTAGAATATTTCATTATTTCCCACAATTAGCGTTCAAAAATACTTTTAACACACACAATTATGGTAATTGATACTTAAAATAGTTCGCAAAAATTTAATTTTGATGTCGTTTCCTCATTTTTTTATTGACCTTTCAATGGTGCAATTGAAAATGATACCTTATATAATACTACTTTAAAAACCGTAATTGGTTGAATCATTACAGATCCTTCTAATACCTGGGTGAAATCACACTTTTTAACTAGTGACTAACAATAGCAACGTCATTTATAATTCAGTGGATTGTACTATTCGTTGGTAGTACTTGAAAATAAAACAGTTCAAACATAATGATTTAGTCAATTTTCACAATAGTGCAGTTTTTGCTTCTATAAATAAGAAATTTTAATGATAGTGCCCAACGGTGGAAAATCTAAAATTTTTTTTTTTTTATTAGAAAAAGATGTCGCATCCACCAAAAGGTTATTAGCAACGGAACAAAATATAAATAACAAAGTTAAACACCTACAGATTATACAAAATGTTTATGGATCTAAGATAATCCACTATATTGTCACAGGAACAGTTTTGACCTAAAGCCTGTGGTAGAGCGAGTGGATCTTGTAGCGCTGTCTTTCTTGGTCATATTTACTACAAATTGTTAAAAAGTGTTCGACTGTTAATCGGACGTTACACTGATCACATATAGGTGGATTTTTCTTTGTGAAAATGTAGGAGTGCGTTAATCTGGTATGTCCTAGACGTAAACGCGCAACCGCAATTTGTTCTCGTCTATTGCGCGACGATGGAAACCACTGAGACACATTATTTTTGATTTTATTTAAATTGGAATTAGTTTGAGACCACTTATTTCGCCACAAACACAACACTTTTTAAAATAAGCTTTTAAGTCACTGGAAACACACTTGTCTATCGGCTCCGACAAATCACTTAAAATTGCCTCTCGTGCAATTCTGTCAGCTTCTTCATTTCCTGTTATTCCGACGTGTGAGGGAACCTCACACCTGAGAGTTAGATGATACTGAACGATTGTCTACAGAAGAGTCACTATCTAAGTCAGAAATCTCTTTCCCTAAGTGGTTGTGTAGTTTCTTTTGAAGTTTTGTAAACTTGCTTTTTGTAGATCTATCATTTGCATATTGATAGCTGCTTTGTAAAAGATGGAGTAAACCAGCCATATCAGTTGTAAATTCTTTTACGACGCTAATAGTGTCGGGGGAGCCTTGGATATTATCAATCAGTAAGGACAATTGGTGGAAATTTAAAACGAATGGTGGGGTATGATTATCAATGAAATTTTCAAGAGTTTCCCGTGTAGATTGGACTTTAGATGAGCGTGGTTTTTTTGGTTTAGAGAGTTTGGGTTTTGCAAACAGATTTTCTGATGAAATTGCTGAATCTGAAGGAGGCGTGTCGATCTCACCAATACTGCGTTTTATGGAAGAACTTGCGTTTTCGCAATTGCTATTAGAGTTTTCACTTAGATGATGTGGCTTTATTACATTTGGAAGTACTGGAGCAAACTCATTGGTAGTGACAGAAGTCGAGCTTGTAGTTTTATTTGTAAGATTGGTTGAAATGGTTGTTTCAAAAAATTGTGGTGATGTATCAGTTTTATTAGAATTTTCTGCAGTTGTATCTAATGGAAAAGGAGCTGATAGATTGGAAAATAGTGCTTCCGAAGTTTGTGAAAACGGTATTGCCGCTGAAGGAGGTTGATTAAAAGTGTTGCTATGAGTAGGAGTATTAGTAGTTTCTTTGTCGTGGAGATTTGTAGGTGTAGGTGATATGCTCGGATTTGATAATGGATAACTTGATAACTGCTGGGTGTTTGGTACCTTGTGTAGTATACTTGTTGAAGCTGTTTGATTTGGTACTTCATTGTTTGACTCAATATGAGTTGATTCCGTTACTGAACTGGTTTTGCATTGGGATGATATGTGTCCTGCATTTTTGCAAATAAAGCAGGTGAGTGTACCTTGTGACAAAAATATGCGGTAAGGTGTTTGGTCGAAATTTATTAGAATAGAATCTGGAATTGGTGATGTTATAGGGTTTATATAAACTTGCCTCCGAAAGCTCAATATGTGACTATATTCGGGAAGAGTCGAGGTAATTTTCAGAAATGTTATTGGGGAAATAAGCTTTAAACCGATATTCTGTAATTCTTCAACTAATACTTGATGAGGAATTGACGGGCAGACTCCAGACAAGACTAGTCTTTCTGCTGGAGAGACAAGTCTTCGTGCTGTTACAACTTCGCCGAGTACTTCTATAGAGCCATGTTGTGTCATGAAGTTATCTACTACGGTTTTGTTTGCCAAATACATGCAGATTCTATTATGAGATAATCTAGATGAAAAAATAATATTTTTTGGGTTGATGATTGTACCCAAAGGAATGAGATAATCCTGCAGTTTAGCATTATCGATACAACTAAATACAATTGCTTGGTTCTTACTCGGAAAAGAATGTGAAGCGGCTGAAGCATAACTGTTTGTGATATTCGAACGTTGATTTACTGGACTGGTTAGATCGGAAGGTGTGTTTACATTGTGTGAAGTCATTTTAAGCTGCGGTGGCGAAGGCCTTACTCCGACTCTGGTAAATGAAAAAGCAATCGCATGCTACTATAAGCTACTTATAGCAGCTAACCTCACAAAATGATTGTACGGTAGTGTATATTTATTATTTGACGTTTTCTTTTCACAATAATAAAATAATAATTACGTATAGATGACTTACGTAGTAGTATCTAGTAGATAAACACTTTAATTTTAAAAAACTATTTAATAAAACCACTTGTTTTTATTAAAAACTAGGAGTACGATATCAGTACAACTTAACCGTACCTTGCCAGGGCCGGTCCCAAAAATCTAAAATTGATTGCGAACAATGTTAAAAATTAAAAAAGAATTACTTAACAGTTATTTATGTACCAAAGGCACTAAGTAGATGTTTATGCCCGAGGGCGACTGTTTTACAAACACGAGGGCCTCTGGCCCGAGTATTTGTAAGTCGCCCGAGGGTATACACATCTATTAATACGCCCACGGAGCGTACAAACTTTTATGTCATACTTGTTATCGTAATCACAATCTAAATATTTTTAAAAATTCAGAAAATTCATCTGAGTAGAGTGAGCAATACCGTCGTTAGTGTGAAACATATTATAATGAATGAACATCTGCCGTTGTCAAACCTAAAAAGGAAAAATGTCAGACCTATCTATCACCGGATCTTCCCAGAATTGCCAGTTTGATGTGAATTATACTAAATAATGCTATGTAGTTATACTAATTTAAATTCATCTTTTGTTGGACTTTAATTGGACAAGAAAAAGATAAAGATAAAATTATCAACCGAAACGTCAAAGTGTATTCTTGAAATGAATACTTTTTAATAGGTTGGATTTAGTTAGCTGATGAAAGAAACAAGTTGTAAGAACTGTGCATGTCTTGCCTCTTGATCCATGCAGGATTGTATGCAATGTTGCACGTAGCAACTCACGAAGGGATGCGCTTTAAACTTGAGCACAAAAATTAACCGGATGACTTGACGGATACTTAAGCAACCTAGAGAAAGTTCTACTAGAAGAACTTGAACCAACCAACAGACACCATTAAGTTTAATTTGACATATCGTTTGAAGTGGTTATAAAATCAATGGATAGCTGTTGTAGTCAGAATTAGAGCGACATTCACTGTTCTACAGATGGATCTAAGAAAGACGTTAGGATTGGAAAGTAATGGATCGTTCTCTTAAAATACTTTGGAAGCTCTGTATGACCAAAATTTCGATCTTCTTTCAGGGAGTCAAATGGCTTTAAATGTTAAAAGGGCTGGCTTAATACCCTTTTGAACTGAGCAAAACAACATTAAATTGGTGAAAGACCTTTTTACCGTAAAGTGCCTTTAATAAGGTGGACAAAACAGAAAGTGAAAAATTTCTAGGAAAATTCAAAACAAAAAACCAGAACATATCTTTGTTCTGTAAACGACCTAATTTACTGATAGGAGTTACACCCCCCAGAGTTAAAGAAAATACCCTCTAGAAAACTACTTTGCCAGAAGTATTGGCATATCAAAATGGTCAATATGAAGAATTTTGTTGGTGTATATGTTACGGTTAACATCCGAAATCAGGTTAGGTGGTTTATATTACCTAGTTAATATCAAGACTCACCAGTCTAGTTGGTTAATATCCGAAGATAAACGATGTTCAGCCTTCAATCGGACATTAACCGGCTAATCTCGACATTAACACAAGTGTCTTGTTAAAGTCCACACTGTTTTGATGCGTAATCAAGTGGCATTCGTGCAAGAAGTATTATTTGAAAATGAAAATTTAAGTATTCAAATGTCCAATGAATTTAAAGACCGGTTTTGCGAGAATATTGATAAAATTATTTCCACAAAAAGGAATGACAACAGTGCTCATTTATCTTGTGAAAAATATGATTTAATTTGTAATAAAGTGAAAGTGAAAGAAAACAGCGTTTTATATCAGCGTCTTATCGACGTTTGGCCAAATACGATGTAGTGAATGTGGAAAATGATTTCAAACTTATTCTTCCTTTGCAAGAAAGCAAGGAGAAATTTTTATATTACGTAAAAAAGAGGCATTATTTGATATTCTTTATGAAGCACATTTAAGTATTGGCCATGGAGGAAGAACAAGAATGTTAATTTTTTTAAATAATAAATACAAAAATATAACACAAGAAGTAGTAACAATTTTTTTAAATTTTGCATACCCCGTCAGCAAAAACAATATTTTCTGAAATGAATAGTCGGTGTCAAGTTGATTTGATCGACATGTAATCCGAAGCTGATGGATCATTTTGTTTCATCTTTGTATACCAAGATCACCTTACAAAATTCGTTAAATTAAGATCTTTAACTTTAAAGAAGGCATATGAAGTAGCTACACATTTGGTAGAAATTTTCTGCATTTTTAAAGCGCTACTCTAATCGGATAATGGCCATGAGTTCGTTAATAAATGAACTGAAAAATATATGGACGGATTTAAAAATTGTTCATAGAAAGCCTCAGCATAGTCAGTCGCAAGAAGGACTAATCGTGACATTGCTATATGGTGTGCCCTCCAAGTATTAAACCTGGCAGGACCCTGGGCTACCTATCTCTCGACATACGCCCGTTAGTGAAACCTCTGCCCCTATGAGTCCGACACCAAAGTGAAGGTGCCACGGGGCGCATACCAAAAACGTCCCGTGGGTCCCCCCGTGGGGTTACCACGACACGTCTACTATACGCGACCCGCGGGGGCTCCACCTTCCCCGTAGTACCTGTGTTGTGAGTACCTTACCTACCCGTTAGTCCCACACCACGGGCGGGTAGGTTCGGCAGGCGGAGGAATTTCCACCTCACACGTAGACAGGTCGCCGCCGAGGATCTCTCCTCTACCACTCTTGGATCTCCTGGTGGGTACGTGCCGGGGCACCCACACCACGCCTGACCGAGGTCAGGAGAGGTATATACGGGCCCAGCTCGTTCAACCTCACCAGGCTCTTTTGGAATGGGAGTAGAGTGGTCCCACGAGAGTCTCGTCTCGGATACTAGGAATGTAGACCGGTGACCGTGTCGCCGAAGCGACCGTGTGCGTTTCTACCAACCCGACACCTCAAACGACGGCTCTCCACCTCCCTATTCCTACCCATTAGTCGCCTCTTACGACAGGCAGGGCTTTCTGACCCCGGCCGTATTCTTATCTCCGCGAGCCGGACGGAGACTAATCGTGACATTCAGGATATGCTAATCACGTGGATGCAAACAAATAATACATCTAAATTGAAGGCATTAAATTTATTTAATTAATGAAAAATAAGGCCTTTCATGAAGGAATAAAACAGTCTCCCTACGAAGCATATTTGGGTCTAAAATAAAAGTTTTTCTATCTTTCCAAAGGACTGTATTAATGAAATTGATACAAAAGATCTTGCAACATTTATTAGATGAAGTAAATCATGCAGAAGGTAGCAATAATAATAGCAAAGTTACTGGAACCAATTCATCAAACTCTCTTAACAATGATAAGAGAACTACTACAGGTATATTGTAAAGCTATGGATAGTAAATAATTATTGTTATTAATTATTCGTTTCTTTATTACTTACAGGTACAACTTTTATAACCAGTTCAAACATACCAAATGAAAATGGCAAATTTAGCTCTTCTGTAAAATTATTCCTACAGTTATCACAGAAGTCTCTTGACAGATATGAAGTACAAAACGAAAACAACCATTCCAAGACATCCGTTAATATTATTTCCCCAGATACGACAGAAATCGATGAAACAAACGAAGTACAAGACAAAAACAACAATTCCTGGTGTTCTGTAAATGTTCTTCCTCCAGTTAACCCAGAAGTCGAAAGAACATTTGAAGATTTACAGTCTAATTTTTGGTGGTGTTTGTGTAGAACGGTTGCGTATGTATCTCGTGCAATATGTTTGTTCATTCACACTGTTGCACTGTCGGCAATATATTAGACACTGTTGTGCCTAATATGTTGCCGAAAGAAATCTATTATCGAAAATAGATTTCAAATAAAAGATGGTTTGCTTCAACAAGCTATTACCGGCTGCAAAAATTGGTGATACTGTTAGAGTACCTGTCCCCGATGTTGATAGAGGACTAGCTGATGCAAGAAATATATTAGGCATTGCTATCTCTATGTGGTG